>NC_089258.1:13991156-14616156 GCF_963930625.1 Muntiacus reevesi
CAGAGTAATGAAGCCCGTGTAGTCTCTCCCGTGCCAGAAAGCCACAATTACTGCGCTCATGTGCTGCAACTACTGAAGGCTGAGCACCTAGAGCCCGTGATCCGAAACAAGAGAAGCCAGCACAACGAGAAGGCTATGCACTGAAACGAAAGACTAGCCCCTGCTCACCACAACTAGAGAAAGCCTACGTGCAGCAACAAAGACCCAGCACAACCAAAGTAAAAAATTTAAATATATATATGTCTTTAAAAACCTACATGGATGGATAAAAATATGCCATGATAACACTAAAAGAAAGCAGGAGTAGTTATGTTCATTTCAAATACAACAGACATTAAGGCAAGGGAAATTATCAGGAATACAGAAGCTGATTACATAATGATAAAGGGCTCAATTTTCCAAGAAGATGTAACAGTCCTTAGCTTGCATATGCCACAACAGAGTGGAATATCTTTTTGTCTTTTCATAACTGTTCATGGGGTTCTCAAGGCAAGAATGCTGAAGTGGTTTGCCATTCCCTTCTCTAGTGGACCAAGTTTTGTCAGAACTCTCCACCATGACCCACCCATTAGTCCTGGGTGGCCTTACATGGCATGGCTCATAGTTTCAGTGAAAAAGCTGACTTAAAACTCAACATTCAAAAAACTAAGATCATGGCATCTTGTTCTGTCACTTCCTGGCAAATAGATGGGGCAACAATGGAAACAGTGACAGACTTTATTTTCTTGGGCTCCAAAATCACTGCAGATGGTGACTGTAGCCATGAAATTAAAAGACGCTTGCTCCTTGGAAGAAAAGCTATGACAGATCTAGATAGCATATTAAAAAGCAGTGACATTCCTTTGCCAACAAAGGTCCGTCTAGTCAAAGCTATGGTTTTTCCAGTAGTCATGTATGGATGTGAGAGTTGGGCCATAGATAAAGCTGAGCACCGAAGAATTAATACTTTTGAACTGTGGTGTTGGAGAAGACTCTTGAGAGTCCCTTAGACTGCAAGGAGATTAAACTAGTCAACCCTAAAGGAAATCAGGCCTGAGTATACATTGGAAGGATTGATGCTGAAACTGAAACTCCAATACTTTGGCCACCTGATGTGAAGAACTGACTCCTTGGAAAAGACCCTGATGTTGGGAAACATGGAAGGTGGGAGAAGGGGATGACAGAGGATGAGGTGGTTGGATGGCATCACCGACTCTATGGACATGAGTTTGTGCAAGCTTCAGGAGTTGGATAATGGGACAGGGAAGCCTGGCGTGCTGCAGTCCATGGGGTCACAAAGAGTTGGACATGATGGAGCAACTGAAATGAACTGAATAACAAAGTGTCAAATTATACAAGGGAAAAATCTAATAGAACTGTAAAAAGAGAAATAGGTGAATTCACTATCATACCTGGAGATTTTAACATCCCTTGATAAAATGCACTGATTCAGCAGGCAGAAGATCTATAAGAATGTGGCTGAATTTTAAAAAAAGCCATAAGGAGTGAATATAAGGAGTCTATAGGCTACTTTCGGAGAAGGCAAAGGCACCCTACTCCAGTACTGTTGCCTGGAAAATCCCATGGACGGAGGAGACTGGTGGACTGCTGTCTATGGGGTCGCACAGAGTCAGACACAACTGAAGCAACTTAGCAGCAGCAGCATAGACTACTTTATTCAACTACAGCAGAAAACACCTTCTCCTTAAGCTTACATGGAACATTCACCAAGACAGACGATACTCTGGGCTATAAAACATACCTTAACAAAATTATGAAAGAATAGAAATCATATAATGCCTACCCTCAGAGCACAATGGAATTAAATAAAAAATCAATAACACAAAGCTTACTTGAAAATCTCAAATTGTGGGGAGATTTACAAGCATATTTCTAAGTAACACATGAATCAAAGAAGAAATCTTCAAAGAAATTTAAAATTATTTTGAATTAAATGAAAATGAAAACATAAATTGTCAAAAATTTGTGGAATACAGTGAATCAGTGCTTAGAGGGAAATCTGTAGCACTAAATATATTACAAAAATATACATTTAGAAAAAAAAATATCTAAGACAAATAATCCAAGTTTCCAACTCAGGCAACTAGAAAAAAAAGAGAAAATTCAATCCAAAGTAAGTAGAAGAGAAAATAAGAATTAGAGTTGAAATCAAATGAAAATGCAAACAGAAAATCAATAAGAGAAAATGAAACCAGAAGGTGGTCATGGAAAAAGATCAATAAAATCAACTAGCTAGGCTAACCAAGAAAGAGGAAACAAATTACTGTCAGCAGAAATGAAAGAGGAGACATCACTCTAGATCCTACAGGCATAAAAGGATAATAAAGGAGTACTCTGAACAAGTTATTTTTTTTTTTTTTAAGATCATGACATCTGGTCCCATCAGTTTATGGCAAATAGATGGGGAAAAGAATGAGAACAGTGACAGACTATTTTCTCGGGCTTCAAAATCACTGCAGATGGTGACTACAGTCATGAAATTAAAAGACAATTGTTTCTTGGAAGAAAAGCTATGACAAACCTAGACAGTGTGGTGAAAAGCAGACACATCACTTTACCGACAAGGTCCATATAGTCAAAACTATGGTTTTTCCAGTAGTCATGTGTGGATGTGACAGTTGGACCATAAAGAAAGCTGAATGCTGAAGAATTCGTGCTTTTAAACTGTGGTGCTGAAGAAGACTCTACAGAGTCCCTTGGATAGCAAGGAGAGCAAATCAGTCAATCCTAAAGGAAATCAACCTTGAATATTCATTGGAAGGACTGATGCTGAAGCTATAGCTCCAATACTTTGGCCACCTGATGTATAGAGCTGATTCATTGGGAAAGACCCTGATGCTGGGAAAGATTGAGTGCAGGAGGAGAAGGGGATGACAGAGGATGAGATAGTTGGATGGTATCACTGACTCAATAGACATGAATTTGAACAAACTCCAGGAGATGGTGAAGGACAGGGAAGCCTGGCCTGCTGTGGTCCATGGGGTCGCAAGGAGTTGGACACGATTGAGTGACTGAACAAGAAAAACTGAACAAGCTTATGCCAACAAATTTGATAATCTATATGAAATAGATACTTGAAAGACACAATCTGCCAAAACTCACACAAGAAGTAAACTAAATGAGTAGGCCTATATATTTTAAAAGAAATTGAAAGTACCAGGCTTGGATGAATTCACTGGTGAATTCTGCTATACATTTAAGGACAAAATTATACCAATTTTTACAATCTCTTGGAGAACAGATGGCCAAAGCAATACTTCCTAACTCATACTATGAGGCTAAAATTACACTAATACTAAAAGCAGATAAGACATTACAAGCATAGAAACTTTAAAGACCAGTATGATCATAGATGATAAAGAATATTTACAAAACTTCTACTACTAATAATCATATTAATGGGAAGAAACTTGAAGCTTGCCCACTAAGATTAGGTACAAGTCAAAGATGTCCCCTTGCACCATATTTTTTCAGACTTCACACTAGAAAGTCGAGCTAATTCAGTAAGAACAGAAAAGGAAATAAAAGGTATACAGAGTGGGAAAAAAAAATAAAACTGTTTTTGTTCAAAGATTAAATTACTTTCTGTATAGAAAATCTAAAATAATTGACAAAAAACCAAAACTAATCAACAATTATAGCAAAGTTGCAGGATATAAGTTAAAATAACAAAGCTAATCATTTTCTTACATACCAGCAGTGAACAAGTTGACTCTGAAATTAAAAAGAAGATATCATTTATCAAATTAAGTAATTATGTATAAATCTTACAAAATATGTACAAGATCTAGATTAGAAAAATCTTAAAACTCTGATAAACAAAATCAAAGAAGAACTAAATTAATGGAGGATAGTCATTGATAGGAAGACTCAATATTGTTGTTTTTTTTTTTTTTAATTTTATTTTATTTATTTATTTTTTTTATTTTTCAGTGGGTTTTGTCATACATTGATGTGAATCAGCCATAGAGTTACATGAGTTCCCCATCCCGGTCTCCCATCCCACCTCCCTCTCCACCCGATTCCTCTGGATCTTCCCAGCCCAACAGGCCCGAGCACTTGACTCATGCCTCCCACCTGGGCTGGTGGTCTGTTTCACCACAGATAATATACATGCTGTTCTTTCGAAACATCCCACCCTCCCCTTCTCCCACAGAGTTCAAAAGTCTGTTCTGTACTTCTGCGTCTCTTCTTCTGCCCTGCATATAGGGCCATTGTTACCATCTTTCTAAATTCTGTATATATGTGTTAGTATACTGTAATGTTCTTTATCTTTCTGGCTCACCTCACTCTGTATAATGGGCTCCAGTTTCATCCATCTCATTAGAACTGATTCAAATGAATTCTTTTTAACGGCTGAGTAATATTCCATGGTGTATATGTACCACAGCTTGCTTATCCATTCATCTGCTGATGGGCATATAGGTTGTTTCCATGTCCTGGCTATTATAAACAGTGCTGCGATGAACATTGGGGTGCACGTGTCTCTTTCAGATCTGGTTTCCTCGGTGTGTATGCCCAGAAGTGGTATTGCTGGGTCATATGGTAGTTCTATTTCCAGTTTTTTAAGAAATCTCCACACTGTTTTCCATAGTGGCTGTACTAGTTTGCATTCCCACCAACAGTGTAAGAGGGTTCCCTTTTCTCCACACCCTCTCCAGCATTTATTGCTTGTAGACTTTTGGATAGCAGCCATCCTGACTGGCGTGTAATGGTACCTCATTGTGGTTTTGATTTGCATTTCTCTGATAATGAGTGATGTGGAGCATCTTTTCATGTGTTTGTTAGCCATCTGAATGTCTTCTTTGGAGAAATGTCTGTTTAGTTCTTTGGCCCATTTTTTGATTGGGTCATTTATTTTTCTGGAATTGAGCTTCAGGAGTTGCTTGTATATTTTTGAGATTAATCCTTTGTCTGTTTCCTCATTTGTTATTATTTTCTCCCAATCTGAGGGCTGTCTTTTCACCTTACTTATAGTTTCCTTTGTTGTGCAAAAGCTTTTAATTTTCATTAGGTCCCATTTGTTTATTTTTGCTTTTATTTCCAATATTCTGGGAGGTGGGTCATAGAAGATCTTGCTGTGATTTATGTCGGAGAGTGTTTTGCCTATGTTCTCCTCTAGGAGTTTTATAGTTTCTGGTCTTACATTTAGATCTTTAATCCATTTTGAGTTTATTTTTGTGTATGGTGTTAGAAAGTGTTCTAGGAAGAATCAATATTGTCAAAATGGCTATTCTACCCAAAGCAATCTATAGATTCAATGCAATCCCTATCAAGCTACCAACGGTATTTTTCACAGAACTAGAACAAATAATTTCACAATTTGTATGGAAATACAAAAAACCTCGAATAGCCAAAGTAATCTTGAGAAAGAAGAATGGAACTGGAGGAATCAACCTGCCTGACTTCAGACTCTACTACAAAGCCACAGTCATCAAGACAGTATGGTACTGGCACAAAGACAGAAATATAGATCAATGGAACAGAATAGAAAGCCCAGAGATAAATCCAAGAACCTATGGACACCTTATCTTTGACAAAGGAGGCAAGGATATACAATGGAAAAAAGACAATCTCTTTAACAAGTGGTGCTGGGAAAACTGGTCAGCCACTTGTAAAAGAATGAAACTCAATATTGTTAAGATGTCAGTTCTTCCCAATTTGACTTATAGATTCAATGAAATCCCAATCAAAATCCCAACAAGTTATTTGGTGGATATCAAGAAACTGGCTTAAAAGTTTATATGGAGAAGGCAAAGACCCAGAATAGCCAATACAATATTAAAGGAGAAGAACAAAGCTGGAGGACTGAAACTACCTGACTTCAAGATTTACTACAAAGCAATAGTAATCAAGACAGTGTGATAATGACAAATAGATCAATGTGCAATAGATAAAGGAGACCAGAAATAGACCAGCATGCATGTTAAGTCGCTTCAATTATGTCCAACTCTTTGCAGCCCTATGGACTATAGCCTGCCAGGCTCCTCTGTCCATTGGATTCTCCAGACAAGAATACTGGAGTGGGTTGCCATGCCCTCCTCCAGGGAATCTTCCTAACCCAGGGACTGAACCCTCGTCTCTTATGTCTCCTGCACTGGCAGGTGGATTCTTTACCACTAGTGCCACCTAGGAAGCCCCCGGAAATAGACTTAAATACAGTCAATTGGCTTTTGACAAAGGAGCAAAGATAATGCAGTAAAGATTGTCTTTTCTATATATGGTGCAGGAATAATTGGACATCCACAGGCAAAAAATCCAATTCTAGACATAGACCATACATCCCTCATAAAAATTAACTGAAAATGTATTTTAAGTCTAAATTTAAACCACAAAACTATATAACACCCAGAAGATAACTCAGATGATTGAGTTTGGCAATGGTGATGAACCTAACAGGTTGAAAAAAACCAGATACAATCCATGAAAGAAAGAACTGATAAACAAAACTAACTAGAGAGAGAGAGAGAAAAAAGGAGGAGGCTCAAATCTCTAATAAATAAAATTATAAATTAAAGAGGAAACATATTAAAAATGATACCACACAAATACAAATGATTGAAAGAGACTACTATGAAAATTATATATTAACAAATTGGACAACCCAGAAGAAGCGCATAAATTCCTATAAACATACAACCTACCAATAGTGAATCATGAAGAAGTAGAAAATCTGAACAGACCAATTACTACCAAAGAGATTGAGACAGTAATCTTAAATTGCTAACAAAGAAAAATCCAGTTGCTAGGGAAAACACATTGACTGAAACTGCCCACTCTGGCCAGGCACCACAGTAAACATCTGCATGAGTTATTTTACAACAGGAAGTCCTAGTAAGGAACATGGAACTAACAAGGCACCACCAACCAGAAGAATTCGGGAAGTCAAAAGGAGACACCACATGTCCTACTGACTTCCCAGAATCCTCCTCATTGGAATCCATTTTGGCTGAACAATGTGTGTGCCACCAGGAAGGACCCTGAGTCAGAATGATTCGCCAGAGACAATTCGGAAACTAATCCCTTCACCATAAAACGCAGGACTGTGAGCTATCTGACAGAGCAGTCCTCCTGGGTTTCCTTATCTTCCTCGTCTCTGCCTGGGTGCCCCCTCCCAAAAAAGTCTTTTGCTTCATCAGCATGTGTGTCTCTTTGGACCATTCATTTCCGAGTGTTAGACAAGAGCCCACTCTCAGGCCCTGAAAGGGGTCTCTCTTTCTGCAACACAGCCAAATGGTTTCACAGGTAAATTCTACCACTTAGAGGACTAATATACATCCTCCTCAAAGTCTTCCAAAAAAAAAAAAAAATCAATAATAATAAGAAGAACACTTCCAAACTCATTTTATGATGGCCACACTACTCAGATAACAAAACCAGACAAGAATACCACAAGAAAGGATAATTAGGCCAATATCCCTGATGAATATTGATGTAAAAGTCCTCAATAAAATATTAGCAAACCAAATTCAACAATACATTAAAAAGATTACACACTATGACTGATACGGTGATTTATAACAAGAAATACGTATTTGGCCTTCAACCCCATTCCTGACACAGAGCTCCTGAGAACCTTGGAAATTCTTAAGTGAAAACAGTTATTAAGGTATCTCTTGTTATATTAATGAGGTGGCTTTTAGACTTCACTTAAGGGTGGGGGCTGGTTGCCAAGAGAACCAACCATGTTACTAGAAGGTTGGAATTTTCAGTCCTACCTCCCTGACCTCCAGGGAGGGAAGAAGGGTCTGCAGGTTGAACACTTGCCAACAGCCAACGGTTTAATCAATCATGCCTATTAATTAACAAAGCCTCCCTCAAAAACACAGAAGATGGTATATGGAGAACTTCCAGGTGAACACGTGGAGACCAGGGGAAAGCAGCACACCTTGATAGGGCAAAGAAGCTCTATGCCCTTTCGCCCATATCTTGCTGTACAAATTTCTTCCATCTGGATGTTTCTGAGTTATATCCTTTTATAATAAACCAGTAATCTAGAAAGTAAAATGTTTCTTTGAGTTCTGTGAGTCATTCTAGCAAATTAATCAAACCCAAGGAGGGAGCTGTGGGAACCTCCAATTTGTAACAAGTCAGGTAGAAGCATAGGCAACAACCTGGGCTCATAATTGCATCTGAAGTGCAAGGCAATTTTGTGCAACTGAGCCCTTTACCTGTGAAATCAGATGCTATCTCTGATAATATCAGAATTGAGCTTAATTCTCAAATAGCCTGCTAGTGAACAGAACTACTTATTGCTGTGGGGAAGCCTACACAGACACAGACAGGCATACATACACACATTGGAATTAGGTTGAGGGGCCTAATTTAATGACCAAGTGGAATTTATTCCTAGAATACAAAGATAGTTCAATAACCAGAAATCAATGTGATATACCACATAAACAAAATGAAGGATAAAAAAAATCTTAAAAGCATCTCAACAGATGCAGAAAAAACAGTTGATTTCAACATTCATTTACAATAAAAATTCTCAACAAAATAGGTACAGAAGGCAAATAGCTCGGTATAGTAAGGGCCATATATGACAAACACATAACTAGCATCACATTCAATGATGAAAAAGTGAAAACTTTTCCTCTAAGAATGTTCACTCTTCCATTTTTATTCAACATAATACTGGAAGACCTAGCCAGAGCAATTAGGCAAGAAAGAGAAATAAAAGGCATGCACGTCTAAAAAGGAGAAGTAAAACTGTCTCTATTTGCACATGACAGGAGATACATACACATACATACACAAACACACCATAAAGACTTCACACACAATAAAACAAAATTACAACTAATCAATAAACTCAGTAAAGTTGTAGGGTATAAAATCAATACAAAAATCGACTGCATTTCTAAATACTAACAATGAATTACCTATTATAAAAAAAGAAATTAAGAAAACAATCTCCAAGCACATATCTGACAGTTCTGTGTGGAATTCAACCACTGAGTTTTCTGGATGAAGATAAAAAAAAAAAAAAAAAGAAGAAAAAAAAAAAAGAAAACAATCACATTTACAACTGAATCAAAAAGACTAAAATACCTAGGAATAAACTTAACCAAAGAGGCTAATGATCTGTTTACTGAAAACTATTAAGGTTTTGAGGAAAGAAAGTGAAGAAGACACAATTAAGTGGAAATACACACTGTTTTCATAGGTCAGAAGAATTAATATTGTTAAAATGTCTATACTACCCAAAGTGACCTACAGATTCAATGCAATCCTTATCAAAATTCTAATGCTATTTTTCACAGAAACAGAAAAAACAATCCTAAAATTTATATGAAATCATAACCCTGAACAATCAAAACAGTCTTGAGAAAGAAGAGGGGGAGATATCATAATTTCTGATTTCAAACTATTATCAGTTTAGTTCAGTCACTCAGTTGTGTCCGACCCTTTGTGACCCCATGGACTGCAGCACACCAGGCTTCACTGTCCATCACCAACTCCCAGAGCTTACTCAAATTCATGTCCATCGAGTCGGTGATGCTATCCAGCCACCTTATCCTCTGTCGACCCCTTCTCCTTCTGCCTTCAATCTTTCCTAGCATCAGGGTCTTTTCCAATGAGTCAGTTCTTCACATCAGGTAGCCAAAGTATTGGAGTTTCAGCTTCAGCATCAGTCCTTCCAATGAATATTCAGGACTGATTTCCTTTAGGAAGGACTGGTTGGCTCTCCCTGCAGTCCAAGAGACTCTCAAGAGTCTTCTCCAACACCACAGTTAAAAAGCATCAAAAGCACAATTCTTTTGCACTCAGCTTTCTTTATAGTCCAACTCTCACATCTGTACATGTAAACTATATTACAAAACTATAATAATCAAAACAGTATGGCATTGGTATACACACATCAGTCAGAAAAGACAGCCCAGAAACAAACTCATAAATATATGAATCAACTAAATTATGACAGAAAGGCCAGGAATATACAGTAGGGAAAAAATAGTTGCTTCAATAAATGATACTGGGAAAATGGATAAAGCACATGCAAAAAAAAAAAAGACACTGGACCCCTATCTTATACTAAACACAAAAATCAACCCAAAATGAATTAAGGAATTGAATGTTAAGACCTAAAACTGTAAAACTCCCAGAAGAAAATATAATAGAGGACAAGAATGACATTAGTCTTAGCAATGACTTTTTTGATTTGACAACAAAAGTGAAGGCAACAAAAGCAAAAATAGATTAAGTGGAACTACATCAAACTAAGAAGTTTCTATACTGCAAAAAACTTCTACACTATCAACAAAATGAAAAGGCAACCTAAAGAAGGGAAGAAAATATTTGCAAAGTATATGTCTGATAATGAGTAAACATCCAAAATATATAAAGAACTCATATAACTCAACAGGAAAAAAAAGAAACAATCTGATTAAAAAGTGGGCAGAACATATGCATAAACATTTTTCCAAAGAAGATATGCAAATGCCCAACAGGTAAATGAAAAGGTACTGAATATCACTAATCATTAGGGAAATGCAAATCAAAATCACAGGGAAATATCACCCCACACCTATTAGGATGGCTATCATCAAAAAGACAAAAGATAACAAGTGTTAGTGAGAATGTGAAGAAAAGGGAACCCTTGCTGTAACACAGGTGGGGACACAAATTGGTACAGCTACTATGGAAAACAGTATAGAGGCTCCTCAAAAAATTAAAACTAAAACTATCACATGATCTAGCAATCCCACTTCTGGGTATATATCCAAAGGGAATAAAAACAAGGTATCAAAAAGATATTTGTTCTCCCATGTGTATTATGTATATTCAAAATAGTTAAGATATGAAAACAAGCTAAGTGTCCAACAATAGAAGAATGAATAAAGATGTGGTATTTATATTTATATCTGTACACGCACACATACACACAATCAGGTATTATTCAGGCATGAGAAGGAAGGAAATCCTTGGCTGTGACAACATGGAGGGCATGACCTTGAGGGCATTATGCTAAATGAAGTAAGTTAGAGAAACAAATATGGTATCACTTTATGTGGAATCTAAAAAAATATAAACTCATAGAAACAGAGACTAGAATGATGGCTACTAGGGACTGGGGGTGTGGGAGAAATGGGAAGATGTTGATCAAAAAGTACTTAAAACTTCCAGTTATAAGATGAATAAGTTCTGGGGATCTAAAAATACATCATGCTGATTGTAGTTAACAATGGGCTTCCCTGGTGGCTCAGATGGTAAAGAATCTGCATGCAATGCAGGAAGCCTGGGTTTGATCTCTGGGTTGGGAAGATCCCCTGGAGGAGGGCATGGCAACCCAGTCCAGGATTCTTACCTGGAAAAGCCCCATGGACAGAGGAGCTTGGCAGGCGACAGTCCACGGGTTTGCAGAGACAGACATGACTGAGCGACTAGGCACAGCACAGCCTGGCACATAGCTAATAATACTGAACTGCATATTTGAAAGTTGCTAAGAGTAGATCTGAAATATTCTCACAGCAAAAAAAAAAAGAAATGGCAATCCTGTGATGTGAGGGAGGTATTAACTAACACTATGGTGGTAGTCATTTGCAACTTAAAAGTGTATCAAATTAATTCATACATCTTAAAAAATACACCACGTTATATATCACTTATATCTCAATAAAGGTGGGGGAAAATAAAATGTAATAAATAAATAAAAACTCTGATATTTTCTCTTGTGACTACATGGAAACCTAACAGAAGCCAAGTACATTTTTGTCTTATTTTGTAATAAACCCAAACATCTTTTAAAAAATTTCCTAAATTGTATCCAAATTATTTTAGATATATGCTTTACATATTTAAATCTTTTATATAAATAAAACATTTTTATTTATTTTAAACTTTAATAATACTTTATTCAAAAATAAATTTTATTTAAATTTTCTTAGATTAAAACTGGATTATTTGCTTTACAAAAGAGAATTAAAAGATTTCTCCTTTCATTTCACAGCTGTTTCATGGGGAAAAGATAAAATCAAAACACCAGAGATTTCTCTGACTCATCAGAGTAGGACAACTAGTTCAAAGTATTGTGCTAAATTTTAAATGTATCTTCCTGTGTCTTAACAGGATATTCTCAAACTCTATCATAATAGTGTTAGTTAATTGCAGCACTAACTTAAGACCAATCATTCAGAAGCTTTAAAAAAAGGAATTAAATAATTCAAATGTGTATTTGATTTAATATTTCATCAACAGAACTGTACTTCTGCCTTAAAATTGAATCTCTAGATATGACTGAACTAGTTGTGTTGCTTCTATTCACCTGGTATTAGCACTAACTAAGAACAGGAGTTTTTTTTAGATGAACTTATCAATACACACATATGGTACAGAAATACTTGAAGTGTTGAATAACTATTTTGTACCTCGTGGTTTTCCTAGAACAACTGAGTTGACATTTGCATTCATAGTACAAAAAGCAAGTAATGTTGTACCTAACACAAATCAGAGCAGTGACAGTGGTCACTGTACACTCTGATACTACATACAGTAAAAACACTGCCAGTTTCACATAAAAATGCATTTCACAGCAAGTATTAATATAAAATATTAATTTTCTTAATTTTACCCTTGAGGACACTTTGAACTTAAAAAAATTTCTGTGTGGTGAAAAGTATGCATAAAGCATTTCTGCTATACACCAAAAAATGATGACTGTCTAGAGGATAAGCACTTGTGTAACTTGCTGAGCTGCAAGATCAACTAGCCACTTTTTTTATAAACTTACTTGAGAAAAATGACTGGTGGACAAACAAAGGTTATTCAGACTTGAATATTTGGCACATACTTTTTCAAAATTACAGAAGTGACCTTAGCATACTACGGAAAACAACTGACAGCATTGTAACCAATGATAAATTTAAGTTTTTAAGCAGGAATTAGAATCTTGGAAAATTTGCTTTCACCAATGTGAGATTTATAGCTTCCCAACACTTAAAAGACATTCCTGATAAGACTAGTTGTGAATGAATGTAATTTTGATAGTATAAAATGAAAACATGTCAATGTTTGGAAGATCTGCATAACTTAATAAACCAATATTTTCCAAACAAACCATGCATGAAGCTACAAAATCCATTAAAAGTGTAGGACAGACCAATGGGTTTTAATGCAATAGTATGAAAAGCTTATTTACATAATTTAAGAATCCACATTGCAACCAACCTTTAAAAAACCCCACCATTTTCAACTTTTGGTGAGGTATTCACCTCAAATATCCACAATCTGAGATGGCTATTAAAATATACTAGTCCTTTTTCTAAGTGCATGTCTATGTGAAGCTGGATTTTCTTATACTTCAACCAAAAAACATACTGCATCAGACTGAATACAGAAATACTGTGAGAACCTAGCCGTCATCTTTTAAGTCAAAAAATAAAGAAGTTTGCAAAAATGTAAAAACAATGTCATTCTTGGTGGACAATTTTTTTTTCTTGGAAAAGGTCAATTTTTTGTTAAAAATATGCTATTTGTATTAATATTTAATCAATTTATTGTTATTTTAAAAGGAAAGGATAAAAAAAGATAAAAAAATTAAAAAAGGGAAATGATAAATATTTAAAAATTTTTTGTTTTAATTTCAAGTATGGTAAATATTGACAGATAGAACCCACATTTTTTAAAAAGTTCATTGAGATCCTCAGTAATTTTTAGGAATATACAGTATACTGAGACCAAAACATTTGAAAATTACATTTCCAACATACTGAAGTATTTTATAAAAAGGAAAACAGAATTGGATGATGAAGTAAAGGGTCATCACTTACAGCAAAAAAGCCTCATTCACAGCATCAAAGAACTCAGGCCAGAGAACTTCCTGAGGTTCATGTCCATGGTAGGTGAGCAGAGCCTCTACCAGTGGTCCAAAATCCGGCAGAGTAACAAGCGGGACACAGATCCGCGACAGGGACCTTACTCGCTCAGGAGACATCCTATGGAACAAATAAAACGAGAAATAAGCACCCAAATCTTAGAGCCACACACAGTTAAAGACATACAAAATCTTCATGTTGAAAGAATTTAATTATTTCTTTGCATTATTTTTTTGATTTGAATTTCTTTGAATTATTTCTTTCATTTCTGAGGTTATAACTACTGATATTCACCACATTTGCAATAAAACAAAGAAACCTAAAATATTTATTAACTAGCTAAAAGTATCAAAAGTGAATCCATTTGATGTTAACATGAATAACATTTTTTGTTAAACAATAACTATATTTTAAAAAACAAAAACATATTTAGTGAGAAGAGTGGCACTCTTTTATGTTTACAAATCTTTTTCCTATACAGTTTGAAAGAAGACAGTGGATTCTTATATTTAGTTGTACATATTTATTGCAATACATTATTTTGGTTGAATTACATGGAGTCTAGTCCCACACAGATATGTAGCTTTAAAAGGCAGGAGTGTTATAATAGACTCTTCACACAATTACACATATTCTCCTTTGATACTACACTAAAATTCATCAAGTGCTGCTCACACTCATTCCTGCAAATCTGTCCAGGAACACAAGTAGAGCTGCCTGCCAGAGGTCTAGAGGGTTGGTGACGGGTAATCTCTATCATGAGAAAGGCTGACATTATCCACAAATGACTGATTCAAGCATTACCCTGAAAGCTGAATCAAACTGGTATCAAATTTGATACACAGATCAGCATTACCCTGATCTGTGTATCAAAAAGTTAAAAGCAAAAAGTAAGCTTTTCTTACTTTTGATTTCTTTGTCCTTTTGTATTATATCCTAGCAGAACTACTCAGCTCAATCTTTGGAGTCATTGTTATTTAGCTTTATCTTCTATTCAGCTTATTTGCTGACTCCCGCCACTCCCTCCCCACCCCCAAATGTCTCCTCTTTAGGGGACAAAAAAATTCCTATTTCAAGGATTTAATAGTTTCTCTTCTTAAGATAACTAATTGTTGTTTTCCAGTTGCTCAGTCAAGTCCACCTCTTTGCAATCCCATGGACTACAGCATGCTAGGCTTCCCTGTCCTTCACTATCTCCCAGAGTTTGCTCAAACTCACATCCATTGAGTTGGTAATGCCATTCAACCATCTCATTCTCTATCGCACCCTTCTCCCAGTGCCCTCAATCTTTCCCAGCATCAGGGTCTTTTCCAATTAGTTGGCTTTTCGCATAAGGAGACCAAAGTTTTGGAGCTTCAGCTTCAGCATCAGTCCTTCCAATGAATATTCAGAGTTGATTTCCTTTAGGCTAATCAAGGAATAATAAGATAATTATTTCTTTTTTATTAAAATATCCAATCACTTATCCTTGTAAATGTATATACTGGTATATTTGCATTTTCTATTTGTTACATTTGGCTCATTTTTCCTTATGGTGTCAATTTTTCATAAATATCTGGTGATTTTCGCTTGTTCTTTCTGGAATTTGGGATTCACATTAGCCTCTCCATGAATGCTCTGTTCAGGGTAGTTCACCTCCAGTGCTAGGGGGCAGGGTCAGGGATGTGGTGCTGGCTGGGGTTGCCAATAAATTGCATTCTGAGCATTAGAGCACCCCCCAAACTGCTGGGAGTTGATAGCCATTTGATACTTATTCTCCTTCAAAGGCTCATCTCCCTCCTATTTGTTGGAAACATGACACTGTTGTCTCTATTCTGGGGCTACTGGATGAGGAGGAGGAGTGGATGAGGAACTAGCCAGCTGGCTGCTACTACTGCAGTACTAACAAGTACTCTGCTGGGAGGGATTGGGGGCAGGAGGAGGGACGACAGAGGATGAGATGGCTGGATGGCATCACCGACTTGATGGGCATGAGCTTGAGTAAACTCTGGAAGTTGGTGATGGACAGGGAGGCCTGGCATGCTGCGATGCATGGGGTCGCAGAGAGTCGGACATGACTGAGCAACTGAACTGAACTGAACAAGTACCACTATCTGGTTGGCTGCCATCTACCCTCCTATTTCTTGAATCCACCTTAAAAAAAAATGCTCTTACAAGCTTGTTGGGATGTGATATTTACCTTAAAAATATGCCACTACCTACCACTCTAAGCCTTTCTCATAATTTGTGGGTCATCAGAAGCCACCTCTTGTTCTCATGGTATTATGTATTTAATTGTTAAAATTACAGAAGTTGGGAATATAAAGTAAGTGCTATGGCATTCAGGTGTTTAGTTCATCACTTGATTTCATTTTTTTACATTACATTTTCATGTTAATCTTCTGGCTAAATCATGAGAGTTCCTACTCATCATAGGTTATGCACATTAATCTTCAGGATTTTTCCAAGTTTTCTACATTAGAGGTACTCAAAGTACAGGTCTAGAAATCATCAGCAGCAGCATCCCTAGAAGTGAGGCCAAGGAATCTGTTTACATTTTTCCAGGGTAATCTTCTGCACACTAAAGTTTGAGAAATACTGCTCTACTCTTTAATAGAAGTCCCTAGAATTAGATATCAATCTCTAGCAATAATCTGAATACTTTAAGGAAATATGATATAATTGCATGTAATGTTTACATTGTTATTAATTTATTATAAATTATTAGTTTAGCTGTATTATTTACTTGATAACAGCAAAATTCTCATAGAGATGATTTTTTGTCTAACTACACAATGATAAAAAAAAAAAAGTCAACAAAAGAGTCCGAAATGCAGTACTTGGGTGCAATCTCAAAAATGACAGAAGGATCTCAGTTCGTTTCCAAGGCAAATAATTCAACATCATAGTAGTCCAATTCTATGCCCCAACCACTGATACTGAAGAAGCTGAAGTTCACTGGTTCTATAAACCTAAAAGGTCGGGATCTAACACCAAAAAAAGATGCCCTTTTCATCACAGGGGACTGGAATGCAAAAGTCAAGAGATACTGGGAATACTAGACAAGTTTGACCTTGGAGTATAAAATGAAGCAGGGCAACGGCTAACAGTTTTGTCAAGAGAACACACTGGTCATAGTAAGCACCCTTTTCCAACAACCCAAGATGTGGCTCCACAGCCAGACGTCACTAGATGGTCAGTACCGAAATCAGATTGATTATGTCCTTTGCAGCCAAAGATGAAGAAGCTCTATACAGTCAGCAAAAACGAGACCCGGAGCTCACTGTGGCTCAGATCATGAGCTCCTTATTGTAAGATTCAAACTGAAATTGAAAAAAGTAGGGAAAACCACTAGGCCATTCATGTATGACCTAAAATCAAATCCGTTATGATTAACAGTGGAGGTGATGCACAGATTCGAGAGATTAGACTCGGTAGACAGAGTGCCTGAAGAACTGTGGATGGAGGTTTGTAACATTGTGCAAGGGGTGGTGACCAAAACTATCCCAAAGATAAAGAAATGTAAGAAGACAAAATGGTTGTCTGAGGAGACTTTACAAACAGCTGAGGAAAGAAGAGAAGTGAAAGGCAAGGGAAAAGGGGAAAGATATATCCAACCGAATGCAGAGGTCTAAAGAACAGCAAGGGGAGATAAGAAGGCCTTCTTAAATAAACAATGCAAAGAAATAGAGGAAAACAATAGAATGAGAATGATTAGATATCTCTTAAAGAATACTGGGAGATATCAAAGGAATATTTCATGCAAGGATGGGTTCAATAAAGGACAGAAATAGTAAGGACCTAATAGATCCAAAAGAGATGAAGAGGAGGTGGTAAGAATATACAGAAGAACTGTGCAAAATGATCTTAATGACCTAGATAACCACAATGGTGTGGTCACTCACCTACAGCCAGACATCCTGGTGTGTGAAGTCAAGAGGGTCTTATGAAGCATTACCACAAACAAAGCTAGTAGAAGCGATGGAATTCCAGCTGAGCTACTTAAAATCATAAAAGACGATTCTGTTAATGTGCTGCACTAGATAATGCCAGCAAATTTGGAAAACTCAGGAATGGTAACAGGACTGGAAAAGGTCAATATTCATTCCAATCCCAAAAAGGCAATGCCAAAGAATGTTCAAACTTCTGTACAATTTTGCTCATTTCACAACACAGAGTACTAACCATTATACAATCATGGCCAATTGCTCATTTCACATGCAAATAAGGTTATGCTCAAAATCCTTCAAGCTAGGCTTCAGCAGTACATGATCAAAAACTTCCAGATATACAAGCTTGGTTTCAAAGAGGCAGAAGAACAAGAGATCAAATTGTCAACATTTGTTGGATCATGGAGAAAGCAAGGGAGTTCCAGAAAAACATCCACTTCTGCTTCATTGACTACACTAAAGCCTTTGACGGTGTGAATCACAACAAACTGTGGAAAATCCTTAAAGAATGTGGAAAATCCTTAAAGAATCCAGACCACCTTACTGTACCTTCTGAGAAACCTATATGCAAGTCAAGAAGCAACATTTAGAACTAGACATGGAATAACAAACTGGTTCAAAATTGGGAAAGTATGAGAAGATTACATACTGTCACCTTGCTTATTTAACTTCTATGTAGAATACGTCATGCAAAATACCAGGCTGGATGAATCACAAACTGGAACCAAGATTGCCAAGAGAATTATCAACAACCTCAGATATGCAGATGACACTACTCTAATGGCAGAAAGTAAAGAGGAACTAAAGAGCCTCTTGAAGAGGGTGAAAGAGAGTGAAAAAGCTGGCTTAAAACTCAACATTCAAAAAACTAAGATCATGGCATCCATTCCCATCACTTCATGGCAAATGGATTGGGGAAAAGTGGAAACAATGACAGATTTTCTTGGGCTCTAAAATCACTGCAGATGGTGACTGCAGCCATGAAATTAAAAGGCACTTGTTCCTTGGAAGAAAAACTATGATTAACCTAGATAGTGTATTAAAAAGCAGAGACATCACATTGCCAACAAAGGTCCATTTAGTCAAAGCTATGGTTTTTCCAGTAGTCATATACAGATGTGAGAGTTAGATTATAAAGAAGGCTGAGCACTGAAGAATCGATGCTTTCAAACTGTGCTGGAGAAGACTCTTGAGATTGCAAGGAGATCAAACCAGTTAATCCTTAAGGGAATCAATCCTGAATATTCACTGGGAGGACTGATGCTAAAGCTGAAGCTCCAATACTTTGGCCACCTGATTCAAAGAGCCGACTCACTGGAAAAGACCCCAATGCTGTGAAAAGTGAAGAGAAAAGGAGAAAGGGGCAGCAAATGATGAGATAACATCATTGACTCAATGGAAATGGATTTGAGCAAACTCTAGGAGATAGCAGAGGATAGAGGAGTCTGGCATGATGCAGTCCATGGAGTTGCCAACAGTCAGAGATCATTTTCCAACTGAACAACAATAACACAATGATATATTCTCATTGTGAACAGTTTGTCTTTTCTTCTTAAATATTCACCCATTCTAAAATTCACTTCTTATTCTTTACCACTTTTCTAAATGGCTGAGGTCTCTCAACGGCATTTATCTTCCACAGAGCTCTATCATCTTTCTCTAACTCACCATCCAGGTTGTTTTAGACCTAAAATTAATTCGTGTGTTTTTGAGTCTATAATCTAAGTTGTTAACAAAAAGACATATTTACCTTGAGTTGTAAATACCTTAAATTCTTGGAATATATGAGCTTACTGAGTGAGATAAGAGAAGAGAAAGCTGTTGTGTTTGTGTGTGATGCAGGCTGCTTTTTTTGTGTGTATATTTTGCACAGCATCTAGCAGAATATTTTGCACAGAATAAAGGCTCTATGAAAGTTTGAGAAATTGCAAAATATGCCTGAGCATTACATGCACTCATAATAAATTCAGAATTCTGAAATACAGGAGTACATGATGATCTTGTCTCTATAGCCTTGACCAGTCAGTTCTCTTCTCTAAAAGACCTGTAAGTACAACTTTTCTCTCATTATCTTAAAAAAAAAAAAAAGAAGGAGAGTCAGAGCCTATGACTGGTCACCGAGTGGGTATAAAGATGACCTCAGCACCAAGGGCATTTATCAAGAACTGACACTTACAGGCTGCAGATTGTATCTCTTAATTAGGCTGGAAAAGTCCAGGATAATTTTCCTGAAAAATTCTAACATCTCAGATAAACTGAGGTAGCTCTTGACTCTACCAAAATGCAGACAGACCAAATGATAATCTTCCAAAGTGCTCACAGCCTTCTTTTACTGGAGTGTGGAGATTTAACTTCAACCAGACTTATGCAATATTTTCCAGACTGGATTATATTAAGCATTAGGTCTTGACTGATTGCCACAGCAGCACTTCCAAACGATTTTTGCACAAGAATTCAACTGCAGAAGAATCAATGGTAACCATACACTGCTAGAGATATCCTTCCCATGTGGCTGTACTGCACTTTCCAAACCATCTGCAGCAAACCACAGAAATACAAGCTAAACTGATGATGCTCAGAAAGTCCAGAATGTTGCTCCTTCTAGACAGTTTATTGCAAAGAACAAGAGAGATTTTAAACATTCTGTCATTAGATTGTTGATTTTAGTTGGTGGCAAGTGAAACTCTATTTAAAGCACTATGACAAGATCATTTATCAGACCTCTAAAAATAATGCAAAAGGAAATTCCAAATAGGTTTTCCTATTTTTTTCCTTTTGTTCCACTGACAATTTATGCACTGAAGTTATTAATTTCTATATTTTCTATAGTCTTTAGAATTGCTTTGAAATGAACTTTAAACATTCAAGTGGCAAGAAGAAAGTATAGAAACCCTCTATAAAAAAACAAACCCCAGAAAAAAGCAGTGTAGCACTGTTTATAACGGATATAAGTTAAGAGTCTTTTGGTTGCTTTAACATTTGAAGCCGTATTAGCAGAAGGAAAGTAATGATAAACCCCAAGTTTCATAAATAATAGGAGTGAATATCTGGATTCAAATGTACCAGAAAGTAGTTTGCCCACAATGCTGTATTCAAATTTTTTATTTTTAAATCTTAAAAATACACAGATAACTTTAGGCATATAGTAGTAAAAACTTGCATATTATTATGATACATATTTTAATTATTATAAATAACTTATGACAGTAACAACTATAATGGCTCCAGCATGTTTGGCAGCTCTCTCAAATATCATGATGCCATTCCACTACCTGATTTCACAAAATCAGTTTCTACTCAAGACAAGAGAACACACTGGCTGAATTCACTAAAAAATTGTAGACTTAAGAGTTCTGAGTCTCACACAAGCTTTCAGGGACCCAGGTTCTTTTCTGGTGGTAGAACCAAACTTCCTAGTTTTAGGTCTTAAAAGCAGGATTTTCAAAACTCATAAAGAGACTCAAAAAGTATGTTGGGTATCAAATTCCTTTTAAAATTCAGCTTTCTGGTAAGAATAACTGAACCTAACCCAAGAGACAGAATCTCTCTAAAATTTCAATACTTTCAGAAAAATATCCACAAGAAATTTCTGTTGAAGTCTAGAATTCTTTCTAAAAAAGGAAAAAAAAAAAAAAAAAAAACCCTCATAGAAAATATCATTCTAGAGAGCAAATAAGGAATGTATCAGATGTGTCAGTATCTAGGGGACATTCTGTTAGCACAGGCAGTGTCTCTTTAATTTTTTTAAAGAGTTTGAGAAAGATTAGTATCAATTCTTTTTAAAATATTTAGTAGCATTCTCCAGTGAAGTTATCTGGTCCAAGACTTCTCTTTGTTGGGGAGGATTTTGATTACTGATTCTATCTCCTTACTAGTATAGATTTATCCAGATTTTTAAATTTATAATTCAATATGTCAATAAAAATTTATCTATTTCCTCTAGGTTATTCAATTTGTTGGTATATAAAGGTCTATAATCTGTCTTATGATCCTTACTATTTTTATGGCATAAATTGTAACATCTCCTCTTTCATTTCCGGTATTTATTATTTGAATATTCTGTTTTTGTCAGTCCAGCTAAGGGGTTGTCAATTTTGTTGATCTTTAAAAAAACCAAACCTTTTTACTGTTGCTTTTCTATTCTCTAGTTTACCTCTATTATAATCTTTATTTTTTTCATTCTTTCTGAATCCTTGGGTTTAGTACATTCTTTTACTAGCTCCTTGAGGTATAAAGTTAGATTACTGATTTGAGGTATCTCTTCTTCTTCAACAAAGGCATTTATCAGTATATACATCCCTCTTAGTACTGCTTTTCCTGCATCTTATAATTTTTGGTATACTGTGTTTTTGTTTTCATTTGTTTCAAGATATTCTCCAATTTCCCTTGTGATGGCTTCTCTGATATATTAATTGTTCAATAGTATCTTGTTTAATTTGCACATATTTGTGAATTTCCCAATTTTCCTATTACTGATTTTTAGTTTTGTACTGTCATGGTTAGAAAATATATTTGGTGTGATTTCAATCTTAATTTTGTTAGAACTTGTTTTGTGGCCTGATATATGATCTATCCTGGAGAATTTCTGTGTGTGCCTGAGAAGAATGTACATTCTGCTATTATAAAATGTTCTAAATATAACTATGAGGTCCTATTCGTCTTTGATGTTTTTCAAATCCTCTGTTTCTTTATTGACCTTTGGTTTGGTTGATCTATACATTACTGAAAATGGGGCACTGAAATTTCCTATTATTATTCCTGTGCTACTTTCTAGTTTTCCCTTCAATGAATATTTGCTTCATATAGTTTGGTGCTCTACTGTTAGGTGCATATATATTTTAAAAACATTTTATCTTCTGAGAGAACTAATCCCCTCTACCATTATATAATGTCCTTTGTTTCTTGAAACAGTTTTTGACTTTGTCTAATAAAATATGGCCACCCCTGCTCTCTTGTGGCTACCATTTGCATGGAATATCTTTTTGCACCCTTTCACTTTCAGCTTTTATATATATCCTTACATCTAAAATGAGTTTCCTATAGACAGCATATAGTTGGCCTTATTTTTTTAGCCATTTAGTCACTCTATGTTTTTTGATTGGAGAATTTAATGCATTTAGATTTAAAGTAATTACAGCAAGTCCCCCTACATATGAACTTTCAAGTTGTGAATATCTGAAGATATGAATGTGCGTTCACATGTTTAGTCACATTAGTTCACATGCCTGGCATAAATTGTCACATTCATGCGTCCTTTACAAGGGGTTGCGCTTTTGCGTACTTTGCTGTAGAGTGCTATTGCTGTGCAACACGAGGAGCTTACTAATGAAGACCAGATGGAACTGGAGGACCAGAGAAAGGATGAAGAGAGACAAAATGAGGAAATAACTGAAGAACCAAAGAGGTTCATGACACAAAATGGCAAGGGGATTTTCTTTATTTGAGGAGGCACTGTTGGCTTGTGAGGCATAGGACCCAAATGTAGAATGGAACATGATGGCTATAGCAGTCGATCAGAATGCAGCCCAGTGTATTCTATGTTATTCTGTGTCATCTGGGATGAGAAAAAAAGAGCTGCTACCTAGACATCATTGGATCATTTTTTCAACAGGGTAGATAGAATTGAACCCAGCAAGGAACCAGAAGCTGTGCCATCAGTGTCTGGCATGAGTGAAATGGCAGCTTGCCCTCCATCTCCTACTGTTGATGATCTTTTACCTCTACCATCTCCCAGGCTCCTCTCCCTCATCCAATCAGTAACTCTTCTCGGCTGTTTACTCAATGCCAGCCCCTGTATACCAGCTATTGTACTGTACTACCGTACTTTTCAAGATACTCTACTATAAGATTAAAAATGTTTCCTTTATATTTTGTTTGTTTTTTATGTATTACTTGTATGAAACATATTATAAACCTATTGTAATGTTAGTTGGCTAACTAGGCTAACTCGCTTGGCCTTAGGAACAAACTGGATTTATGAACACACTCTCAGAACAGAACTCGTTCACAAGTAGGGGACTTACTGTACTAGTAGAGAAGGACTTACTAGGTCAATTCACCATTTTCTGTCTGTCTTGTGGTTATTCTGTCCTTCTTCTTCCCACTTGCTGCCTTCCTTTGTATAGTTGAAAAAAAATTTTTGGTAGACACAGAATAACATACAATACACTGGGCTGCATTCTGATCGACTGCTATAGCCATCATGTTCCATTCTACATTTGGGTCCTGTGCCTCAAAAGCTAATAGTGCCTCCTCAAATAAAGAAAATCCTCTTGCCATTTTGTGTCATGAATCTCTTTGGTTCTTCAGTTATTTCTTCATTTTGTCTTTGATTCCCTTCTCATTTTCCTTTATGCAACTTCTATAGGTATTCTCTGCGTTGTTACCATGGGGATAACATTAACTATCTTATGGTTACAGCAATTTATTTTATTTTTTTATTGTTTTAACTTTTCTTAAATTGGGATATAGCTGATGTATAGTATCATATAAGTTTCAGGTGTACATGATTTTTAAAAGTTATACTCCATTTATAGTTATTATAAAATATTGGCTATATTCCCTGTGTTGTATAATATATCCTTATAGCTTCTTAAAATTTTATTTTTAAATAGAGGATAATTGTTTTACAATGTTGGGTTGGTTTCTGTCATACAACAGTGTGAATCCGCCATAGGTATACACATATCCTGTAGCTCATGAACCTCCCTCCCACCCCCATCCTACCCCTCTAAGTTGTAGCTCATTTATTTTATACATAATAGTTGCTGCTGCTGCTGCTAAGTCACTTCAGTCGCGTCTGACTCTGTGTGACCCCATAGACAGCAGCCTACCAGGCTCCCGCGTCCTTGGGATTCTCCAGGCATGGACACTGGAGTGGGTTGCCATTTCCTTTTCCAATGCATGAAAGTGAAAAGTGAAAGTGAAGTCGCTCAGTCGTGTCCGACTCTTAGCGACCCCATGGACTGCAGCCCACCAGGCTCCTCCGTCCACGGGATTTTCCAGGCAAGAGTACTGGAGTGGGGTGCCATTGCCTTCTCCGATACACAACAGCTAGTACCTCTTAATCCCTACCCTTAGCTTGCCTCTCCCCATCTTCCTTCTCCTCACTAGTAACTACTAGTTTGTTCTCTATATCTGTGACTCTGTTTCCTTTTTGCTATACCTACAAGTTTGTCTTATTATTTTTCCACATATAAGTGACATCATACAAGTATTTGTATTTCTCTGTCTGACTTATTTCACTTAGCACAATACCCTCCAGGTCCATTCATACTGTTGTAAGTGGCAAAACTTTGCCCTTTTTTTGTGGCTGAGTAGTATTCCAGTGTGTGTGTGTGCGTGTGTGTGTGTGTGTGTACACACTATTTTAAACTGAAAACTTCAGTTGTAGGAAAAAAAAAATGTTTACTTCTTTGTATCTCCTCACTGTGGTTTATGTTTTTGATGTCATAAGTTATATCTTGCAATATTTTTTATCCATTAACATGGTTTTACAGTTACCATTTTTTTAATGATTTTTATATTTTAAGTTTAATTATGTACCACCATTACAGTATTACATGATTTTGTATTTGTTTATATATTTACTTTACCAGAGAATTTTATATGTTGGGATACTCTGTGTTGCTGTCTAGAGTTCTTTTGTTCTCAACTTGAAAAACTCCCTTTAACAATTCTTACAGGAAGTTCAGTGGTGATGAACTCCTTCAGCTTTTGTTCATCTGGGAAAGTCTTAATTTCTCCTTCATGCCAAGGACAGTTGGCAGAATATAATCATCTCAGTTGGTAGGTTTTTACTTTTAGCACTTTGAATGTATCATCCCACTCCCTTCTGGACTTAATGCTTCTACAGAATAATGTACTAATAAACCTTATGTGAGTTTCCTTGAATGTGATGAGTTGTTTTTTCTTGCTGTTGTCAATATTCTCTTTCTTTGGTTTTTTTGCCCCTCCAACCTCCTGTCTTTGACTTTTGACAGTTTGATTATAACATTTCTCGGATGGGGCCTTTCAGTTCATCCCAGGTTAAGGTCTTTAATTTGGATGCCCAATTCCTTCCTCAGATTTGATAAGCTCTTTGCTTTTTCCTTTCTTCTTCTGGCACTCTCACAATGTGTATAACTGGTCCACTTCATGGTGCCCTGTTAGTTCTTAGGCTTAACTTTTCTGTATCCATTTTTCTTTACATTTTCCTAATTTAATAATTTCAAAAAACATGTCTTCCAGTAGCTTGATCAAGTCTAACTGTTGAACCATTTTAGTGAATTTCTCAATTCAATCACTGTATTCTTCAGCTGCAGAATATCTGTTTGGTTGTTCTTCAATAACTTCTGTTCTCTTTGCTGACAGTCCCATTTTGTTCATGCATCATTTTTTGGATTTTGTTTAGTTGTTTATCTGTATTCTATTGCAGTGTGTTGAAGCTTTTTTAGAATGATCATTTTGAATAATCAGCTAATTTGTAGACTTCCATTTCTTTAAGGTAGGTTTGCAAAGATTCCTTTTCTTCCTCTGATTGGGCCATGTTTGCCTGTTTCTTTGTGTGGCTTATTATTTTTTTGGTGTGCTTTTTGAATTTGAAGAGTCTCCTCTCCTGGTCTTTATGGACTGGTTCTGTACAGGGCAAGATTTTTAATCAATCTGTCTAGGGAACCTGGGGGGCCTTCAAACATTTTCTGGGGCTGCATGTTCTCTATGTTTGTGCACATAATCTCCCAATTAGAGAGCGCTGACAGTTTCTTATTCAAGTTTCTTACCTCTTTCTCCCTCTAGTGTTTATCTGTGGTACCACAGGCTCTCTGATGACAGACAAGCCACTAAGCTCTTTCGTTCTCTGCAGCCCCTCAGGCATCCAAAGTATGCTCCTTCACTTACTGCCTCCAGTCAGGGGACACAGAAACTCATCTCTAAGGTAGCCCCTTTAAAAGCTGACACACTGTGTGTACGTTCTACTCTTCTCCCTAGCCCCCACCCTAAAAGAGAGGTTGTGAGCGGGGTACTTCGTCCTCATCATGTTAACCTGAGCCAGCCTCTGTCTGTACACTGCCAGTTCTCTGTTGCTACAAAAAGCAGCTGAGCACTGCTCAACTCTCCTTGGTCTCCAGCCATTAAAAGCAGGCTGATTTCCTGTCAGGGGTCAGAGTTAGGAAAGACAGATGGCAGTTCCTCAGGCAGTCCCCCAAAAGTTAGAATACTGCACACATTCCATTCTTTCTTTCCCAAGGGAGAAGCTTCAAGCTAGATTTTTCCTTCCAATCCCCCCAAGCCTGAAAAGCTTAGCGGACGGGCTACTATGGTTGATATGAAATGACTTTCTTAGATGTTTCAATGTGGCTGTGCTTGGTTTTGAGCTTGCCGGGGTACTTCATAATTGATTTCTGAATTTCTTATAAAGGCTCTTTGGATCATACACTACTATTAAGTTAGTGCTTCTGTGGGGGAACAAGACTAGTGCTTCCTATTCTGCTACCTTGCTGACATCACTCCTTAAGAATTTTTTAAATGTTTATTATTTATACAGTTTTCTTCCTTCAGTAATGACCCGCTTATATATCTTGTCCGTTTCCATACTGGAGTGGTTGTCTTATGATTGATTTGCACGAAGCATTTCTATAGTTTGCACACTAATCCTTTGTTTTATAAACTGCAAATATCTTCTAAATCTGGCTGTTCTCTTCTATTCATTTAACAGCTTCTTGTTATTGCTTTTATTTATTCTTACTGAATTTTACGAAATCATCAACTTTACCTATGATGGGAGTTTGGTGTAGGGTGTAAATACACATTGCATCCTACTGACTTTTTAAATCCCCTTCAGTAATTTTTAATTCTATTACTTCAAAGATCCATTATTCAACATTCACCTCAAGGCTAAATCAAAGTCTCTACCTGATGTATAAATGATGGTAAATGCTTTCCACACACCCTATGGGTACTTCATCTTATTTTTTAAGGTGTACTTTACCACAAAATGTACCTGTTTGAAATGTAGAATTCAAAAGATTTTTAACAAATTATTGACTTGGATAACCACCATCATCATCATCCACTTTTAGGACTTTTCCATCACCTCAAGATCTTTTGTGCTCATCTGCAGGAAATCCCTCTAGCTACCTCTGGTACCAGGCAACAGATAATCTATTTTCTGTCTCTGTAGTATGATTTATCTATTCTGGACATTCTACAAATATGGAACCATACAGTATGTAGCCTTTCATGACTGGTTTAAGCATGATGTTTTGTTTTTAATAATTTAAATTATTTATTTATGGCTGCACTGGGTTTTCATTGATGCATGCAGACTTTCTCTAGTTGCGGACAGTGGGGGCTACTCTTCATTGCGGGCCCCAGGGCACACAGATTTCAGCAGTTGTGGCACACAGGCTTAGTTGCTCCAAAGCATGTGGAATCTTCCTGGACCAGGGATCGAACCCATGTCCTCTGCATTGGCAGGCAGACTCTTATCCACTGCACCACCTGGGAAGTCCAAGCATGTTTTTAATGTTAACACATACTGTAATATGAATCAGAAGACTGTTCCTTTTTCACAGAGGAATAGCATTCTATTGTATGGACAAAGCATATTTTATCCATCCATTAGTTGATAGATATTTGGGTTGCTTCTGCTTTTGGTCTACTATGAATAATGCCAGTATGAACATTCACATACAAGCATTTGTGTACTTATTAGCCATTTGTATATGTATATATATTTTCAGTGACATACATTCCCATCTTTTACCAATTTTTTTTTTCCATTTATTTTTATTAGTTGGAGGCTAATTACTTTACAATATTGTAGTGGTTTTTGTCATACATTGACATGAATCAGCCATGGATTTACATGTATTCCCCATCCTGATCCCCCCTCCCACCTCCCTCTCCATCCGATTCCTCTGGGTCTTCCCAGTGAACCAGGCCCGAGCACTTGTCTCATGCATCCAGCCTGGGCTGGTGATCTTTTTCACCCTTGATAATATACATGTTTCGATGCTGTTCTCTTGAAACATCCCACCCTTGCCTTCTCCCACAGAGTCCAAAATTCTATTCTGCACATCTGTGTCTCTTTTTCTGTTTTGCATATAGGGTTATCGTTACCATCTTTCTAAATTCCATATATATGTGTTAGTATACTGTATTGGTCTTTATCTTTCTGGCTTACTTCACTCTGTATGATGGGCTCCAGTTTCATCCATCTCATTAGAACTGATTCAAATGAATTCTTTTTAACAGCTGAGTAATATTCCATGGTGTATATGTACCACAGCTTCCTTATCCATTCATCTGCTGATGGGCATTTAGGTTGCTTCCATGTCCTGGCTATTATAAACAGTGCTGCGATGAACATTGGGGTGCATGTGTCTCTTTCAGTTCTGGTTTCCTCGGTGTGTATGCCCAGAAGTGGTATTGCTGGGTCATATGGCAGTTCTATTTCCAGTTTTTTAAGAAATCTCCACACTGTTCTCCATAGTGGCTGTACTAGTTTGCATTCCCACCAACAGTGTAAGAGGGTTCCCTTTTCTCCATACCCTCTCCAGCATTTATTGCTTGTAGACTTTTGGATAGCAGCCACCTTGACTGGCGCTTTTACCAATTTTTTAACTGAGTTATCTGTCTTCCTATTACTGACTTCTTCGTATATTCTGGGTATGAGCTCTTTATCAGACGCATGATTTGAAAATACTTTCTCAGAATCTATGGCTTGTCTTTTCATTTTTTTAAACAATGGTTAACAGATAATTTTTAATTTATTTTTGTATTTATTTGAAGATGGTCCTCTGGATTGTTTCTGTTTTTGAACTACTACCAATAAAGCAGCTATGAATATTTATATAGAAATATTTGTGAATACCTACATTTTTCTTTGTCATTACTTAATACTTGAGTGGAACTGTTGGGTTCAATGGTAAGTGTATGTTTAACTTTATACTAAACCACCACACTGTTTACCAAAGTAGTTATAGTAATTGCTAGGCCTTTATGGAAATTCTATGCTTAACCTTCCGAGGAACTGCCATACTGTTTTCCTCTAGGGCTTTACCACTTATGTTCTCATCAGCATTGTGTAAGGGTTCTACTTTCTCCACATCCTGCCAAAATGTCGTTTTCCATTCTGTTTGTTTTTTAAATTATAGCCATTCTACTTAGGTGTGTTGAAGTCTCCCACTGTGACTTTCATTTGCATTTCCATAATAATTAGTAATTTTAAGCCTCGTTTTATATGCTTATTGGACAGTTATACATCTTTGGAGAAATGCCTAATAAAGTCTCTTACCCATTTTTGAATTGAGTTTTTGTTGTTGATTTTAGAAGTTTTTTCTATAGTCAGGATAGTAATCTTTTATCAGATATATTATTCCCAACTGAATGATACATCTCACTTACTAGGTGTTATATTAATTGTAATGAAATCCAGTTTATCTACTTCTGCTTTGTTTCTTATGGCTTCGGTAGGTTGTATTCAAAAAAATCCCTGACAAATCTAATGTCATGAAGATTTTCTCCAATGTTTTCATCTAAGAGTTTTATATTTTACTTTAAGGGGTTAAATACAAAGGGTTCCTAAAGGCTGAGGGCAAACACCATTTCCACAGAGCTTTAATTGTCAACAGCTTTATAAAACAAAAAAAAGTCACAAATTTCTTTAGTCCCAGATTCTTCTAATGATTTGTTAAAAATAAAAATGCTCACCGATAAAAACAACTTTGAATTCTTTCATTTAGTGAAGAAATATTTTGTAATGTGATTAATTGTATTTTAATTTGTCTGAATCTATTTGATTTGTTTAGTCTAGATTTTGGTATATTACGTTTCTTAAAATAGGTTATTTGTGCACAGCAAATATCTGCTGCCTTGTAAATAATTTTGCTTCTGTAACTGTGTGTGTGAATGACACAGTCTCACACTCACCATGCATTCTTTCTTTTGTGCTGTATACTGCATATGTGGGCATCAGTTTTACTCAATGGGTTCCCAGAAGACATTGTTTGATCTACTTAACGACCTGAGATTGGCAGAACAGTGATTAAAAAAAGAAAATTTATAAAAATTGCCAATTTGCCATGTATTCCCCTGAAAATAATCTCTCTACATAGAATATAACCATAATTATGAACATGCATTTCCTAAAAATTATAAAACTTTTCTTTCATAACCAAACTGATACATTTTGAAACTTGAGAAGGGGGATGTTTAGTTTAACACCTACCGTCTTTGACTGTTAAATCCATTAAGATGATTCTCCCGGAGTTCAGACACTAATGATAAAACCATCTGTAAAACAAAATCAGTTGCAGGTTAACTCACGCTGCAAACAGGATTACATCAGTTCTCTTTTTCCTGGTGTGAGTGATATTTCCGTTGAGATTCCCCACTCTCTTTCCCCCAACAATCCTCCCCTTGCTTTACTTTTTCAAAATAAAAAGAAAGCAGTGCCAAATCACATTTACTAATAATCTGGATTTTATGTTTAATGTCTGTTACTCTGTATTCCTAAATATTTAAGCAAATGAATACTAGACAAGTCATTAATTTCCCCCAAATTAAAACCAAACCTATTAAAAATAAAACCATGTTAGAGTTAGTTTACTTTTTTCTTTCTTAACTTATTAATTTTTAAAAATGCTGTTAATGTATACAGCTTCCAAAAGACTAGAACAGTATTCAAACATTAAAAATCTCAAACATTTATTAGAAGAGCTGTGCTAAGACCATAAATTGTTCCTTGAATTTGGCTAAAATTTAAGGCAGAAGAAATCACAGCTTTAATACTAAGATGTAAATATATAGAAGGTTGTTATTTATTGAATATTTTGCCTTAACATAAAATTCCCACCAGGTTATTTTTAAATATGAAATTTGTCCAACAGTAAAAGACTGTGTTTATATTGGTTAAGGAAGTCTCTTCTCCCAGAAATCTTTGAGAGAATAAATGAGATGTGTTAAGGGACAGAGAGGTTGGTTGATTTAGAATAACCTCTCCTGGTTTCCTTCTTCTTCTCATAATCTCTCATCTCACATTTTTTCCTTACATGGCCATAAGTCCACCCAAGGTAAGAAGAGATAAACACAGAAAAGTTAAACATCTCTCCTGGAGGAGTGAAATATTTCCATTTACCTTTTTTGCAGATGGTACATTAAGCAATGAAAATTTCAATAGTAATAAATTAAAAATACTCACATTTTTAAGTAAACCAGGATAGTAGTCTGTGGGTGCATACCCAAGAACTTGATTAAAAAGATCAACTTCTTTTATATCAAATCTGAATGTGGAAACTATATGAGATAACAACCTCTAAAAAACATAAACAGAAAGAGATAAAGGTCTTAAAAGTAAAATAAGTGCCTATTATATATAATGCCAAGAAGCTGGGTCATTTGTAAATGGGGTGGTCTCAATGAAATGAATAATCTTAATTTTTCCAAATACCCAGTTCACTTTGATTCAGATATAAAGAGGAAATGAGTTAGTGATAAAATTATTACATTAAGTAAATTAAAAAAACATTAATAGTGAAATATGTATAACTAATGAACAAGGCTTTAACTACACTAAAAATGTGATCTTTACTGTTTTTAAACTCAGTAAAACATTCTTATCAGAGTAGAGATGATTACTTAATACCTGACAAGGAACACACCACAAATCACTAGGGAAAGGAAAGATTATGCAATAAATGGTACTAGGAAAACTACTTGAAAAAAATTATATTCTCACCTTATGTTACTTATCAAAATATACTTGAATTTACTATAAATTAAAGAGATCAATGTAAAACTGAAATAAAATAATAAGCAAGAAGAAAATACAAGTACTTTTCACATGTCTGAATGGGGAAGAACTTTATAAACTCAAAGTCAAGGGAGCAAATCAACAGTTGTTCTAAACTACAACAAAACAGTTCCCCCTCAAAAAAAACACCCTGTGTGTTTCCCAGTGAATATGCACAAACTAAGAATATTAACAACAAATGATATTGCATATGTAATCAAATTTGGACTTCCCCGGTGGCACTAGTGGTAAAGAACCCACCTGCCAACGCTGGAGATGTGAGAGACATGGGTTCAATCCCTGGGTGAGGAAGATTCCCTGGAGGACAGCATGTCAACCCACTCCAGTATTCTTGCCTGGAGAATCCCATGGACAGAGTAGCCTAGCAGGCTACAGCGTCAGACGTGACTGAAGCAACTATACACGCTAATACAGAATCAAATTTAGTCTTCATTTCAGTTCAGTTCAGTCACTCAGTCGTGTCCGACTCTTTGCAACCCCATGAACCGCAGCACGCCAGGCCTCCCTGTCCATCACCAACTGCCGGAGTCCACCCAAACCCATGTCCATTGAGTCAGTGATGCCATCCAACCATCTCATCCTCTGTCGTCCCCTTCTCCTCCTGCCCTCAAGCCCTCCCAGCATCAGGGTCTTTTCCAATGAGTCAGCTCTTCGCATCAGGTGGCCAAAGTATTGGAGTTTCAGCTTCAACATCAGTCCTTTCAATGAATATACAGGACTGAGCTCCTTTAGGATGGACTGGTTGGATCTCTTTGCAGTCCAAGGGACTCTCAAGAGTCTTCCCCAACACCACAGTTTAAAAGCATCAATTCTTCGGTGCTCAGCTTTCTTTATAGTCCAACTCTCACATCCATACGTGACTACTGGAAAAACCATAGCCTTGGCTAGACGGACCTTACAAAATACCATATGAAAATATTAAGAGCATAAAAAAGGCATAGGAACAGATAAATCCTAAGACAAAACACTAATGCCCAAGAAACACATGGATAAATGTTTAGCCTCATAATCAAAAAAAGGAAATTTATACATCAACAAACCATTTTCCACTAAATGAATTAAAGTTTTTACAGACATGAATACCTAAGGCTAATCTGGGTTCTCTGAAACAGGTGTTCTGTGTGAGCTATTGGAAAAATTCAAATGGAATCACACATCAGTGCTACTGTGAATCAGACAAAGGCACCCACAGAGGGTGAGTGAGTGTGACACAGCCCATAACCCACCCCTAAGCTTGGACTGGCAGGTCTATGCCTAGACATCTGTAACATGTAGACAGGTTATAAGTGGTAACATTCAGACACCTTATAGGTTGGTTACTTTATAGAAAACAACTTGAGAATGTATATTAAAAGTTTTAAAAGCATTCATGACTTTTAATGTATCTGGCATACATTTAAGGAAATAAATCCAAATATGACAATGTGGATTATGTGCAAAGGTGTTCACCACAGCGTTATTTCTTATAGCAAAAAAATGTCTAACAGGAGGGAATTATTAATCTGTGATACCCTCAATACTGTGGCTCATTGTAAGCCATTAAATGCTTATAAAGAACTTATGTCAGCATTTTAAATGGTTATAATATTAAATGAAGAAAGGAAGATGCAAAATTGTATATATAGAAATGAACTCATCAATATAAAAACAATCCAGACATAGGAATAAAAAAAAATAATGAAAGAAAATATCACCAAACGTTAAGTCTCTGGGATGGCGCTATTATGGGTTTATTATTTTTCTTCTTTCTGCTTCACCAGTTAACACAAGGGCACATATCACTAACTCATCATGTCAATTCTATCACAAACTATTTTACATACTCAAAAAGATACAAAATAACACAACAACTCCTCCACCATGGAACTTAGTAAAGCATCAGAAACACCAAGGAAGGCCTCTGTGCCACCTCTCTTCCCCATCCCAGTTCCTCCCCGGGGAAACGCAAACCTAGGCTGGAGCGCACCCTTTAATGTGGATCATAGACTTTCTTCCTGTGAGCTCTGACTTGCTCCGTTTCCTCAAAACAGAACTCCAGGCAGTAAGTTCATCTGTATCATTTCTTTTTAGATAACATATAAGGGATATCAAACAGTATTTCTCCTTCTCTGACTTACTTCACTCAGTATGACACTCTCTAGGTCTGTCATTGTTGCTGCAAATGAACTTACTTACAAAACAGAAACAGACTCACAGACTCAGGAGAGTGAATTTATAGATGTCGGGGGAAAAGGATAGTCTGGGAGTCTGGGATGAACATGCACGTACTACTACGTATGGATAAAATGGATCACCAACAAGGACCTACTGTATAGCACAGGGAACGCTGCTCAGTGTCACGTGGCAGCCTGGATGGGAGGGGGGTTTGGGGAGAATGGATACATGAATATGTATGGCTGAGCCCCTTTGCTGTTTACCTGAAACTATTACAACATTGTTAATTGGCTACACCCCAATACAAAATAAAAGTTCAAAGAAGAAAAAAAGAACTCCAGGCGACACTACTAAGTAAATATAGGTTGAAACCTGCTGAGAGCTCAGCTGGTAAAGAACCCGCCTGTAACATGGGAGACCTGGGTTCGATCCCTGGGTTGGGAAGGGAGCAGGGAAAGGCTACCCACTCCAGTATTCTGGCCTGGAGAATTCCATGGACTGTATAGGTTATGGGGTCACAAAGAGTCGGACATGACTGAGCGACTTTCTCTCTCTGCTGTTCCTATCTGAAAGCCAACCTATTGTTTTCAAATTAGAAGAGTTCATAGCAAGCTAACAAAGTAAGTTTGAAATACTACTACTTAGTAGAAGATATTAATCATTAAAAAAAAAAAGACGCAGCCACATGCATAATATGATGCACAAAAAAATGAAACCACTGTGGAGGGAGAAAAACAGGAAATTTACAGAGTTAAAGTGAACTTTTTAATAAGGCATAAGACAATGAAAAGGTTCCTTCTAGAGTGAAGAAAAGTCTAGATGGAAGCTACTTGCCAAGTATTGGCCTTTTTTTTCCTTTCAGTTCAAAGCTATCCTTTATAAATATAGCAAGCAAACAGCAGCTGACAACAGCCCCAGGAGAATTCACCTCCCAGTTATTTTCAAACACTAAATGCATTCTGGGTGAGATCAAGCAGTTGTGGTTAGGCTGGCAGAGCCAGGAGAGGTAAATTACAGTCAATGTACCGTTCTTGGAAGGGAAGTGTTTACCGGTGGAGTTTTAGTTAACCACAGCAGGGGGCACACACGGTGCCTTCAGCAGGTGGGGCCTGACTCCCTGTGGGGAGTGCAGTGTAGGTGTTCTGGCGAAGGAAAAGTCCAGCCAGGCTTGGCTAACCATATGCTGCACCCATGTGGAGGTGCCCACACCAGACCAGGCAGGGGGAGAGGGAAACTCACTCGGCTGCAAAAGGCTCAGAATCAGGGGCAGGCTGTGTTTCTCACACAGATCAGTTTGATGCTAGATGGAGGGAGAACAGCACAGGAAGTGTTTAACTTTCTGTTACCAGACTGCGGCATTCTATTTAGCAAACATTTAAAGCATTTATATGCTGTAAGCTGTCCTAACAATTTACAGAGAGCCACTCATTTAATCCCCACAGCCTATGGAGTAAGTGCTATTACTGAATGTGTTACCGATGAGGAAACTGAGACACATTGAAAGAAACATGCTCAAGACTGGTTATCTACTTTAAGGTAAAACCTTATAAGGCATCTCCCTGTATGGGTTCTCCTTGAAGCAACTGGAATAGTTAAACAATGCAAATCTGATTGGATTCCCTGGTGGCTCAGTGGTAAAGAATCCACCTGCCAATGCAGGAGAGATGCAGGAGATGTGGATTTGATCCCTGGGTCCGGAAGATCCCCTGGAGGAGGAAATGACAACATACTCCAGTATTCTTGCCTGGAAAAATCCCATGGACAGAGGAACCTGGAGGGTTACAGACCATGGGGTCACAAAAGAGTCAGACATGACTTAGTGAACTAAACAACAACATTCAGCTTGGTGGTAGTTTAGTCCCTCAGTGGGGTCCGACTCTCTGCAACACCATGAACTGCAGCCTGCCAGGCTCCTCTGTTCATGCAATTTCCCAGGCAAGAATACTGGAGTGGGTTGCCATTTCCCAGGAATCGAACTTGAGTCTCCAGCATTGCAGGTAGATTCTTTACCAACTGAATCACCAGGGAAGTCAACATTCAGCTTAAGACTCCCAATAACTCTTAGGGTGAAGCTCAAACCTCTCCCTAAAAGATGAAACCTTGCCCCACTGGTTTTGCAGCCCCTGTCTGGGGCTGATTTTGCCTCCTTAGCTTGTTTGGGGACCTGAAGGCTCTTTGGTCCCTTAAGGCTTTGGTATGTTCTAGTCCCTCTGACAGGAGGGCTCTTCTAGCCCAATTACCTGCTTAAGTGTTTCTTCTTGAGGGTTTCTAGCAATGATAACAAACAAAGTTTTTTTGAGTGCTTACAATATATAAAGCACTGGGCTATGTTCTCTAAGTATGGCATCTCACTTAAAATCCCATAAATTCAGTTTTTAACAAAACTCAAATAAGCAAAGTTTCAATTAAGCCTAAGGTCACGGCACCCTGTCCTATCACTTCATGGCAAATAGACAGGGAAACAATGGAAACAGTGACAGACCTTATTTTCTTGGGCTCCAAAATCACTGCAGACAGTGACTGCAGCCATGAAATTAAAAGACGCTTACTCCTTGGAAGAAAAGCTGTGACCAACCCAGACAGCATATTAAAAAGCAGAGACATCACTTTGCTGACAAAGGTCCATATAGTCAAAACTATGGTTTTTCCAGTATTCATGTACGGATGTGAAAGTTGGACCATAAAGAAAGCTGAGCACCAAAGAATTGATGCTTTTGAACTGTGGGGTTGGAGAAGACTCTTGAGAGTCCCTTGAACTGCAAGGAGATCCAACCAGTTCGTCCTAAAGGAAATCAGTCCTGAATATTCATTGGAAGGACTGATGTTGAAGCTGAAACTCCAATATTTTGGCCACCTGATGGGAAGAACGACTCATTAAAAAAGACCCTGATGCTGGTTTGAGGGCAGTAGGAGAAGGCAATGACAGAGGATGAGATGGTTGGATGGCATCACTGACTCAATACACATGAGTTTGAGTAAGGTCTGGGAGATGGTGAAGGATAAAGAAGCCTGATGTGCTTCGGGGTCCCTAAGAATTGGACAGGACTGAGTGAGTGAACAAGAAATTGGTGGCTATCATCATAATTCACATGGTTGACTCTTAAAAAGTAAAGCATGAAGTACTACAGACCCAGTTGGGATAGAAAGTAACATAGTGTATATACAATAGAAGAAAACCAGTTTCAAGGCAGCAACAGTTAAGGGTCAGCTAAGACTGCAGGTCTTAAGGAAAACCATGTAAAGGCTTTCCCCCTTTAATCCCAGCTGCCCAGAGGGACTTACACACTGGGTGTTGGACCAGTGCATGGAGGCTAGCTCCCCAAAACTGCATGAGTTTACTCTGGTGACTGAGCCAATGAAAGTTTAGAAAAAATCTAGGACATTCAATATTCAGAGGGTACAATCATGTACTGTAAATAATTACCAAGCAGTGTTTAAAACAGCCATAAACAGTTCCCTAGATAGTATTCACAACAACTGCATTATACAAGCTGACTGTAACACGTCTTGGAAACACAAAAATAACTTAATTGGCAGATCTGTCCTGGCCTAAATTCCCAAAATGATATGGTTAGAAACTGATCTTGTAAAAATTAATTGCTATAAAGATTAGTTTCCCCCACTTCCTCCTGCTTTTTTTTTTTAATAATAAGAAAAATAACCCTATACTCAGTGTTGGCAAGGATATGGTGAGGGGGCACTCCACTGCTGTTGGGAGCAGAAATTTGTAAAGCTTTCCTGGGAAGTCACTTGATGATATGTAACCAAAGCATTAAAATTCATATCCCTCTACCCTCTATCCCTCTATATTCTTGATTTCCAAGAATATATCCTAAGGAAAAATTCAGGTTCATGGCAGTATTACTTTTTACAGTGAAAAACTAGAAGCGACCAAAGTACCCAACAGCACTGTACTGGTTGAAATGCATCATGGTTTACCCAACAGCATGAATCACACTGTAAAAAAGACATTTAATGACATAGAAAAGACACTGTGACATTAATTTTTAAAGCAAGATGTAAAAACTGTATATTAAATGTGGTGCTAATTTTATATGCAAAAAAATATTACGAAGAAACATGACAGTTATTACCATAACATTATTTCAGGGAGTGATTTAAAATTTCTTCTTTATACTACCTGTATTTCCAAAGTTTCTACACTTACCACATCATACTTTTTATCATTAACTTATGTCTGTTTTTTGTCTTTTTCTTTCTCATAATTCCCTAATGGAAATTGCTATGAAGGGACACAAGAGTTTTATTCTTGGATGAAACAAGCCTAGGTCCCAGAAACTACATACTGTGGCCTGACTATGTTTCCATAACTTATAAAAAGACACCTGAAACTTTGGACCTCCAAATTTCTCTTTTAAAGTAAACTTAAAAAATTGATAAGCACTTCTCATTGCTAAGAACAATTTTTCTTACTGCCACCTAGTGGTAAGTATTCTAAAGCCAAAACCACATGATTCCATAGGCATTGGCCCTTGGACAAAAATTAATTCCTATAGTCACACAAGTAATTGACTCATCTTAAAATGCTGAAAAAATTTAGAAATCTTCTACTCCAACCGCTTATTTTACTGATAGGAACTGGGCTCCTAAATACATAAATCATTATCAATAAAAACAAGTGCATGTAGAATGAATATTTTTTTTGGAAAAAAATGCCAATTTGAAAGGCATAAAGAAAAAGTGCAAATACATCATCCCGACTACTGATCTAAAATCCTTCATAAGTGGAAAGTATAGGAACCAACACAACTGTGCATAAAACATTTAAAGTCCATTTTTGATCCATGTAGGAGTTTGAAGGACTCTGCTAATGTTTGAAAAGCCATTTAGAAATACTCATAACCATGAAAGTGAACTTTCAAGGAGAAAAGTAAACAAATCAGAGGAAAAATCCATTTCCCTTGTTTTCAGGTGTTCTTTCTTGTTCTAGCCTCACTGTATCTGTTCCATCTTGTAACAGGCAGCACATTCACAGGCGGGTTAGGAAAGTTGGAGCAGTGAGGCTGTGGTTTGGCGCAGGGTATGGGTGTGGAAGAAGGGCTGTGGTTTTTGCTCAGGCAAAGGGTTAGCAGAGCCAAATTGTGGTCAATATTCTTGAACTGAGACAGAGCACATATTTTATACTTCTCCAAACAATTTCTTCATCTGATCATTTAAGTCTTTTAGAATTTCCACCACTTTGGTCTTTACTACACCTATCTCTTTATACATAATAAAGATAAAAACTTGTGTAAACAAGGATGCCTTATTCATTCATTCATTCTACAAACATATATTCAAGCCACTCTACTGGGTCTATTGTGATAGGAAGCCCACTACAGTCTGACGAAGGGAGACGGAGATGGAAATATCCATAATACAAGACAGAATGCAGTAAGTGCTATAACGAGGAGGTAAGACAATCACTGTGGGAACAGAGGAAGTGATGATTAATTCCAACTGTAGGGTTTCAGAGTGCTCCCTGAGATGATGACTTTTGAGCTGATTCTGACAGCTGGGGAAGGAGGTATAGGAAAGAAAGAAAGAGACGGTGTACAATGTTGGCTGGGATAGACAGAGAAAAATGGCTAGAGGGATTAGAAACGGCAGTGGAAAGGGGGCCATGGTGTGTGGGCAAAGACACGGGAAATGCTTCTGTCACCTCGACTGCTTTAATACTTCACTGGACTCCTAAGCACAGCGTCCCCTATGGGGCCTCAGAATATCAGGTCAAACTTGCTTCTCCCAATCTTTCCCTTTGATCCCTGTGATTTGGTAACATCAGACTCTCTGCTGGTCATCAAACTCACCCAGCCTTTTCCCACTGCCGTATCATTCCTTTCCCCTGAGAAACCCAACAACCCTCACCCATCTCTAGCTGCCAAAATTATAACTATCTTTCAAAATCTATCTTTCCCCAAGATTCTTGTTCCAGTTTGCAGTAGTATGAGATAGTATGCCCCTGAAATCTCCATGGTATCCTATTTGTATTTTTCTCACAATGCCTTCCAAGTTCTGCCTTGCACTGTAGTTATATTTCCTCATTCTACTCATTAGTAAGACAGTGAAAAGGACTGTCTTAACTAATCTTTATATTCTTTAGAGCAACTGTTAACTTGCCCTTGGCATTTCACATACTAGGTGTGCAATAAACCCTAGGTGAATTAAAACTCAACAGAATGAACTGCTTATTTACATTCAGTGAAAAATAAAATTACTACAGGATTCCTTTGTGACCTCATTACATTACAAAATGAGCAATTTTCCTTTTCACAATTTCCCAAGTTTCAGTCCATGAAATACCCACAGATTACTGGAACAAAACATGACATTGCCATGTACTTTTACTTCAAAGAATTTTACTTAATTTGGTAACACTAGAATCTGGCTAGACACTAATGTGGATGTAATTTCAATGAATAATGCACTGTTCTGGGACTTCCCTGGTGGTCCAGTGGTTAAGTTTCTGTGCTTCTACTGCAGGGAGTACAGGTTCAATTCCTGGTCAGGGAACCAGGATCATGCATACTGCATGGCATGGGTCAAAAAAAAAAAAAGAAAAAAAGACTACTGATTTGGGACCTTAAATATTTTCACAATATCCAACTGCTTTAAAAAAAATACACTGCTTTGTTGCTGCTCAGCCTGTGGCAACCTATAAGAACGCCACAGTACTAACAGCACCCAGAAGGAACAGGAGAAGCAGTGAGTACCGAGGACCATCTTTTCTGAAAGAAGCACTGGAAAATTACAAAACAGCCTCAAATATACTTAAATAAAAATTATACATTAAAAAATCTTTTCCCCCTGCAAGCTCAAATAAGAAAACAAAGCTTTTGTTAGTTTGATCCAATTTATTCAATTATTTTTGGCTCCAAAATTTAATCTTCAAGGTATAAGATAACAAGAAGACTCTTGAGAGTCCCCTGGACTGCAAGAAGATCAAACCAGTCAATCCTAAAGGAAATCAGTCCTGAATATTCATTGGAGGGACTGATGCTGAAGCTGAAACTCCAATACTTTGGCCACCTGATGTGAGGAACTGACTCATTTGAAAAGACCCTGATGCTGGGTAAGATTGAAGGCAGGAGAAGGGGATGAGAGAGGATGAGATGGTTGGATGGTATCACTGACTCAAAGAACATGAGTTTGAGCAAGCTCCGGGATTCAGTGATAGACAAGGAAACCTGGTGTGCTGCAGTCCATGGGGTCAGACATGACTGAGAGACTGAACGCAACAAGATAACATCCTTAATCTTCTCTTTTCTCAAGTTTGCACAGAAGCATCTGTTGTATTCTAGCCAGCAGAAACAGGGCCATTTTGAATAGCTGGCAGGTCCTTTCACCATATAAAATGCCTGTGTCCAAACACTGAATTAGTCACTTCCTTTTTTATGTTCCCATGACATTTTATGTAAACATCTAATAAAACATTTATATTATTATCCTGAAATTGTTTGTTTACATAAGTGATGTTAAAATTCCCAATAAATCACTGGTAAGTGATCTATATTTTTCTAAATTAGATAGCATAGTGAAAATCATCTACTTTTCTTAATAATACAATCTTAAATTATCATTTCTCCCTGCCAACAAAGACATTCTAGAAACTAAACCAACATGTAAGCATCAACTAAGTATATATATTACTTCACTAAAAGAAAAAGTTGCCCTCTATAAAGTACTAAAATGGCAAGAAATGTTCTGTACAGAGCACTGCATGACAAAACAACAAAGATAAGTGTTATAAAACTTAAAAAAAAAAAACCATGTACTAAGGACCAACATAAATGGAGAGAGATTCGGGTAGTAGCAAGAAAAATTCAGTGTCATGAAGATATCAATTCTCTGTCTTGCAGACTCAATATAGTACCATCAACAACCCTAAAAATGATTTTTGTGGTAGAACTTCAGAAGCTTTTCTAAAATTTACATAGAAAAGCAAGTAGCCAGGCACAACACATAAGAGAAAGAAGAAACTTACAGAAGCAAACATATAGCGTGATTCCATTTCTATGAAGTTTAAAAACACACACACTAAGCAAGCTGTTGATCAGGGGTACATAGACAAGTGGCAGAGCTACATATTCTTCAAACTTCCGGACGCAGGTTCTGAGACAAAGTGGAATAAATCAAATGAAATATTTCACCACCATCACAATAGTTATTCTGCATCTGTTAGAATGAAAAACCCATAATTCTGAGACTTCTCAAGAAGGAAATATTATTATGATGTAGTTTGACTTCTAACTCTTCTAAAATCTGAAATCCTTCTTAATATCTGAAATAATATGGAAGATTCTGTTCATTATAAGAGATATAATGCAAATCCATTGCTGATGATAAAACTAAAAAAAATCAAGATGAAAATTGTTTGAAAACTTCTTTAGGATTCTGTTAAACATTTTAAGCTTCCATGTATTGATTATTTCTATAATATAAATTACAAATTAAAAGACTGTTCAATATGCAACTGGTACAACTAATAATAGAATCATCTATAACTAAAATGGAGAAGAAATGAGTCCTCAATTAAGGCATAGGTTTATTTCTAACGCATTCTTTCTAAAAATCAGACATGACTAAATTAGTTTAAAATTATTTTGAGAAAAAAAACCCTCACTGTTTTCATTACAAATATTTGTGATAATGTATTCTTCAGCAAAGGCATAGTAATGGATGGTTAAACTTTTTATGGAATTAAAATAGGCTAAGCTTAGGACTTACATATTATTACCTTCAAACACAAAATGGCAGTCCAAATAAATTAACTGAAACAATGCCAAAGAAAACAATGACTAATTTCCAACCTAGAATGTAACAGCTTGTTTCCAACAGGTAATGGTCTTGCTTATTAGTCTTATTAGAGCATCACAGGTTCAAACTAATAGATCTGCAATTATAAGAGTTACTTTCATTTTAATTAAATGACTGCTAAATAACTTTCAATTTTACAAAGTCTATATCTACTTAAGTATAAGTGGACAAAGTTTAATTGAGTGAACAACTTACTACTGAAGAAAAACTAACCATACATGAAGAACTAACTACATGAAGAAAATGTGTTGAGAAACACTTTTCTCTATTACATGGTTGGGAAGCAAAATTCAATGAGCAGTTAGTCACTGATTATTTTGCTTCCTTCATAAACCACACTCTCAGATCTCTAAAAGTTCAAACACGATTTCAAACCAAGGAAGAAGCCAGAGTATAACAGAGTCATTAACATAAATTTCGGAAACTAATCCCTTATTGGTCACATCATTTGCAAATGTTTTCTCCCATCCTATAGGTGTATTAGACTATATTAATGAATTTTTTGTATGATTTAAGAAATATTGAAAAAGAAAGAAAAAAGATCATGGGGCTTTCAAGTTAAACAGACTTTGATTTGAGTCCTAGGTACATGACCTTGGGGTAATTTGCTTTGTAATTTGACCATGTTTAGGTCTGCTCAGCTCCTTCTTCTATAAAATGTAGACTATAAAATTGACACTATAGGTTTGCTATAAAACTGTTAGGCATACATGTGGGAAGTAGCTAGCATGATATGTGAGTTCATAGCATATCCTTCATCATCAATGGCTGCTGTTATATTTTGTCTCATTTGGGTAAAAACGGAACGGTTTCCTGGGTTCTGAGTACATTTAACCTTCTCTCTCTTCACTATTACAGTCAAGTTTGGCCTCCTGCTCTCTGTCTCATCATAAATGCCTGCTCTTGCATACACTTACCTAACAGTGAGGGTAGCATCTCAAGGTTTGCCACAATCAAATAAGAAAAGTATGAGGAGGACCAGGAAGAGCCATACATGAAAACTGGTTGCCTCCCTTAGTGTTTCTCCTGGTGTGATGTGTAAATGCCTTGATCTGAATCATCTTTTCTTTCTCACTGCCATGCAGACAGTCCACTAAACCAAAACTCGAGGCTGAAGACCCCTAGGATCTGCTTGCTCTTCCATCAGGACCACCACCATCACACTGCGCTGTGACCTGAGCGCCTGACCAGCCCAGACACTGGGTATTTGAACACTATGTATACTCGTCTCCCGTGCACTGCAGAGAAAATCAAGAGAACAGAGAGAGGCCCAGGTCACCCCATCACCTCCCTACCTCTGCTGGAGCTACTCCTTCCTCTGTCACAAAAATCTACTATGACAGCAGTCCAGACAAGCCTTAGACTACCCTGTGGAGCAAGATCGCTTGAGGAGAATGAACTTGTGGTTACCAGTGTAAGAATCGGGGGAGGGATAGAACAGGATTTGGGGACTGACATGTACACACTGCTATATTTAAAATAGATAACCAAAAAGCATACTGTTAAATAATAATAAATTTTCAGATAAAGAGGGAAAAAAAACCAAACAAGTATTTTTAATTTCCCCAAATTAGAGACACAAGCTCCTCTTTCTCTCCCTAAAGTCCACTTTTCAGGGATCCCAGAAAGGCAGCCATGTGTTACTGAGGCCATGGCTTCTGAATGTGTGAAAGGTGTATTTTTCATGCAGTATTTTTCATGCAGTCCTTTCCATAAAAAACTAACATTGGCTCTTGCCCCTGCCTCCTACCAAACCCCCCACCCGTTCCCATGCTGTTTTTGCTTTTGGGCAGAGGACACAGTTAGGAGGAACCACAGGCCTAGAACTCTACCGTTCAGTCCCATGAAGAAGGTGCTGAGTTCCTGGGAAGGCAGAAATTCTTGCCCAGTGAAAGGCAAAAAACATTATTTTTCCCTTGTACTTATTTGTGTCCGTACTTTTAAGGCTTTACAATCAGTAACACTTATGGCCCTAAAATTGTTACCAGTGCTACCATGTAGTTTTAAACAACTGTTTGAGCCTGTTTTCTCTAAAGATTAATTATATCCTACTAATTTCTACTTCCTGCAGCTTCTGTTCTGTCATTGTATAAAGTGTACCTCACACCTCCCAAAAAACAATCCTTCCCTGCATGATCTGTGGGACCCTGTCTCTTCTCTTAATGTTTTTCTCATTTCACTCTGGATACTCAAAATTATGGTATGATACTCCTCTATAATTTTAAAAATAATATTACAAATACAAAGTTATAATGATATTTCAAATCAAATTCAAAAATAATTTCTTTTAACTTAAAACTTGGTATATGTAATATTTTCACAATGGCATACTGTGCATTCAGCTATGCTATTATTTGAATCCTTTGAACATCAACTGGAACAAAGTTATTCCCATTCCTGTTGTACTTTTACAACCATAGCCAAAACAAATTACTACAGACAGATTTCTGTAGCTATTCCTTCAAAATTCTGTTTTCAACGTTTTTCTTTTTTTCATTTTAAAATTTATATGTCCATTGAAGAAGGAAATGACAACCCACTCCAGCATTCTTGCCTGAAAAACCCCATGGACAGAGGAGCCTGGTGAGCTATAGTCTATGGGGTCGCAAAGAGTTGGATATGGCTGAGTGACTAAAGCATACTGCAGTTTAAATGAAGTGATCTACAATAAAAACTTAACTGGCCAGGTGTTTTTAGAGTCTTTTTTTTTTTAAACTATGAAATAAACACTCAGAAATCTGGAGAATCACAGTGGTTAAGTTTGTAAAGCGTGAAGGAAGGTTGCTCATTCAATGAACCGCCCAACACCCATGGTTTACATAGCCTACTCCACGAGCAGGATGCTGACATGACACAATTCACAGAATTTCTAAACATAGCACCAATCATAACAAAGTCTGCACTTTTTACTTTTGCTTACAGAACCTCTTGCACGCTCACTCATTAGTTCTGGGGGGCAGGGGAGAGAGGATAGAGTTGACTTTCCAAAAACCAAAATCAAAAGGCTTCAGAAAATAAGCCTGAACTTTAGTTCATAACAATCTGAATGATTCAAACAATGGCATTAAAACATATCAATAATCATGTAATGTAGAAAGACTCTAAGTAGATAGACCTGGAAGTGTATACTTTACTAAATATACTTACTATAAGCAGGTCACATGTTTGATACTTTGCCAAGCTTAAATAATCACATCCTCAACTCCCTGCCCCCTCCCCCTTTCTACAGTATTGTGATACATGCCCTGTAAAACCTTTGTGAATTCAATTCTGTATTTCTCTTCACCAGTTGCCTGCAAAGCTGAACTGCTAAGAACATCAGACACCTGAGCCAATGACTCTGATTTCATTACCACATTCCTTGACGGGCTCGGTGCGGCCTTCCAACCCTCCTATGCTTCTCTAGTCAGTTTACGGGGCAACCTCCTGAGCAATTACTAACATTTCATGCTTTCTCTCTCACACCACGCCCCCCCTTCCCTCATCTACAGTTGAAGAAAAAACCGCAATTAGCAAGAATCTCTCATCCCATCACCTGGTGGTTGGCAAACTCATTTACTGAGCACTCATTTTGTACCTTACTTGAAAGACACAGCCGTGAACAAGACTGTTCACTTGCTGCACTCATGGAGTTTTTACTCTAGTAGGGGGAGGGGGGAGAGTAAATGAATAAATAAAGAGGTAAACAATAAAGTGACATGGTGTTACAGAGGAAGTAATCAGGATGCTGTGATTAGAAAAAAAAAGTAGGGGGGAGAGGCGGGGAGAGAGTGGATTTACTTCAGATAAGTAAGGAAAGGCAACTCTGAAGACTGATCTTGTAGAAGGAAGAGCATTGCCGGTCAAGCAATCAGCAAACTTATGGCAAATGAAGAAAGAAAGTGCTACAGAAAAAAACCCAAAAGGCCAGTGGACCTGGGCCGTGGTGAGCAGAGGGAAGAATGGTATGAAATGAGAGTGGAGATGAAACAGGATTCCAAACATGTAGTGTTTTATAGGTTGTGGTAACAGGGACTATGGGTGTTATTTCCGGTGCATCAGAATAACACTAAAGGGTGTTTTGTTGTGACTGTTAAGTCGCTCGGTCATGTCCGACTCTGCAGCTCTATGGACTACAGCATGCCAGGCCTCCTTGTCCTTCACCATCTCCTGGAGTCTGCTCAAAGTCATATTCATTGAATTGGTAATGCCATCCAAACATCTCATCCTCTGTTGCCCCCTTCTTCTCCTTTTCTCAATCTTTCCCAGCATCAGGGATTTTTCCAATGAGTCAGCTCTTCACATTAGGTGGTGAAAGTACTGGAGCTTCAGTTTCAGCATCCCTCCTTCTAATGAATGATTCAAACAATGGCATTAAGACATATCAGTAATCATGTAAAGTAGAAAGATTCTAAGTAGATAGACCTGGAAGTGTATACTTTACTAAACATACCTACTATAAGCAGGTAATTTTCTTTAGAGTTGATTTCCTTTAGGAATGACTGATCTGATCTCCTTGCTATCCAAGGAACCCTCAAGAGTCGTCTCCAGCACCACAGTTCAAAGGCATCAATTCTTGGACACTTAGCCTTCTTCATGGTCCAACTCTCACATTCATACATCATTACTGGAAAAACCATAGCTTTGACTACATGGACATTTGTCAGCAATGTGATGTCTCTGCTTTTTAATAAGCTTTCTAGGTTTGTCACAGCTTTCCTTCCAAGGAGCAAGTGTCCTTTAATTTCATGGATGCAGTCACCATTTGCAGTAGTCAATAAAGATGAACAGAATAAGTGGTCAATAAAGCAGAAGTAGATGTTTTTCTGGAACTCTCTTGCTTTTTCGATGATCCAATGAATGTTGGCAATTTGATCTATGATTCCTCTGCCCTTTCTAAATCCAGCTTGAACATCTGGAAGTTCATGGTTCATGAACTGTTGAAGCCTGGCTTGGAGAATTTTGAGCATTACTTTGCTAGCGTGTGAGATGAGTGCAACTGTTCAGTAGTTTGAGCATTCTTTGGCATTGCCTTTCTTTGGGATTGGAATGAAAACTGAACTTTTCCAGTCTTGTGGCCGCTGCTGAGTTTTCCAAATTTGCTGGCATATTGAGCACAGCACTTTCACAGCATCATCTTTTAGGATTTGAAATAGCTCAACTGGAATTCCATCACCTCTACTAGCTTTGATCATAGTGATGCTCCCTAGGCCCACTTGACTTCACATTCTAGGATGTCTGGCTCTAGGTGAGAGATCACATCATGGTGATTATCTGGGTCATGAAGATCTTTTTGTATAGTTCTATGTGTTCTTGCCACCTCTTCTTAATATCTTCTGCTTCTGTTAGGTCCCTACCGTTTCCATACTTTATTGAGCCCATCGTTGCATGAAATATTCCCTCGGTATCTCTAATTTTCTTGAAGAGATCTCTAGTCTTTTCCATTCTGTTGTTTTCCTCTATTGCTTTGCACTGATCACTGAGGAAGGCTTTCTTATCTCTCCTTGCTATTCTTTGGAACTCTGCATTCAGATGGGTATATCTTTCCTTTTCTCCTTTCTCAGCTATTTGTAAGGCCTCCTCAGTCAACCATTTTGCCTTTTTGCATTTCTTTCTCATGGTGATGGTTTTAGTCATCACCTCCTGTACAATGTCACGAACCTCCGCACTCTGTCTATCAGATCTAACCCCTTGAATCTATTTCTCACTCCCACTGTGTGATCGTGAGGGATGTGATTGGTCACACCTGGATGGTCCAGTGGTTTTCCCTACTTTCTTTAAGTCTGTGTTTGGCAATAAGGAGTTCATGATCTGAGCCACAGTCAGCTCCTGGTCTTGTGTTTGCTGACTGATAGAGCTTCTCCATCTTTGGCTACAAAGAAAATAATCAATCCTATTTCAGTATTGACCATTTGGTGATGTCCACGTGTAGAGTCATCTCTTGTGTTGTTGGAAGAGGCTGTTGCTATGGCCAGTGCGTTCTCTTGGCAAAAGTGTTAGCCTTTGCCCTGCTTCATTCTGTACTCCAAGGCCAAACTTGCTGTTACTCCAGGCACCTTTTGACTTCCTACTTTTGCTTTCCAGTCCCTTATCAAAAGGACAACTGGAACCTACCAAAAAGGATATTCTATATCCAAAGATATACAAGGAAAAAAAAACCCACAACAAGGTGCTAGGAGGGGTGTACTTGTGATATAATCAAATCCCATACCCCTCAAGTAGGGGACCCAAAAACTGAAGAACAATTATATTGCAGAAGCTCCCCCACAGGAGTGAAAGCTCTGAGCCCCATGTCAGGGCCCCCACCCTAGGGTCCTGGCACTGGGAAGATGAGCCCCCAAAGCATTTGGCTTTGAAGGCCAGTAGGGTTTGCTTGCAGGAGCTCCACAGGACTGGGGGCAGCAGAGATTCCACTCAAGACGGGCATTTTCAGGTTCCCTGGTGTACCAGGATTCAGGGGAAAAGCAGTGACTTTAAAGGAGCCTGGGGCTGACCAACCTGCTGGTCCTGAAGGGTTTCCCGGGGAGGTGGGGAGAGGGTAGCAGCAGCTCCTTCTGGGGTAATGAAAGCTGGTGGCGCACATATGGGGCACTATTCATCTATGGGAACTCTTACTGGAGGCAAACACCAAGACCCTTGCTCGGGTCATTAATGCCAAAACCTGGCCTCACCCAACAGCCTATAGGCTCCAGTGTCATGATGCCTCAGGCCAAACCACCAATGTGGCAGTAACACAGCACCATTCGTCAGCAGACAGGCTGCCTAAAGACCTGCTGAGCACATAGCCACCTCTAGACGAGGCCCTTAACAAAGGCCTGCCCGCCAGGCGGCCAAGGCCCAGCTCCACCCGCAGGGGGCAAGCACTGGCTCTTCCTACCAGGAAGCCAACACAAGCCTCTACACAAACTCACTCATCAGGGGGCAGCTACCAGGAGCAAGGCAACCACCATCCCACAGCCTGCAGAAGTAAGTCTGTGAACGCAGATTAAAAACTGTCCTGGGACCAGCTTGCCCCTAGCTCTTGGGTGACAAGAGGAGAGTGTAAGCTGGACACAGAGAACATTCCCTATGGAGGGCTATCTCCAAGGTCAAGAAATACAACTAACCTAACACATATAAAAATACAAATAGAAATTTAAACAAAATGAGATCGCAGAGGAATATGTTCCAGATGAACGAACCCCAGAACAACAACTAAGTGAAGTGGAAACAGTCTCTCTGAGAAAGAGATCAGAGTAACAATCGAAAGATGATATAAGATCTCCAGAAAAGAATGGATACACAGAGCAAGAAGCTTTTAACAAATAGAAAATATAAAGAACAACCAAACAGCTGAAGGATACAATGACTAAAATGAAAAATATACTAGAAGGAATCAGTGGCATAACAAATGAGACAGAATAATGGATCAGTGAGCTGGAAGACAGAGTGGTGGAAATCACTGCCACAGAATAGAAGAAAGAATGAGAAGAAATAAGGACAGTTTAAGTGACTTTTGGGACAGTACCAAACACAGGAATATCCATATTACAAAGGTTCCAGAAGGAAAAGAGGGAGAGAGAGGACCTGAGAAAATACTTGCAGAGGTAATAGCTGAAAACTTCCTAACATGAGAAAGAAACAGTCACCCATGTCCAGGAAGCACAGAGAGCCACATACACGATAAACCTAAGAAGAAAAACACTGAGACACATAATAATCACATTGATTAAAAATTAAAGAGAAAGAGAAAATATTAAAAGCAACATGGGAAAAATCAATAAATAGCATACAAGGAAATCCCCATAAGATTATAGCTGATTTTTTAGTACGAACTCTGCAGGCCAGAGAGAGTGGTAAGATATATTTGAAGTGTGAAAGGGAAAAACCGATCAGGAATACTCTACCCAGCAAGGCTCTCATTCAGATTTGATGAAAAAATTAAAAAATTCACAGATAAGCAAAAGCTAAGAGAATTTGGCACCATCAGATAAGCTTTGCAATAAATGCAAAAGAAATTTCTCTGAGCAGAAAAGGTCACAATTAGAAACAAGAAAACTACAAAATGGGAAATCTCATCAGTAAAAGCAAATATACAGTAAAGGAAGGAGATCATCTACACACCAACATGATATCAAAACCAGTTAATTTTGAGAGGAGGAGACTAAAAACACAGGATGTTTAAAATGTATTTGAAATTAAGATACCAGCAACCTAAAACAATCATGTATATACAGACTGCTATACCAATACCTCATAACTGCAAAACAAAAATCTATATAGATACAACATAGAAAAAGAAAAAGGAATACAAACAACACTAAAGGCAGTCATCAAATCACAAGAGAACAAAAGAGGAAAGGGGAAAGAAAAAGATGTACAAAAGCAAATCTAAAACAATTAACAAAATGGCAGAAAGAACATGTGCATGCCTGCCTGCTCAGTCGCTCAGTCGTGTCTGACTCTTTACCATGCTAGGGACTGTGGCCCACTAGACTCCTCTGTCTATGGGATTCTCCAGGCAAGAAATACTGAAGGGGGTGGGGTTTCCATTTCCTCCTCCAGGGGATCTTCGCAACCCAAGGATCAAACCTTCATCTCCTGTGTTGGCAGGCAGATTCCTCACCACAGAGCCACTTAGGAAGCCCAAAAAGAACATACATATCAATAATTACGTTAAGTGTAAACAGATTAAGTGCCCCAACCAAAAGACACAGAATGGTTAAATGTATACAAAAACAAAACCCACATTTATGCTCTCTACAAGAGATCCATTTCAGATCTACAGACATACAGAGTGAAAGTGAAGGGATAAAAGATATTCATGGAAATGGAATTCAAAAGAAAGCTGGAGTAGCAATGTTTATATCAGAGAAAATAAACTTTAAAATAGAGAAAGTATTTATGAATTTCACTTCAGGACGGCCATGGTGGCATTATAAAATATCTTTTCTAAGAAACTGGTACCCAAAAAGATCACCCTATTTACCATCTCCTTAAAACAATCTGCACTCAGGTCACGCTTTCAAAGTTGCCACACCCCTTAAAACCCCATGCATGCCCTCCTATTGTTGCTCAGATACAAACAAGCCTTCCCAGGGTCGACCCTGCATCCCCACCTTGTACCCCGCAGCTTTCACTGCTTCCTTCAGCCCTTTATATTCACCATGCTCCTTCTCATTACATGTTGCCTGTTTCCTGTATCCCCTTCCCTCTGCTCTTAACCTATGAAACTGCTAATCCCTCTTTAGGTGTCAGCTCCAGCCAACAGAACTTCATGTCCTTTTGCCATGATGTTACTGGCCCACCCCTTTTCACAGGCATGGTCCCTTGGTCTAAGTGAGCAATAACTGATGGCAGTCTGTCCCCTGGAAATGTGCTCCACAGGGCAGGACCTGGGTCAGTTTGAGTACCACTGTATGTTCAGCACAGAACAGGTACAGCCTGGTACACATAGGCATTCCATCTGGCAAATGACTGAGCACAGAATAGCTAGAGCCTGGTACATATAGGCATTCCATCTGGCAAATGACTGAGTGGAAGAACAGAGAGAAAAACACCATTAGAGGCCCCAGGTTTCCATTTCAAGAATGAATGTTTACAGCTGTGAATCCTTCTGGGGTTTTGAAAGGTGCATATTCACCTTGGAACACTGACTCTCTTGCTTGGAAGAGACTCTTCCATACTTTACTTCCCCCTCCAAGTCTTACATTATTAAGAACCTTCTATATAAGAGAAAGGACACATATCAGGTAAAATTTTTCACAGCTCATATGAGTCTTCTTTTTCAGCAAACATTGGTCTTGCTCTTATACTAGTTAGCATATCTACTGAGAGTAATAGATATTTAACATTTACAAATGTTTTCTCTGTCTTTTGGTGTAAATCTAAAGAATAAAACCTCTCATTTCTAAATTTTCATTGTCAAATCTCTAAGATTGCAGGCAAATGCAAAAAGACGCTATTAGAACAACTAATGAATACCTGGAGTTTGAAAACTGGTGCAGATGAATCACTACTGCCAGCTAATGTAGGCTAGCACTTAGGAAACCTGAAACTTACGGGGTTCAAGTTGGCGCCCACCACTCAATGGCTTTACAGCCTTAGGAAAGATACTTAATCTCCCTTTACCTTAGTTTCCTCGAATACAAAACAGGGAGGTTGTTGAAAGATTAAATGAGATAAGACATTATTTCAAAGTAGGTGGCATTTTGTATGTGGTCAGGAGGTGTGCATTATAAACAGTACTTCTACTGCTTTTCATCCACACGTAAAATACAAAGGAGGTCTAACCGTAAGCCAGTGTGGCTGTTTCACTTTCACAGGAGAGCAGCAAGATGTTCACTGAAGTAGTTTATTTGCCAAATGGGAAGTTTCAGGCAAATGTTTTATGGGTCTCATCTCATCTATGACAGAGATAACTGTATCTGCCCTGTGACATCATGAGGTTGTTGTGAGAATTAAGTGAGCTACATGTGGATTTGGCTTGAAATCTACTAAACAGAATGAAATACAAAGTATTAATATACTTTTATTAATTATTAATTAGTTAGTTATTAGTTAATTATTAATTAATTATTATAGTTTTATTTTCCTTAGAAATTCCCTATTCCTCAAATAACTTACACGTGTAAAAAGCAGATCACATATAAATGATAGATCATTTTTTTCTTAAAAACATAATATAAGTAATAAAAAGCACCTATTTTAATTTCATGATATTTATTTGAACTAAGAATAAGACTTTCTCAATGATTAACACAGTCAAATGTTCTTTTAGATTTAAACAATCAAAATATATTCTCTAGAACAAGTTGATTAAAATTATACTTTGCTGGAAATTGAAGTACATCTCCTAACAAGAAAGCAAATCCACACAATGTAATCTGGTACTAAGCAATATAAAAATACAATTAATAAGAGATCATTTTAAAAGCTTTAAATAATGTAACATTAACCATTTTATAATCATTTTATTTGCTTCCTTTTTAAGCAACAGGCAAACATTAATTCTGCTAAGGCAATTTTTATTACACTTAACACACACAAACACATACCCTTGCACTGCTAGTCTCTCATCAATTCCAGCTCAGTTAACCTCTGTGAAACTAGTAAAGGAAAAATAAACTGCTGCTACTGTGGCTAAGACCACACAACTTTTCATGGAACTGATCCAAGATCTGAAGTTCCATTTGAAAGTCACTAACAAAACCCTTGGAAATGTTAAGAAAAAAAGAAAGCCAAAGACTAAAGTCCTGGTGAGCCCTGAAGTCTATGCTTATCCACACCCATGAAAAGTAATCACAGGTCCAATCCAGTTCCCTCCTTCTCTCTGCATTTTCTTCAAAGCAACCCACTAATAAAATTGCTATTTCTATTTTCAGGAAAAGAAAAAAAAGATGAAGGAATGCAGACTGATTCTACATAAACGAAATTGTGGAAAAAACCCATTTATTCCACTGTGTAACAAAAACTACAATAGTTCTTAAATAATCCACAATGAAATCTGTTGGTTTAGCACCTAGTGATTTAAATTTCTTTCTTTATGCATAAGAAACACCACACTGTCATCCTAGCCAAGACACAGAAGGCCACCTACTTAGCAGCAGATATAATTTTAATCTGCTGATTGGTAGATCTGTGATCCGTGATAGGTAATAGCAGGTTTAAAAGGTTTCCAAGTTTAAAACTATTTCCAGAACCAAAGTCCAAAGTCCTTTAAATACTCCAAACCTCAGATTATGACATTGCATTACTTTCTATAATAAGACACACACCTTTTGCTTTTCTATAATAAACACCTTTTCTATAATAAGATACACACGTTTTGCTTACTTAAAGAAAGCATTTACAGCTGTACCCATATAATACAGAAGGGAGATGCTTCTTTAGTACTCTAATCTCAAGAAGAAAATTGAAAAAAAATAAATTACTACGTATTTGGCAGGACTCAAGATATAATAAGATTTGCAATATCATGCAAATCACCTACAATGCCAAATATATAAAATTGCTGCATTAACCTCAGAAGAGGAAAACTCCCTCCCTAATCCATGTGACTAGAGACCAAGTGGAAGACTTCAGAGGTGTTGCTGGCTGTGAGGAGGGCTAGGGAAACTCCCCCAGCAGAAGTAGAGAGGACAAGGTGTAAAGGGAGAGAGTCCAGTTTTAAGAAAGAGCCAGCTCTCCCAGCAGAGGTCAGAAGTTAGACAACTTCCTACACTGATCTGTGAATCAACTCAGCCAAAAATTGCCAAGGAATACTCCATGCTTCTGGAGACACATAGAAGATAAGCAATAACTTGTTCCAAAGATTTAAGATAATTCTAAGTAGAGACAAAGGAACTGGATCAAATCTTACATGAATCCATTTTCAATACAGGAGTTTACTCCATAGTAAAATACCACATAGAAATACCACATTCTAAGAGATTAGTTACAAAGCAAGATAAACTAAAAATAGAAGATTTAAGGTAAGACAGACAAATGAAAATGAAAATGTGACAATCTAAAACCAACGGGACACAGCAAAAGTGGTTCTAAGAGGAAACTTTATAGTTATACAAGTTCACCTCAGGACACAAGAAAAATCTCAAGTAAACAACCTAACCTTATATCTAAAGGAATTAGAGATTATCATACTGAGTGAAGTAAGTCAAACAGAGTAACACAGCTTTTTATCATGAAGAATGGTGTTTGCTGTGGGTTTCTTGTATATGGCCCTTATTATGTCCAGGTAGGTTCACTTTATGTCCACTTTATAGAGAGTAAATATATGATATTACTTATATGTGGAATCTAAAAAAAAAGAGGACAAATGAACTTATTTACAAAACAGAAGTAGAGTCAAACTTATGGTTACTAGGAGGTAAGCGGGGGAGGGATCAATTGGGAGAGTGGGATTGACATACACACATATACATATATATGTAATAGATAGCTAATAAAGACCTACTATATGGCATAGGGAATTCTACTCAATACACTGTAATGGCCTAAATGAAAAAAGAATCCAAAGACTAGATACATGCGTGTGTGTTAACTGACTCACCATGTTGTACACCTGAATCAAACACAACACTGTAAATCAACTATACTCCAATAAAGTTTTTTTTTTAATATAAAAAAATGGAGGAACTAGAGAAATAAGAATATACAAAACCCAAAGTTAGTAGAAGGAAAGAAATGATACAGATCAGAGCAGAAACAAATAAAATAGAGACTAAGAAAACAAGAGAAAAGATTGGTGAAACTAAAAGCTGGTTCACTGAAAAGACAAACAAAATCAATAGCCAGACTCATCAAGAAAAAGAGGGTAGGGGCCCAAACCAATAAAATCAGAAACGAAAAAGGAAAACTTAAAACCAACACCACAGAAATACAAAGAATCATGAGATGACTATGTGCAACTATATGCCAATAAAAAGGACAACCAAAAGGAAAGGACAAATTCTTAAAAAGGCACAATCTCCCAAGCCTGAACCAGGAAGAAATAGAAAATATGAACAGACAAATTACTAGTAATGAAATTGAACCAGTAATTTAAAAACTTCTAATAAACAAAAGTCCAGGACCAGATGGCTTCACAGGTGAATTCTACCATACATTTAGAAAAGGGTTAACATCTATCCTTCTTAAACTCTTTCCAAATAATTTCAGAGGAAGTAACTCTTCCAAACTCAATTAATACCTTCATCACCCTGATGCCAAACCAGAAAAAGATATGACAAAAATAGAAAATTACATCTATGGCTAATTATGTTGATATATGGCAGGAACAAACACAATATTATAAAGCAATTATCCTCCAAATAAAAGTAAATAAATTCCAAAAAAATTTAAAAAAGAAAATTACAGACCAATATCACTGATGAACATAGATGCAAAAATGCTAAACAAAATATTAGCAAACTGAATCCAATAATACATTAAAAGGACCATATACCATGATCAAGTGGGATTTATCCCAAGGATTCAAGGATTTTTCAGTATCACAAAACAATCAATGTGATACACTATATTAACATATTGAAGAATAAAACCCATATGATTATCTCAACAGACATGAAAAAGCTTTTGATAAAATTCAGCACCCATTTATGATAAAAATTCTCCACACAGTGGGCATAGAAGGAACATACCTCAATATAATAAAGGCCATATATGACAAGCCCACAGCTAACATTATACTCAATGGTGAAAAGCTGAAATTATATCCTCTGAGATCAGGAACAAGACAAAGATTCCCATTCTTGCCACTTTTATTCAACACAGTTTTGGAAGTCCTAGCCTTAAGAAGAAATGAAAGAGTTCCAAATTGGAAAGGAAGAAATAAAACTGGCAATTTACAGATAACATGATACTGTATGCAGAAAATCCTAAAGATGCTACCAGAAAACTATTAGATCTCATCAATCAAATCTGTAAAGTTGTAGGATACAAAATTAATAAACAGAAATCTGTTGCATCTCTATACACAAACAATGAACTATCAGAGAAATCGAGGAAATAATCCCATTTACCATTGCATCAAAAATAAAATACCAGAAATAAACCTACCTAAGGAGACAAAAGACCCATACTCAGAAAACCATAAGAAACTGATGAAAGAAATTAAAGGCAACAAAAATAGATGGAAAGATATACCATGCTCTTCAACTGGAAGAATTAGTGTCATTAAAATGACTGTACTACCCAAGGCAATCTACAGAGTCACTGCAATTCCTAACAAAACACCAGACATTTTTCACAGAATTAGAACAAATAATTTAAAAACTTGTATGGAAATACAAAAGACTCTGAATAATCAAAATAGTCTTGAAAAAGAAAAACAAAGGTAGAGGAATCAAGCTTCCTGACTTCAGACTATACTTAAAAACGACAGTAATCAAAACACAATGGTACTAGCACAAAAGCTCACACACAGATCAACAGGACGGGACAGAGAGCCCACACACTCATTTAATCTACAACAAAGCAGGCAAGAAAACACAAAGGAGAAAAGACCGCCTGTTCAATAAGCGGTGCTTTGAAAACTGCATAGGTACATGTAAAATAACGAAATCAGAGCATTCTCTAAGACCGTATGGGGTTCCCTGGTGGCTTAGATGGTAAAAAACCTGTCTGCAATGTGGGAGACCTGGGTTTGATCCTTGGGTTGGGAAGATCCCCTGGAGAAAGGAAAGGGCACCCACTCCAGTATTCTGGCCTAGAGAATTCCATGGACTGTATAGTCCATGGTGTCGCAGAGTTGGACACAACTGAGTGACTGTCATTTCACTAATACCATATATAAAAATAAACTCAAAATGGATTAAAGACCTAAATGTAAGACCAGATACTATAAAATTCTTAGACGAAAACATAGGCAGAACATTCTTTAACATAAATTGTAGCAATATTTCTCTGGATCCATCTCTTAAACGAAATGAAAGCAAAAATAAACAAATGGGACCTACTTAAACTTAAAAGCTTTTGTAAAGCAAAAGAAACCACTGACAAAATGAAAAGACAATTTACTGAATGTGAGAAAAATTTGTAAATGATCAATAAGAGATTACTATTCAACATATATACATAGCTTGTAAAATTCAACATTAAACAAGGAAACAACCTGATTAAAAATGGGCAAAAGAATCGAATACACATTTTTCCAAAGAGGAAATGAACAGATAGCCAACAGGCACATGAAAAAAATGATCAATATCACTAGTCATCAGGGAAATGCAAATCAAAACCATAATGAAATATTACCTCACACCTGTCAGAATAGTTATCATCACAAAGAACACAAATAACACATGTTGGCAAGGATATGGAAGAAAGGGAACCCTCATACAATGTTGGCAGGAATGTAAATTGTTGTGGCCACTGTGGAGAAAGTATGGAGGTTTCTCAGAAAACCTCAGAACTACCATATGACCCAGTAATCCCATTTCTGAGTATATACTTGAAAAAAAACACAAACCACTAATGCAAAAAGTTGCATGCACCCCAGTGTTTACAAGCAGCAGTGCTCGAAACTGCAAAGACATGGAAGCAACCCAAGTGTCAATCAACAGAGAAATGGATAAAGAAGATGGGGTGTGCAATGGAATACTACTCAGCCAAAAAAAGAATAAAATTTTGCAATTTGCAGCAACATGGATGAACTTGGAGGGCATTATGCTAAGTGAAATAAGTCAGACAGAGAAAGACAAATATTGTATGATATCATTTATACCTGGAATCTAAAAAATAATGCAAATTCATGAATATAACAAAAAAGAAGCAAACTCAACAGATATAGAGAACCAACTAGTGATTACCAGAAGGGAGAAGGGAAGGGGGAGAAGGGAATGGGGAGAAGGAACATAGGGATAGGGGAGTAAGAGGTAAAAACTATTAGGTATAAAATAAGCTACAGTGGTATATTGTATAGTATAAGATGGGGAATATAGCCAATATTTTATCATAACCATAAATGGAGTATAACCTTTAAACTTATACTGGAGTGGGTTGCCTTGCCCTCCTCCAGGGAATCTTCCCAACCCAGGGATCAAACCCAAGTCTCCTGCAGTGCAGGTGGATTCTTTACTGTCTGAGCCACCATGAAAGCCCAATAAGCTGGGGAATATAGCCAATATTTTATAATACCTATAAAAGGAGTATAATCTTTAAAAGTTGTGAATCACTACATTGTACACCTGTAACTTATATAAAATTGTACAGCTATTATACTTCAATTCAAAGAAAGATTTAAGATAAGAATAAAGGCAAAGTAATGGTTATTTTGCCAATTACTTTTTCTTCTTCATTCCCAAACTGGAAATCAACTGAAAAACAAGAAAAGTTAGGTAACGTATGCAAATGTGGTTAGAAACATCCTAAGTACACTTAAGATCAAGGCATTCTATGCTTATTAAAATTGCTGTGGATGCTATGATTACCATAAGAGTCACATATGAACGACGGCAATCTACAATGTTTGTTATAAGTCATGTATTAAGATGCAGATGGGAGATTAGGTCAAACTTCAAAGCATATCAATCAAATAAGTAAAAGTGATCATAACTCTACAGGCTCCTTAAATTTATAAGAGGGCACTGTCAGTTTGCTTGATAGATACTTCATTTATAAAAAGACAAATTATGAAAACATCCTGAAAATGTAAAGGAGACATTTCATTAAAACCTCACACCTGTGGGCTATTTTTAAATATTTTATAGGCTCAATTGGATCAGATTCTCAGAGAAGCCAATGGAAGACTGATTTGAGAACCACTGAAACAGTTTCAATATCTATAATAACAATTATTAAATTTTCTCATCTTAGGATCCCAAAGGAATTCTGTTTATATAGATTTTATATACACTATTTACTATATTAGTAATTAAATTTCAGAAAAATTTACAGTATTATCTATTAATTCACTAGAGATAATAATAAACCATTTACATGTTAGTATTATTTATGACAAAAACTGTACTTCTCAAAATAAAAAAGTTTTGAGTTAGAGTGCATGGTCTTACATTTTGGGGGCAAATTTCTTTAATGTCTGACAATAGAAGACAACTGTGTTCTCATGTCTATTGCTGCACTCAGTCTGTTGTGACATGTTGTTTTGCTTCTATTTATACAGGAAATCCAGCATCACAAAGATACATAACTGGAAAAGGAAGGATACTTCATGCTTCCTGGAAGGATCTTAGAGATTCCAATTTCCTTGAACCATACTGCTAATGAGAGCTGCTAACCAATGACACAAAACACAAACGTGATATTTACACTTTGGGTGAGGTGAGGGGGATACAGGACTTAAGTACCACTAGGTGCATATAAATACCACATAGGTATATGCTAACGTGCTCTTTATAGGCCAGGAAAGGAAATGAGTTTTAAGAAAAGTAATTTAAATTAATGTAATGTAGTTATGCCTTAATTTCACTCAAGAAACCAAAAATAAATAAATAACATACAGAACAATATCTTTCAGTCTTCTTATTACTTTTCTGTATCATATTGTTAGATATCTTTTCTATGAAAGAAATTCAAGGGGCTACATCCATATAAACCCATGAATCTCTGTCATGAGGACATCAGCATAATCATAACTGGGGAAATGCTCTGAAAACAGGTCTGCTGAACCTCTTCTGGATTCAGGCAATGAGGAACCACACAAGAGCCTGAAATGAGACATTTATGACTCTAAGGCACATGTTCTGTGGAGGGTTTACCCTGGTGTCTTAAGGCAAATTTTGGGAACTATCAGGAAGCTCAGGAAAAGGAAGATGGAACACTCAGTCATAAATGTATCTTAACCAGTATTATTAACTGAAAAAATGTCAACATCCCTGCTTTTGATATTGTTACTAAACTCTAAATGGTAATTTCTAAAACCAAAACCAACCTGCCTTACCCATACTCCATTTAAAATTAAAGTAATCCTTCAATTTATAGATGAAAGACAAATCCAAAAGAAAGTTAAATTCAGCATCCTTAACTTGTCCCAGTTGCACCCAGACTCTCAAGTTCCAATCCTCTCTGCCAGAGGGTCCCACATCAAACACCCGATGGCTCCCCATAAACAGACTGTAATGTACCATAGAACAAAGGGTGCCCAAAATAGCTTCAAAATACCAAAGGGGATTAGCCAGCAATTTTTTTTTTCTTAAATTAAGCCGTTGTGATCTAAAGCTTGGCAAGTAGCATTAGAACAGAGAATTAGATTTGCTTTATCATAAATAAAAATGACTAAAGTGTTTTTTAAATGCTTTCATGAACAACAATAAAATTCTCCAAAGATCTATGTATTGTTGTTTTTTTTTTTTACAGGTATGATTTAAAAGAAACTCATTTCTTCCAAAACATATAATCACTCTATTTTCTCTTTAAGCTGGTTTTGACAATGTCATTATAAATTATAATCACAGGCAACTTATTTATAATCAGTTTATGGAAAAGAAATACAATATAATGTGACTTTATTAGGGACTATATCTTATGAAATATGACTGAAAATTATTTTCTTTTACATACTTTCTTTATATTAGTTAATCATGTATGCTAACATATCAACTGAAATGGTATGATTTTATTTAAAAAATTAACAACCAGAAACAGTTTGCCTATAATTTGTATATGAAGACTAGGAACAGGCTGCCTATAATTTTATATATGAAGACTAGGAACAGACTGTTCATAATTTTAAGACAAGAGAGGTGAGAGGACATAAGGGTACACATCTGTAACATTAACTTCTCTTTTAGTAACATATCTATATTTATATTTTTCCAAGTCTTTTAAAAATCACCCTCTCAGAGAGAAAATGTTAAAGCTTCACATAATAAATAACCATTTGTATACACTTATTACTTAGCTCCTCCCTAGAGAAACTGACTAAGAGTTTAAGTAAATTCCATTAATTCTCATGAATGGACAAAAACTAGCAACTTTGCATTTCCATCACTTGCTTCTTTCATCGATATTCATAAACATTAAGGACCAGGACAATAAAAGCTTATAAAAAAGGAAAATAGATTACTAAAGAACAAAATAGGGTAGCAAGCACGATGTTTTTGAATGAGGAAGAAAATCTTTGCAAACGATTCAAATTTCCTTTCAGTCAAACAAACATCAAAGGAAAAAAGGGACAAAAGTTAGATGTTTTCAAAAATGAAATTAGAAAATAAATTGATTAAATGCAACTTTACAGGGCTTACTGTGAGAAACTGCTAACTTGTAATGATCACAACATCCTACTAGTCATTTTCAGCTTTTGGACTAACACAGAACTTTAAAGTGTTAAAACTATACTTTATTATGTTGCCAAAAAAAAAAAAAAAAAACTGAACAAAGAAAGCAAAAGCATATGCAAGAAGGTTTCATCTGAGAAAAGTGAACAATCTAAGCAACAAAAAGGAGCAGATTTGAGGAGAAAAAGTGGAAAAGCAACCTAAAAGAAATGAAAATCCTGAAACGCCTGTGAGACACTGTTTACTTGTGCTCTGCTTCCCAGTCCTCTCATGAGGGGTCTGGACGGCTGAGATGTCTGTGGACCGTGACCACCCACACTATGGGAAGCACTGTGATTAAAGAGGGCGCGGTACTCCAGTGTCTGCCAGCATGGTTTGTGCCATGCTGTAATTATTAAATTTGCAGTCTTTTTATAATCTTTTGCATGTGTTGTGGCAAGTCCCCTACACTGTCTAATACGAAAACCACTGAACATGAATAGCAAGTTATTTTTAATGTGCACAAATGACTAGAAAACTGGATACTTTTAATATTACACTTTCAACTTTCACAAAAACGGTTTAACTTACCATACATCTAAAGCTACAATGAAAACAGATATGCCACTCCAAATTCCCTTCAATCCTCTTAAAGAAGATATATAGCCCAAGTTAAACCCCTTAATAAGTAGCTAAAATGTAGGTTAAACATATACCAGGGAACAATACACCCTCACATCTCTCCAGTGATCACACACAAGAGAGAATACCAAGGAATACAACAGTTGTAAAATTCTGCAAGTCTATTTACCCCTAAACTTGTTATCTATAAAATATGTGCTTTTCATTTTAATTGTTCCCCCAAGGGTAATGTGGCTTTAAAGACATACTTTTCAAGGAATATTATCTCAGGTAGTATGAAAAAGTCAGTCAGAACACCCAAAACAGGCATTCAGAAAAAAAATGTGAACTAAATGAATGGGAATGCTACAAATCCTGGCTGTTGAACCAACTTCCCCCAATCCTACCCTCCCACCTTGCTGAAGAAGCTGTCATTCAGGCATAGCAGGCCTTTTTTGTAGAAGCCAGGATAATATGAAGTTGGGTTTTTCTTTAAGGTCTTTTTAAAAAAAGATCAGCTCAACCAGAAATTGGCAGGCAGGACTGGCCCAAAGACAAGTAAGAAAGACCTCCAAACCTCCACCTAAACCTGTGTACTTCAGAGCCCCTGCCTGGGAGGAATTCATGAGCGAGCTCACACAGACAGCTGGCCATGGCTTTTATCACTAAATAGGAGGGAAACCGGAAGAGTAAAAGAAGACAAAATAACCATCAGAATTTTTTAAAAGATCCTTTATAGAGGCATAAAATCAAAACAACCAAAAAATCGTGACCCATCTCTATAACGCTCCCGCCAAAATGAGCCTTTCATCTGGAGGACAGATGACAGTCTGATTTTTTTCTTCCCAGTGATCAAAGTCCTTGAAAATTATTTGCATAGGTTAAGCAAGGAATGGGGATCCTTCTCTCCCAAACATACCTCAAAAAGCCATAAAACCCCCCCAAACCACAAGACTAAGACAGAGAAAACCAATTTTGAACTGTACTGGCCTCCAGGAGACATCATTTCCCATTGCTACCCTGGATGTATGTTCCCGTGAATGGCAGATGGCTCCGCTACTCAGTGATGGGGCAGAGAGAAGGAACAATCCTAAGTGTCTCTCTCACAACCTTCCTGAGACCCACTCCAACCTCCCTCATTATGTAGAAAAATGCTACACAGATAAAAAATGACACAAAGCTGTGTAAGCCATGAATTAACCTTACAATCATAAAGTAATTTATGTTTAGAGGTTTAATTTAACTTAAATTTTACTTAGTTCCAAGGAAAGAGAAAACAAAAATATATATTTAAGTTTATAAAGTTATGTATTCGAGGTAAAGACCTCAGATTGTTTAATAGTTCCTCTTTGGTGTTTATTTTAGAATTTTACTAATACCGATTAGACTATATTTATGAATATGACATGAATGGCTCTGGCTCTTAATCTCCATCTTCTAGTAAACTCCTTAAGAAGAAGGCAAGAGATTCAGGGAGGAGGCAAAGGACAGGAAAGTAGTAGACTCTTTAAATGACTTCTGCTAATCCATAGGCCTTTTAAGAGAAAAGTCACCTGTATATATTCTTTACTACTTTACTGCTATTTTATATGAAGGCAGTTTTCTTCTTTTTTTAACCTGATACAATTTCAAGTTTAAGGTGTTTTCAATTTTAGAGCCAGAGGTCTTGGGCCCATAAAGTTATTTGTCCCTGGCCTGGTTAGAAAATAGGGATTAGAATCCGTGTAACACATATTTTTCAAAAAATATTTATTTGGCTGCACCGGATCTTAGTTGTGGTACACTGGATCTTCAATCTTTGTGGCATGCAGGTTCTAAAAAGAATGGGAACGCAGGATGTAGGATCTTTAGTTGTGGCATGTGAATTCTCAGTTGTGGCATATCCCCTGGTTCCCTCACCAGGGATCAAGTCCAGGCCCCCTGCATTGGGGGAACAGGGTCTTAGTTACTGGACCACCAGGGAAATACCATACATATGTTAAATATTTCACTTATACACATTATACAGAATACACTAAAATTCATACAAATCTCCTTAAAAGTGCCTGATTTATGGAAACACAAACACAAGATTAAAGTGGATTATGAGCCTTTAAGGGTCTTTTTGTATTATATACTGGTCTCAGTACAAATTGTAACAAAAATTACATCTGCAACATTTGCAAATTGTTTATTCTTTAAAGTCCTCCAAACTCCCTACAACTGTGTGTCCAAATCACACAGGTGGGTGGTGGCATTATTAATATTATTAGTTTCATAGATCAAAAAGCTGCTCAAATTGCCCATGTGACTGGCCTGTGGACACTAAATTTGTGGTAGGTATGCATATGCACACACAAACATGTCCTAGTCCCTGGAAATTGTAAGCATGTTATTTTACACAGCAAAAGAGAATTAAGGTGGCAGATGGAATTTAAATTGCTAATCAGCTGATTTTAAAATAGGGAGATTATCCTGGATAATCTACTCAGGCTCAGTTTAATCATAAGCATCCTTAAAGGTAGAAGAAGGAGGTCACAAAGGAAGAACCAGAGACATGGAGTCTGAGAAGGACTTGCTGGTTCTGAAGGAGGAAGGGACCACAAGTCAAGGAATATGGGTAGCATCTAGAAGCTGGAAGAGACAAGGAGATGGATCCTCTCTTAGAATCTCTGAAAGGAATGCAGCTCTGTTGACACCTGATTTTAAACCAGTGAGATGTTGAAGCTGAAACTTTGGCCACCTGATGCGAAGAGCTGACTCATTGGAAAAGACCCTGATGCTGGGAAAGATTGAGGGTAGGAGGAGAAGGGGAAGACAGAGGATGAGATGGTTGGATGGCGTCACGGACTCGACGGACATGAGTTTGGGTAGGCTCCGGGAGTTGGTAATGGACAGGGAAGCCTGGTGTGCTGCAGCTCATGGGGTCGCAAAGAGTCAGACATGACTGAGCGACTGAACTGAACTGAACTGAATTGAATTGAACTGAGATCCATTTGGACTTCTGACTTCCCAGTAAGATAAAAACATATTGTTTAAGCCACCAAATCTTTGGTAATTTGTTAAAAAAGCAATAGGAAATTAATACACAGGTCATCAGCAGTAGGCTAGATTCCAACACAGAGCTTCAGACTTGATCTCATTTAGCAAGGCCCTTATTTCCCACTTTCCTTTAACAGATAAGCCATAACTTTTTACCTCCAAATGTCACTGCATTTAAATTACTTAAATATAGACAAAAGACCTTAACAGGATCATACCTCACATATATGAAACTTATCCAACTAACAACGTCCACCAACACAACTCAGAACTGGGTGTACACAAGAGATATCAAGTCCAAATCTCAGAATATTCCTAAGAGACCCTCCTTTATCCTTATTCAGTGTCATCACATATAATTCCAAACCATTTAGTTCTTATTGATGCTTAAAGCAAATCCAAAGCAGCATATGGGAAACATAACAGTACAGTCTTCAGGCAAGCACAATGACATTTAGTGACAGTGGCTAATGAGATATTAAAACTTAAAAAAGAAATATCCATGGATGAAATGAAAATAAAACTAAATTTAAAAATCTTCTCTATTGGGAGAAGTCTCCATTTTAGTAAACAGCACCACCATTTAAAGTCTTAGGAGTCATCTTTGTTTTCTTTTCCATTTAGAGAAGACCCTTTAACACTTCTTATAAGGTCAGTTGACAACTGATGAACTCTTAGGTTTTGCTTATTCGAGAAGCTCTCTCTCTCCTTGCAGTATACCGCAAGATAACCTTGCTGGGTAAATGTCTTAGGTTGTAGGTTTTTGCCTTTCAGCACTCAAAATGTATCACTGTCACTCCTTTCAGGCCTGCAATTTCTGCTGAAAAATCAGCTAACAACCTTACAGGGGGTTTCCTTGTATGTTGCTCTCTTTTCTTCTTGCTGCTTTTAAATTTCTCTTTTTATCTTTAACTTTGCCATTTTATTATTAAATACGGTACGTCTTATTTTGGGTCTTTTGGGGTTCATCTTGTTTGAGACTCTGTGCTTCCTCTACTTGGATATCTGTCTCTTTCTTCAGGTTCAAGAAGTTTTCAGCCATAATTTCATCAGATACACTTTTTTCCCTCTCTCTCTCCTCCTTCTGTGATCCCTATAATGCAAATGTTTATACACTTAACATTGTCTCAAAGGTCCCTTAAACTTTCTTTTCTTAAAAAAAAAAAATTACTTTTCTTTTTGCTGTTCTGATTGAGTGATTCCCATTATCTTAGTTTCCAAATAGCTTATGAGTTTCTCTTTAACACCTAATATGCTGCTAATTCTTTCCAGTATATTCTCCCTCTCAGTTATTATATTCTTCAGCTATGACTTTATTTATTTATTTTTTCCCAATTATACTTATTAGTTGGAGACTAATTACTTTACAATATTGTAGTGGTTTTTGCCATACATTGACATGAATCCGCCATGGATTTACATATGTTCCCCCCCCGAATCCCATTCCTCTGGGTCATCCCAGTGCACCAGCCCTGAGCACTCGTCTCATGCATCCCACCTGGACTGGCGATCTGTTTCACACTTGATAATAAACATGTTTCGATGCTGTTCTCTCAGATCATCCCACCCTCGCCTTGACCCAATCAAAAAATGGGGCAAAGATCTAAACAGACATTTCTCCAAAGAAGACATACAGATGGCTAACAAACACATGAAAAGATGCTCAACATCACTCATTATCAGAGAAATGCAAGTCAAAACCTCAATGAGGTACCATTACACGCCAGTCAGGATGGCTGCTATCCAAAAGTCTACAAGCAATAAATGCTGGAGAGGGTGTGGAGAAAAGGGAACCCTCTTACACTGTTGGTGGGAATGCAAACTAGTACAGCCACTATGGAGAACAGTGTGGAGATTCCTTAAAAAACTGGAAATAGAACTGCCATATGACCCAGCAATCCCACTCCTGGGCATACACACTGAGGAAACTAGATCTGAAAGAGACACGTGTACCCCAATGTTCATCGCCGCACTGTTTATAATAGCCAGGACATGGAAGCAACCTAGATGCCCATCAGCAGACGAATGGATAAGAACGCTGTGGTACATATACACCATGGAATATTACTCAGCCATTAAAAAGAATTCATTTGAATCAGTTCTAATGAGGTGGATGAAACTGGAGCCCATTATAAAGAGTGAAGTAAGCCAGAAAGAAAAACACCAATACAGTATACTAACGCATATATATGGAATTTATATTTTGTTTTTACTTTTTGGAAATTTGTCTATTTTTTTTTTCCTATTCCTTTTTTTAAAAAAACTATTTCTGGTTTTGTTTGTTTTACTATTTATCAAGTAAATTATCTGTTTCATTAGAGTTTTTTCTTTTGTTCTTTCTTTTAAAATATGATTCTCTTCTCTCCAGTCTGTATGCGCCCAGTGGCTTTGGTGGGAGGTCTGTATTTGATCTGAGCATGAGCCACATGTCCCTTCAGGCTGGAGTTGCAGGGATGACAGCCAGAGTAGGTGCAAACAAGGGCTTTTCCTATTTGCAGTAGTTGTCACTGCCCTACCAGGGTTGGAGAGGGACCTGAGATGCTGGAGCAGGAGCCTGGGGCAGCTGGGCTTCTCCTGAGTGTGATGGCAGTGTTTTTGTTGGGGCCTGAGAGTCATCCTTGCTGCCCAATCTTCCTTGTCCCCCATTTTATGAAATACAATATCAACACCTGTTAATTCTGAAACCAAATCTGAAGTACCTCTGCTTCCTTTAACCACCTGGTAACTATTCTGGTTCAAGTTCCAAAAATCCTTCGCCTGGCCTACTGCAACAATGCACTTCCACGCTGGACTGCTTTCTGCCAGCAGACAGATGAAAATTAGAACCTGAAATGTCTGTTTCTAGACATATACTCACAGAAACTCTAGCACATGTACACCAGGAGGTATGTATAGAAATATTCAGAACCACACTGTTTGTAACAGCAAAAACCTAGAGTAAGAAAAACACTATACAGTAGTGAAGATGAATGTTCTACAGCTACATATATGAACCTCAAAATATATATAACATTGAGCAAGTAGCAGAATAACACATCATCATATTTATATGAAATTCAAACATAAAAATTACATTATGCATTATTTATAACTAAATCCGTATGTTCAGTTCAGTCACTCAGTTGTGTCTGACTCTTTGTGACCCCCTGGACTACACCATGCCAGGCCTCCCTGTCCATCACAAACTCCTGGAGTTTGCTCAAACTCATGTCCATTGCGTCAGTGATGCCATCCAACCATCTCATCCTCTGCTGTCTCCCTTTCCTCCCATCTTCCATCTTTCCCAGCATCAGAGTCTTTTCAAATGAGCCAGTTCTTTGCATCAGGTGGCCAAAGTATTGGAGTTTCAGCTTCAGCATCAGTCCTTCCAATGAATATTCAGGACTGATTTCCTTTAGGATGGACTGGTTGGATCTCCTTGCAGTCCAAGGGACTCAAGAGTCTTCCCCAACACCACAGTTCAAAAGCATCAATTCTTCGGTGCTCAGCTTTCTTTATAGTCCAACTCTCACATCCATACATGACTACTGGAAAAACCACAGCTTTGACTAGACGGACCTTTGTCAGCAAAGTAATGTCTTTGCTCTTTAATATGCTGTCTGGGTTGGTCATAACTTTTCTTCCAAGGAGCAAGCGTCTTTAATTTCATGGCTGCTGTCACCATCTGCAATGATTTTGGAGCCCCCAAAAAATAAGTTATGTAGTCAAACTATTTTTTAAAAAGCAAGGCAATAATAAATAGAGAATTCAAGATAAGAGAGAGAATGAACTATGTGAGGGGGAAAAGTAATATGGCTGACTGTAATAACAGTCAATTCCTAATGCTGAATGGTATATATGTTATTTATTATTCTTTAAATTCTATAAGGATACACATAGTTTTTTTTTAAAAAGGGATACTTCAACTTCAAAAGCAAAAAATTATTGAGATTTAGAGGAATAAATGCTCATCTAATCAGAAACTAATTCCCCTGATATGACACTCACAATGACAATAATAATTAACATTTATCATCACTTAATGTCAAGCATTGCTACAAAAAGTTTATATACACACAACACACCTGTACACCCACATTCACATATATCATGTATGAATCATTTAATCATCCTAACAACACTATATGGTGGTAAAATTATTTTCCCTTTGCAAAGAAAACTGTAATTCTGAGACATTATGTGACTTGCCTAAATTAACATCAAGTTAATGTTTCCCTGGTGGTCAGATGGTAAATTGTCTGCCCGCAATGTGGGAGACCTGGGTTCGATCCCTGGGTCGGAAAGATCCCCTGGAAAAGGAAATGGCTGCCCACTCCAGTACTCTTGCCTGGAAAATCCCATGGACGGAGGACAGTCCATGGGGTCACAGAGAGTCGGACACGACTGAGCGACTTCACTTTCACTGAAGAAGTGGCAGACCCAGAATTTGAATCCAGTCAGTTATGTTGCACAGTGCCTTCATTACAAAACAGTCTCAGATTGGAATAATTACTACTAGACCTGACATAAATGCCCAAAATTCTTTCAAAGCTTAACAATCTTAACAAATGACAATTATCTGACAACAAAGATTCTTAAAACATTTCATACACATTCTACAAACTTTTACAATGTATATGCTTATAGGATAGGTTATAATAGAGCTTTGTTATCTGAAAATGTTAATTATACAGAGGGCAAGTAGCATCCTCTATATGCACTAATATATAAAACTGATTTGGAAATTTCTTAAAGCCTTGTTAATTTGTTCAGATATTTTTAAAGCACCCCAGGTGTCTTTAGAACTTCTAATCATAACATATGTTCTGAGTTTCTAACTGAGAGAATCCAAAAGGGTATTAAAATGATCATTATTTTATGCCACTAATTCTGGAACAGCTTGCTACTTCAGAAGAGCAACTGGTGCAAAAGATTTAAACCCAGCACATCAAAAATTACACTAAGTAGAGATATTTAAATACTTTAAACATGAAGGGACAGCAGTTGTCAGACTGAATAAAAACCAGAAACCAACTGCATGCTACCTATACGAAACCCACCTTAGATATAAAGATACATATAGTTTAAAAGTAAAAGGATCGAAAAGGATGTATCATATAAACACTAATTAATAGAATGCTAGAGTTTTTTTTAATATCAGACAAAGTAAACTTCAGAATAAAAAGTATTATTCAGAATGAAAACATACATTTCATTAATAACAAAACAGCTGATTCAACAAGAGGACATAGCAATTTTAAATGTGCTTGTACCCAATAACAAAGCTTCAAAATAAATGAAACCAAAAAAATGACAGAACTGAAAACAGAAGTGGATAACTCCCACTTATAATTAAAGACTCTAACATTACCTCTCATTAACTGATAGAAAATTAGTAAGGCTACAGAAGACTTGAATGACACTATTATTAAGAGACAATTCTCCATGAGTCTCCTGTAATTCTGAATGTTCTGTGAACAGAGGCACTGACTGCCTTTCTGCCAGACTATCTTTTCAAGGATGCTTCTATAGCAAACAGCTTTGGAAGAGAGAAATAGGCTCTTAGTCAGAAACTGAAGGCAAGTTTGTTTACTATCCAATATATTATGAATCCCTCCAGGGTAAAATGAAATTTATCTTTAGCCTGTTATAAGAGATTTGAGGACTCCAAGATGAAAGTTCCTCAGCTGTGACTGAAACACATGTATGAACAGTATTTACCTGGGATTCTGTGAATCTCCCCATAAGATATGGGGGACACAGGACACAGACACAAACATCAAACCCATACTGTTCGTTGTGCCATGAATGATAAAATCCTTTGTTCCTGACTCAGGAGATCTGTCTCCTGACAGCAGGCATTAAACAGTGGCAGACTAACCTGCCAACTTGCAAGCAGCGAAAATCCCAGACCCTTTACAGTCTTCCCAACATTCAACCACTTGATTCAACTGTCATCTATAGAATACTCCATCTAATGTTATTTTGTTTTTTTTTTGCATGTAATTATTGCATGTAAGTTTACATGCAATACTCACCAAGACAGTCTCTGAGAACCAAAGATGACTGAAATAATAAAAATATTTTTTTAGTCACAATCTAACTAAACTATATATCACTAACAGATATACATATATATATACACAAATGTGTGTGTGTGTGTGTGTATACGCACACATGGAAAATCCTCACATACTTGGATATTAAACAACATGTTTCTAAATAATCAATGAGTCAAAGAAAAAACCTATATGCAACTAGTGCAGTGATTTGCAGGAAATTTATAGCTTTCACTTTTATCATTACAAATGAAGAAAAGGCTCAGATAAAGTATTTAAATTCCAGCTTAATAATTAGAGGGAAAAAAAGATTCAAACAAATCCAAAGTAAGTAGAAAAAGGAAATAAATATAATAGGAGAAATAAAAGAAACAGAAATGTACAAATGACATAAAAATTGATGAGGCTCAAATTGGGTTCTTTAAAAGACAATTTAGTAAATTTGTTAAAAACCGAGTTCCTTTCATGGGAAAAAAAGGAGAGAAGACATAAGTTCTAATGTCAGATATAAAAGTAAGGACATTGCTACAACCTTTAGAAATTAAAGTACTTAAAAAAAATGTTAGGTCAATTAGGATGAGATGAAGAAATTATGCAGAAGTGAAAAATTACTAAAGCTGATTGAAAAAAATTAAGAACTTAAATAGAGTTACCTAGTAAAGAAAATAAACCCATAATTTAAAAACACTCCCACTGAGAAAATATCAGAACCAGATAGTTTCATTAGTCATATTAATTAAACATTTAAGATATAAAAAATATTGCTACTATATACACTTAAAAAATACAGGTGAATAACATGAACCGTGAACTTCCAGATATTCCAGCTGGATTTGCTGCCAGCATCTGTTGAATCGCCAAAAAAGCAAGAAAGTTCCAGAAAAACCTCTACTTCTGCTTTATTGCCTATGCCAAGGCCTTTGACTGTGTGGATCACAACAAACTGGAAAATTCTTCAAGAGAAGGGAATACCAGACCACCTGACCTGCCTCCTGAGAAAACTGTATGCAGGTCAAGAAACAAGGGTTAGAACCGGACATGCAACAACAAACTGGTTCGAAACTGGGAAAGGAGTATGTCAAGGTTGTATATTGTCACCCTGCTTATTTAACTTTCATTCAGAGTACTCATGCAAAATGCCAGGCTGGATGAAGCACAAGCTGGAATCAAGATTTCCGGAAGAAATATAAATAAACTCAGATATGCAGATGACACTACCCTTATGGCACAAAGTGAAAAAGAACCAAAGAGCCTCTTGATGAAAGCTAAAGAGGAGAGTGCAAATGTTGGCTTAAAACTGAACATTTGAAAAACTAAGATCATGGCATCTGATTCCATTACTTCATGGCAAATAGACAGGGAAACAAGGGAAACAGTGACAGACTTTATTTTCTTGGGCTCCAAAATCACTGCAGATGGTGACTGCAGCCATGAAATTAAAACATGCTTGCTCCTTGGAAGAAAAGCTATGACCAACCTAGATAGCATATTAAAAAGCAGAGACATTACTTTGCCAACAAAGGTTCGTCTAGTCAAAGCTATGGTTTTTCAAGTAGTCATGTTGGATGTGAGAGTTAGACCATAAAGAAAGCTGAGCACTGAAGAACTGATGCTTTTGAACTGTGGTGTTGGAGAAGACTCTTGAGAGTCCCTTTGACTGGAAGGAGATCCAACCAGTCCATCCTAAAGGAAATCAGTCCTGAATACTCATTGGAAGGATTGATGCTGAAGCTGAAACTCCAATACTTTGGCCACCTGATGCTGGGAAAGATTGAAGACAGGAGGAGAAGGGGATGACAGAGGATGAGGCTGGATGGCATCACCGACTCAATGGACATGAGTTTGAGCAAGCTCTGGGAGCTGGTGATGGACAGGGAGGCCTGGTGTGCTCCAGGGTCCACTGGGTTGCAAAGAGTCAGACACAACTGAGCAACTGAACTGAACTGAATGCTGATATCAAAACCTCCTAGACAAAAGAAAAGTGGAGACCAATATTCTTCATGAACATAAATATAAAAATCTTTGAATAAAATTTTAGCATATGAAAAGTAGCAATATATAAAAAAGGATTATGGTACACCACTAAGTAGGGTTAATCTCAGAATGAGAGGTGTGGCTAACAATCTAAAATAAATAAATGCAATTTGTGATACTAATAATAGTATAAAGGAAAAACATCATTCCAATACATGAATAAGAACCCATTTTATTTTTTAAAGAGAAAGATTTTATGATAGGTTTTTAAATTAAAATATAGTTGACATACAATATTATGTTAGTTTCAGGTGTACTACATAATGATTTTATATATGCATACATTATGAAATCATAACACTGATAAGTCTAATAACAATCTGCCCTCATATAAAATTTCTACAATATTACTTACTGATCATATTCCTTATGCTGTATATTACATCTCTTTGATTTATTTATTATATAACTGGAGGTTTATACTACTTAATCTCAATCAGCTATTTCACCCACTTATTCCAACCCCTTCTCTTCTGGCAATCACCTGTTTGTTCTCTGTATCTATGAATCTGTTTTTTGTTTTGCTTTTTAGATTCTACATATAAGTGCAAAATTTAACTTTCACTATCTGACTTGTTTCTCTTAGCAAAATACCCTCTAGATCCATTCATGTTGTCCTTAATGGCAAGATTTCATATTTTGTATGATTGACTGAATTTCCATTATACATACTTATAACATATTCTTTATCTGTTTTTTGATGGACATTTAGATTGCTTCCTCATCCTGACTATTGTAAATAATGCTACATTGAACACTGTACTTCATATATCTTTTTGAATTAGTGATTTTGCTTTTTGATTTTTTTCAGGGGGAGGAGAGGGTAAATATAAAAAAGTGAAATATGGTAGCTCTAGTTTAATTTTTTGAGGAACCTAAAACTGTTTTCCATTCTGGCTGCAACAATTTATAATCTCACCAACAGTACATGAGGGTTCCTTTGTCATATCCTCATCAACACTTGTAATTTCAATGCTTTTTGATGGAAACCATTTAGACAGGTGTGAGGTGGTAGCTCATTCTGGTTTAATTTGCATTTTCCTAATGATTAGTGGTGTTGAGCATCTTCTCATGTGTCTGTTGGCCATCTATACATTTTCCTTGAAAATGTCTATTCAGGTCCTCTGTCCATTTTTCTTTTTGTCTTTACTGGAGTACATCTGCTTTACATGCTGTTTCAGTTTCAGCTGTAACCGCAAAGTGTATCAGCCGTATGTATATATGTATCCTCTCTTTTTTGGATTTCCTTCCCAATTTGGTCACCACAGAGCAATGAGTAGACTTCCCAGTGCTATACACTAAGTTCTTTCTAGTTATCTATTTTATACGTAGTAGTGTATATATATGTAGTGTAGGGAAAGTCACTCAGTCGTGTCCGACTCTTTGCGAGCCCATGAACTATACAGTCTCTGGAATTCTCTAGGCCAGAATACTGGAGCAGATAGCCTTTCCCTTCTCCAGGGGATCTTTCCAACCCAGGGATCGAACCTAGGTCTCCCGCATTGCATGAGGATTCTTTATCAGCTGAGCCACAAAGAAAGCTTAAGAATACTGGAGTGGGTAGTTTATCCCTTCTCCAGTGGATCTTCCTGACCCAGGAATTGAACCAGGGTCTCCGGCATTGCAGGCAAATTTTTCACCAACTGAACTATCAGGGATACCAGTCTCAATCTCCCACCCACTCTTTTCCCTTGGTATCCACACATTTGTTGTCCTCATACATGTTTCTCTCTATGTCTGCTTTAATAAGATCATCTAATCATTTTTCTAGATTCCACATATATGGTTCAATATATAATATTTGTTTTCCTTTTTCTAAGTTACTTCACTCTGTATGACCGTTCTAGGTTCATCCACATCACTACAACTGACTTAATTTTATTCCCTTTTATAACTGAGTAATATTCATTGAATATATATGTACCACAACTTCTTTATCCATTCATTTGTCAATGGACATTTAGGTTGTTTCAGTGTTCTGGCTAGTATAAGAGTAAATATTATTTACAACAGTATATAGTGCTGCAACGAATACTGGGGTGCATGTACCTTTTTGAATTATGTTCTTCTCTGGGTATATGCACAGCAGTGGGACTGACAGGTCATTTTACTTTTTAAGAAACCTCTTGGGTTTCCTTGGTAGCTCAGTGGTAAAGAATCCACCTGCCAAGGCAGGAGACAGGGGTTTGATCCCTGGTCTGGGAAGATCCCACATGCCATGGAGCAACCAAACCTAAGAACTACAACTATTGAGCCAGTGCTCCAGAGTCTGGGAGCTGCAAATACACAGCCAACATGCCATAACTACTGAAGCCTGTGTACCCTAGAGCTCACGTTCCTCAATAAGAGAAGCCAATACAATGAGAAGCCCATGCACTGCAACTTCAGAGTAATCCCTGCTTGCTGCAACTCGAGAAAAGTTCACGTAGCAACAAATACAGAACACAGGCAAAAAAAAATTTTTTTGATACTCTTCTCCATAGTGACTGTATCAATTTACATTCTCACCAATAGTGTAAGAGGCTTCTCTTTTCTCCACACCATCTACAGCACTTACTATCTGTAGATTTTTCTCATGATGGCCATTCTGACGTGTGAGGTGACACCTCATTGTACTTTTGATTTGTATTTCTCTAATAATCAGTTATGTTGAGCATCTTTTCATGTGTTTGTTAGCCATCTGTATATCTTCTTTGGAGAAATGCCTATTTAGATCTTCCATCCATTTTTTTGATTGGGCATAAACTATTTGTGTATTTTGGAGATTAATCTCTTCTAAGTTCCTTCAATGGAAAATATTTTCTCCTATGCTTAAGGCTGTTTGTTTTCATCTTTTTTATGGCATTCTTTGCTGTGCAAAAGCTTTTAAGTTTAATTAGGTCCCATTTGTTTGGTTTTATTTTCATTATGCTAGGAGGTGCATTAAAAAAGATCTTGCTGCAATTTATGTCAAAGAGTTTTCTGCCTACGTCTTTCTCTAAGAGTTTTTATAACGTGTGCCCATACATTTAGGTCTTTAATCTATTTTGAGTTTATTTTTGCATATGGTGTTAGGGAGTGTTCTAATTTCATTCTTTAGATGATGCTTTCCAGTTTTCCCATTATCACTTTTGAAAGAGACTCTCTTTTCTCCATTGTATATTCTTTTTTTAATTTGAATAATGCATATTTTATTTTATTTTTTGAGATTTATCCCTGTTTATTTTTATTTATTTATATTTTTCCCAACCATTGTATATTCTTTATCCATTGTCATAGATTAGGTGACGTAGGTGCACGGGTTTGTCTCTGGGCTTTCTATCCTATTCCACTGATCTATATTTTTGTTTTTCTGCCAGTACCATACTGGCTTGATTACTGTAGCTTTGTAGTATAATCTGAAGTCAGGGAGCCTGATTCCACCAGCTTCATTTTTCATTCTCAAAATTCATTTAGTTATTTGGGGCTTTTTGAGTTTCCATACAAACTGTAAAAACTTTTTGTTCTAATTTCACAAGAAGTGCCACTGCTAAATTCGATAAGGATTGCACTGAATCTATAGATTGCTTTGGTTAATACAGTCATTTTCACAATGTTGCTCCTTCCAATCCAAGAACATGGTATATCATCCCATCTCCAAGTGTTGTCTTTGGTTTGTCTCCTTAGGTAGTTTTATTCCTAGGTAGGTATTTCATTTCTCTTGTTACAATGCTAAGTGGGATTATTTCCCTAATTTCTCTTTCTGCTATTTCATTGTTAGTGTATAGGAAGGCAAGAGATTTCTGTGTACTAATTTTGTATCCTGCAAATTTTCTAAATTCACTGATTAACTCTAGTAGATTTCTGGTGGAATCTGAAGCATTTTCTATGTATAGTATCATGTCATCTGCAAGTAGTGAAAATTTTACTTCTTTTTCAATTTGGATTCCTTTTGTTTCTTTTTCTTCTGTAACTGCTGTGGCTAGGCTTTCCAAAACCATGTTGAATAAAAGTGGTGAGAGAGGACACTGTCTTATTTCTGATCTTAGAGGAAATGCTTTTGGTTTTTCACCATTGATAATGATGTCTGTTGTGGGTTTGTCACATGTGGACTTTATTATGTCAAGGTACTTTTCCTCTATATCCACTTTCTGGAGAGTTTTAATCATAAATGGGAGCTGAATTTTGTTAAAAATCTTTTTCTGTGCCTACTGAGATGATCATATGGTTTTCTTTAGGTAAAGCTGGTTTGGTGGTACTGAATTTGTTGCTTTTCCCTCGGTGCTTTGAATATTTTTTCTTTGTAGTGGATTGGCCAAGAGACTTGTTTGATTTTTTTCTATAAGATAGCTCTAGCAGCACTTAGCTGTCTTTAACTTCATCCAGAATAATTTTGTCAGACTGTATTGTGACAGCCGTAATATTAGCATGTGTTCACCATAAAAATGTATCAAAACTGGTGAATTTTTGTGTTGTCACTTCAATACTGAGAGTAAAAGAAAAAAGGCAATATTTTCAGCATATTATGCTTTATTACTTCAAGAAATGTAAAAATGTCACTCAGATGCAAAAAAAGATTTGTGCACTGTATGGATGCAGAAAGTGTTGTGATTGATCAAACATGTCAAAAATGGTTTGCAAAGTTTCATGCGGAATAATACTCAACTTAAAGCTGATAGTGATCAAATGAGACATTAATTGAGAATAATCAATACTATACCATGTGGAAGATAGTTGACATATTCAAAATATCCAAATCAAACACTGAAAATCATTTATACCCACTTGGTTATGTTAATAACTTTGATGTTTGGGTTCCACAGAAGCTAAGAGAAAAAAATCTCCTTGATTATATTTCTGCATGCAATTATCTACTTAGATGTAATGAAACTGTTCCATTTTTAAAACAAATTGTGATGGACAATGAAAAGTCGATACTGTACAATAACGTGGAATGGAAAAGATTGTGGAGAAAGCAAACTGAACCACCAAAATGAACACCAAAAGCCTGTCTTCACCCAAAGAAGGTGATGTTGTGTATATGGTGGGACTAGAACGGTATCCTCTATTGTGAGTTCCTTTTAGGAAACCAAACGATTAATTCCAACAAGTACTGCTCCCAATTTGACCAACTTAAAGCAGCATATGATGAAAAGCATTCAGAATTAGTCAACAGAAAATGTATAATCTTCCATCAGGATAACACAAGACCACATGTTTCTCTGATGACCAGGCAAAAGCTGTTACAGCTTGGCTGGGAAGTTCTGCTTCACTGGCTATATTCACCAGATATTTCATCTTTGGATGTCCACTTACTTTGGTTTTTCCAAAATTCTCTTAATGAAAAATATTTCAATCCCCTGAAGACCGCAAAAGGCATCTGGAAGAGTTCTTTGCTCAGTAAGATAAAAAGTTTTGGGAAGATGGCATTACGAAGTTGCCTGAAAGATGGCAGAAGCTAGTGGAACAAAATGGTGGATATGTCATTCAATAAAGTTCTAGCTGAACATAAAAAATGTCTTTTATTTTACTCAAAAACCAAAGGATCTTTTTGGCCATTCCAATATGTAGTTTCTGTTAGTTTGATTCATATGTGTCTTGGTGTGTTTCTCCTTGGGTTTGACTTTATGGGACTTTCTGCACTTCCTGAATGCTGGTGACTGTTTCCTTTTCCATGTTAAGGAAGTTTTTGATGATAATCACTTGAAATATTTTCTCAGACCCATTCTCTTTCTCTTCTTCTAGAATCCCTATAATTCAACATTCTGGGATTCAAATGTTGGTGTGTTTAATGTCCCAGAGGTCTCTAAGACTTTTTCATTCTTTTTTCTTTATTCTGCTCCATCATAGTAATTTCTACCATCCTATCTTCCAGCTCACTCATCCATCCTTCTGCCTCAGTCTACTACTGATTCCTTCTAGTGTATTTTTTATTTGTTATTCTTTTGTTCATCATTGATTGTTCTTTAGTCCTTCTAGTTCTTCTAGGTTCTTGTTAGATATTTCCTGTATCTGTGCCTCCACTTTATTTCTGAGATATTAGATCTTCTTTACTATCATTAATCTGAATTTTTTTTTCAGGTAGATTGCCTATTTTCACTTATTTGGTCTTGTGCTTTCTACCGTGCACCTTCATCTGCATCATATTTCTCTGTGTATCATTTTGTCTAACTTACGGTGTTTGTGGTCTCCTTCCCACAAGCTGCAGGTTGTAGTTTCTTTTGCTCTGTTGCCCCCTTGTTGGTGAGACTGGCCCAGGGGCTTGTGTAGGCTTCCTGGTGGGAGGGACTAGTGTCTGCACTCGGGTAGAGCTTTCTTTTACCTCTGATGGGCAGGGCTGCATCAGGTGGTGTATTTTGGGGTGTCAGTGAACTTAGTACTTTAGGCAGACAGTCTGCTGATGGGTGGTGCTATGTTCCTCTTTTGCTGGGTGTTTTGTGTGAGGTGTCCAGCACTGGAAACTGAAGGCTACTGGGTAGAGCTGGGTCTTAAGTGTCAACATAGATATCACCAGGAGAGCACAAGCTAATTCAATAATCTCTGGGCCCAGGAATTCTCTAGCAATCCAGAGTCCTGGACTCAGCGCTCCCACTCTGGAGGCCCACGCCTGACACCTGGCAGGGGATCCAAGAGCCTACAAGCCACAGCACAGACAAAGGAAAAAGAACGAAAAAAAGAGGAAAAGAAAAGTCAAAACCCAAAATAAATAGCAAAAACAAAAACAAACAGCAATAACACACAAAAAGAAAACAAACAGATAAACCAAGTCTGAGACAAATGATAAAAACAAAAGCAAACAGAAAAAAAAAGACCAGAAAACAAAAGAACAATGAACAGAACTCAGAAATGAAAAGAATCAATGAAGAGTAAACTAACAAAACTAAAAAATGGCAAACAAAGACAAAAACAGAAAGCAAACTGAAAAAAAAAAGAGAAGAAAAAATAGAGCAAACACATAAAATGATCAAAAGAAAAAAAGAATGAAAACAAGGGGAAAAAACACAAAAAACAAAAAAAGTAAAAGATAAATTAAAAAATAAATAATAACAACAAAGAAAACTGAACAAAACAAACAAAAAAGAAAATTGGTAATAAAAATACTATCCTGAGGCCTCCTCTATCAGTGTCCCTGCTACCACAGTGACCCAGAACCTCCCCAGGAGACCATCCAATATCTGGAGGTGGGTCTCTAGATCCACTGTGGGCACTCTGGGGCCAGCTCAGACTATGACCTGGCTGGCCCATCTTCCACTTGTACTTGCTGCCAAAGTCCACTGCTGCTAAAACTAAACTGCTCTCACTTGTAGGAACACTCATTATCTAATCAGATATTCTATATGTGTAGGATTTACCAAGCCAATCCTGGCTTGTACAGCTGCATACAGAGATTTCCACTTCTCTTCCTTATTCACACAGCCCCTGGGGCTCAGACTTGATTTAGGTCCCACTTCTGCATGTGCGCCACCCTCAGACATCTGTTCCCTGTGTCCCTGAGAGGGGGTGAAAGCTGCAGCTGATTGGGGCACACTCTCTCACTCCAGGTGGGGAGGTTGAAGGTGGTCAGACTGGGGTACCAAGTGCCTGTGACAGTGAAAACCAGCAGGCAGTTGCAAAAGCCTGGGGCACCCTTGCTGCGTTGCAAGTCCCTCCAAGTGCTCGCAGAGGCAGGGGCTGGTGTATGGGGGTGGGGGTGGCCCCACCCCCTGCATGCCACTCAACAATGGCACCTCCTTTCCTAGGCAGACCAGGTTTCCTCTAGGAGCATTCATGGCTCTGGAGCCCCTCACTCCCATCCTACCTGTTATATTTATGCAGCCAACAGTGGTCCTTTCCCTGGATCTTCTTTTTATCCCCAGGCTTTAGCACTGGAAACAATAGCAGATTCCTATCTCTGGGGCACCATGGCTGATTCCTGACAAGGGTTTGGCATGGGTGGTGCTTAGGACCCCAGAGTCTGCATGGGTGGAGGCGGCCGTGGGTGGAGGGGTGGGCCAGCCTGCTCAGATGGGTGTCCTTTCTTGTGCTCACAGGAGCAGAAGGCTGCAGGTGGGCCCCATCCTTTGCATGCTACTCAACAACAATGCCTCGCTTCTGTGGTGTCCCAGGCTACCTCATAAATTCCCAGCTGTAGATCTCCTTACTCCTGCCTGTTCAGACTGTCTTTTCACAGCCAACAGCTGTCTCCTCCCTGGGTCCATGCTCCAAATCCAACTTTCCAGCACATAGGCCCCCTCCACAACAGGAGACACACAATTCAGACTGCGGCGCACAGGACTGAGGCACAGACCACAGGTGCAGTCCTTACACGGTCCTGCCTTCCACAGACCATCTGCTGCATTCCTCTTCAATACCCTGAAAGTCCCTTTCTGTCCCAGCTGATCTCTCCCACTGGGGGAATCTCTCACCTTCAACTTCTTGCCAGGATTACTAACCCCTTTTTCAACTCCTTTTTTCCTTCTTTTCTTCTACCTGGTCATGAGGAAACTTTTATTGTTTTCTTAGTTGCCTGAAGTATTCTGCTAATATTCATCAGGTGCTCTGTGATAATTGTTCCATTTGCAGATATACTTGATGTACTTGTGAGGCGAGACAAGTTCCATTTCCTCCTATTCTGCCATCTCGACTTTAAAATCCTCTGTATTTTTTGTGTGTGTGTATGAATGAGCTTTTTAATGTTTTGCTGAATTGTTTGCTACAATTTTTAAATTTATTTATTTTTATTGAAGGATAATGGCTTTACAGAATTTTGTTGTTTCCTGTCAAACCTCAACATGAATCATCCAAAGGTATACACACATCCCCTCCCTTTTGACCCTCCCTCCCATCTCCCTTCCCATCCCTCCCCTCTAGGTTGACACAAAGCTCTTGCTTGAGTTTCCTGAGCTATACAGCAAATTTCTATTAACTATTTTACATACGGTAATGTTAAGTTTCCATGTTAATTTTTCCATACATCTCATCCTCTCCTCCCCTCTCCCTATGTCCATAAGTCTATTCTCTATGTCTGTTTCTCCACCCTGTAAATAGATTCTTCAGTACCATTTTTCTGGATTCTGTATATATGTGTTAGAATATGATATTTATCTTTCTCTTTCTGACCTACTTCACTCTGTATAATAGGCTCTAGGCTCATCCACTCCATTAGAACTGACTCAAAGATCTTCCCTTTTGTGGCTGAGTAATATTCCATTGTGTATATGTACCACAACTTCTTTATCCATTCATCTGTCAATGGACATCTAGGTTGCTTCCATGTTATAGCTATTGTAAATAGTGCTGCAATGAAAAATGGGGTGCATGTGTCTTTTTCAATTTTGGTTTCCTCAGGGTGCTGAAGCTGAAACTCCAGTACTTTGGCCACCTCATGCGAAGAGTTGACTCACTGGAAAAGACCCTGATGCTGGGAGGGATTGGGAGCAGGATGAGAGGGGGGACGACAGAGGATGAGATGGTTGGATGGCATCACCGCCTCGTTGGACATGGGTTTGAGTAAACTCTGGAAGTTGGTGATGGACAGGGAGACCTGGCATGCTGCCATTCATGGGGTCACAAAGAGTTGGACATAACTGAGCTACTGAACTGAACTGAACTGAACTGAACAGGGTATATGCCTAGGAGCGGGATTGCTGGGTCATATGGTGGTTTTATTCCTTGTTTTTTAAGGAATCTCCATACTGTCTTCCATAGTGGCAGTATCAGTTTACATTCCCACCAATGCAAGAGCGTTCCCTTTTCTCCAAACCCTCTCCAGCATTTATTGTTTGTAGACTTTTTGATGATGGCCATTCTGACTGGTGTGAGGTGATATCTCATTGTACTTTTGATTTCCTTTTCTCTAATAAGGAACAATGTTGAGCATTTTTTCACGTGTTTTTTATCCATCTGTATATCTTCTTTGGAGAAATGTCTGTTTAGGTCTTTTCTCCACCTTTTGATTGGGTTGTTTGTTTTTCTGGTATTGAGTTGAATGAGTTGCTTGTATTATTTTGGAAATTAATCCTTTGTCAGTTGTTTCATTTGCTATTATTTTCTCCCATTCTGAGGGTTGTCTTTTCACCTTGCTTATAGTTTCCTTTGCTGTGCAAAAGCTTTTAAGTTTAATCAGGTCCCACTTGTTTACTTTTGTTTTTATTTCCATTATTCTAGGAGGTGGGTCATAGAGGATCTAGCTTTGATTTATGTCAACGAGTGTTGTGGCTATGTTTTCCTCTAAGAGTTTTATAGTATCTGGCCTTACAATTAGGTCTTTAACGCATTTTGAGTTTATCTTTGTGTATGGTGTTAGGAAGTGTTCTAATTTCACTCTTTTACATGTAGCTGTAAAATAGTCTCTAGGGTTAATTCTCTGGTAGTCTAGGGTCTTGGAGTCAGTGTTCCCACTCCAAAGGCTCAGAGCTTGATCTCTGGTCAGGAACAAAGATTCCACAAATAGTTTGTTAGGGCATTATGTGAGATTAAAACAAATACCCCAAAACGAGAAACCAAAGATGAACACCAGACAAATGGCAGTTACAGAATCAGGCAAATAATAATTAAAAGAGTGGAATATATACATATACACCCATAAGCAAAATCAAAACAGCCCAACAAAAATAAAGTACAACATATTAACCTGGAAAACAAAGGAAACCAAAAATTATATCTACCAGTTAAGAACAAAACTAAAGCACAAACTGGAAAACAAAAGTAAAGCAAGGTACCAACTGTGGAATAAAGCAATGAAAATAAAACTAACAAATATGCTGAGAGGAAAAGAGATAAAGAAAAGAAAGAATAGACACACAAAGCTAAATAGAGGTAGATAAAGAAGATTTATATACGTTAAAGATTAACTGCAAGGGGAAAAGAATAGTAGGAAAAGCAAACAAAGGAAAACAAGTAGGAAAAATAACAATAGGTTTAAAAATTAAAGTTAAAAAAAGAGAAAAGAAAAAAAAAAAAAGGAAAACTCCACAGAATTGCAAAAGCCTAAGGTAGAGGGAGAGGTTTATAACAACAATAAAAATGTGACTGAGGGGGGAAAAAAGCTCAAAAACTTAATTAGATTTCATAGTGCCATTAAAATCGACAACAGGTGGGGGGGGAAGGAAAAAAATTTTAAAAAATCCAAAAGAATCTACAGAACAAGTCAAAACATAAGATTAATGTTTTTCTTGAGTCACTGCTGTCAGAGTCCTTTCCCTCGCTGGGAGTCACAGTCCACCTCGCCTCCCTAGGGTGCCCTCTGACACTGTGCCGATCTCTGGGCCTGCTGTGGGGGCAGTTCAGATTCTAATCTTACCCTGCTCCTGTGTGTTCTTGCCTCCAATGTCCACAGCTATCAGAACCAGTGCGTTATCTTTTGTGGGAGCTCTCAATGTCCTTTTATATATTCCATAGACACAGAGTCTGCTAGCTGATCGTGTGGATTTAAGCTGCAGCTTGTACAGCTGGTGGGAAGGTTCTGGATCTTCCTTAGCCACACTGCCCCCTTGGTTTCAATTGTGGTTTTATTTCCACCTCTGCATGTGGGTCATCCACTGGGGTTTGCTTCTGAGACTGACTTGGAGGACTTGGGTTTGTCCCTGTGAGGGCCAGGTGTGTAGGTGGTGCAGCTGCTTGGGTCACAGGGATTCTGGCAGCACCAGGCACTCAGGGGAGTAGGTGGCTAGGGGAGCAGAAAATAAAGTGCTCTAGAAGGGTATGGCAACCAGCATTGGCCGATACGCTCCAGTCTTCTTGCCTGGAGAAGCCGCCTGACAGAGAAGCATGGCAGGCCACAGTCTACAGGATCAGAAAGAGTTGGACAGGACCGAAGCGACCCTGCGTGCATAGATGCAAGTTTTTTTTTTTTTTTTTTTTTTTTTGCCTGTGGCAGCTCCGTCCCAGTGAGAGTTGAGTGTGAAGGTGGTGCAGCTGCTTGGCTCGCAGGGACCCTGGTAGTGCAAAGTGTGCAGGTACACGGTCTGCCTCTGCTGCAGGAGTTATGGCCCTATCAGAGTCTTTTTTTGAGCCTCTTGTAGCTGGCAATCTGAAGGCCTCTTTGGCCAGTCTTTCTCCGTAGCTCCACCCGTTCAGGCATTTAGAAGGCTCCCTTGCCTGGGGTCATCCTCTGTTGTGTGGTGCATCAGGCACAGAGGGGACCCCTGGGCTGGAGTCCTACTCTGTAGATTGGTGTGTCAGGCACTTAAAGGGGCCCCCTGGGTGGGGTCCTACTCTGTACTCCAATATGTCAGGCCTTTGCTGGGCCAGTCTCTCTATTGTTCACCTGCTGACGCTGGTGTGTGGTGAGAGAGAGGCTATGGTGATGGCTCCAACCCCTGCATGTGACTCAGCAGTATCAACTTGCTTCCACGGTTGCCAGGCTTTCCTCCACAGGCATTTCCCTCCAAATCTCCTCCCTCACATACCTCTATCCGTCTCTCCGCAGTCAACAGCAGCCCTCACCTTGGGAGTGTTCCCTAATACCTAAATTCCAGCTCCCAGCCACTGCACCTTCTGGGGACCTGAGTCCTTGCCTGGGGTATGTATGGCTGCAGCAAGGACTGCCTGATTCTTATTCCATTTAGGCTGCCACAGATCAGCTGTTTTACTCCCAGCCTTAAGCGTTTCTCCTCTGACTCAATTACCCCAATGTGGGGATCGGACGCCTGCTTCAGTTCCCCCACCTGCAGAGGGCAGGTTCAGTCCTACTAACTCTGCTGTTTTTCCCCCTAATTCCTTCGTCCTGCAGAGTTTTTCATGGTTCTATATATTCTGTTCCACTTGTCAGGTACTCCTGTCCGCACTCAGCGGTGTTCTGCATGCAGTTCGGTGTCTGAAGGTGTATTCCTGATGTATCCGTGGAGAGAGACGTACTCCACATCCATCTACTTCTCCACCATCTTGTTCTCTCCTCAATGCTCTGCCTATTTTTTAATTTTTCTTTTATGTTGAGTTACATGAGTTCCTACATATTTTGGATATTAACTCCATATATATATAGTTTATATATATAAATATATATATATTTATATATAAAGTTTTCTAATCTGATACAGTCCCATTTGTTAAGTTTTGCATTTTTTCCTTGCCTTAGGAGACAGATTCAAAGAACTATTGTGAAAACTGATGTCAAAGAGCATTATGCCTGATTTCTTCTAGGCTTTTCATGGTTTTAGATCTTTCATTTAAGTTTTTAATTCATTTAATTATTATACTTGCTATGAAAAACTAATCTAGTTTGATTCTTTTGCATGCAGCTGTCCAGTTTTCCCATGTATATTGAGTGAAGAAGCTGACTTTTCCCCATTGTATATTAGTGTGTCCTTTGTCATAGATTAACTGACCATGTAAGTGTGGTTTTTATCCTGTTCCATTGATCTGTGTGTCTGTTTTAGCAACAGGACCATACTGTTTTGATTACTGTAGATAAGTAATACAATGTGAAATCAGGGAGCATAATAACTCCAGCTTTATTCTTGCTTCCCAAGATTGTTTTGGCTACTCAGGGTGATTTGTGTATCCATATATATTTTAGGATTATTTTTTCTAGTACTGTCAAAAATGTCATGAGGATTTTTACAGGGAACGCACTGAATTTATAGATTGCCTTGGGTAGTTTGGCCATTTTAGCAATCAATACAAACAAACTCTTCTAGTCTGTGTATACAATATTATCTTTTCATTTCTTTGTATTGTCTTCCATTTCATTCATGAATGTTTTCTGGTTTTCCCAGTATATGTCTTTCACCTCCTTGTATAATTTATTCATATTTATGTTATTTTTTAAAAGTAATTATAAATGGGATTGTTTTCTTTATTTCTCTTTCTGATAGTTTATTAGTAGTGAACAGAAACACAACAGATTTCAGTATATTAATTTTGTATCCTGCAAGCTTGTTGATTTCACTTATTACTTCCAATAAATTTTTTGTTGCATCTTTAGGATTTTCTACACATAGTTCGTGTCTTCAGCAAACAGTGACCATATTGTCCTTTCCTAATTGGAGTGCCTTTTCTTTGTCTTGTTTAGGACTTCCAATACCATGTTGAATAAAGTGATGTCATGTTTCGTGTCTTGTTCCTGATTCCAGGGAAAAAGCTTTCAGCTTTTCACTGCTGAATAAAATGTTGGCTATGGTTTGTCATATACAGATTTTATTATTTTGAGATATACTCCTTCTATAATCACTTTGTTCAGAGTTTTTATCATAAGTGGATCTTGAATTTTGTTGAAAGTTTTTCTGCATCTTTTGAGAAGATTATGATATTTAGTCTTCAATTTATCAGTGTGTGTTGATTTGCAGATATTGAACCATCCTTGCATTCCCAGAATAAATTTCAGTTGATCACAGTATATGATCCTTTTAAAGTATTGTTGAATTTGATTTGCTACTATTCTGTTGAGGGTTTTTGCACCTATGTCTATCATCAATAATGGCCTGTAATTTCCTTTCATTGTTGTGTTGTTTCTGTCTGATGTTAGATTCAGGATGATGTTGCCCCTATAGAAAAAACTCTGAAGTATTCCTTCTTGCAGTTTTTGGGAATAGTTTTAGGAAGAAAAAGGTATTAATTCTTCTTTAAATGTTTGGTAGAATATACCTGTGAAGTCATCTGATCCTAGATTTAAGTTTTTTGGAGGTGTTTTTTGATTACTAATTCAGTTTCATTAGTCTGGTTACCAGTAATGGTGACCAGTCTTTTCATACTTTTTATCTCTTCCTAATTCAATCTAAGGAGATTGTATGTTTCTAGGCATTTGCTCATTTCTTCCACATTGTCTATTTTATTGGCATATAATTATTCACAGTAACCTTTTATGATCCTTTTCATTTATGTGCTGTCAGTTGTAACTTCTTTTTCATTTCTGATTTTCTTTATTTGGGCCTCCCCCCACCCTTTTTTTCTTGATGAGTATGCTGTTGTTGCTGTTCAACTGCTAAGTCCTGTCCAATTTTTTCTGACTCCTTGGACTGAAGCATCCCAGGCTCCCCTGTTCTTCACTGTCTCCTGGAGTTTGCTCAGACTCATTTCCACTGAGTTCGTGGTACTATCTAATCATCTAATCCTCTGTGCGTCTTTCTCCTTTTGCCTTCAATCTTTGCAAGGATGAGCATTGTTTGCAATGAGTCAGCTCTTCACATCAGGTGGACAAAATATTGGCGCTTCAGTTTCAACATCAGTCCATCCAATGAATATTCAGGGTTTATTTTCTTTAGGAATGACCAGTTTTATCTCCCTACAGCCCAAGGGACTCTCAAGAGTCTTCTTCAGGACAATTCAAAAGCATCAATTCTTTGATGGTCAGCATTCTTTATGGTCCAACTCTCACATGCATATGTATGATGAGTATGGCTAACGGTTTACCATTTTACTTTTTCAAAGACAGTTCTTAGTTTCATCAATCTTTTCTACTGATGGTTAGTCTCCATTTCATTTACTTCTGCTCTGATCTTTATGATCTCTTCCCTTTTACTCACTTTTGGGTGTTTCTCCTTCTTTTTCTAGTTGCTTTAGGTACAAGGTTAGGTTGTTTATTTGAGATTTTTCTTGTTTCCTTAAGTAGGCTTGTATCACTAAGAATCTCCCTTATAGAACTGCTTTTGCCTCATTCCATAGGTTTTGGAGTGTGGCGTTTTTGTTTTCATTTTCATGTTTCATTGTCTCTAGGTATTTTTAAATTTCCTCTTTGACTTATTTATTTTGCAGTTTTTTTTTCCTAGTTTCATACCATTGCGGTTGGAAAAGATGCTTGATAGGATTTTAATCTTCTTAAGTTTATGGAGACTTGTTTTGTAACCTAGTGAAGTGAAGTGAAGTGAAGAGAAAGTCGCTCAGTCGTGTCCAACTCTTTGTGACCCATGTATAGTCCATAGACTTCTCTAGGCCAGAATACTAGAGTGGGTAGCCTTTCCCTTCTTCATGGGATCTTCCCAACCCAGGGACTGAACCCAGGTCTCCTGCATTACAGGCAGATTCTTTACCAGCTGAGACATCAGGGAAGCCCAAGAATACTGGAGTGGGTAGCCTATCCCTTCTCCAGGGGATCTTCCTGACCCAGGAATTGAACCAGGGTCTCCTGCATTGCAGGCAGATTCTTTACCAATTGAGCAATATGGAGAACATTCAATATGCACTTGAAAAAAAATATACATTGTGCTGCTTTTGAATGGAATGTTATACATATCTGGTCTAATGTGTTATGGTTTGTGTTACCTTACTGATCTTCTATCTAGATGATATCTTCATCCATGTCCGTGGAATGTTCAAGTCCCCTACTATTACCTTGTTACTGTCACTCTCTCTTTATGTCTGTTTTATAGCATATAACCTAGGATATATGCTTATTCTATGTTAAGCATATATATATATATATATTTACAATTGTTGTATCTTATTGTTGGTTCAATTTTTATATCATTATATAATGTCCTTACTTGTCTCTTCTTCTTCTTTTTTTTTTTGCTTTCTTTTTTTAAAATTTTATTTATTTATTTATCTTTTTTTAAATTAGTTGGAGGCTAATTACTTCACAACGTTTCAGTGGGTTTTGTCATACATTGATATGAATCAGCCATAGAGTTACACGTATTCCCCATCCCGATCCCCCCTCCCACCTCCCTCTCCACCCGATTCCTCTGGGTCTTCCCAGTGCACCAGGCCCGAGCACTTGTCTCATGCATCCAGCCTGGGCTGGTGGTCTGTTTCACCATAGATAATATACATGCTGTTCTTTTGAAACATCCCACTCTCACCTTCTCCCACAGAGTTCAAAAGTCTGTTCTGTACTTCTGTGTCTCTTTTTCTGTTTTGCATATAGGGTTATCGTTACCATCTTTCTAAATTCCATATATATGTGTTAGTATGCTGTAATGTTCTTTATCTTTCTGGCTTACTTCACTCTGTATAATGGGCTCCAGTTTCATCCATCTCATTAGAACTGATTCAAATGAATTCTTTTTAATGGCTGAGTAATATTCCATGCTGTATATGTACCACAGCTTCCTCATCCATTCGTCTGTTGATGGGCATCTAGGTTGCTTCCATGTCCTGGCTATTATAAACAGTGCTGCGATGAACATTGGGGTGCACATGTCTCTTTCAGATCTGGTTTCCTCAGTGTGTATGCCCAGGAGTGGGATTGCTGGCAGTTCTATTTCCAGTTTTTTAAGAAATCTCCACACTGTTTTCCATAGTGGCTGTACTAGTTTGCATTCCCACCAACAGTGTAAGAGGGTTCCCTTTTCTCCACACCCTCTCCAGCATTTATTGCTTGTAGACTTTTGGATAGCAGCCATCCTGACTGGCGTGTAATGGTACCTCATTGTGGTTTTGATTTGCATTTCTCTGATAATGAGTGATGTTGAGCATCTTTTCATGTGTTTGTTAGCCATCTGTATGTCTTCTTTGGAGAAACGTCTGTTTAGTTCTTTGGCCCATTTTTTGATTGGGTCATTTATTTTTCTGGAATTGAGCTTCAGGAGTTGCTTGTATATTTCTGACTTTAATCCTTTGCCTGTTTCTTCAATTGCTATTATTTTCTCCCAATCTGAGGGCTGTCTTTTCACTTTACTTATAGTTTCCTTTGTAGTGCAAAAGCTTTTAAGTTTCATTAGGTCCCATTTGTTTATTTTTGCTTTTATTTCCAATATTCTGGGAGGTGGGTCATAGAAGATCTTGCTGTGATTTATGTCGGAGAGTGTTTTGCCTATGTTCTCCTCTAGGATTTTTATAGTTTCTGGTCTTACATTTAGATCTTTAATCCATTTTGAGTTTATTTTTGTGTATGGTGTTAGTAAAGTAAAGTTAGTATAGTATAGTAAAGTATAGTTAGTATAGTATAGTAAAGTTGCAGGATATAAAATTAACACACAGAAATCCCTTGCATTCCTATATACTAACAATGAAAAAACAGAAAGAGAAATTAAGGAAACAATACCATTCACCATTGCAACAAAAAGAATAAAATACTTAGGAGTATATCTACCAAAAGAAACAAAAGACCTATACATAGAAAACTATAAAACACTGATGAAAGAAATCAAAGAGGACACAAACAGATGGAGAAACATGCCGTGTTCATGGATTGGAAGAATCAATATTGTCAAAATGGCTATTCTACCCAAAGCAATCTACAGATTCAATGCAATCCCTATCAAGCTACCAATGGTATTTTTCACAGAACTAGAACAAATAATTTCACAGTTTATACGGAAATACAAAAAACATCGAATAGCCAAAGTAATCTTGATAAAGAAGAATGGAACTGGAGGAATCAACCTGCCTGACTTCAGACTCTACTACAAAGCCACAGTCATCAAGACAGTATGGTACTGGCACAAAGACAGAAATATAGATCAATGGAACAGAATAGAAAGCCCAGAGATAAATCCACGAACCTATGGACACCTTATCTTTGACAAAGGAGGCAAGGATATACAATGGAAAAAAGACAACCTCTTTAACAAGTGGTGCTGGGAAAACTGGTCAACCACTTGTAAAAGAATGAAACTTGTCTCTTCTTATAGTCTACTTTAAGTACTATTTTGTCTCATAAAAGTATTGCTACTCCAGCTTTCTTTTCATTTCCTTTACATAGAATACCCTTTCAATTACTTCTAACTATAATTCTGAGTGTGTCCAGATCTGAAGTGTCTCTTATATATAGCATATACTGGAATTGTTTTTGCATCCATTCAGCTACTCTTTCTTTTTTATTGGAGCATCTAATCACTCATGTTTAAATAATTATTAATAAGTTTGTACTTACTAGGGCTTCCCTCTTAGCTCAAGTGGTAAAGAATCTGCCAGTAATGCAGGAGACCCTGTTTTGATTCCCCGGTTGGGAAGATCTGCTAGAGAAGGGATAGGCTATCCACTCCAGTATTCTTGGGTTTCCCTTGTGGCTCAGCTGGTAAAGAGTCCACCTGCAAAGCAGGAGACCTGGGTTCGATCCCTGGGTTGGGAAGATCCCGTAGAGAAAGGAAAGGCTACTCACTCCAGTATTCTGGCCTGGAAAATTCCATGAACTGTAGTCCATGGGGGTCACAAAAAGTTGGACATGACTGAGAGACTTTCACTTAATGCTTCCCTTGTGCCTCAGCTGGTAAAGAATCTGCCTATATGTGGGAGACCTGGGTTTGATCCCTGGATTGGGAAGATCCCCTGGAGAAGGGAAAGGCTACCCATTCCAGTGTTCTGGCCTAGAGAATTCCATGGACTGTATAGAGATCGGACATGACTGCAAAGAGTCGGACATGACTGAACAACTTTCACTTGTACTTACTGCCCTTTTCTTAATCATTTTTAGGTTGTTTTTGTAGCTCTTTTTTATTCCTTTCTTCTTCTTTTGCTCTTTTCCCTTGTGGTGTGATAGCTATCTTTAGTGTTAAGTTTGGATTCCTTTCTTTTACATTTGTATATCTATTATAGACTTTTGGTTGTGTTTATGATGATGTTCTCCAAGCCAGGCTTCAGCAATACATGAATGGTGAATTTCCAGATGTTCAAACAGGTTTTAGAAAAGGCAGAGGAACCAGAGATCAAAGTGCCAACATCCGCTGGATCATCGAAAAAGCAAGAGAATTCCAGAAAAACATCTATTTCTGCTTTATTGACTATGCCAAAGCCTTTGACTGTGTGGATCACAATAAACTGCGGAAAATTCTGAAAGAGATGGGAATACCAGACCACCTGACCTGACTCTTGAGAAACCTGTATGCAGGTCAGGAAGCAACAGTTAGAACTGGACATGGAACAACAGACTGGTTCCAAACAGGAAAAGGAGTACGTCAAGGCTGTATATTGTCACCCTGCTTATTTAACTTATGTGCAGAGTAGATCATGAGAAACGTGGGCTGGAAGAAGCACAAGCTGGAATCAAGATTGCTGGGAGAAATATCAATAACCTCAGATATGCAGAGGACACCACCCTTATCGCAGAAAGTGAAGAGGAACTAAAAAGCCTCTTGATGAAAGGGAAAGAGGAGTGAAAAAGTTGGCTTAAAGCTCAGCATTCAGAAAACTAAGATCATGACATCCGGTCCCATCACTTCATGGGAAATAGATTGAGGAAATAGTGGAAATAGTGTCAGACTTTCTTTTTTTGGGCTCCAAAATCAGTGCAGATGGTGATTGCAGCCATGAAATTAAAAGATGCTTACTCCTTGGAAGGAAAGTTATAACCAACCTAGATATTAACCTATATATAACCAACAGAGACATTACTTTGCCAACAAAGGTTCGTCTAGTCAAGGCTATGGTTTTTCCAGTGGTCATGTATGGATGTGAGAGTTGGACTGTGAAAAAAGCTGAGTGCCAGAGAATTGATGCTTTTGAACTGTGATGTTGGAGAAGACTCTTGAGAATCCCTTGGACTGCAAGGAGATCCAACCAGTCCATCCTAAAGGAGACCAGTCCTGGGTGTTCATTGAAAGGACTGATGCTGAAGCTGAAACTCCAATACTTTGGCCACCTCATGAGAAGAGCTGACTCATTCGAAAAGACCCTGATGCTGGGAGGGATTGCGGGCAGGAGGAGACGGGTGTGACAGAGGATGAGATTATTGGATGGCATCACTGACTTGATGAACATGACTTTGGGTAAACTCCGGGAGTTGGTGATGGACAGGGAGGCCTGGCATTCTGCGATTCATGGGGTCGCAAAGAGTCGGACACGACTGAGCGACTGAACTGACTGATGATGAGGTTTACATATATGTGTGTGTGTGTGTACACATATATACACATATAGATGCATATGTTCATATATATATACATATGATTATTTTAAGTTGATAGTCTCCAAAATTTGAACACATTTTAACAACCCTGCATTTTTACTCTTTTACCTCCATTTAATGTTTTGACATTATATTTTGCACCTTTTTGGTTTTGTGTATTTCTTAACTATTTATTCTAGATGTCGATAATTGACTATTTTGTCTTTTAACCTTCCTATCAGTTTTATAATTGGTTGATCTACAACCTTTACTACATATGTCCTTAATGATAGGATTTTTCCTTTTATGCAGAATATTCCATCTAATAATCTCGGAATACACATTTTTCTCAAATGCATACGGAACTTTCTCTAAAACAAACCACACCTTAGGCTACAAAACAAGACTTAATAAATTCAAAAAGCCAGAAATCATGTAAAGTATTTTTTTTCAATCACAATGGAATGAAACTAGAAAGCAATAGTAGAATAAAATATAGAAATGTCACATGTATGTGGAAATTAAACAACACACTCTTAAACAACCAATAGTTCAAAGAAGAAAACACAAAGGTTACCTAGGGCTTCAGGATGTGGAGTTCTTGTTCAGTGGGTACAGGATTTCAATTTTTTGTAAGATGAAAAATTTCTGAAGATGAATGGTGATGGTGGTTTGCACAACAGTGCAAATTATTATGCAACTGCGCTGTAGTCTTAAATGCTTAAAATGATAAATTTATATTTTACCACTATTTGAAAAATAAAAATTCAACATTCATGTATTGTAAAACTTTCAATGAACTATAAATAGAAGGGAATTTCCTCAACTTTATAAAGAATACCTATGGAAACCAAAGTTATGCTTAATGCTGAAAGGCTGAATGGTTTAAGATCAGTAAACAGGCTAGATGTCCACTCTCACAGCATGTATTCAACATTGTAGTGCAGTCAGCCATTCCAATTAAGCAAGGAAAAAGCTAAAGGCACACAGATGGGGAAGTCAATACTGAAACGTGACTATGTACAAAATCTTAAAGAATCTATGTAGAGCTAGTAAGTGTAGCAAGATCCCAGGATACTAGGTCAATTTTAAAAAGTTTATTTATATAAACTGGCCATACAAGACTGGCAAATGAAATAAATAATAAGCATCCCAAAACATGAAATACTCAGATATAAATTTAACAAAATATAAGCAAGAAATATATACTATAAACTGAAAAATACTGATGAGAGATGTTAAAGACTTAGACATGGACAGCTACACTGTGCTTACAAATTAGAACACTCAACAGTGAACACTCAGTTGTCCCCAAATTGATCTATAGATTCCAATCAAAGTCATTTCAAACAATTTTTAAGAAACTGCTAATAAATATGGTTGGAATAACTGGATATCAATTTAGAAGAAAACAAATCTCTACCCTTTTCTCACATCTACATAAAATAGTTAACACAAAATAGACTGTATCTAAATACAAAGGCTAACACTATACAACTTTTGGAAGAAAACATATAGAGAAGACAAGAGAAGGCCTATATAGACTTGGTATAGGCAAAAGTTTCACACACAACTCTGAATCATAAGAGAGAACTGACAAACATAAATTTCAACAGAACTTAAAACTTATGCACTTTGAGGTACTATTAAGAAAATGAAACAGCAAACCACAAATGGAGTGAATACTTGCTGTAAGGAAAGATAAAGGAACACTATTTGGAATATTTTTAAAAAGCACTCTTATACTTTAGTAAGAAGGCAATATTTTTTTAATGAGGAAAATACTTGAGTAGACATTTTACAAATGAAAATATAAGCACAGAAAAAGCTTTAATATAAAGTTATCAAGGAAATTAATATCAGAGCAACAATGACTACTCTACAGCCATGAGAATGGCTAAAACAAAAACAGACTAAAAATATGAAGTGCTGGTGACTCTGTGGAGCTAGTAGAATTTTCATAGATTGCTGCAAAGAATATATGCCATTTGGCAGTTTCTTCTGGGTGGTGGTGGTTGAGTCACTAAGTTGTATCCAACTCTTGCAACTTCATGGACTATAGCCTGCCAGGCTCCTCTGTCCATGGGATTTCCCAAGCAAGAATACTGGAGTAGGTTGGCACTTCCTCCTCCAGGGGATCTTCTCAACCCAAGGATCAAACCCAGGTGTATTCTTTACTGACTCAGGCAGTTTCTTATAATGTTAAGCATGTACTTATTATACAATCCAACAATTCTAATCCAAAGCATTTATCCAAGCTAAATAAAAACATATGACTACTCAAAACTTGTACAAGTATGTTCACAGCAACTTATTCCTAATAGCAAAAAATTAGGACCAACCTAAATCAATACCAACAGATAAATGGGTAAACAAATTAGTATAGCTAACAAGGAACATACTCTTTAATAATAAAAAGAAATCTACTCAGATAAACTTGTTGTGTTCAGTCACTAAGTCATTTCTGACTCTTTTACGATCCCATGGACTGTGGCCCACCAGGCTTCCCTGTCCAAGCGATTTTCCAGGCAAGAATACTGGAGTGGGTTGCTATTTCCTTTTCCAGGGGATCATCTTGACCCAGTAATCGAACCCATGTCTCCTGCATTGGCAGGCAGATTCCTTACCACTGAGCCACTAGGGAAGTCCTCAGATAAGCTACAACATGGATAAAGCTCACCAAAATTATGCCAAATGAAAGTAAGCAGACAGAAGTGTATATACTCTATTACTCTGTTTAAAGGAAATTATAGGAAAGAAAAAGCTAATCTGTGGTGACAGAAAACAGATCAGAGTTGACTAAGCCCAGGACTGAGAGACTGACTGACTGTAAAAGGGCAACAGAGAACATTCTATGATGAAACAAACGCTTTATTTCTTGATTGCTGTGATGGTTATAAGGATGTATACATTAAAACTATCCAACTTCACACTTTAAAAGGGCAAATTTTATTCTATGTATAATCTGCCTCAATAAAGTTGATTCTTAGAAAATAATATGATAACCACAATAATACATTATCATAATTATATGTAATAAAAGTAACACATTTAGAAAAACATAAAAAGGAAAAATCTACCCAGATCCCACTATTCTAACAAAGTATTTTCATTTCTGTGTTCCCTTCTGATCTTAGTGAATGCACATATACTTTGCACAACTGTTATCATTTATATAAACAATTTTACATCTAACTCTTTACATGTATTTACATTATACACATTCTTCACATTACCTCTTAGGCTACATAAAATGATAACAGAATATTTCATCAAATAGATATGCTAGAATTTGGTTATTCACTAATGCCTAGATATTTGGGTTACTTCTCATTCTTGCCAATCATGAAAATTATTATAATGAAAATCATGTATGCCAACCCTTTTTAAATTTGAATATTGCTTGGGATAAACTCCCAATAACTATGACTAACTTTTTTTTTCTCCACTTTTTTTTCCTCTTTCACTTTAGAAATTATAGTAGGATGCTAGGGCTACTGTAAAAAAATACCATAAACTGAGTAGCTTAAAATCACAAAAATTTATTGTCTCACAGTTCTGGATGCTAGAGGTCTGAGATCAAGGTGTCAAGTTTGTTCCTTCTGTAAGGAAGAATGTGATTAGCCTCTGCCCTGGTTTCTGCTGATTTTCTGACAGTCTTCAGCATTCCTTGGCTCATAGAGGTATCATTGCAATCTCTAACTTCACCTTCACATGACATTCTCCCTGTGTGCCTCTGTGTCCAAATTTTCCCTTTTTATAAGGTCATGAGTCAAACTGGATTAGCAGCCCACACTATTCCAGCAGACCTCTTCTTAACTAATTACATGTACAATGATTCTGTTTACAAAAAGGATCACATTTCAAGGTACAGGCATTTAAGACTTCAAGACATGAATTTGGCGAGGAACACAATTCAACAAAACTTATATGTTATTAAAAATTCAAAAAGCAAAAATATATACAATGAAAAGGAAAGTTTTCTCAGTCTCTAAGAACCAAGCCTTTCTAGAGAAGTACTCACTATTAGCATCTTAATTTTTCCAACATTTGAATAACATCTTCAGCTCAGTTCAGTTCAGTTGCTCAGTCGTGTCTGACTCTTTGTGACCCCATGAACCACAGCAAGCCAACTCTTTTACTCTCCTCTTTCACTTTCATCACGAGGCTGTTAGTTCATCTTCACTTTCTGCCATAAGGGTGGTGTCATCTGCATATCTGAGGTTATTGATATTTCTCCCAGCAATCTTGATTCCATCTGTGCTTTCTCCAGCCCAGCATTTCTCATGATGTACTCTGCATATAAGTTAAATAAGCAGGGTGACAATATACAGCCTGGATATACTCCTTTTCCTATTTGGAACCAGTCTGTTGTTCCATGTCCAGTTCTAACTGTTGCTTCCTGACCTGCATACAGGTTTCTCAAGAGGCAGGTCAGGTGGTCTGGTATTCCCATCTCTTTCAGAATTTTCCACAGTTTATTGTGATCCACACAGTCAAAGGCTTTGGCATAGTCAATAAAGCAGAAATAGATGTTTTTCTGGAACTCTCTTGCTTTTTCAATGGTCCAGCGGATGTTGGCAATTTGGTCTCTTGTTCCTCTCCCTTTTCTAAAACCAACTTGAACATCTGGAAGTTCACAGTTCATGTATTGCCGAAGCCTGGCTTGGAGAATTTTGAGCATTACTTTATTAGCGTGTGAGATGAGTGCAATTGTGCAGCAGTTTGAGCATTCTTTGGCATTGCCTTTCTTTGGGACTGGAATGAAAACTGACCTTTTCCAGTCCTGTGGCCACTGCTGAGTTTTCCAAATTTGCTGGCACGTTGGGTGCAGCACTTTCACAGCATCTTCTTTTAGGATCTGAAATAGCTCAAATGGAATTCCAATTCCATCACCCCCACTAGCTTTGTTCGTAGTGATGCTTCCTAGGGCCCACTTGACTTCACATTCTAGGATGTCTGGCTCTAGGTGAGTGATCACACCATCACGATTATCTGGGCCGTAAAGATCTTTGTTGTATAGCTCTTCTGTGTATTCCTGCCACTTCTTCTTAACATCTTCTGCTTCCATTAGTTCCATACCATTTCTGTCCTTTATCAAACCCATCTTTGCATGAAATGTTCCCTTGGTATCTCTAATTTTCTTGAAGAGAGCTCGTCTTTCCCATTCTATTGTTTTCCTCTATTTCTCTGCATTGATCGCTGAGGAAGGTTTTCTTATCTCTTCCTGTTATTCTTTGAAATTCTGTATTCAAATGGGTATATCTTTCCTTTTCTCCCTTGCTTTTTGCTTCTCTTCATTTCACAGCTATTTATAAGGCCTCCTCAGACAACCATTTTGCTTTTAGGCATTTCTTTTTCTTGGGGATGGTCTTGATCCCTGTCTCCTGTACAATGTCACAAACCTCCATCCATAGTTCATCAGGCACTCTATCAGATCTAGTCCCTCAAATCTATTTCTCACTTCCACTGTATAGTCATAAGGGATTTCATTTAGGTCATACCTGAATAGTCTAGTGCTTTTCCCCACTTTCTTCAATTTAAGTCTGAAATTAAGGAGTTCATGATCTGAGCCACAGTCAGTTCCTGGTCTTGTTTTTGCTGACTGTATAGAGCTTTTCCATCTTTGGCTGCAAAGAATATAAGCAATCTGACTTTGGTGTTGACCATCTGGTGATGCCCATGTGTAGACACGGACATCTCTTGTGTTGTTGGAAGAGGGTGTTTGCTATGACCAGTGCATTCTCTTGACAAAACTCTGTTAACCTTTGCCTTGCTTCATTTTGTACTCCAAGGCTAAATTTGCCTGTTGCTTCAGGTATTTCTTGACTTCCTACTTTTGCATTCCAGTCTCCTATAATGAAAAGACATCTTTTTGCAGTGTTAGTTCTAAAAGATCTTGTAGGTCTTCACAGAACCGTTCAACTTCAGCTTCTTCAGCATTACTAGTTGGGGCATAGACTTGGATTACCATGATATTGAATGGTTTGCCTTGCAAACAAACAGAGAACATTCTGTCATTTTTGAGATTGCATCCAAGTACTGCATTTCAGACTCTTTTGACTGTGATGGCTACTCGATTTCTTTTAAGGAATTCCTACCCACAGTAGTAGATATAATGGTCATCTGAGTTAAATTCACCCATTTCAGTCCATCTTAGTTTGCTGATTCCTAGAATGTAATGATCACTCTTGCCGTCTCCTGTTTGACCACTTCCAATTTGCCTTGATTCATGGACCTAACAATCCAGGTTCCTATGCAACATTGCTCTTTACATCTTTGCCTACCATAAACAGCACTTGGAGCTGATGTACCAGAAACTAAGTCTAGTATGGCAATTTTTATTCACTATAAATGATAGAGGAGTAGTCTTTGAACACCCCAACATTGACTTTTTTTTTTCTCTCACTTGTAAGGTTTCTGCAGGGTCACCAGGGCAACTAAGAATCTTAAAATCATAGATTCCCTGGTGGCTTAGATGGTAAAGAATCTGCTCACAATGTGGGATACCTGGGTTTGATCCCTCAGTTGGGAAGATCACCTGAAGAAGGGAATGGCAATCTACTCCACTATTCTTATCTGGAGAATTCCATGGACGAAGGAGCCTGGTGTGCTATAGTCCATGGGGTTGCAAAGAGTCAGACACGACTGAGTGCCTAACACACATACACACACACAGTCTGGTTTATGTTTAGCAGTAGCACTATATTTTTTGAACAGCTTTAGAGTCACACTTAAATCCAGAATGGTCTGCCACTTATTAGCCAGTAGATTACTAAGCATGAGTTTTCTCACTTATAAAACAGGGTAATAATACCCATCTTAATGGAGCTGTGAATACTTATTGAGATAATGCTTCTAAGGCACATACTAGGCACTCAATTAACAATAACACTAATAATTTAAAAAATAAAAACATTTAAAAATTGTGATAAAAATAACATAAAATTCACCATCTTAACCATTCAATAGTATTGCGTGTACTGTTCAGTAGTATTAAGTATATTTATACTGTTGTGTAATAGATCTACAGAACTTTCCTTCTTGCAGAACTAAAACTCTATGCCCTGTAAATAAATCCTCTTTCTCTCCCCGCTGCTTCCATGCTTTGTTTCCATGAATCTGACTACCTTAGATACTTCATGTAAGTGGACTCATACAGTATTTGTTATTCTTTTTTTTTTTTTTTTTTAAACAAAGAAGTGATAGCATGTGATCCATAAAAGGTCTCAATAGCAGAGCCAGAACAGATTTGGATTTTCTGATTCTTAAAAAAGTGACTCATTTGAGGTCATTTTTTAGTTCCTGTTGAACTATGAAAGCCTTCTGATAGCCAGAATTTGGGTAAGTACTGCTATGTCTACCATAGAGTAAAGGATTATTTAAACCACAAAGCTTTTAAAAGATCTGAAAATCAAGATTTATGGGTTTAAATATGCTTGGTTCTTTGGTCATGCTGCTAATTTATGGAAACTCCAATGTTGTCCATATTGTTAAACAGATCCAGATCTGATAGGAACAATAGTCAAACTAAGACAAAGTATACAATGTCTAGGTCAAAAAGAATAAGTCACTTATAGTTACCAGCTTATAATGTCTGATCCTGAGAGGGAGGTTAGTCTCCTAAAGAAATACACATGTAGTCTGGGAAATAACTGAACTTTAAACCAGATGTAGAGATCATGCTGCCACAAGCAGTACAGGCAGCCACAGAGCCCCTCACCAGTGGCTGTTCACTAAGAAATGCTCTTCGCTATAGACGTTACTGTTTAAATTTGCTCTTCACAGGGACTTATCCCTAAACAGCCCAAGAAGAACTATCCAGGCAATTTAGATTGAAATATGGTGAGCCTATATCTTAGAAACATATATTTTATCTGCAATGCACAGATCTCAAAATTCCACTCACTTCAGACTAAGGTTGGGGCACATATAAGAGAACTGAGAGTCGGGGGAGTGGAATGAGGAGAGATCTGAGAAGGGGATCTGGTCAATGTTCTATTTACTAAGCCAACTCAATTAAAGTTATAGTTTAATGGAAAAGCCAACATGATCATAAAACAAAAGTAAAACAAAATAAACAGAAAACATAAAACAGGTCATCCGGAGAACATCACTAAACATCTCAAACATCCTGCTCCTAATTGGCAATAAATGTCTTGATCTGGCCTATTTGAGCAGTGGCAACTTACTAAAAAATAATCTGATACGATTTAGAGTTATAATAAGCAGAACTCCATCTAAATGAAATGAAAAACAGAAAAACCTAGCCAAGAACACAAATGGTATCTCATTTTGTCCCTTCAGAAGAAGCAAACTTTCAATCTGGGAAGTTAAATAACTAGTTCAGTGTATTTCAACTTCCTCAAAAACATGGACATATAAAGACCAAAAAAAAATTCACAATTAGACATTATACATGCAATGAACTGCTGATCACATAAAATGAACTTAAAATACTTGGGAATGAGAAGAGCAGTGATTTTCACATTTTCCAGAGCCCTGAAAAATCCTAAACATTGTATTTACACTGCAAAACTAGGAAATGTTGAGAAAACTCTATCAGACTGAAAACATTATACTTAGTAAGGCAGATGCCATTTTATGGATTTATAAGTATTTGCTGAACCTAGCCTACTACCAGGCTCCACTGCCCAAACACAGTATGGCAGACAGCTCTGGTGGTTTCCAAGGGAGCATACAGGAAGAAAATTACAGTTTTTCACACTGTCTCTGTTCCCAGGCAGTTCTATTCAATAACAGACAGGAAGATAAATGGAAAAGGCCTCAGTTTGTATTACATTCCCTGCACTGTGGTTCCAAGCCTAGACAGGGGCAACAAAGAGCAGTACGGAGGGCAGTGGAGAAGACGGGGTCTCTACACGACCATGTGGTCGAACATGGCAGGCAAGAGGGACAGACGACAGCGGGGATGACCTGCTCTCCTCCTCCTCTCTCCTGTGCATTCTTTCTTGGCTTACTTCAAGGATCCTGCCTTCTTCGCCTCTTACATTTCTCAGTGGAATAGTACTACCATCCACCACAATGCCCAAGTCAGACACCCAGGAGTTCTCTCTTAGAGGGAAATAAATTGTCCAGTCCTCATGCTTTCAGAGAAAATAAAATGTCCTCCCCACTCCCTAGGAGGGAAAAGCAGAAAAGGAATACTTTTGATATCTGTGAAGAATGTTGTGATGTCACATCATTCTCAGCTGTCTCTACCTTACCCAAGATCATGTCCCTTTCCCAGAGGTGGCCATATCTCAATGAATGATGGACACAGAGGTCTAAAGGCCCAGTCCTCCTTCCCCAAACAGAAGCACTCTGAAGTCTCTCCCATCTCTGCTCCTGTAGGCACAGCAGAGGCTTCTGTTGAGACTACGTTGCAGCTAATCTTTTCTCTCTGTAGTCTTGCCTCCTTCCTTTCCCTTCTACAACTTTCATTCCCCAAGACGCTCCCAGCACACTAATCTCCATCTCAAAGTCAGATTCCCAGAGAGCCCAAACTATGACATCATCTTTCAATCCCCTCATTCTCTCCTCTCCAGGAAAAGAACTGGTCAGTCTGGAAGAAGAAACTAAAAATGCTCAGTACCACACATTCCTCTCCCTGTGTCTTTCTGACTTACCACCTGCAAAAAGGATGTGATCTGATTTACTGTTGAACCATGCTTAGCCAGGAAGGCTTATTCCTTGGCAGGCAGTCATAGCTATGGTAGTTCATCTTAGCAGTGATAAGGAACCCAAAACCAGAGGAGTCCAACTGAACCATAAGCTACATTCTTGAAACAGTTAAGGGACTGATGTTTTGACTTCCAACTGCCTACCTCTGATATTTTACATCTTAACTAGTTCTTATCTCAGGAGAAGAGAGAGGTGTTGTTTACTAGTTCTCCCAAACCTCAACATTACTCTTAACTGTTTTTCTCTCCTTTCCCTAACAATTTATCAGTATCAAGTTCTGCCCTAATATACTCTCAAATGTATTTTCAACAGTAAAGCCACTAGTGCATTCATGTTTACTGAGGGAATTTGTTGCTGTTCAGTCGTCAAGTCATGTCCAACTCTTCGTGACCCCATGGACTACAGCATGCCAGGCTTCTCTGTCCCTCACCATCTCCTGGAGTTTACTCAAGTTCATGTCCATTGCATCGGTGATGCTATTCAACCATCCATCCGTATATTAAGGAAATACATATATTTAATTAGAAAAAAAATACATTTATTTAGGAAATATTCACTTTTAGGAGTATTTGTATTTTCTTGCCCATGCCCAACCTTCTCTCTGTTCATTCTCTTCTTTCCAAGTGGAAACCCCTTCTACCTACCACCACTACCATATTTTACCATCTAAAATCATACTCATTTATTTACTAACTCAGCAAATAATAAATGCTTACTATGTACTAGGTTTTAGAATAAAGTCTCTGCTCTTATGAAACGTCTAACCTAGTTGTGAGATAACAGGGAGACAGAAAAAAAATTAGTATATTAGGGGATGATCAGCATTAAGAACAAAAACAGTTCAAAATAAGGTGAGCAAGTGCTTGAGACAGGATGAGAAGGAAGGCCTCTCAGATAAGGTAGTATTAGAGATGTGGTCTGAATGAGGTGCCAGAAGAACCATGTGGCTCCCGGGAAAGAGTTGTGGAAACACTCGTATAAACTCCAGGGAGGGGTTTGCTTGGTATACATGAAGAATAGCAAGGCCAGTACGGCTGAAGTGAAGTGGGAAAATGGGAGAGATCAGAAAGAGCACATAGGGCCAGGTCATAAAGGGCCTTGTAAGCAAAACATACATTTCATTGCACTTGGAATAATATGTGAAACTATCAAAAAGTTTTGAGCAGAGGCACTTTTATTTTTTATATAGTCATTATCATTATTATTATTAACAAGTAGTTATAGCATATTACATATTCAATGACAGAAACATATATATGAGATACAGACTTAGCACAGAGAACAGAGCAAGCAATACAGTGGTGGTGGTGAAAACAGGTTACTAACAAATTTTTCACAGCTCAGAAACTACATATATACTAGGGACGAAGAGAGTCCAGAAACAGACCCCTCAACACATACACACACACACACACACACACACACACACACACACACACACACACACTCTCAACTGATTTTCAACAAATGTGCCAAGGAAATTTAATGGGAAAAGGATAGTCTCTAAAAAACTTTGCTGGAATAATTAGATACTAATATGGAAAAAATTAATCTTAAACTTTACATTATACTATATGCAAAAATGAACTTGAAGTGATTAACAGACCTAAGTAGAAATGCTAAAATTACAATACCTGTAGAAGAACACATAGGAGAAAATCTTTGTGACCCTGGGATAGACAAGGGTTCTGAGAGCACAAAAAATATGAACTATGAAAGAAATTACACTGATAAAATGTACTGCATCAAAACAAAGTTTTTAGTCTATTAGGAAAAGAAAAGTCATCAGAGTATATACTGCAGTGGTGCTGATGAGAAGGGATGGCAGGTTGAATGGAGGCAGACGCACTCAAGCTGGTGTGATGTAGTCAGATTGTGGATACAGTTCATTCATAGAATCAACAGATTTGTTGACAAACTGAATTGTAAGAGAAAAAGCATAGCCACAGATGATTCCAGAGTTTCTGATTTGAGAAATAAGAAGGATGAAGGTTGACTTTAACTGGGTTAGGGAGGTCTGTAGGGAAAACAAATTTTGGGGAAAAGACAGGAATTCATTTTGGACATATTCAGTTTAGGATGCTCATGGACATCTGAGTGCAGATATCAAAGAAGCAGTTATGAGCCTGGAGCTCAGAGGAGAGGTCTGACCTAAAGATGTAAGCTTAGGGCGACGTAGAGCACTCGTACATGCACACATCTTCCTGAGCCCTTCCCCAGCACAGCACTCTGTCCCTTTTTCATGGCTCTTTCTCTGTGGGATCCTGAAACAGACTCATCTCAAAATAAAACAAAACAGGTATGCTAATCTACATTTTAGGAAAAACAGAATGAACATATTTCAAAATTATTAAAATTTACTTAATTTTAATTCATTTAATAATTTTAAATTTTGTGCATGCTATAAGCTAGAAATACAATAAAGAAAACAGACACAACTCAGTTCTGTGGAATTCAACTCATTCCAATCCTGAAGAAAGGCAATGCCAAAGAATGCTCAAACTACTGCACAATTCACTCATCTCACACACTAGCAAAGTAATGCTCAAAATTCTCCAAGCCAGGCTTCAACAGTACTTGAACCGTGAACTTCCAGATGTTTAAGCTGAATTTAGAAAAAGCAAAGGAACCAGAGATCAAATTGCCAACATCCGTTGGATCATCGAAAAAGCAAGAGAATACCAGAAAAACATCTATTTCTGCTTTATTAACTATGCCAAAGCCTTTGACTTTCATAACAAACTGTGGAAAATTCTTCAAGAGATGGGAATACTAGACCACTTGACCTGCCTCCTGAGAAATCTGTATGCAGGTCAGGAAGCAACAGTTAGAACAGACATGGAACAACAAACTGGTTCCAAATAGGAAAAGGAGTACATCAAAGCTGTATATTGTCACCCTGCTTATTTAACTTATATGCAGAGTACATCATGAGAAATGCTGGACTGGATGAAGCACAAGCTGGAATTAAGACTGCTGGGAGAAACATCAATAACCTCAGATATGCAGATGACACCACCCTTATGGCAGAAACTGAAGAAGAACTAAAGAGCCTCTTGATGAACATGAAACAGGACAGTGAAAAAGTTAGCTTAAAACTCAACATTCAGAAAACTAAGATCATGGCATCTGGTCCATCACTTCATGGCAAACAGATGGGCAAACAGTGGAAACAGTGAGAGACTATTTTAATGGGCGCCAAAATCACTGCAGATGGCGACTGCAGCCATGAATATAAAGATGCTTGCACCTTGGAACAAAAGTTATGACCTACCTAGACAGCATACTAAAAAGCAGAGACATTCCTTTGCCAACAATGGTCCATCTAGTCAAAGCTATGGTTTTTCTAGTAGTCATGTATGGAGGTGAGAGTCGGACTATAGAGAAAACTGAGCATGGAAGAATTGATGCTTTTGAACTGTGGTGTTGGAGAAGACTCTTGAGAGTCCCTTGGACAGCAAGGAGATCCAACCAGTTCATCCTAAAGGAAATCAGTCCTGAATGTTCATTGGAAGGACTGATGCTGAAGCTGAAACTCCAATACTTTGGCCACTGGATGTGAATAACTGACTCATTTGAAAAGACCCTGATGCTGGGAAAGATTGAAGGCAGGAGGAGAAGGGGACAACAGAGGATGAGGTGGTTGGATGGCATCACTGACTCAATGGACATGGGTTTGGGTAAACTCCAGGAGTTGGTGATGGACGGGGAAGCCTGGTGTGCTTCAGTTCATGGGGTCACAATGAGTCGGACACGACTGAACTGAACTGAAGGTGACCAATGGCTTCCCTGGTGTCTCAGACAGTAAAGAATCCACCTGCGATGCAAGAGATCTGTATTGAGAAGCTCCCCTGCAGGAGGGCATGGCAACCCACTCCTGGATTCTTGCCTGGAGAATCCCATAGATAGAGGAGCCTGGTGGGCCATAGTCCATGAGGTCACAAAGAGCTGGACATGAGTGAGTGACTAAGCACAGCACACAAAGTGACAAGTGCTCCTTAGATAGTGAAATTTTTTTAGTAATAAAAAATTTTTTAAATATTCGATTAAGAAAAAGTGGAAATATTTTTCCATGGCTACTTGAAGAAAATTTTGCCTTCTGATGCCCCCAGCAGCTTGGAGGACAGTGAACGACCTTTCTCTCACTGGTCACTACCTGTGTTCTATTGCAGAAAGTATAGACACAGGGCAATCACACATACTATATGAACTGCGGGCCGAGTCTAAAGGCTTTTCACACGAGTGAGTGATTTTACCAGGTCAAGGCTGTTTTCATGGGAAAGAAGTCTGGAGAAGCACATATCTTGCTTTCTACATTGCATCTGGCCTATGGAAGAATAAAGGACCATCATCTTCACTGCAAAACTGTCTAACCTCAGTAGGAAGGTTTTTTGTTTTTTTTTTTTTACTATAACTCCACTCCATTTTAACAATTTGACTTTTTATTATTGTATTCAGTTTTAAGCCTGAACCTTTGAATCTGCAAGTCTTAACAAACAATATTTTTAGAACATTAGTTTATCCTTGTACATCATTTTTCTGAAATGGCCTACATTGCAGTATTTGCAGAAAGTGAAAACCAAGTCCATAAAATATCTAAGTTATGTCACTTTTCCAAAGAACGTTGCAAAGAAGTTTTTTAAAAAAGGATTCACCAAATCAAGGTTATACTATATTTGAAAGCTTCAAATGTGAAGAAAACAAGAAGTATACCACTCATAACTGACTTGAAGAAGAGTTTTTGTGGGGATGCACATCAGAGAAAGGGATATTTAACAAAGAAATTTATATTGGCCAGTCTTTTGCTGTATGGCAAACCATAATATGGGATAAGCGTGTCACTTGCAGGCCAGTCTCTCTTTTGGCAAGGTCTTGTGGTGACACTCATTAGTTTGGTTTAAGCCATTTCAGCCTCCTACTATGGAAATGAGTGTGAGGTGACAAATATGTTATGATTTCATGTCAGAAGTGTGCAAAACAGTGAAAATGTACAGAGGCTCGGAAGGATGCCTTCTTCTGTCCTTCCTCCCTCCCTCTTTCTCTTTCTTCCTTTCTCTTTTAAGGGCTTTACATAGATTATTTCATTTAATTTTCAAAAAAATTAATCAGGTAGAAACTGCTATAATCTCCATTTCTAGGTGAAGTCAGTAAGGCTCAAATAAGTAACCCGAAAAAGACAATGAAAAATAATATAGTCTCTTTCCTTCTCAGTTCCCTAGATATTATGCTTAGTGGCATGCAGAAATATATATGATATAGAGTATATTCTAATTTATTTATAAATAAGAATGCTCAAGGTTTCCTAGCTTGTAAGAAAAATAATTTATATTCAATGAAAACTATATGATCTATTATGTTTTAACATTTTGGTCCAATTCTCTTCCTAGAGGTTCCGCAGGCCTAGTCTTACCACTCATGCTAAAGTAACCGGCTGAAAATCCGGGCACATGTCCTCTGACTCTAAATCTCTAATGTCTGAAATCATAGTGCATACCAACATGAAATTAGAGATCACTGTAGAGACTGGGGTTGCTTCATTTGCCTTAGAGTTCCATTTTCACCTTGTTCTTTCTCACAGAGGCCCCACTCCACTGTGTTCAAACTTATTTTTTCTCCAACAGAGTAGTGGAATTTCTCCTCTAGAAACTTAGGTTTCCATGAGGCTCCTGAATTCAGCAGTATCTGCCCAAGTTAGCGTTTTCCAGGTGCCCTGGAAATGGAGCAGGTTCACAGGCTCCTGCTGTTCCCCATCCAAAACCAGAGTTTTCCTGCCTATTACCCTATTTCTACACAGGTGACCAAGTATATTGCTGTTAGCATAACTGATGCTATTTTGGGCCCTTACAGTTTCTCCTGTCCTTTCACTGACCCTACCCAGAACTGTACTGTGCAGTGAATCACTTCTCTGTTGTCAAGGGCATTGTACTTAAGGGATATTGTTTAATAATCATTAGGACTAAGTGGATTCTACTTCCCAAACAATGATGAAAACCTTTCCCAACACATTGGTGGAGGTCACAAGACTAGTTACCTATTCATAAATCTTCCCTTAGGACTGCACATCCTATTTTCTAGCACCCGTCCCCATACCTTAGGTTAGTTCTAACTATAACCTAAGTTACAAGTCCCTATGGCCCCTGAGCAATGCAGAGTGAATCTGTGAATGCTTCTGTATCATTATCCACCCAATCCAGACTCCATCTGTGAGTTACTTACCCTATAATAAACTGCTGCATTGATTACATGGACCTGCCTGACTCACTTTTTGATCTTAAGATGCCTTCTTATTTCAATGGGCACTTTCATCCCCTCCATCTTCCAACAGTAAGACTCCTCTTGGGTCACCCAGTATATGGTACTAGATCCCACAGCAGCACTTTTGTTCACAGACAGTTGTCAAATTATCAACGTCATGGGGAGACTGAACTGAGGGAAGTCTTATGTTACCATGATGTTGACGATGGTCTTTTAAAGGACACCTTCTTCAAATACATCTTTCAAAACAAAAGTTGCACAGTGAGTGGAAAAAACAACTATGTTTACAATAAAGTATGAATTAAAGCAATTTTTGCTCATCCTGGGTTCCAAAATCACTGTGGAAGGTGACTGTAGTTATGAAATTAAAAGACACTTGCTTCTCTGAAGAAAAGCTATGACAAACCTAGACAGTGTGTTAAGAAGCAGAGACATCACTTTGTCAACAAAGGTCCATATAGTCAAAGCCATGGTTTTCCCAGTAGTCAAGTAATATACGTGAGAGTTGGATCATAAAGAAGGCTGAGTGCCAAAGAATTGATGCTTTTGAATTGTGATGTTGGATAAGATTCTTGAGACTCATTTGGACTGCAAGGAGATCAAACCATCAATCCAAAAGGAAATCAACCCTGAATATTCATTGGAAGGAGTGATGCTGAAGTGGAAGCTCCAGTACTTTGGCCACCTGATGCAAAGAGCCGACTCTATAGAAAAGACCCAGATGCTGGGAAGACTGAGGGTGTAACAGAGAATGAGATGGTTGGATGGCGTCACTGACTCAATGGACATGAGTTTGAGCAAACTCCAGGAGACAGTAAAGGACAGGGAAGCCTGGTATGCTGCAGTCCATGGGGTCATAAAGAGTCAGACATGACTAAGGGACTGAACAATAACAATAAAAGTGACTTAAGCAACTAAAAGTATTTTGTTGAATTCATTATTTATTCACTGTATATTTTGAACAAATAAGGTTTTATTCTAGTCTTTTCCCAGAATTTCACCTTGCCTCTCCTGTTTTACTAATCACCCCCAGAAAAAACGCTATTTTCTCTTTTAAAATACCATTCAAATGTGGACAATAATTCTTTCCTTAAATTTTTATATCCTGGTTGCACCAGGCTAGCATTTTCAAATCCAAAACAGAACAAAAACAAATAACAGTAGAAATCACCAAGAATACAGGCATAATCATGTTCCCCTGGGCTGACCAATACCTAGTGCAGCGTGCCGCACCAAACCCACTGTCTGCTTCTCCTGAGCCCCCTGCCTCTCCTAAACCTTGAGGTGCCTAACACCGTTGTGTCTAAAAGCACTGATTCCCTAAAAAAGCAGAATGCTCTCTGTAGAAATGCCCTGATGCTGATGGGTCACACTAAAAATAACAAAGCACGCAATTCGGGGTTCACTCAAGAATCACTTTTTTCATAATGATCCTGTGTCTCTGTACACTGTGAAATGATCACTGCATTAAGTCTAGTTACCGTCCACCACTATACCTTTTTTTCCTTGTGATAAGGACTTTCACGATTTACTCTATTAGCAACTTCCAAGTATGCAGTACGGTGTCATAACAAACACCCTCTTCCAACACAAGAGAAGACTACACATGGACATCGCCAGATGGCCAACACCAAAATCAGATTGATTATATTATTCTTTGCAGCCAAAGATGGAGAAGCTCTATACAGTCAGCAAAAACAAGACCAGGAGCAGACTGTGGCTCAGATCGTGAACTCCTTATTGCCAAATTCAGACTTAAATTGAAGAAAGTGGGGAAAACCACTAGACCATTCAGGTATGACCTAAATCAAATCCCTTAGACTAAACAGTGGAAGTGAGAAATAGATTTAAGGGACTAGATCTGACAGACAGAGTGCCTGATGAACAATGGACGGAGGTTCGTGACACTGTACAGGAGACAGGGATCAAGAAGAACCCAAGAAAAAGAAATGCAAAAAAGCAAAATGGCTGTCTGAGGAGGCCTTACAAATAGCTGTGAAAAGAAGAGAAGTGAAAAGCAAAGGAGAAACGGAAAGGTATACCCATTTGAATGCAGAGTTCCAAAGAAAAGCAAGGAGAGATAAGAAAGCTTTCTTCAGCAATCAATGCAAAGAAAAAGAGGAAAACAATAGAATGGGAAAGACTAGAGATCTCTTCAAGAAAATTAGAGATACCAAGAGAACATTTCATGCAAAGATGGGCTCAATAAAGGACCAAAATGGTATGGACCTAACAGAAGCAGAAGAGATTAAGAAGAGGTGGCAACAATACACAGAACTATACAGAAAAGGTCTTCATGACCCAGATAATCGCGATGGTGTGATCACTCACCTACAGCCAGACATCCTGGAATGTGAAGTCAAGTGGGCCTTAGGAAGCATCACTACAACAAAGTTAGTGAAGGTGATAGAATGCCCTCTGAGCTATTTCAAATCCTAAAAGATGCTGCTGCTGGAGTGCTGTACTCAATATGCCAGCAGTAGCCACAGGACTGGAAAAGGTCAGTTTTCACTCCAATCCCAAAGAAGGGCAATGCCAAAGAATGTTCCAACTGCTGCACAATTGCATTCATTTCACATGCTAGCAAGTTAATGCTCAAAATTCTTCAAACTAGGCCTAGGAGAATATGAATCAAGAAATTCCAGATGTACAGCCTGGATTTAGAAAAGGCAGAGGAACCAGAAATCAAATTACCAACATCTGTTGGATCACAGAAAAAGCAAAGGAATTCCAGAAAAACATCTACTTCTGATTCACTGACTACACTAAAGCCTTTGACTATGTGGATCACAACAAACTGTGATTCACTGAAGAGAAAAAAAGACTTTTCAATGATGGAACTGGGACAATGAGGTATCTATGTGGAAACAAAGTGAAAATAGACCCCTACCTTAGGTCACACAATAAAACAGTTACAGGTAGGTCACAGACATAAATGGGAAACACAAATAAATATTCTTTTAGAAGATAATGTAGGTTTTTGTGATCCTGAAGTGGGATAAATTTTCTGAAATAAGATACAAATTTACTCATCACAGAGGAAAAAATTAATAAATCTCACAACAGTAAAATTTTAAATGTCATTCTTAAAAAGGTATGACAGGTACTTTAGAGGCCATTCCCTCATAGCTCAGTTGGTAAAGAATCTGCCTGCAAAGCAGACGACCCTGGTTCAATTCCTGGGTCAGGAAGATCCACTGAAGAAGGGATAGGCTACCCACTATAGTATTCTTGGGCATCCCTTGTGGCTCAGCTGGTAAAGAATCCGCCTGCAATGTGGGAGACCTGGGTTCGATCCCTGGGTTGGAAAGATCCCCTGGAGAAGGGAAAGCCTACTCACTCCAGTATTCTGGCCTGGAGAATTCCATGGACTATACAGTCCATGGGGTCGCAAAGAGTCAGACACAACTGACTTTCATCATCTCATCAAAGCCTATGTTGTTGCCTGTGCTTCTGACAGACTGGCTACATGGCTACAAACTGAAAGTCCAAATGACCTCCTCCAACTCAAGATGCTAATCCGCCTGCAAAGCAGAAGGCCCAGTTTCGATCCTTGGGTAGGGAAGATGCCCTGAAGAAGGGAATGGCTACTCACTCCAGTATTTTGCCTGGAGAATTCCATGGACAGAGGAGTCTGGTGGGTTATAGTCCACAGGGTCACAAAGAGTTGAATAATCAGACACAACTGAGAGACTAACACACACAGGAATTAAGTGTTTTAATTTTACCTGCTTGTGCTATTCTTAATGAGTATAGGTATTTATTAAATGTATATAAAATTAAATAAGGGAAACCTACAGAATAAACTGCAAGGCTAAAAATTCAAAACTAGGCTAATATAATCACTAGCTAAATGAAGAAAGTTAACCTGATCACTCTAAAAATACTTTATTAGATGGCCTATTCCAGGACTGAATGAGCTAGCCAAGAAAAATATATATCTTAAATAATCATTAAGAGAGCAAATATTCAACAAAGCAATGATTAAAAAATTAAAAAACTAAATATGTTATGCTACTTCTATAGCCTGTTTTTCGGATCTTTTCTTCCCTAATTCTACTTATCAGTTCCTTTCTTTAGCTCTTAACATGAACTTTCTTTCCAATTAAAACGTGCTTTTTTTTCCCTTCCCTCACTCAATCCTTTTCACTTCTTATCGTTCTTCCAATTCTTCTTTTAATCTAACAAAAAATACACTGTTTTGTCATCTCTGCCAGCCGGTTTGTATAAAACAAAGGAATGGTAAAAAGCAGTGAATGGAATTATATCACCAGTCAGACAAAACCATGTGCGTTAATCTGGGTGCGTGATTTCATAATACCAAGCAGCTAATCTGGACCATATGCATAGTTAAGTGGAGTTTGACATACATGTAAGTCCTTGGGGTTACTGCAGCAGGACAGCAAGAGGTAAGAGAGAACAGCCAAGTTACTGGTGGTGAGGGCAGCTAAGCAGAGCCTTACAACATTCTCCTATTTGCACCCATCATTCGAAAGGAAGCAGAAAGAGTCAGCGGGAATTCAGGAGGCTGTCAGCTACCTAAACTAGCATGGCTGGGTAACTGATTTGACGGTGTTTGCAGCAATAGCCAACAAGTACCAGATGCCCGTCTGAGCACGCTGACCAGGGTACCAACTTCAGGACACAAAAGAAAGACTGCTGCTCCCAGGTCACTTACGAAATTCAGTTTTAGGACAGAATGGATTCTGAGAGAGCAGAGAAGTATCTGAAGAGGAATTATATAAGTATTTAATGTAGGTTGGTAGGAAGAAACAGTTGCTATAATAGAAGGGAAGAGAGTACATTCTTTCAATTACCTGAGAGTAACTTTCTAAAACCACTCAATATTAGCTTCTGTAGGCATAGGGAAGTTCACCCTGAGGATCTATCTCATAGGGAAGTCACAGCAAACAAAAATGAAATCTCTTGAAAAACTTTATAACCAGCAAGATAATGTAACAGTGAAGATGTGTTTGAAAGTTTCTGGACTATTAACAGCAGCACTTTTAAATAATCAATTGAATTTAAAGCAGTACAGGGCTTTTGTACACTTACCCGTGTCCAGGAATTAAGTTTTGATTCTCTAGAATTCTGTGGATCTTTCTTAATTAGACAACACAAGCACCATATTAGAATTTTGGAGCTTTCATCTGCAGAAATGAAGGTTAAAATAAGTAGGCTTGATAAAATAGAAAGAAAAGATAATCAGTATAAAATCTGTAAACATATTTAAAGGAAACACATTTATTATAAATGTTTTAGAAAAATCACAAACTACAAAGTTCACCGAACAAGCATCTGGGATCGTGTGTGAAACTTAACTTTGTGGGGTTTTCTTTTCCTTCTTGTGGGTTCAGGATTACTTATGCTTAGTCCTTGTGTGGTCAGTTCTTTTTCTGTCACAGAAGCAATTTTTAAGGCCAAAAGAGAAATATGGAAAGAACTAAGAAAAACAGTCTTTTTTATTTTCAAGATCTGTTCCTTATCTTATTTTCAAACCATTAGTAATTTCAACCTTTTTAAGGCAACATCACTGCTATTAGCGGTAGTCAATATTTCTGATTTAATCTAATTGGCCAAAATACCTCATCTCACACGCTAGTGAAATAATGCTTAAAATTATCCAAGCCAGGCTTCAGCAATACGTGAACCGTGAAGTTCCAGATGTTCAAGCTGTTTTACAAAAGGCAGAGGAACCAGAGATCAAATTGCCAACATCCGCTGGATCATTGAAAAAGCAAGAGAGTTCCAGAAAAACATCTATTTCTGCTTTATTGACTATGCCAAAGTCTTTGACTGTGTGGATCACAATAAACTGTGGGAAATTCTGAAAGAGATGGGAATACCAGACCACCTGACCTGCCTCTTGAGAAACCTGTATGCAGGTCAGGAAGCATCAGTTAGAACTGGACATGGAACAACAGACTGGTTCCAAATAGGAAAAGGAGTACGTCAAGGCTGTATATTGTCACCCTGCTTATTTAACTTATGTGCAGAGTACATCATGAGAAACACCGGGCTGGATGAAGCACAAGCTGGAATCAAGACTGCCAGGAGAAATATCAATAACGTCAGATATGCAGATGACACCATCCTTATGGCAGAAAGTGAAGAAGAACTAAAGAGCCTCTTGATGACAGTGAAAGAAGGGAGTGAAAAAGTTGGCTTAAAGTTCAACATTCAGAAAATTAAGATCATGGCATCTGGTCCCATCACTTCATGGCAGATAGATGGGGAAACAGTGGAAACAGTGGCTGACTTTATTTTTCTGGGTTCCAAAATCACTGCAGATGGTGACTGCAGCCATGAAATTAAAAGACGCTTACTCCTTGGAAGGAAAGTTATGACCAACCTAGATAACATATTAAAAAGGAGAGACATTACTTTGCCAACAAAGGTTCATCTAGTCAAGGCTATGGTTTTTCCAGGGGTCATGTATGGATGTGAGAGTTGGACTATAAAGAAAGCTGAGCGCCAAAGAATTACTGCTTTTGAACTGTGGTGTTGGAGAAGACTCTTGAAAGTCCAACCAGTCCATCCTAAAGGAGATCAGTCCTGGGTGTTCACTGGAAGGACTGATACTGAAACTGAAACTCCAATACTTTGGCCACCTGATGCAAAGAGCTGACTCTTTTGAAAAGACCCTGAAGCTGGGAAAGATTGAGGGCAGGAGGAGAAGGGGGTGACAGAGGATGAGATGGTTGGATGGCATCATCGACTTGATGGACATGGTTTTGGGTGGACTCTGGGAGTTGGTGATGGACAGGGAGGCCTGGCGTGCTAGAGTTCATGGGGTCACAAAGGGTCGGACACGACTGAGCGACTGAACTGAACTGAACCTTCACTTGTTAGAAATAAATTTAACAAAAAGAATTGTTTTTAAACATTCTTTTCAGTACCAGATGGTCTGGACAAAACAGAAGCCTTTCACGTGCTCCTCATGAGGCAGGAGGTAGATGGGCTCCTTCTGAGAGTAAAGCAACTGGAGGTTCATTCTCTGTGGATATCAGGACAATTAAGGGAAAAGGCTGGGCCCTACCCAGTCCACATATTTCTTACTCTCAAAGTCAGGAGACCTCCCCGACCACACACGTGAAAAAAAGGCTCCTCAGAGGTCAAAGGAGAGTTATGTTAACGGATGTTCCCTACCAAGACACCTTTTCAGTAAAATCCATCTTGGCTAAGACATGTGTGCACACAGGAGAGGATCCTGAGATACGGACCAAATATGGACTGTGAACCAGGTAAATCAAAATGACTGGCCAAAGGAAAAACAGAAATGCCCCATAAAAGTAATTCAAAGTGCCACAAGGATGCAACTCAGGGATTCTCACTGAGTCTGCCTGTGTGTCTATCCACATGACTGTACTTTTTTCCCCCTCTTAGTAAATACTTTATTTGTTTTACTACTTACTGTCTTTGTGGGAATCCTTTTCTGCCAAGCTGAAGGGCCAGGGCCCTTGTCACTGACCACTGGTCTAGCAGCTAGGAATCTGGGGCTTTCACCGCCACAACCCAGCCTCAGTCTCTGGCTGGAAACCCAAGTTCCCCTCCAAGCCTCTGCAAGCTGAGGCCACCTGAGATCACTAATTCTTTACTCTAAAGTGTAAAACTTTACTAAATATGTGATAACAATGTCGACCTTTGAAATCTTCTACATGGTTAGCGCATCTATTTGGTAAGCCATTTTCTCTTTTCTCCTTTGGCAACTAAGTCCATTCAAGTTGGAGATTTTAGAACACAACTGAGAAGCAAAAATGAGGCCTAAAAACTGAAGATGTCAGTATCTGAACTAGAGCCAAGCTACTGTGGACTCTACTACAAGGCCATGGGGCTGAGGCTGAGGAAACCCAGCACCTGTAATCACACCTCTGCAGATCACCTGATGCTCTTTACTTTGTTAACAACTGCAATTTCATAAACAGAGCATTTCTGAGGGCTTCTTAACAAGAAATAAGGAGAACACAAACTATAGTAAGCTACCTCTGCATTTTCTACCACACATCAAAGGACTCTGATATTAATTTTAAATCCATCTGGCCCCTCCCCCCAATAAACATCCATAAGCCTACGCTCTTCTAATAACTAACATTTCTAAACAAACTTTATCAGGAGTTATCCTGAGAGATATTCATATTTTTCCTAGTTTTTATGAGCTTAAATACTATCACTGGCTTGCCTGAAAGTTTATTTCAAGAATCATACAATTTAACCTCTGAAGATTCTAGAGTTCTTCAGGTTGAATCAATGCCACTGATTAAAAATCTGTTGTACTGTTTTAAATATCAGAAGAAATTATAACTATCTGCATGTCACAAGTGTGATAATACATCTATTGATATGCTTATGCAAGCAACTTCCCATGTTAAAGAGAATGCAACCCAATGGGAAGCAGTTCCAAAAAAATCAGACTTCACCAATAAAAAGAAAAAAGAGGAAGAATGAAAATGTTAGTGATAAAGCATAAAATCTAAAAAATCCCAAAAATGAGACTTTTCCTGAGGTGTTAAGTGATTCTGCACGTTTATTTCAACAAGCGTATTATTTTTTACTTTTCTCTCAAAAAGAAAAAGAAGAGCCAGAGTAACTTTCACCCAGCCTTAAGGAGGTGCCTTTCTTTGACCAGAATCAATGCACTGAAATGTACTATTAATGAGCTTACTTTGCTTTCGAGACTTAAAAATGAAAGCCACCACTTGTTACTCACGAATGCCACCAGCACTGTCTACAGGGGATGGCATCTGTCCGGTTCCTCCCTGGAGGCTCAGACACCAGGGCTGGGGCACTGGGGATAGAAAATTGCCTGGGAATCATCATGTGGGCAGTCATCAGTGCAAATCTGCATTTTTAGAAGTTAGTGCAGGGGAAAGGAATATACTAACCTGTATTTGCCACCCAATTATTTTATTTTTTGATATCTTGAACTGAAAGCCTAAATGAAAGCTAAATTAATTCTATAGTTTAAAAGTGATAGCAGCATATTTTTAGACAATAAATATTTATTGTTTTCAGTCGCCACGTTTGAAGGCAAATTCTCAAGCGGTAATAAAAAGCATGAGAGAGGCTACAGCTATGATATTAATATGTGATTCATGAGGGCAGAGTTAGAACCTACCAGCCAGAACTCCAAGGTGAAGGTAGTAATTTTACACAGAGAACACCACTGAATAAAAGGCATTTTCTTGCTTTCTATTATCTATTTTTTCTCTTCTCTTTGTGTCTTTTAATTTTCAAATCCCTCCACCTTCTTTATTATCCTTATTTCTGATCTTATTCTCACTTACCATTAAGGGAAACTTCTTTCCTTGATGGAAATTGTTTATTTTTTATTGTATTTCAAAGGTAATTTTGATATTATTAAATCATAAAAAAAGACACTTTCCTGGAAGAAAGCGCCCAGCTAGTCAAACAATAGTGGCAACATAGCCAAGACTTGATTATTCATGGAGTTCTCTGCCTGTCAGTCTCCTCCAGGAGCATGACACCAAACGGGTACTTCAAACAGGAAACTGAAATCTACCGGGCAATTCAAGAAATTGAAATTTAATGGGCAATTCAAAAGGTAACATAAGCATTTAAACAGAGATGGAGAATTTGTTTCTGGTTGTCAGAGGGGCCAAAGTAATGGATATTAGGTGCTAAGGAGAGATCACAGACAGATATAAGTTTAAGGCCATAGGGATAAGTCAGTACAACTTCTCACTTTCACACATAAAGAACCTGAGATCCAGTGAGCTGGGTGGCTTGCCTTAGAAAATCCCATCTCATCTACTGTCCTTCAAGAGTCAGCCCCGACAAAACCTCCCCTGTGAAACTCTCCTTCCCCTCAGCAACTCATTCAAAGCTTCACAGCACCAACCATCATCCTGAGTCTGGCTGACTTACTTAGGTCTCTTTTTTCCCTAACTAGAAGCTCCTTGGGTGCAGAAATTGTGAGCCACGTTTTCCTAAGGCTTGCTGTTTTTTAAAAGAATAGTGAATATACACATTCACATGAGGCTGGCTGGTGGTAAAGCCGGGACTGGAACATTTCAACCACAGTGGTATGATCCGCTGGGACAGATCATTACAAAAATGCAGGCTTTAGAGGAGTAGGATCTTGAATTTTATTAGTTCTGTATTCTGAGAAAAGTGACATATCTATACTAATACATAAATACCTATCCTGCAAACCTATCATGAGTTCAATCAGACCCACAATGCAACCCATAGAGAACAGTGCTCAATACCAAGTGAGAAATGTTGCTCATTTTACTTCAACAACCCAAACTTTTTAACATATTAGCATTTCTGAATTAAGGATATGCCCTATATCCACTGTCGCTGTTGTTCAGTTGCTAAGTCGTGTCCAAATCTTTGCAAACCCATGGACAGAAGCTAGCCAGGCTCTGCCGTACTTCACTATCTCCTAGAGCTTCCTCAAATCCATGTTCATTGAGTCAGTATACTATCTAACCATCTCATCCTCTGTCGTCCCCTTCTCCTCCTGCCCTCAATCTTTCCCAGCATCAAGGTCTTTTTCCAGAGTCAGCTTTTTGCATCAGGTGGCCGAAGTGTTGGAGCTTCAGTTTCAGCATCAGACCTTCCAATGAATATTCAGGGTTGACTTCCTTTTGACTGGTTTGATCTCTTTGCAGTCCAAGGGACTCTGAAGAGTCTTCTCCAGCACAACAGTTCAAAAGCATCAACTCTTTGGTGCTCAGCCTTCTTTATGGTCCAACTCTCACATTCATACATGATTACTAGAAAAACCACAGCTTTGATGATATGGGCCTTTGTCGGCAAAGTGAGGTCTCTGCTTTATACTATGTAGTTGAGGTTTGTCAGAGCTTTCCTTCTAAGGTCTTTTAATTTAAAACTGTCTGCAGTGATTTTGGAGCCCAAGAAAATAAAGTCTGTCAGTGTTTCAATTTTTTCCCCTTCTATTTGTCATGAAGCGGTGGGACCAGATGCCATGATCTTAGTTTTCTAAGTTTTAAACCAACTTTTTCATTCTCCTTTTCACTTTCATTAAGAGGCTTTTAGTTCCTCACCACTAGGTACACTTAAAGGACATATTATTTCCTTTTGCTAAAAAGTGGTTATTCAATCCATGAAGTATCTAACTATGAATTATGCCTTTAAATGGAGGAAATTCAAGAGTTTCTTTTCCTTTCTCCTGCCACCATTGACCTAGCTCAATGAGTTTCAAACTTTTGGTCATGATCCGTTGATGGATTGTAAAATCAGTTTGGGGTCATGAAAACCATTAAAATGGTATAGTGAATATGAATTGCAGGTGATAAAAGTAAGCATATTTTCATGAAATGTGTATATGTGTGTAACTGTATCGACACACATATACACATGTACAGAAAATGTATTTCTGGTCAAAAGTTTTTAGGAAACACTAGCTGAGTTGAAATATATAAATTTAGGACAGGCATGGCCCTGGTAGGCAAATACAGTGATGCCTTTGCCATTTTAGATCAAATTTGAAAAAGCTAAGAGTCAACTCAAGGGAGGAAGAGTCAGTCAACCCAAGGGAGAAGGGGAAGCAAGAAGTGCATAAGTGAAGAGGAAAAACAACAGATGAAGACGGTGGTAAAGTAAATGAGTCTGAGTATATATAGTGTACCAACACATGTACATTCATGGAAGTAAATGCAATGCTGTCCCTTCCCCATCAAGTTCAATCTTCTTATAATTACTTATAACAGGCGAGGACAGGGACATTATATAATTCTCTAAAACATGAAAGGGGAATATTCATTGTATTTTTGATTCTATTATCATTATGGGGGCTTCCCAGGTAGCTCAGTGGTAAAGAATCCACCTGCCAATTCAAAAGACGTACCAGTTCTGTTCAGTTCAGTCGCTCAGTCATGTCCGACTCTTTGTGACCCCAAGGACTGCAGCACGCCAGACTTCCCTGTCCATCACCAACTCCCAGAGCTTGCTCAAACTCATGTCCATTGAGTCAGTGATGCCATCCAACTATCTCATCCTCTCTCGTCCCCTTCTCCTTCTGCCTTCAATCTTTCCCAGCATCAGGGAGGGTCTTTTGAAATGAGTCAGTTCTTCACATCAGGTGGCCAAAGTATTGGAGTTTCAGTTTCAGCATCAGTCCTTCCAATGAATATTCAGGACAGATTTCCTTCAGGATGGACTGGTTAGATCTGTTGGCAGTCCAAGGGATTCTCAAGAGTCATCTCCAACAGCACAATTCAAAAGCATCAATTCTTCGGCGCTCAGTTTTCTTTATAGTCCAACTCTCACATCTATACGTGAGTGACTACTGGAAAAACCATAGCTTTGACTAGATGGATCTTTGTTGGCAAAGTAATGTCTCTGCTTTTTAATATGCTATGTAGGTTGGTCATAGCTTTTCTTCCAAGGAGCAAGTGTCTTTTAATTCCATGGCTGCAGTCACAATCTCAGTGATTTTGGAGCCCAACAAAGTAAAGTAGGGCACTATTTCCATTGTTTCTTCATCTGTTTGCCATGAAGTGATGGGACCAGATGCCATGATTTTAGTTTTTTGAGTGTTGAGTTCTTTTTGTTTTTTTTTTTCCGAGTGTTGAGTTTTAAGCCAGTTTTTTCACTCTCTTCTTTCACTTTCATCAAGAGGCTCTTTAGTTCTTCTTTACTTTCTGCCGTAAGTGTGGTATCATCTGTGTACCTGAGGTTATTGATACTTCTGGAAATCTTGATTCCAGCTTGTGCTTCATACAGCCTGGCATTTTGCATGAGGTACTCTGCATATAAGTTAAATAAGCAAGGTGACAATATACAACCTTAACATACTCCTTTCCCAATTTGGAACCAGTCTGTTGTTCCATGTCGGTTCTAACTGCTGCTTCTTGACTGGCATACAGATTTCTCAGGAGACAGGTAAGGCGGTCTGGTAATTCCATTTCTTGAAGAATTTTCCAGTTTGTTGTGGTCCACACAGTCAAAGGCTTTGGCATAGTCAATAAAGCAGAAATAGATGTTTTTCTGGAACTCTCTTGCTTTTTCGATGATCCAATGTATGTTGGCAATTTGATCTCTGATTCATCTGCTTTTTCTAAATCCAGCTTGAACATCTGGAAGTTCAAGGTTCATGTACTGTTGAAGCCTGGCTTGGAGAATTTTGAGCATTCTCAAAATTACTAGCTTGTGAGATGAATGCAATTGTGCAGTAGTTTGAGCATTCTTTGGCATTGCCTTTCTTTGGGACTGGAATGAAAACTGACCTTTTCCAGTCTTGTGACCACTGCTGAGTTTTCCAAATTTGCTGGCATATTGAGTACAGCACTTCAATAGCATCATCTTTTAGGATTTGAAACAGCTCAACTGGAATTCCATCCCCTCCACTAGCTTTGTTCGTAATGATGCTTCCTAAGGCCCACTTGACTTCACATTCCAGGATATCTGGTTCTAGGTGAGTGATCACACCATCGTGGTTATTTGGGTCATGAAGATCTTTTTGTATAGTTCTTCTGTATATTCTTGCCACCTCTTCTTAATCTCTTCTGCTTCTCTTAGGTCCATAACTTTTCTGTCCTTTATTGTGCCCATCTTTGCATGAAATGTTCCCTTGGTATCTCTAATTTTCTTGAAGAGATCTCTAGTCTTTCCCATTCTATTGCTTGCCTCTATTTCTTTGCACTGATCACTGAGGAAAGCTTTCTTATCTCTCCTTGCTATTCTTTGGAACTCTGCATTCAGATGGGTATATCTTACCCATAGATGTAGGAGACGTGGGTTCAATCCCTGGGTTGGGAAGATCCTCCAGAAGAGGAAATGGCAACACACTTCAGTATTTTCAGAGGGAAAATTCCATGTACAGGGGAGTCTGGCAGGCTATAGTTCATGGGGTCAGAAAGAGTTGGACACAACTGACCACACATCACTGTTATATTATGCAATTAGTTTCTTACTTTAAAAAACATGAAAAGTAAATATTCTATTAGCTAACAACATAGTCAAATCAAGACATTAAACTTCTACGTACACTTTCAGATATGCCTACTCCACCCTATGCAAAGCTCTGCGACAATCGAGAGAACAAAAACCACATTTCCTGTGACATTCAGTCTTCCAGGACATTAGACAGGCAAGCCAATAATTATAAAGCAGTATAATAAGGGTTATAATTAAGGGAGATGCTGGCAACTACGGACACACTAAGGAAGGTTCCTAAGTGAGTCCTAGCAAAGCTATTTCAAAGAAGGTTTGAGGATTTGAGATGAGAACAAAGTTCCAGACAAAAAGAACTGCATGTCACAGGCCCAGACATCAAACACTGTTACTAATTTAACCTAGCTACAATGCACATGATATTGATATTAAACAGGAAATGTGACTAGACAGGTAGGTAGGAGGTCAGTGAAGGGACAACTTCCTCAAAGTGTCTCCAAGTTCCTCCTAACCTTGGATAAAACCAAAATGTGTTCCCTAAATAATGGCAGAGTCAAGGCAGGATTCAGACACTAAAGAATTTTATGCATGAAAACAGCACATGAGTTAATATGAAATTGTGAAACAAACAAATTATTTCACTATAATCATTTTATACTGAATTAAAAAATGAGGCTGCAACAATCATCTGGGAGCATCTACCCTCTAATTCAAGACTTTCTATTCTCCTACACATCTGTGTGTGTGTGTATCCATACACATGTACACAAACACATATGGACAACAATAAAGGATGCCATCTTTGTAAAAGAACAAGGAATACATTTGATAAGTTGTTTCATGAAAAATAAGAGAAAGGCTTATCATTTAAAGCTCTGAATGCTGTCAAACAAGGCAAAGATTAAAATTATCATTAAAAGATTGGATTTTGAGAGGACATGCTTTGGATTCTTACCGTAAGCTAAGATAAAAGGACTCCAGCAAGATTTTGCCAACAGCTGGCAAATTGTGGGGAATCTTTCAATGATTGCATTTGAATCCTATAAAAGAAAATTATATTTGGTCAGTAGAAGGACACTATACAACTCAGAAAATACTGAACTGTCATTATAGGTTGAGAGAGCGTGAATGCTTCTTATTTTGTGTGTATTTTACAAAAATAGGTGAAAAACAGATTAGAGAAGATCTTTAAGTAAATAATTCTAATAAATTTTAACAAGCAATCACCATACTTTAATCTTAAACCAGCTCACTAAAACTAGGAATTACAGCAAGCTTAGGAAAATCAATTTTGTTGCAGAATTAACTTTATTTTGGGCTTCCCTGAGAGCTACGTTGGTAAAGAATCCACCTGCAATGCAGGAGACGCCAATTTGATTCCTGGGTTGGGAAGATCCGCTGGAGAAGGGATAGGCTTCAGTATTCTTGGTCTTCCCTTGTGGCTCAGCTGGTAAAGAATCTGCCTGCAATGTGGGAGACCTGGGTTTGATCCCTGGGTTGGGAAGACCCCCTGGAGAAGGGAACAGCTCATGAAATGAAAAGATGCTTACTCCTTGGAAGAAAAGTTATGACCAACCTAGACAGCATATTAAAAAGCAGAGACATTACTTTGCCAACAAAGGTCCATCTAGTCTAGGCTATGGTTTTTTCAGTGGTCATGTATGGATGTAAGAGTTGGACTGTGAAGAAAGATGAGCGTCAAAAAATTGATGCTTTTGAACTGTGGTGTTGGAGAAGACTCTTGAGAGTCCCTTGAACTGCAAGGAGATCCAACCAGTCCATCCTAAAGGAGATTAGTCTCCCGAGTGTTCACTGGAAGGACTGATGTTAAAGCTGAAACTCCAATGCTTTGGCTACCTTATGCAAAGAGCTGACTCATGAAAAGACCCTGGTGCTGGGAAAGAAGGAAGGCAGGAGGAGAAGGGGACGACAGAGGATGAGATGGCTGGATGGCATCACCGACTCAACGGACATGAGTTTGGGTAAACTCCAGGAGTTGGTGACGGACAGGGAAGCCTGGTGGGCTGTGGTCCATGGGGTCGCAAAGAAATCGGACACAACTGAGCAACTGAACAAAACTGAACTGAACCCATTCCAGTATTCTGGCCTGGAGAATTTACCTTTAAATTTACATACTTTATCCTTAAACCAGCTCACTAAAACTAGAATTACAGCAAGTTTAGGTAAAATCAATTTTGTTGCAGAATTAACTTTATTTTACTCATATTTAAGTCAAGAAAGGCCACTTAATTCAAAAATAACAAAGACTGCTTAATAGTGAAAAAATTATAGGTGATTAATATCTATATAACACCATATCTTCATCCTGATTTTTTAAAATTCTAACATAATAAGTGAACTTCCTGAGTCAGCTCCAGTAGCACTATCTCAAGTAAGGTTTAGAAGGACAGGAACTCTGGAACTTGTAAAAAGAAATAAGAGAAAAAAAAAAAAAAAAAGAAATAAGAGCAGCCAAAACATACAGATATATATCTCTGTTTATTACTATTGTGATTACTACATGCTAAATGACATCATACTTGTCTACAACAACCTAAAACCTAACACACAAAAAAATATCAATCAAATAGAAAACAGCCTAAGGTTCAAACATACACATGGCTTTTTTCCCACTTCTTTACTTTTCAAGAAAGTTCAAAAATGAAATAAGACCAAATTGGGATAATGTACACATAAGCGGAAATGATAAGCATTTCCTACTGCTGAAACAATAAATTCCTCACATATGTCTTAGCATCAGTGTCAGCCTTGGACTTTCCAGAATCACTTTAAGGTCAAGTTACAAAAGTCTTCTTAAAAAAGTTAGCATTAGTTGTTCATACACACTGCAACTTTTCTTCTACTTTGTAAAGACATGAGAACTCACATCATCACTATGAATTATTTTTCAAATTTCCTACTTGCTCCTTTAAGGAAAGAAAATTTTAACACAAGAATACCTACATTAAATGATAATTAAATGATAATTTTGCTTCTCATTTTGAAACTAGAAAATAAGTATAATGTTTTCATAATAAGAAAATGCACTAATTCACAAAAATATCTATTGCAATAAAACTACAAAATTTTATGTCAAAACAAAAACATCAAATTTTGAACACAATAACTTACATAATAATAGTGAAGACACTCATAATCTTAATAGCCACAAGAAAAGTCCACTTAAAATATCTGGAAGAAGAGCTCTTAAATTTTATCATCTCTTAGTTGAGCCCATTTTAGAAGAGAGTTGAGAAAAGAGTAAGCATTTCATCCAACTCTTCAATATTTAAGAGATACAAAGGCCTTTAAAAGAACCCCAATTATGACCTGACAACAAGTGTCAAAGTCTTGTTTATTTAAAAACAACTTGATTGGTCAGGAGATCTCATGTGACAATATAACTCATCAAGAAAGAAAAGGCTGAAGTCATAATAAATCAGACACTAGCAAACCACTTCCTGTCTCCATTACTTACAGGTAATTTGTCTGTCTAATCCTTCAATATGTTAGGTCAAGACCACAAGTCCCTGACTGCATTCAGGCTTAGTGAAATCTGGTGAAGAGTTCCTGATGTCACAAAATAACATTGGTTCCTTACTTTGGTCCGCTACTCACCATCTCTTTCAAGGTTTCATACATCTGCCTCAGGAACTCCTGGAACCGTGGCAGGTGAAGGCAGATGTCTCGCTGGGTTTCCAAAGTGGAGGCCTGAGTCCAGACAGAAAGCTTCTGCATCCAAAACTCATAATCAGAAGGAAGGCCTGCTGAGTCTTCAGCCATCTCAGAAAAAGGGACGAAATATTGTGCCGTCACAGTGGGTGGCTACACACTGAAGAAAACAGTGAACATACGTCAACTCTGTAAGAAAGAGGGGGAGATAAAACATTTAAGAAAGAATCTTCTATCAGGGCCTTCACAATCATTGATGAGTTTTTACAGTGGATTACAAGGAGGATGACAAGGGACCAAAATAGCACGCCTTCCGTGAAGTCATCTTTGAGTTATTTTAAAATGTGTCACCCAGCTGTATCTCCAATTTTTACCATCTGAACTTTTTATCATGAGTAATATCATTACACTAAAAGTCATTATACCTCCATAGGCACATCGCTAATTATGTACAAAAAGCACAGCTGATAATACTTTATATCTTCTTTTTAAGGCTGAGCTATTTTTAAATGTTCTGAATATGAAGTTCATCTGAGTATTTTAATGTAATGGGAAATCAAAAACATCCACAGAAGTTTCATAATAGTCTGTCCAAGAAATGTTTTTGAAGTTCTTATGTTTTATATGCATTTCTGGCTTCTCATTTAGGTGTAAAAAAAGAAAAAAACTCTGGGCATTACTAATGAATTTTCTAATTCTAATGAATTTTCTTCCTGGCTTCTCAATTCTTTGAAAAAAGTAAAATAATTCATTCCACATGCACAGATTTGAACAATCTGCTTAATTTATTTACAGACTGCTGTATATGCTTGATCTTCATTCACAAGAAGAAATCATATTTTGGTAAAGTAAGATAAACTCTAATTATTGGGAAGGTATGGACAGGGAGGTCTGGCGGGCTGCGATTCATGGGGTCGCAAAGAGTCAGACACGACTGAGTGACTGAACTACTGATATATGTCCTAAGTGACAGAAAATAAAAACTCATAAACCTGACTACACATCTGAAGAACATGTTAAAAAGAATGGTAGAGTTACATACAGAGACAGCATGTGCCTCAGGCAGAGTCGGGTCAATAAACTCCTGGTGCCTCCCCACCATCCCAGCTCCTCGCCATCCACACCCCTGGGAAGCATACGGGGGAGAGAGTGGAAGGCTGCCTTCAGCAGGTGCAGGCTTTTACAGACGCCTACTTTCCTGGGGCAGGGATGATAGTCAGCCATCTAATTTCAAAAGACTACTCTGCAAGGGGTGAGTGAGTTTAAATCTTCAAAAGCAATAATTAACAGATAAAATGCTCCCAATTAAATGCCAAAAACATCAACAAAGGAGGTTTTCATTACTGAACAAGAAAGTAAGAAAAAAATAAGAAGGTTGTACAATTTGGCTACAGTGCAAAAGAAAAAAATCTAGACCAGGAAGATGAAAATTTTAAAACAGTACTAAAAATTTAGTTTTGAAAAGTACCATAAAGTTTTTTGTTTAAAGTTTAATAATAGAGAGAATATATGCATACTATCAAATGGAACCTAATAGTCAAAAATCCAGACATCTGATTATTCTCTCCTATTATCTTCATCCAAGCCATCACCAATACCTGTTCATTCTACTCCTAAAATAAATATTCATGCTTTCATTTGGCCTCATTCATTTCTTTCCATTTCCACTGCTGCCATCCCACCCCATTTCTGTCTATTTCTTCCCTAGAGTCTTCTATCTGGTCCCACCTGTTCTTCTCCAATTCATTTTCTACACTGTCGACAAAAGCAACTTTCCCAAATGTAAATCAGACCCACTCCTGCTTAAAATCTCTTCAATACTTTCCTTGGAAAGAAATCTCAACTCCTTGCAGAAATTATCGCAGCTCCTTACCAGAATCTCTAATAAGACCTTGATAAGCAGAGCTCCAGCACACCTGCCCACCTCCTATGTGGCCTCCGCCCAGCTGACCAGAGTCCAGTCAAGGCCTGGCATCTATTTACCAACATATGAAACCCTGCTTCCAGGTCTTTCTGCTGATTCCTCCACAGCTCTTGGCAAATCAGTTAATTACTCTGGGCGTTTATTTGTTCAGTCACTTACTGTCTCGTCTACTGGTAAATCCATCCTCTGTCGTCCTTGAATTTAGCCCTTGCATGGCCAATAATAAGTGTTGAATGAGGGAATATTTTTCGAAGTATAGTTCTAAGCTAAGTGTTATAACAAAATGCTTTTTCCAGATAGAGCAATTTTCAAAAGGTAACTCCCCCAAAAAAGAAAATTTGAAGGTATTTTTAACATTATTTATGTAAAACTTAATTATTAATATCCCATTTTATAACTACAGTAATATACAGCTTAAATATATAATTACTATGCCTTTAGTAATACATTAACTACTTTTTGCAAACTAGCTAACTTAATCCTCACAACAACCCTGTGAAATGGGTACTACTATCTTCATTTTATGGAGGTGCAGGGAGATTATGTAATTGCCCAAAGAAAGATTATGTAAAAGCCAAAGCAAGTAACTGTTAGTAAATAGCAAAGCTATGGTTGTAGAATTTGAATTTAAGGAGTTCAGCTCTAAAGTCTATGCCCTTAAACAAAGAAATAAACTGAAGAAACAAATCGATGAATTTCTGACATGTTTCACATGGCTGTAGATGAGAGTCAGTTTAGATATTTGAGGACATCAAACTGAAAAACTTTTTGATAGAAGAGACAAGAAAATATTTAACAAAATTACAAACAACCTTCAGTTAGCAATGGGAATGGATCTGATTTAATTGGAAAAAGCTTCGAGATCATGCAGTGTAGTGGTCTGGATGCTCTGTTTCACTGCCTATCTGGGGAGGGGCGGCAGTGGGAGCACCGTGAAGGCAGTGATTGTGAAATGGGTGGTGCTCTGGCTGTGATGGTAACAGTAAGGGTGCTCCTGACATTTCGTATCCCAGAGTCAAGGACACTGAACACACTGCAATGCATTGGAACAGCAGCTCAAAAAGGAAAGTGTCTTTTTGAGTCTTCCCCCAAAGGCCAGTGACGCCCCAATTGAGAAATGCTGACCTAATTTGAACATTCTGGAAAGGACATCTGTCGGTTTTGTCTGTTTACTGTTCCTCCTCCATTTTCAGTTATAACACCTTACTCTTCCTTTAGGAAAGTCTCTCTCCTACATTTCCCAAGTCTTGGCAGATTCTTTAACCATTTTATGGTACCTATGCCATCAAGACAAGGAGTGAGAGGATAATTCAAATTTAACAAAGTAGACTCTCTGCTGGGAATCTGAATCTTCAGTAGATTGTGATAAGGGTGGAATTAAGTCATCCAAAGAGTCTCTTGATCTAGATCTCTATGCATGTCCTTAACAAACTATGAATTTTCAGCCTTCTCTTTGATTCTGCCAGTTACCCAGGAGCCTTCCAATAATAATAGTTTTGCTTAAATTAACCACTGTTGGTTTCTGTGATTTTTAACAAAAGAACACAAACTGATATCTCTGATGTTATACAATATCCGATACAAACTGATACCAGATAGTGGGCTGCAGACAACACACCTTTGCAGAAAGGAGAGGAATTTAGAACTGCTACTAGGCCAAGCCAGGTAAAATGGCAGTGAAACTCCTGTTCGTATTATGGAATTGGAAACCAGAAGTCCATGGAAGAAGGTAATACAGATCAATGAGGCATCTCACCTTCACACAAGGGCCCTGAATCATTAAGACATTCTAGTAGGAATGGCTAAGTGAAACCACTGGACTATCAAAACAGACATCTGATGGTTTGCAGAGAACCCACTTCCCAGATGAGGGGTCAATGGATCTTAGTCAGTGATATGAGGTTGTCATAAACATAATCAAGTGGTTACTCCAACTCAAGGTGCACTTTTAGATGAGAGTCCTGACTGGGGCAAATTAATACCCTTGGCACCTAGAATTCAGTTATGAAGCTGGTATCTCCATTTCTATGTGGGGATAAACTGAGGATATAAGAAAGCAGTTGCCTGCCTCAGAGCTATCAACTCCAGATACAGCACATTACACTGGTCTACCACAGTGAAGATACCAGGCTGACAGAACCTGGAAAGTACAAAGATGCAGGTGCTTTGTCTGTATTCCACATGGTGGGATACAAATTCCATGAACATACAGGGTCTGCCACTTCAGAAGTTTCTTATAACCCAATGATCTGTGTCAGATGAGAATGTGTCCTTTAAAATGAGGATACACAAGAATCTAGTACCAGAGGTTGCCTCCATTGTGGAGACTGAGATAGTTGGATGGTAAGTGCAAAAAAGGAAATCTCCTTTTCTGTAATTTTACTGTACACTTTTTTGCACTTTTTCAATTTAATGCCATATGTACTAGTTACTGACTCAAAATAATAAGCAAACAAAAATAAGATAACAGCTGTACCTACCTTACACCCGCTAAGAGGCAAAATGCTTGGCTGATACCTCTGGGATTCTGAAGGTAACATGTACTACATGGGTTTCAGACCACTCACTGGCTTATCCATTTGCCGGAAAAAGAGAAGATATGGGTAGGAACCAGAGCAACCATCACTGCACACCTTACCTGTCCATACTGAAGTGCTCTGCCACTCAGCTGTGACCCAGCTCTGGTCGGCTATGACACCCTCTGCTCTTGAAAGCCAGTGTGGAAGATCTGGATTATGGAAAAAGCTTATAGCAGCCCTCAGTGACTGGACTGATCTCCAAGCCACAAGGCTGGGTGCACCCAGCAGCACTCTATCATCATGTGCAAATTACGCCTGCTTGGTCAAAATGCATGAATGAGGTTTCTGGAGGCTATCTGTATACATCTTGCTTGCTATGTCATATAACTTTTAAAAATTCCCTTCTCTTTAATTTCCCCTTCTACTACTGCATATATAAAGTATATTATTAGTGGGTAGATTTGCTAAAAATCTATAATTTACGGAAAAGATGGGAAGAGGAACTGACATTATCCAGAACTCCTGGACTTGAAGCTAAATGCATTAACCAGGCATTACTTTGAATTATCTCCCTTTTTGGAAGGAAGAAAGAGCTAAATTATGTTAGCGGAAAGGGTTTTAAAAATTCTGTGTATGGAAAGCAATAGGTTTGAATGTCCTGAGTAACCAATATGAGACAGTGGATATATCTGTTGTTTTTGCCCCCCAACACCCTATCCTGTTCTTTTAATGTATAGTCAGCCCTCCTTATCTGCAGGTTCTGCATCCATATGGATAGAAAAAAACTTTAATTTCAGAAGTTTCCAAAAAACAAAACTTGAATTTACCATGCACCCACTACTATATACATAACTTTTATCTTATATGTACAACTATTTATATAGCATTCACATTGTATTGTAAAGTAATCTAGAAATGATTTAAAGTATATGGAAGAATATGTACAGGTTATATGCAAGTACTATGCCACTTTATATAAGGGAATTGAGCATTTGTGGATTTTGGTATCTGTGAGGGTCCTGGAATAAACCCCTTGCAGATATAGAGGGACAACTACATGTGCAGCTCACTTTCGCTCTGAAGAACTGCCCTTCTCTTCTGCATAGTTTTAATGAGACTAAGGTTTGCCTCCTCAGAACTGGAAGAGTTACATGAGTCTAACAGATACAACTAACAACTAGGAAATACACTATACAGATAAAACAAGTTTATGCACTTTTTATCTGACATAAACCATATACTTTCACCCAATAAGGAGAGTAATTTATAATGATCTCACCTAAAACACAAATTACGGGGCACAAGTGAAATTCTGTTTATGATGTTTATTTCTTTTTTGTTGTTGTTCAGTGAGTATGTTTTAGTATACAAAAAAGTATAGAAAACAGCCAAATGTACCCTATGTACCCTTTAACCAGTTCAAACAATTATCAAGATTTTCCATTTTTAAAGCAAAGCATATCACTTTACTCAAAATACCTTGATTTATATCTTTTTTTAAAAGACTTTAAAAAAAAAGAAACTTAAGTACATCTCTTTCATATCCAATAAAGCCACCAATAATATCTAATAGCCCTTCTATGTTCAGATTTCTTAAAAATTTCCCTTTATATTTGGATTGTTTATATTACAATCCAAACAACATCAACACATTGCATGCAGTCAATACTGATATCTTTCCTTTCACCTGTAACAAAACAATGTAAATCTCTAACCTGTAACAAGTACCCCACTTTTATTTGTTCAAACCTTTTCATTTAACCCCTGGAGAAACCAATACATATGACCTACAGAATTTCTCACACTTGTACATTTAGCATTCCTGTGGTATTTTGTAATGTGTTTTGTTCTCTTCTTTATTGCTTATAAACTGATAGCTAGATCTAGAGGGTTCATTAGATTCAGAGTCAGTTCCTTTGCAAAAATATTTCACTTGTGGATTTGTGTACTTCAAATTAATTGAGAAGGTATACATAATATTTGGTAGTTTCACATATCATAATGTTGAAACTGATGAGTGGTTTCAGGTATTATCAACCAAGTCCATCCATTATAAAGTTCACCACCACTTTTTCCCTAATGGCTTTAGAATCCACTGATGATATTTTAGGTCCATTAAAGGATGATAAATACTGATTTTTCTAATTTTATCCATTCTCCTGTGTTTATATTTTTGATGTTTAGAAAATGTTTTCCTTGAAACTCCAATGTACGTCTCTGCAATCCTGTGAAACTGACAAAAGTACTGCTAACTTTTCTCACTTTTAGTAGCACAGGTCCTCTTCTAGGTTCTAGCTTCTCAAGAAACGGCAATGCCCTGAGGTTGAAAAACTGCAGCAAAATGTCTGCTCAAAATTTAGGACTTGTCTTCATCCCAAGATCTTAAACCCTTGAGTTGTGAGTACATTTACAGTTTTCCAACACCTTCCAAATATGTTTTATCAGGCTCTTCTCAGTTCAGTTCAGTCCTCAGTCATGTCTGACTCTTTGCGACCCCATGAATCAGAGCACACCGGGCCTCCCTGTCCATCACCAACTCCTGGAATCTACCCAAACCCATGTCCATCAAGTCAGTGATGCCATCCAACAATCTCATCCTCTGTCATCCCCTTCTCCTCCTGCCCGCAATCCCTCCCAGCATCAGGGTCTTTTCCAATGAGTCAGCCGTTCGCATCAGGTGGCCAAAGTACTGGAGTTTCATCTTCAGCATCAGTCCTTCCAATGAACACCCAGGACTGGTCTCCTTTAGGATGGACTGGTTGGATCTCCTTGCAGTCCAAGGGACTCTCAAGAGTCTTCTCCAACACCACAGTTCAAAAGTATCAATTCTTTCGTGCTCAGCTTTCTTTATAGTCCAACTCTCACATCCATACATGACCACTGGAAAAACAATAGCCTTGAGTAGACGGACCTTTGTTGGCAAAGTAATGTCTCTGCTTTTTAATATGCTATGTAGGTTGGTCACAGATTTTCTTCCAAGGAACAAGTGTCTTATTAATTTCATGGCTACAGTCACCATGTGTAGTGATTTTGGAGCCCCAAAAAATAAAGTCTCTGACTGATTTCACTGTTTCCCCATCTATTTGCCATGAAGTGATGGAACAGGATGCCATGATCTTAGTTTCCTGAATGTTAAACTTTAAGCCAACTTTTTCACTCTCCTCTTTTACTTTCATCAAGAGGCTCTTTAGTTCTTCTTCACTTTCTGCCAAAAGGGTGGTATCATCTGCATATCTGAGGTTACTGATATTTCTCCTGGCAAGCTTGATTCCAGCTTGTGTTTCATAAAAACCAGCGTTTCTCATGACATATTCTCCATATAAGGTAAATAAGCAGGGTGACAATATACAGCCTTGATATACTCCTTTCCCGATTTGGAACCAATCTGATGTTCCATGTTCAGTTCTAACTGTTGCTTCTTGACCTGCATACACATTTCTCAGGAGGCAGGTCAGGTGGTCTGGTATTCCTATGTATTGAAGAATTTTCCACAGATTGTTGTGATCCACACAGTTGAAGGCTTTGGTGTAGTCAATAGAGCAGAAATAGATGTTTTTCTGGTATTCTCTTGCTTTTTCTATGATCCAGCGGATGCTGGCAATTTGATCTCTGATTCCTCTGCCTTTTCTAAATCCAGCTTGAATATCTGGAAGTTCAAGGTTCATGTACTGTTTAAGCCTGGGTTGGAGAATTTTGAGCATTACTTTACAAGCATGTAAGATGAGTGCAATTCTGTGGTAGTTTGAACATTCTTTGGCATTGCCTTTCTTTGGGAGTGGAATGAAAACTGACCTTTTCCAGTCCTGTGTCCACTGCTGAATTTTCCAAATTTGCTGACATATTGAGTGCAGTACTTTAATAGCATCATCTTTTAGGATTTGAAACAGCTCAACTGGAATTTCATCACCTCCACTAGCTTTGTTTGTAGTGATGTTTCCTAAGGCCCACTTGACTTTGCATTCCAGGATATCTGGTTCTAGGTGAGTGATCACACCATCATGGTTATCTGGGCCGTGAAGATCTTTTTTGTACAGTTCTTCTGTGTATTCTTGCCACCTCTTCTTAATATCTTCTGATTCTGTTAGGTCCATACTGTTTCTGTCCTTTATTCTGCCTAACTCTGCATGAAAATTTCCCTTGGTACCTCTAATTTTCTTGAAGAGATCTCTAGTCTTTCCCTTTCTATTGTTTTCCTCTATTTCTTTGCACTGATCACTGAGGAAGGCTTTCTTATATCTCTTTGCTATTCTTTGGAACTCTGCATTCAAATGGGTATATCTTTCCTTTTCTCCTTTGCCTTTAGCGTCTCTTCTTTTCTCAGCTATATGTCTCAGGCCTCCTCAGACAATCATTTTCCCTTTTTGCATTTCTTTTTTTGGGGGATGGCCTTGATCACTGCCTCCTATACAACGTCACAAACCTACATCCACAGCTCTTCAGGCACTCTGTCTATCAGATCTAATCCCTTGAATCTACTTGTCACTTCTACTGTATAGTCTTAAGGGTCATTTAGGTCATACCTGAATGGTCTAGTGGTTTTCCCTACTTTCTTCAACTTAAGTCTGAATTTGGCAATAAGGAGTTCATGATCTGAGCCACAGTCAGCTCCCAGTCTTGTTTTTGCTGACTGTACAGAGCTTCTCCATCTTTGGCTGCAAAGAACATAATCAATCTGATTTCAGTATCGACCATCTGGTGACGTCCATGTGTAGAGTCTTCTCATGCTGTTGGAAGAGGGTGTGTGCTATGACCAGTGTGTTCTTTTGTCAAAACTCTGTTAGTCTTTGACTTGCTTCGTTTTGTACTCCAAGGACCAATTTGCCTGTTACTTCAGGTATCTCTTGACTTCCTACTTTTATATTTCAGTCACCTATAATGAAAATGACATCTTTTGGAGTGTTAGTTCTAGAAGGTCTTGTAGGTCTTCATAGAACCATTCAGCTTCTTCAGCATTACTGGTTGGGGCATAGACTTGGACTACTGTGATATTGAATGGTTTGCCTTGGAAACAGATTATTCTGTCATTTTTGAGACTGCATCCAAGTACTGCATTTCAGACTCTTGTTAACTATGATGGCTACTCCATTTCTTCTAAGGGATTCTTGCATTCCCAGTATATCTTTAATCCAATTTTAGTTGATGAGTGGGAGTGTATTCCCTCCCTGTTGTTTGATCTGAGGCCAAACTATGGTGGAGGTAATGAAGATAATGGCGACCTCCTTCAAAAGGTTTCATACACTACTGCCCTCAGTGACCCCAACACTGCAGCAAACCACCACCAACCCACACCTCTGCTGGAGACTCCTGGACACTCATGGGCAAGTCTGGGTCAGTCTCTTGTTGGGTCACTGCTCCTTTCTTTATTTTGGGGGGCTCCAAAATCACTGCAGATGGTGACTGCAGCCATGAAATTAAAAGATGCTTGCTCCTTGGAAGAAAATCTATGACCAACCTAAACAGTATATTAAAAAGCAGAGACATTACTTTGCCAACAAAGGTCCGTCTAGTCAAAGCTATGGTTTTTCCAGTAGTCATGTATGGATCTAAGAGTTGGATTATAAAGAAAGCTGAGCACCAAAGAATTGATGCTTTTGAACTGTGGTGTTGGAGAAGACTCTTGAGAGTCCCTTGGACTGCAAGGAGATCCAATCAGTCCATCCTAAAGGAAATCAGTCCTGAATATTCATTGGAAGGACTGATGCTGAAGTTGAAACTCCAATACTTGGGCCACCTGATGCAAATAACTGACTCATTGGGAAAGACCCTGATGCTGGGAATGATTGAAGGCGGGAGGCTAAGGGGATGACAGAGGATGAGATGGTTGGATGGTAACACCGACTCAATGAACGTGAGTTTGAGCAAACTCCATAAGTTGGTGATGGACAGGGAAGCCTGGGGTGCTGCAGTCCATGGGATCGCAAAGAGTCAGACAAGGCTTAGCGACTGAACTGAACTGAACATATACACTAATTAGAGAACTGAAAACTATACTTTTCATCAATATCAAATCCTTGGTATTGCCCCCAATGTAAATCCTTGGCTTTCTTACAATCCTGCTGCATATATAAGCCCTCACATGGATATCTCTGCCTATTTTAATTTCATACAAACAACTAATGAAATATTGTTTAGTATCTTTTATTTAAGAGCATAAAAGAAAGGTGGATGTCCAATGACATTTCTTCAAAACTCAGGATTTTATCAAGCATTTTCCACACACACAAACCCCCCAATATATACTAATGTAGCAAAAGCAAAAAGCATAGAAAGTTAGAAGGAAATCTCCCTTTTCATTTCTTAAATACACAGAATCAAATCATGTTTTCACCTTCTCCACATACAGAGAGTAAAATTAACAGTAACTGTTAGTGTCAGTTTATATTTCCCAAAGAAAAATAAAATCAGCTGCAGAAATTCTCATGTAGATCGAACTAAAGTAACAGTCCTGTGAGCAGAGACACGCAGACATCTGAATAGAAGTGACTAACCTGTGAAAGACTCCCATGTGCTTGTTCATGTCCCTGTTTCCTGCTAATCAGAGGAAAGCAGGAGGTGGGAGGGGAAGGAACAAAGTGGCAAGGGAAACCAGCCTTGGGGTCCTTCAAACATCTGAGATACTGAAAAGACTGACAGTCCAAATGTCTCAGGTTTGGATCAAGGGCATTTGTCCTTTCCCTCTCCTTTATAAACTGGTCAAAATGCTTGCTAAAAAACTTTTTTATGAACTCAAATCACCATGGCATAAAGATACTCTGTAGCCCAACCACTGTCTATAACAGTTCACACTGAAAGTTGCCAAATTGATGGGGCTCAGACACAAAGTATAGCAGGTGAAAGAGGTAATACTTCAGGGCTATAAGTTCCCCACTTGGGTTGGCTTCTTTAGAAAAGCTTCCCATGTAGCTCAGTCGGTAAAGCATCTCCCCGCAATGCAGGAGACCTGGGTTCAATTCCTGTGTTAGGAAGTTCCTCTGGAGATGGAAATGGCAATCCACTTCAGTATTCTTGCCTGAAGAATCCCATCGACATAGGAAACTAGCAGCCTACAGTTCATGGGATCGCAACAGTCTGACACGACTTAGTGCTATCTTTCTTTCTTCTTTGGAAAAAAGGATATAACCAAAAATTTCACAGAAATGTTTATACAAGGTATGAGGAATTCACCAAGCATAATTCATTAGATTGGAACAAGAAAATAAAAGCATCAAAACACTTAAGCACTGTTGGAAGAAAGGTAACAAAAAATGAAGAAACAAATGTGATAGACTGGAGCAAAGTGCCTAATTCATTAAAAATAAAAACATTTCCCTTAATGTAGTAATCAAGAAGTGTTAAGAACCTGGTAAGAGACTGCCCTAAAACAGTGGTTCTCAAATTATCTTTCAGAAAGCAACGCAGGCTCCTAAAGTTGCATGTTAACACCTGAGTATTTATGCAGCCTCAACGTCAAGGAGCCACAGGCAGGGATGCACTGGGTTGAGTCTACCACAGTGCTAGGACCAGTGATCACTAGCAACGTGAGCAACTTCAGCCTCTTGTTTAATATTATGTGACATTATTTTCCTCTCCTAAGTTATTAAGTTTCAGGGTGAAAAAATACACAATCTATAATCTAACCTGTGATATTCTGGCCCTCAATTAGCATCGCTACTGTATGACATTTTCACATCTCATATAGCAGTTCCATCTAGAGACATCCTAGAGCTTAGGTGGAGAGGAAGTGGAGGAGGGATGTATTGGGAGTTAAGGATTAACAGATATAAACTGTTACATACAGAATGTATTAACAACAAGATCCGACCATATAGGGCAGGTAACTATATTCAGTATACTGCGATAAACCACAATGGAATAGAATATGAAAAAGAATAAATATATATGTATGTGTACGTGTGTGTGCGTGTATAAGTGAATCGTGTTGCTGTATAGCAAACATTAACACAACATTGTAAATCAACTATACTTGAATAAAATTGAAAAAAAAAACTTTTAAAAGCTCAACATCACTAATCATTAGGTAAAGGCAAATCAGAACCACCATGAGATATTACTTTATACCCCTTAGGCTGGCTATCACTAAAAAAACAAAAAATAGCAAGTGCTGGTGAGAATGGGGAGAGACTGGAAACTCAACTGCTAGTAGAAATGCAAAATAGTATTGCTGTGTAAAAATGGTATGGTGGTTCCTTTTGAAAAATCAGACACTGAATTACCATCTGATCCACTTCTATATACATACCCAAAATAACAGAAAGTAGAGACTCAAACCGATAATTTTTTCCTCATACTCATAGCAGCATACCCAATAGCCAAAAGGTATAAACCAACCAAATATTCACCAAAGTTGGATGGATAAACTAAATATATAAATATATACAGTGAAATATCATTCAATCATAAAAAGGAAGGAGTTTCTGATACATATATGCATGAACCCTGAATCCATATCGTGTTACCATTATGTTAGGAGGAATAAGCCAGACACGAAAGGACAAATACTATATGATCTCACTAATAGGAGATACTTACAGAGTTGTCAAACTCATAGAGGCAGAAAATAGAATGGTGGTTGTTGGGGGCTGAGAGAAATGGAGAAGGCAGGGATTTACTGTTTAATGGGTAAACAATTTCAGATGGGAAGATGAAAACATTCTAGAGATGAATGGTGGTGATGGCTGCTCAACAATAAGAATGTAATTCAGGACTGCCGAACTGTACACTTTTTTAAAATGGCTAAAACGATAAATTTTATGGTTTGTATATTTTACCACAATTAAAAAAAAAAAAAAAGAATCGACCAGCAGTGACTCCAGTCAAAGCTGAGGTAGGACCTGGGGCACATCCTGCGTCCCAGTCATGCCCTCCCACCAAAGCCCCTCTCTCAGAATAATTCCATAAACACTGCTGGTTGCCCATCCAATAGCCCTAACCCCTCTACTGCTTCCTTGCTAAGAGAATCAGCTTTGTCCAGAAATCTCATAGCTACTGAGTCTTGGGGAAGGCTGGGATCTTCCCAAATACCAGGGGTGAATCTTTTATTTTTTTAATTGACAGATAATTGCTTTACAGAATTGTGTTGTTTTCTGCCAAACATCAACATGAATCAGCCATAGGTATACACAGGTCCCCTCCCACGTGAACCTCCCTCCCACCTCCCACCCCATCCCACTTCCTCCAGGAAGTTCCCTCCAGTCCGAGTTCCCTGAGCCCTACAGCAAATTCCCATTGGCTATCTATTTTACATATGGTAATGTAAGTTTCCATGTTACTCTCTCCACACATCCCACCCTCTCCTTCCTCCCCAACCCTCCTCCCCCATATCCATAGGTCTATTCTCTGTGTGTGTCTCCACTGCTGCCCTGAAAATAATTTCATCAGTACCATCTTTCTAGATTCCATATATATGTGTCAGTATATGATATTTGTTTTTCTTTTTTAGACATACTTGACTCTGTATTATAGGCTCTAGGTTCATCCATCTCATTGGAACTGACTCAAATGCACTCCTTCTTATGATTGAGCAATATTCCATTGTATATATGTACCATAGCTTCTTTATCCATTCATTAGTCAATGGACATCTAGGTTGCTTCCATGTCCTCGTTATTGCAATTAGAGCTGTGATGAACAGTGGGATACATGTGTCTTCTTCAATTTTGATTTCCTCAGGGTATATGCCTAATAGCGGGATTGCTGGGTCATATGGTGGTTTTATTCCTAATTTTTTAAGGAGTCTCCATACTGTCTTCTGGGCTTTCCTGGTAGCTCAGCTGGCAAAGAAGCCACCTGCAATGCAGGAGACCCCAGTTCAATTCCTAGATCAGGAGGTTCCCATGAGAAGGGATAGGCTACCCATTCCAATATTCTTAGACTTCTCTGGTGACCTAGATGGGTAAAGAATGTGCCTACAATACAGGAGACCTGGGTTTGATCTGAGTTGAAAAGATCCCCTGGAGGAGGGCATGGCAACCCACTCCACTATGCTTGCCTGGAGAATCCCCATGGAGAGGAGCCTGGTGGGCTACAGTTCATGGGGTCACAGAGTCAAACATGACTGAGCAACTAAACACAGCGTATACTGTCCTCCACAGTGGCCGTGTCAATTTACATTCCCACCAACAGTGCAAGAGCCTTCCCTTTTCTCTACACCTTCTCAACAGCATTTGTTGTTTGTAGACATTTTGATGATGGCCATTCTGACCAGTGTGAGGTGATATCTCATTGTAGTTTTCATTTGTATTTCAATAATAATGAGCAATGTTTGAGCATCTTTTCATGTGTCTATTAGCCATCTGTATGTCTTCTTTGGAGAAATGTCTGTTTAGGTCTTTTTCTCACTTTTTGATTGGGTTGTCTGTTTTTCCAGTATTTACTTATATGAGCTGCTTGCATATTTAGGAAATTAATCCTTTGTCAGTTGTTTCATTTGCTATTATCTTCTCACCAGGGGTGAATCTTGATTAATGAGACCAGTGGATATCAACATTTTGTTCTCAGACTCCCCTTTATAGTCATACACATCACTGAGGGCATTACTGACAACAACTCTTATTTATGTGAGATACATTATCAATATTTACCACATTAGAAATTAAAACTAAGAAAAATTTAAAACTCAAGAATATATTCCACTAGCTGCCAGAGCAATGACATCACCATAAATCAACAACTCTTAACAACTCTACTGTAGACTAGTGAGAAAATTGGAGTAAGAAACACAAATGATGTTTTAGAACTACTATGAAAACTAATTTTGCCCTCATCAGTCTTTTGCAAGTTCTCAGAGATACCCAACATCACATTTTAAGAATGGCTGGTGTATTCCAGTCATGGTATTTCCATTTGCCTTCCAACTAACTATAGGAACGGGCAATGTTATACAACTCTGGACAATAAGAACTGAGCTTCCACTGGAGAATATTAGTGGATAAATTCATTTTTTCCCCGTATTATACACTGCAATCTTTATGTGACACAACTGCAGTAGTTACCTAGGGATTCAAGGAGTAAGTAACCTAACATGCTGCAAACAGTAAAGCAGAAAGATGAACCTGGGTCCCCTCACTAGCACAGCTAAGGGAATGGAGTAGCCAACCTTGGAATTTTCCTTAGGGTTTAAGCCACATTTCATTGGGTTTTCTTACAGTCAAATGTGTCCTCACTGGCACACCTCCTCAGAACCTAGTTTGCTGAACACATTCTGAAAACCAAGGCTATGTATGTAACTGGCACACAGTAGAAGTTCAATAAATATTTGTTGAACAAATGTGTGAATAAATAAGTACACAAACAAATCCACTAAGGTTACTGTAGAGGAGAGACTCAGATAAAATGCTGGCTTTGGGGCTGACAGAAGGCATGCAGTTCCCATATTGTCAACTTTTAAATTGAAGCTCGCTATAAATCTCACAGTATCAAAAATGGCTGCGTATTATAGACCTGACAGGGTGGCCAAAAGGTTTTGAAATTATGAAATGACTTTCATCTGGTCTGCACAATCTCCAAGTATGAGAGGTAAGTCTACATTTGCCAAATATAGACCATAACCTACTCAGTGGCAACCTGATAAAAAGCACTGTTTTGGTTTTTTTTCCCCCATTTTCCCTGAGTATGAATCAACCGAAGTCACCTCTCCCATGAAATAAGCACTACACAGAGATTTACAGACAGAGGGTAGAAAACAGTGTTTATGGAAGGAGGAAAAGAGACAAATATCTAGCCTCCAGTTGATGTCACTAACTAGGGGTACAGTGGCCTTATCTAACTCCTTAAAACCTTCATTAAATATAATCAATTATAAAGTTAAGAAATTTATGCTCAACTATGCTTAAACTTGTCAATATTCTTCCTCTTCCTTACTAAACCCTGATACCAATAGTCTCAATTTACTTTTTAATGTTTCTTTGGTTCATTACTTTAAGCAGCATTGATAAATTTGTCCATGTATTTGTAGCTTTCTTTAAAAAATTTCACAATAAAATATTCTTGCTCCCATAAAGTGCTTATGAAAGAAACAAATGATACACTTTTTCCTGTTAAAACAATGAGGTTTTAAGAAAAATTCCACTAGGAGGAGCTGGCTTTTTCTCTGTTGAGTCAGGAGTGTTTTGTCTCTGAGACACTCTAATCAAAAACACAGACCTGAAATTTGCAGATAATTTCAAACAAACCCCAATCATAAACAAAACCTGGACCAAGGAAATCAGAGGAGGCAACTGCAATCCAGGTGCAGAGTGTACATACTCTTCACTCAGTTTTGCAAAGAATTAAGGAAATTTAACCTAGCAGATAACTTTCTGGGGGGTTATTGAGCTCCATTCTCCCAACCATGCCCCAAGCCACGTGGGAAAATGAGCTGCTCTCTGGATCTGGCCTCCAAATAGAAACATCCCTTTAGGACTACTTGCCTTTGAAGCTGCTCAGATAGAAACCCCTGACCTTGTTTTCCATCAGAGCAGCAAGGACCTATCACTGGGACTTGAGAAATATCAGTCTTCCCACATACATTCTGTTAGAAATAGTGGTGACTTAACTTTCATTGCATTCTTGTCCTCAATTCACTTAACTGACAGTAAGACTGTGAGCTTTCAGTGAGACAGGAAGAAAAACGGGCTGAGGAGCACATTAGATGTTAAAATATTAAAATCTTCTTGCCTTTGTCATTAGTAACTTGGCTCCAAGTTATTTCTGCGTCTTTCCATCCTTGGTTCTACTCATAATTTATTACTAAACAAACAAAAACAAATAAAAAATTCCACATATTTATTGGAAAACTACCATATGACAGGAACTCTAAAAACACTGCAAATAAAAAGATGGCAGCATTCCCATTTCCTCTCAAGCAACCCATGGCTAATGAGGAAATCATGAACTGCAAACAGATAAAACATAATCCTTTCTGAGAAGGGCTGAGAGAGAAGAAAACATGGAATGCTGCAGACAGCATCAAAAAGGGGCACCCCAGCCAGCAAGAAAGAGCAATCACTCACTCTCTCATTCACACATATTATTTACATTTTCACCTCTGTTCAGTTTTCAGCATCTAAAAGTAGTGCTACCTGACACCAAGACAAACACAACAGCAGGCTCTGACATCTTAAGACACTATTTAGTTAGAACTGTGGGCATTCAGGTGTTTGGAAACAACTGAATTCTTAAAGTTACCATCAAAATAAAAAATAAAACGTGAAAACCTTGTAGAGAACCATGGCATCCTAATAAATCCCACCTGCTTAATCCCACTCATCTTTTTGGGGCTGCAAGCCTCTGAAGGAGGAGTTTAAATGATTGTATGCTGTGGGTCACTGAACTCAAACAGAAAAGCATTTTTGTGGTTAGCTTTTAGTACTATGTAAAACCAATATCTCACTTTGTTTCCTTTAAACCTTCAGTCCATGTGACCTCCAGTTAAGATGACAAGTAAATTCACTCTTTGATATATCCCCTCTACTCCAAACACAGCAGAGAGAGGAAACAAGAAAAGAAAACCAAGAGGATGCAAACAAGTTCAAAAACAATATAAAAATTTCTGTCTAATAGATATGAGGTAGAAACAGAGTGGAGTAAATCCTCAGAGTGGAGTAAATCCTCAGAGTTAAAGCTTTTAGCCTCCTAAGCTCAGGATCCAAAAACAAGCACTGTAACTGGAAGCATGAAACCTACAAAATTTGGTGGTGGTTGTTCAGTTGCTCAGTTGAGTCCAACTCTGTGATCCCATGGACAGCAGCATGCCAGGCTTCCTTGTCCTTTACTATCTCCCGGAGTTTGCTCAAACTAACTATAACCCACAAAGGACAGAGTCAGACCTAGCATCCTACCTGAGGCAGGGTTGGAGGTGAAACTGGAGGAAGGCTCCTCCATTCCTGAAAGAAGATTGGTTATCTCATATGGAGCTGTGGCCTAGGGAGGAGAGAGAACATAGACCAGCCAGAGATGAGGAACACAATGAAGCAGCCTGTGATTGTCCAAGTAACTGAAACACCACAGCAGTTCTGGACTAGGGCTTCATGAAAGCCCCAGAGACAACTATAAATTGCTTTAAACAAGGAAGACTAAGCAGAGAGGGAGAGAGGCAGAAAATGAATGAATGAAAGCAATTAAAAAATATGCTGCATTCAAAACATGCCATTCAACCAAAGTTCTAAAGTACATGAGGAAATCTAATCCCAATAAAGGCAACTAACAAAATCAGCCATCAAACCACTAATTCATTTCAGATGAAATGAATATTATAAAATAGTCCAACAAAATAAGTATATTTAGCTGATTTAAAGACTTAAATTTAAGACCTGAAACCATAAAACTCTTAGAAGAAAGCAAGCAGTAAGCTCTTTGACATCGGTTTCTAGGAATTTTTTTTTTGATCTGTCTCCTCAGGCAAGGGCAACAAAAGCAAAAATAAACAAATGAGACCACATCAAACTAAAAAGCTTTTACACAGCAAAGGAAACTATCAACAAAACAAAAAGGCAACCAACTGAATGGAGAAGACATTTGCAAATGATCTATCCAGTAAGGGGTTAATAAACAAAATATATAAGAAACTCATACAGCTCAATATTTTTTTTTAAAAATCCAATTAAAAAAATAAAAGAACGTGAAGACATTTTTCCAGAGAAGACATAGAGACAGTCAACAGGCACATGAAAATATACTCAATATCATTAATCATCAGAGAAATGCAAATCAAAACCTGTCACAATGATTATCATTAAAAAGATAACAAAGAATAAATATTAGTGAGGATGTGGAGAAAAAGGAACCCTAGTATATAGTTGGTGGGAATGTAAATTGGTATAGCCACTATGGAAAATAGTATGGAAGTTTCTCAGAAAATTAAAAATAAAATTACAATATGGCCCAGCAATAACCCTTCTGGGTATTTATCCAAAAAACTCCCCACTAATTCAACAAGATATATGCAAACCAGAGTTCACTGCAGCACTGTTTATAACAGTTGAATATGGAAGCAACCCAGAAGTCCATTAATACATAAATGAGTAAAGATGTGAGACACATACAGACACATACACACAATGGACAAGCACAGATGTAGACACACACACAATGTAATATTACTCAGCCATAAAAAGGTATGAAACCTTGCCATTTGAAACAACATGGGTGGATCTATTAATAGAAGATATTATGCTAAATGAAATCAGTTAGATAGAAAAAGACAAATACCATAGAATTTCATTTACATGTGGAGTCTTAAAAGGTCTGTGTAGCCAAAGTTATGGTTTCTCCAATAGTCATGTACAGATGTGAGCTGGACCATAAAGAAGGCTGAGCACTGAAGAATTAATGCTTTTGAACTGTGGTGCTAGAAAAGACTCTTGAGAGTCCCTTGGACTGCAAGATCAAACCAGTCAATCCTAAAGGAAATCAATCCTGAATATTCATTGGAAGGACTGACACTGAAGCTGAAGCTCCAATACTTTGGCCACCTGATATGAAGAGTGGACTCACTGAAAAAGATCCTGATGCTGGGAAAGGTTGAGGCAAGAGGAGAAGAGGGCGACAGAGGTTGAGATGGTTGGATGGCATCACTGACTCAATGCACATGAGTCTGAGCAAACTCAGAGAGACACTGAAGAATAGGGAAGGCTGGTATGCTGCAGTTCAGAGGTTGCAAAGAGTCAGACACGACTAAGTAACTGAACAACAACAACAAAAACACCGCAAATGAACAAATATAACAAAACAGAAAAAGACTCATAGAAACACAGAATAAAACTAGGAGTTGCCAGAGGAGAGGTGAGTAAGTAGAAAGGGAAAAATAGGTAAATGGGATTAAGAGGAACTACCAACTTCCATTTATAAAATAAATAAGTCATGGGAATATAATATACAGCATAGTGAATATAGTCAATAATACTGTAATAATTCTGTATGTAACAGATGATAACCAGACTTACTGTGGTGTTTATTTTGTAATGTAAAAAAATATCAAATCACTATGTTACACACCTGAAACTAATACAACATTGTAAGTAAATTATACTTCAATTAAAAAATCAAAATAATTGTATTTAAGGTGTTAAAAAGCTAATTAAAAATAAGAAATTATAAAGCACAAACTCTGAGTTAAAACAATAGATGATTAAAAAATAATCAATTGAAAATTATATAAGTGAGGAATACAGTCATTAAAATTAAAAACGCAGTACATAAGATATTTTAGGCAAAACTAAAGAGCTAAAAATTTGAAGACAATACTATGAAATTCACTCAGAATGCAGCCCAGAAAGAAAATCAAAAATTATGAGAAAGAAGTTAAGAAACATAAAGGTTAGTTCCACAAACATCTAGACGGTGTCACACCAAAAAAGAAAAAAAGAAAAAGTGAAGAGAATGAAAGAGAAGCAATATTTAAAGAGATAAAAGCAAGAAATGTTCAAGAAATACATGAGTTCTTAGATTAACAGTACATTCTAAATAATGAAAAAGACAATTTCAATAATTATAGACATATAAGGAGCTCAGTTCTGTCCTCTGTGATGACCTAGAAGGGTGGGATGGAGGGAGGCCTATGGGGGAGGTGATACATGTATACTAAAAGTTGATTCACAATGTGGTACAGCAGGAACTAACATGACATTGTAAAACAATTATACTCCAACTTAAATAATAATAACAAGCAGGTAAATAAATCAATTTTTAAAACCCACATAGACTAAAATATTAATTGTAAAAAGAAAATCTCAAAAGCTACCAGAAATCACCCTGAACATCACTGGATCTGCTGGATCACAAAGCTCAAGAGGCAAGCCGCTAGAGCTGCAGCTGGGTTCACTGAGGCCTGAGAACCTGCAGAGACAATGCGGAATTAAGCAGCTCAGATCAGCACACTCATGCTGATACAAAAGTCCCATGAGCATTTTGCCTCTTTCTTAACAGTTGGTGGATACAAAGTGAGGTGACTGTCTTTCATTTTAGAGACAAAAAACGTCCTGAAAAAGCAGAACCTTAAATGCTTCTAAAAACTTCTAGCAACCAGAGATTTGTCCACCCTGGAATGATATGTATTCTGGATTTAAATTTCTCTTCCTTGCCCACCATGTTTCTGCCAGCAGCACCTAATATGGACTTCTTTGGATGTCTTGTTCATCATGGTATCACAACCAAGCAATGGACTCATTATACATACAGCCAAAGAACTGAGACAAGGAGCTGATGCCAACAGGGTTCAATGTCAGCTCTAGTTATTATCAGCTGCTATCTGAACTTGATGTTTTTTGTCTTTGTTCCTTCACCACTTACAAATTTCTTTACAACATACTATTTCATTCCATTGCATCTTGTCTGAAAGCATAAAGAAACAAGAATGAAAGCCTGAGTTATCTGGATAACAGATGTTATTTGGAAGATAACATCTTCAGATAATAGATGTTATCTGAAGTCATCTGGAGGATCACAGATGATTTCCAATAGAACAAATGGTCTCAGAAAACTGGTAATACATAACACATATCATAATTGTTTAGATAAAGAGTAGACTAATCACTTTGCCTACAAAGGTTAGTATAGTCAAAGTTATGGTTTTTCTAGTAGTCCTGTGTGGATGTGACAGCAGGACGATAAAAAAGGCAAAGAACCGGTGCCTTCAAACTGTGGTGCTGGAGAAGACTCTTGAATGTCCGCTGGGCTGCAAGGAGATCCAACTAGTCAATCCTAAAGGAAATCAACCCTGAATGTTCATTGGAAGGACTGATGCTGAAGCTAAGGCTCCAGTACTTTGGCCACCTGATGCAAAGAGCTTACTCATTGGAAAAAGACCCTGATGCTAGGAAACACTGAAGGCAGGAGGAGAAGAGGACAACAGAGGATGAGATGGTTGGATGGCATCACCGACTCAATGGACATGAGTTTGAGCAAACTCCAGGAGATTGTGAAGGACAGAGAAGCCTGGCATGCTGCAGCCCATGGGGTCACAAAGAGCCAGACACGACTGAGCGACTGAACAAGAGTCATCAATTTTTCATAAAGGTTAGCAAACCTCTCATTTAGGTTCCCCTGGAAAGCAGAGCTCAAGCAAGCTAAAGAAAGTAAGAGACCTGAATTTGCCTTATTTCCAGATATAAAATCTCTCACTAAAATCACCCACATCATGCTATCCAAGTGGTATACCTGGTAGTCACTCAAGGGGATCAAGAGGGACAAAGGCTCTAGAACTAGCCACAGGGTCTCAGAAATTTTCTAAAAATTTGTTGTATTATGGCACAAGAGCACCACCTACTGAAATAGTTCCAAGGGATAATTTATCCATTTATTGAAAAATGGCTAGCTCTATATCCACCTCTAACCAACTGTTTACCTTGGCTTCAGAAAAACATGACTGTGGAGGGATGGACTTCAAATCATTTCAATATAACTGGCTGTGTCTCTTTCTTGTTTAAAACTAGGGTCCTTGCCAAGACCTCCTGAAAAAGGAATTGTTCCCCTCATTTTTGCTTTAATAACCATAGTAAAATGAGTCTTGCTACCATCAGTATCCTCTTTTCCTCCTATTCAGCTTCAGTTATCTCAGTGAATACTGTATTTCTAGATCTCTCCCCCCATCTGTTTTCCAAGAAGCAGAGAAAACTCAAGGGGGCAACCTATGGGTTCTAATGAGTCTAGAAAGGATATATATGTCAAGTCATTCAGTCAAATTTTAAAACACACAAGGCACAATACTAAGATTGGGGAATTGTGCTTTTTTTCAAACTCATTTGAAGACGATTACAGTAGCCCCCCCTTCCCTCAAGGAGCTTAAAATGAACACAGAAGTTTTAGACCAGCAAAGCTGGAGGCCAAATGAGCTGCTAGTAAAATAAAGAAGAAAATACACAGGGAAGGACACTTTGAGGGGTTGTGTAACTAATATCATAGTAAGGCAGATTGTTTCTGCTATGCTGCATACATACAGAATAAAGCAAAAGCCATGGCAAAAACAGCGTTCTTTCTGTAGCCCCTCAGGTTTTCATGAAGCCAATTACAAAATCCTGGATCCAGACTCGCTTGAACAACTCACATAAATTCTAGCTTATATGTCATGTAGTCTTGTTACTTTTTATTGGTCCGATGGGGATACCCTTTTTATGAGCCATTGTATGCATAACCTCTACCATACCTTAATTGTGATGAAAAAGCAGCAACTCATGTTTACTCCCAATCATGCCGTGCATTCTGTCATCAGTTACTAGTCAGGGTTTACATCATAGCCAGAGTACTCACATGAAAACAGAGGGGACCCTCTACATGGCGCAATCACAGAAGAAATAACACATGGCCCCAAAATGCCGGTCATCTGATGCCTGTAAGAGTACAAATTTGTTGATTTGGAAATCATGGAAAATTTCAAAGCAATAAATACGTCTTTATTCTATTTCAATTGCTTCGTAGAATAAAAGAGGATACTTTAGAAAAATTCCGATCACAGTTCTCTAGTGTTTATACATGGCTATTCTAAGTTCAGTTTGCACTGTATGGTGTGCTTGTTAAAGCCCCGATTTCCAACGGGAAACCAGGGCAGTGTCATAGGAAAGGTAAATCCAACTGAATGTGAAAACCTCAGGAGAGAGACTTGCTGGAAAAGAAGGAAGTTATACAAGAAAGAGGCAAATTCTAAGATAAAGAGCAACCAACTAGTAGACAGAAATAAAGCAGAAAAAAAAAAAAAAAAAAACAACCAACATGTGATTCACAGGCCCATAGAATTGAGGGAAAAAAGACATAATATTGGGTTTTATTTGTCCAATATAAAATAGATATTATTAAAAAATAATGTTAGACAACAGGGGGCCTTCCCAGGTGGCTCAGGGGTAAAGAATCCACCTGCCAATGCTGGAGATGCAGGTTCAATCCCCAGGTTGGGAAGATTCCCTGGAGAAGGGAATGGGAACTCACTCCAATATCCTTGCCTGGAAAATCCCACGGACAGAGGAGGCTGGTGGGCTACACTCCATAGGGTTGCAAAGAGTCAGACACAACAAAGAGCTGGACAACAATATACCAACAGGGGCCTAGAAAAAGTTTAGGTCTGCTAGATTTGACCCAGTTTTGGCCCTCACTAGAATTTCGGATGTAGTGAACATTTGCAGTTACCTCTCCAACACTTATTTTCTACATTCCTCCTTCTTAACAGGAACCTAAAATTTCTTAGCCAGCAGATTTCGGTGAGACAAGAATGAGCTCTGATTGGGTTAAGCAGTGGTTCTTGACCAGGGGCAACCGTGACCCACAGAGCACCTCTGATGTCTACAGGCATTCTTGGTTGTCACAACCAGAGGAGCGTGCTGCTGACATCCAGTGGAGAGAGGCCATGGATGCTACTAAACTTCCTATAATACACAGGACGGTCCCCCAAGACCAGCGATTGTCTGGTTCAAAATGTCACTCCCTCACCCATGCTAGAACACTCAATTGCTCACCCAGGAGTTTCTGAGAACAGACTCTCTCCTTATCAGATGTGAAGAAGGAAATAAGAGTTCCAGCTGCTGCTCGGAGCTATCTCGTCATGACATAGAAGCCAGCCTTAGGATTAAGTGTGGTAGGCAAACACAGGTTTCAGGTGATGGCTCCTTGCCATGAGGGCTCTTAAAAAGACAGACCACTTTTTGGAAAATTACTCCGTTTTATCTCCTCATTACATGATCTTTTCACTTCATACCATACTACATAAATCACCAAAGGCAACATTATCGACATTATAATTTCAGATAAAGAATACTCATTAATTCACTCAACACAGCAGTTTCTTGTCAAGAATATGACAGAACGAAAAGATTTTTAAAATTATTCAAACATGCCACCACATACATGGTAGGCTAAATGATGGCCCCCTCAAATGTAGGGTCTCCTTGGGACCTGCAATTAATACTTTGAAGGAGTGAATTCATATACACTTTGTATGGCAAATGATATGATTAAGAATCTTGAAAGGAAGTACTTACAATGGATTACCAAGGTAAGCCATAAAAGAAATCAGATGTATCCTTATGAGAAAGGGGGAGTATGAGGCAGAAGCACAGAGGAGACAGGCAGGCAGAGATCGGAGCAACGTAGCCACAAGCTCAGAAGTGCTTTCGCCGGCAGTCACCAGAAGCCAGGACCAGATTCTCCTCTAGCGTCCCCAGAGGGAAAGCAGTCCTGCCAGATTTCAGACTTCTGGCCTCCAGAACCATAAAATAATACCTTTCTTCTGCTTTCAGTCTCTAAATTGGTAATTGTTTGTTACAGCAGCCTCAGGCAATTAATGCAGCATCTTTCAAGGAGGTATATGAATTGTAAAATTATATCTTGCTATTTTTTTGTACCAAAAAATATTTCTTCTTTAATGTCAAAGGTGTCCACAATCAGAAGTTTCTTCTGTCAAAGTCCCAAAGGAAAAAAAAAATTATCACTAAGCACTACTGATATTGAATACATGTCTAAAAATTCATCACCTGACTCTCTCCCATCTTGCAAAGAATGGCTCCTTCCCTCTTCCATCAATTCCCACAGCCTATCAAGTCACCTCTTTCTTATTTATTGAGACAACAAAGCATCATTATATTTTATGTATAAACTGTAGTTATTTTCAAAATTTTATTTACTTCTTATATGCAAATGCTTTCATTGCTCAATGTTATATTTGTCTATTTGTGGAAAATCTTAGGTTAGGTTGAAACACATCATAAATTTTCCCACTAAAGTTAAGAGAGAGAGCTTTTTCTTCACTGGCTTTTCACTTAGTGACTGCGTTTATAGAAATGAATTATACTTCTATAAATATAGAATAAGATATATTTAATATATCTTATATAAGATACATTAAGATATATTTATTTCATCTATAGTATGATAAATGCCACCTGGTTAGGTAGATTGATTTCTTGGTGCTCTTCATCAATGTCTTATCAAGAATATGGAATAAAAAGTTTAAAAAATGGTTCAAACATGCCATCTCATCTACAGTAAGCTAGATGCTACTCCCCCATCTAAAATACATGTCCACATCCTAATCTCTGGAACCTGTTACTGTTATTTTCAAAGAAAGCAAGAGTTATAGGTTGGAAATCAGTGACCTGGCCCAGCCCTTTCACGTCATTGAAGCAGTAACAGGGGGCATGAGGAATGAAGTACCTTCCTTAGACCATTCATCTGGTTGGAGTCCCAGCAAGAATGGAATCCAGGTCTCCTAGCACCAACTCCCTAGTATTCTACCCAAGGTTTCATGAAAGGACTGAAGAAAAATGTGATTAATAAAGAGTCAGAAAACAACAAAACTTTTTTTTTTTTCTCTCTTTTGAGAAAAGACGAAATTGTATAGACATTCTTTAGCCTAGAAAAGGAAAGAGAAGGTCTTTCTTGTGGCTCAGACAGTAAAGAACCTGCCTGCAATGCAGGAGACCAGGTTTGATTTCTGGGTTAGGAAGATTCCCTGGAGAAGGGAATGGCTACCCACTCCAGTATTCTTGCCTGGAGAACTCCACGGACAGAGGAGACTGATGGGCTATAGCCTGCGGGGCCACAAAGAATTAGACACAACTGAGTGACTGAGCACACACATGTAAATGAGTTAACAAATACCTGGACGTGAAGAAAACATTAACTGGCTAAAGGCTACCTGACGTACACTTATTCTCACTAATAATAAGACCTTATAAGGCTCAACTCAAGGGGTCTTAAAGACTCTCTTATATGAGATTCTACTAGCAGCATCTCAGTTGTAGAATAAACATTCACACAACTAGTTCAAGTCAAATGGGTGGGAGGGGACACATTACAGAAAAGCTACAAAAGATCTCATGGATATCCAAGAAAAGAAAACGGAGTTTAGATGAACCAAATGGGAAATGAAACTAGAAGCTCCCCCCACCATCTCTCATGGGTCTCCATTTGTCTGTTCCACTCTACAGCTTCTCACTATGAACTAGCTTCCCCTGCTCTCTTGTTCCCTCCGACTTGCACATGGCTTTTACCGTGTCAGTTCAGTTCAGTTCAGTCGCTCAGTCATGTCCGATTCTTTGCAGACCCATGAACTGCAGCACATCAGGCCTCCCTGTCCATCACCAACTCCCGGAGTTCACTCAAACTCATGTCCATAGAGTCAGCGATGCCATCCCACCATCTCATCCTCTGTTGTCCCCTTCTCCTCCTGCCCTCAATCTTTCCCAGCATCAGAGTCTTCTCAAACGAGTCAGCTCTTCGCATCAGGTAGCCAAAGTATTGGAGTTTCAGCTTCAACATCAGTCCTTACAATGAACACCCAGGACTGATCTCCTTTAGGATGGACTGGTTGGATCTCCTTGCTGTCCAAGGGACTCTCAAGAGTCTTCTCCAACACCACAGTTCAAAAGCATCAATTCTTCCGCACTCAGCTTTCTTTATAGTCCAACTCGTGAGACTTTATAGTCCAACTCATCCATACATGACTACTAGAAAAACCATAGCCTTGACTAGATGAACCTTTGTTGGCAAAGGAATGTCTCTGCTTTTTAATATGCTGTCTAGGTTGGTCATAATTTTCCTTCCAAGAAGTAAGCGTCTTTTAATTTCATGGCTGCAGTCACCATCTGCAGTGATTTTGGAACCCAGAAAAATAAAGTCTCTGACTGATTCCACTGTTTCCCCATCTATTTGCCATGAAGAGATGGGACCAGATGCCATGATCTTAGTTTTCTGAATATTGAGCTTTAAGTCAACTTTTTCACTCTCCTCTTTCACTTTCATCAAGAGGCTCTTTAGTTCCTCTTCACTTTCTGCCATAAGGTGTCATCTGCATATGTGAGGTTATTGATATTTCTCCCAGCAATCTTGATTCCAGCGTGTGCTTCCTCCAGTCCAACATTTCCCATGATGAACTCTGCATATAAGGTAGATAAGCAGGGTGACAATATACAGCCTTGACGCACTCCTTTTCCTATTTGGAACCAGTCTGTTCGTCCATGACCAGTTCTAACTGTTGCTTCCTGACCTGCATACAGGTTTCTCAAGAGGCAGGTCAGGTGGTCTGGTATTCCCATCTCTTCAGAATTTTCCAGTTTATTGTGATCCACACAGTCAAAGGCTTTGGCATAGTCAATAAAGCAGAAATAGATGTTTTTCTGGAACTCTCTGGCTTGTTTGATGATCCAGTGGATGTTGGCAATTTGATCTCTGGTTCCTCTGCCTTTTATAACACCAGCTTGAACATCTGGAAGTTCATGATTCATGTATTGCTGAAGCCTGGCTTGGAGAATTTTGAGCATTACTTTACTAGCGTGTGAGATGAGTGTAGTTCAGAACCAAGTCACAAGTCCATATGATCCTTCAGTCAAAGGATTCATCATCATCTAATTAACTCAGAACCTCAGGGTCCATATTCTCAGGAATAAAATTTAGTTGGCTCAATGCATTCAACAAAGTCTCTATAAATTGTTTTCTACTGAGTCAGCTGCTCATCCCACAAAGACTGGTGTTTGACAGGTACTAAAGTCTGTGCAGATTCTTCAAAGGCATATAGAGCAAAGAGGAAATGATCAGCATGTGCATTATGGTAATCTAGAGTTATATAGCTCTTTTAGTTAAGGATACTCAGTAGAATTGCATCATTTCTGTATTTGAGCTTTTGGAAGAGATGACCACAACCTGGAATCAGAGAGCAGGAGCCTAAAATTTCCTTCTAGCTCTATGAGTTTACAGCAAAGCTTCACTACTTAGGCTGTATTATCAGGTTTTATCATTTAATATCCAGAAGTAGCTTCAATCAGCAGATTATCAGGGAAATCTTAGGAAACGAAAAACCTTCTCTGTTATACAACCTAGTCACTGACCTACCATTACTTAGAGGAAAGGAATAAAAAGAAGATATCAGCAGTACTTACAGAAGAAAAAAATCCTCTGAACTAACGTGATCAAAGTACAGTGCAACAGTTTTACAGAGCAGTGGAATTATAACAGAACTGGCTCCTTGGGTAATTAAAAAAAAAAAAAAAAAGGCTGACAGGGGTTGAGAAGAGGGGAGGATGAATAGGCAGGATACAGAGAATTTTTAGGACAGTGAAACCACTCTGCAGGATACTCTAATGGTGGATATATGTCACTATACATTTTTCTAACCCCATAGAATATACCATACCAAGAGTGAACCCTAAAGTAAATGATGGACTTTGGATGATTATGATATGTCATTGAAGGTTCATTAACTATAACAAATGTACAGTTAATGCGGCAAGGATGTTGATAATGGAGGACGTTGTACATATGTAGGGGAACAAAATATATGGTAAGTCTGTACTTTCCACTCAATTTTTCTAAGAGCCTAAAACTCCTCTCTAAATAAAATAAAAGAGTCTTTTTTAAAGGCCATGGTGACAGGAGCAATTTTGGCTCAACAAAACTCAGATCTACTCTAGACACTCAAAGAATAAGGCTCAGAAATAGCAGGAGCAGAGTGAAAAAGGCAAAAAAAAATGGATCTCAACTATTATCTGGCAGCAGCTGCAGCCCTCACACCCTATATAGTAAAATTAATCAGTTCCCTGAGTTACAATTTCATAAATTCAGACAGCCAGATGCTTGCTTCCTCCAGACATAGAGGATAATTTGTGTTGGTTATACTATGAGGTATTATCTGCTTCAAAGTCTACTATGTGATTCCTCAACCACCAGGAAATTAAAATACAAAAGCTTTTTATTGTGTCTCCCCCTCATTCTACCCTTAAGATACTATGTATTTCCAATGTCAACTAAGAATCTCATAAGGGAGAGCGCCTCTCACATGTAAAATATGAAGGTTTTTTTGTTGCTTCATTTGTTTATTCATCCAACTTAGACTACAGGATATTCTACAGCAGCACATGCCCTCTGGCATTAATTCCATGGGCTAGCTTTTCTTTAAACCCTTCCTCTAACAGATGTTCCTCTCCCTGTCACAAAAAGTCTGATCTTTTTACCTTCCTCTAACTCATCTTCAAGACCACTCGTTTAGAGGCAAGGTGATCTCAAGTAACAGGTTAATTATGTAGGTATGTATGTGCCCAGCCTAAGGGCTAGTAATGTGCTACTGATCTACTGATCCTTCTCTGTCACAACACAAGAATTGTATTTGGTCTGACAATGCTCAAAAAGTTTAACCATATCTATCTGGTTAAAATTAAAAAAAAAAAAATCAAAGAAAAAGTATGAGTCTATTTGCTTAATAACTATGGTAAAAATCTTGAAAATTTTCACTAGCTTAAGTCGCATTATTGTGCCCTTTGGCCTTAGGAAGCATTACCATGAACAAAGCTAGTAGAGGTGATGTAGTCCCAGCTAAGCTATTTCAAATCCTAAAAGATGCTGCTGCTAAGTGCTGCACTCAATGTGCCAGCAAATTTGGAAAACTCAGCAGTGGCCACAGGACTCAAAAAGGTCACTTTTCATTCCAATCCCAAAGAAAGGCAATGCCAAAGAATGTTCCAAATACCACACAATTGCACTTATTTCACATGCTAGCAAGGTAATGGTCAAAATCCTTCAAGCTAGGTTTCAACAGTACATGAACCAGAACTTTCAGATGTACAAGCTGGATTTAGAAAAGGCAGAGGAACCAGAGATCAAATTGCCAACATCCGTTGGATCATTAAAAATAGCAAAGTAATTCCAAAGAGACATCTACTTCTGCTCCATTGACTACGCTAAAGCTTTTGACTGTGTAGACCGCAAAAAACTGGAAAATTCTTAAAAAGATGGGAATGAATATCAGACCACCTTACCTGCCTCCTGAGAAACCTGTATGCAGGGAAAGAAGCAACAGTTAGAACCAGGCATGGAACAACCGACTGGTTCAAAACTGAGGAGTACGTCAAGACTGTCTATTACACCCTATTTATTTAACTTCTATGCAGTGTACGTCAAGCTAAAAGCCAGGCTGGATGACTCACAAACTTGAATCAACACTGCTGGGAGAAATATCAACAACCTCAGAAATGCAGATGATACCACTCTAATGGCAGAAAGCAAAGAGGAACCTAAAAAGACTCTTGATGAGGGTAAAAGAGAGTGAAAAAGCATGAATGTCCTGGCTGATGCTCTCAAGAGTATCAACAATGCTGAAAAGAGAGGCAAATGCCAGGTGCATATTAGGCTGTGCTCCAAAGTCAGCACCAGGTTTCTAACTGTGATGGTGAAGCATGGTTACATTGGTTAATTTGAAATTATAGATTATCACAGAGTTGGGAAAATTGTTGCAAACCTCATAGGCAGGCTAAATAAGTGTGGCGTGATCAGTCCCAGATTAACATCTAGAAAAATAACAGAATAACCTGCTCCCATCCCATCAGTTTGGTTTCTTTGTACTGACAACTTCAGCTGGCATCATGAACCATGAAAAAGCAAAATGTAAACACACAGGAAGGAAAATCCTTGGATTTTTTTTCTTGAGGGATGTAATACCTACAAATAAAATGCCTGGCAGTGGTGGGGACGGGGGCAGGGAGGGGAAGAAGAGGGAACAATCCCACTTACAATTACATCAGAAAGAATAAAATACCAAGGATTAAATCTAACCAAGAAGCAAAAGACCTGTGTGAAAAATTATAAGACACTGTTGAAAGAAATTGAAGATGGTACAAAGAAATGGAAAGATATACCATGTTCATGGATTAAAGAATATTGTTAAAATGACCATACTACAAAAGGAATACAGATTCAATGCAATTCCTTTCAAAACACCAATGGCATCTTAATACTGAAACAAATAATTCCAAAATTTGGGTAGAAACAAAAAGACTTTAAATAGCACAAAACAAATTTGAGAAAGAACAATAAAGCTGGAGGAATAACATATTCTGATTTCAAACTATACTACAAATCTACAATAATCAAAGGAGTATGATATTGGGACAAAAACAGATACATAGATCAATGGAACAAAAAACAGAGTCTAGAAGTGAACCCATACTTATATGGTCAATTAGTCTACAACAAAAAGAAGTAAAACAATACAATGGGATGAAACACCGTCATTAATAAATAATAAATAATAATAAATAATAAAAATAATAAATAATTAATTAATAATAACTGGACATCTAGATGCAAAAGAATCAAACTAGATTACTCTCACATTATATACAAAAATCAACTCTAAATGGATTAAAGCCTTAAATGTAAGATCTGAAATCATAAAACTCCTAGAAGAAAATAGACAGTGGTCTTCAGGAATATGTATTTTTTAATATATCTCCTCAGGCCAAGGAAACCAAAGCAGAAATAACTGGGACTCCATCAAATGAAAAAGCTTTTACACAGCAAAACAAAGATCATTCAAAAGATGAGCACTGATAACATTTCTGAAGGCACTCACCAAAAATATCACCACCACCTCTTATTCTCCTTAACAGTGGCAATTCACTTTTATATTTAATAATTTCAAAATTTTTATAAAATGTTTACATTGTTTTAATCAATTGTGAACCAGGAATAATTCAAAAGATAATTCATAAAAAATTAAATGCATAATATTATATTATATGCATTTTTATTGCAGAATCTTAACTCTATCACATGTCTATATTGTTTCACTGTATTATACTCAGTCAGGAGAAATTTCTTCATTTTTGAACTATCTGTCCTGAATATCTTCAACTTTCCATACTTGCCTCATTTCCAAATGGAGCATTATTCTTTCCTGCTTCCGTGAGTTCTCTGGGATCCCTTGCTTTTCCTACCCATGATCTACACATATGCCTTCCCATCTCATTTAGGCTTTTCTCCATCTACTGTTCTCCCTGTTCATTGCCTCCTTCTTGAGGTCTAGACTTGACAGCAAAATAGACTGCTGGAAGAGAGATGATGACATGAAGAAATCTCCTGAGCCTCATCAAGGAATGAGGCAAATAGTGGAAGTAATTCTGCAGCATGGCCTTTGAGTTTTTATTAAACGCAAATACCCTGAGAAGATGAAGCATACTCTTAAACATTAACATCAATGTCTCAGGAGAAGCATGCTGTAACAGGGAAAGGAAGAACAGACGAAGGTCCCAATCAACGACGGGTGAAACGAGAAGGTGTCAAATACCAATTCTGCCTACAGCCAGCCTGGGCAATTCGAAATTATTTAGCCTACCATTTCTGGAAGAAACAGTTGTAAAGCACAGAGTACACTGTCAATAAGGCTTGGTCTGCAATATTTATTATAGAGCATTAACAAGATCACTCAATCATTCTGTGACTGTCACACTGATTCTGAACCCACTCTTTACATTTTGTTTTAAACACTATGTTTCTAGAAAACTATTTACTGGAAGTGCAAGTTTATTTAAGTATTCACTGGGTTCCACAGTAATATTAGGTATAAAACAACTCATTTTTATGAGTTAAGAATTTAATGAATGGCAATAGCTACTCTAACATCTTGTCTTAAATCACTGCAGATGGTGATTACAGCCATGAAATTAAAAGACACTTGTTCCTTGGAAGAAAAGCTATGACAAACCTAGAGAGCATATTAAAAAGCAGAGACATTCCTTTGCTAATAAAGGTCCATCTAGTCAAAGCTATGGTTTTTTCCAGTAGTCATGCATGGATATGAGAGTTGGACCATAAAGAAAGCTGAGTGTTGAAGAATTGATGCTTTTGATCTGTGGTGTTGGAGACAACTCTTGAGAGTCCCTGGGACTGCAAGAGATCCAACCAGTCCATCCTAAAGGAAATCAGGCCTGAATATTCATTGGAAGGACTGATGCTAAAGCTCCAATACTTTGGCCACCTAATGCGAAGAACAGACTCATTAGAGAAGACCCTGATGCTGGGAAAGATTGAAGGCAGGCAGAGAAAGGGACGACAGAGGATGAGATGGTTGGATGGCATCACTGACTCAGTGGACATGAGTTTGAGCAAGCTCTGGGAGTTGGTGATGGACAGGGAAGCCTGGTGTGTTGCAGTCCACGGGGTCGCAAAGAGTCGGACACAACTGAGTGACTGAACTGAACGGAATAGCTTAATTATTTTGAGCTGCCACTAGAAATAAGGTTAACTTTTTCCAAAAACATGAATAGCTACTTATGAGTCTACCCTCTTTCTCTTAATCTAATAAATGTCAGTAGAACAGAGTAATTAAGGAGGCTGCCTCTGGAGGTAGACTGCCAAGGTTTGAATTCTCACTTTGCCCTATGACCTTGGGAAATTATTTAACCTCCTCATGTCTCAGTTTCTGCATCTTTAAATGGGGAAAACCTAGGAATTACTGTGAATAATAAAATGTATTACTATTTAGAAAGCACTTAGACTTGTGCCTGGCACATTGTAAGCACTCGAAAAATGTTAGCTACTATCATTAGTTATGGCATTTCTAACAAAACAATGATGATATTTTTCTCCAAGATTTCTCCACTAGGTAGAAATAATCTCTCCTGGTGGATTTAAATGCCTGTCAGCAAAAGCACTCCTGAAATCAAGGGAGTCAACAGTAAGAATAAGCATTAGTGCCTTGGACAAGCTGCACCACACAAACCTGAAAGCCACAGAGTTGCTTGTTTTACTATACCACAAATATTAGAGTCAGAGGTTTCTAAATTTTGCTAAGCCAGTTCCTGCTACATTCAAAATATGGTAATATAAGATGGTTTGGTATGCTATCAAGTCATGGGTTGTATAAACACTAGTTTACAACAAAAATGACTTATAAAAGTGCTATGGTTCTTAGCGGTTATATTAAATTATATTTGAGGCCTTTTATTTTTCTAGTTGCAAAAAATAGGGAGAAGAGTCTACTTGAGAGTGAGAACCAAATTTAACTAAACTGTAAATTTCTCAAGATAACTTGAAAACTTCAGTTCAGTCTCTTTTAATGTGTAAGACCAAACACAGTACAGTTTATAACGTGAAATCCAAACCATCACTAGGCAACTAGGTTCCAAACTAGCTCTACCATTATTAGCTGTGCGGCTCAAAATATTTCACCTCTTTAAAAGAAAAGGGTAATGATACCAATCACCTAGAACCAAAAAGTAGATTAAATGAGACAAATGTCGACAATATGTAACTGTTAATAAATAACACAGGAAAATATCATTTACTTGAGCTCTGAGATTACTCCTACACAAACACACTCATACATAAAAAGAAGAAAAAGAAAAAAGAATCTAAGATATAAGGAGGAAAGCTTAAAAAGACATTTTAAAATTCTTCCTATATAACAAAGGTTTTTTATACCTGAGAGAAAGTGAAGATAAAGAAAATGGCTATATTGTCAAAGCAAAGAACTGTGAGTAAAGTCACAGACATCCAAATAATATGAAAGAATTTAAAAAGAAATTATTTTTTAGTCAGTATCAAAGGTGAAATTTATATGTAATTAGGAACTTCAGGAAGGTTACAACTATGATGGAATAATTCACCCAATCAGAATTGGCTCAGAGAAACTGTAATTTAAAATTAGTACAATATTATAAATTAAAAATATTTTAGTAAACATAAAGTAGAATGTTATAAATTCTATGAAGTTTTACACTTACCATTATGTTCTTTTATGTATATCATAATTAAAAAGTAAAAATGATGCCATGTTAAGAAGATCACATCAAAAAACACATATTTACTCTTTCATTAACTGATACTGGACTGCTGATTAAATGAAAAAGTATTCAATAACAGTGGTAATCCAAAAATCAGAAAAAAATAAAACCAGAGTAAAACAAAAGAATACCAATTTTTGCCTATAAAATTAGCAATTAAAAAGTAATTCCCAGTGCTGGCAAGAATACAGTTAAATAGCCACTCATATACAGGTTTATGGGAGTGTAACTTGTACAAGTTTTTTGGATGATAATAGGAAAAGTATGCCAAAAGCTTTGAAAGTGTTTACGCCCTTTCACCTATAAACCCACTTCTAGGAACAGAGCCTAAGGAAATAACCAGAGATGTATACAATGAGTGATATATAAGGATGTTCACTGCAAACAACAGGAAAAAAAACTGTTTTCTAAATTTTCAACAAGCAACTAATTTGTAATACAGCCGGATAAAAGTACCAGCGAACTCATGTCTCATTTTAGAGGAACATGATTTAGTGAAATGGAAAGATGCTTCTGTTAGATGGCTACATTTAAGACTATAAAATACTATACACAGGATGACTGCAATTTTATATACACAAATATATTCATATGCAACAAAAAACTGAAAAGCTAAACACTGCAATGTTAACAATAGTTACCTCCGTGTGGTGATTTTATTTGCTTAATTATACTTCTCGTTATTTTCTAAATTTCCTAAGATAAAAGGAAATGTATTATTTTTATATCCAGTACAGTCATCCTTGTGGTTTACCCAAAACAGCTTATTACAGCTAAGTCTATGAGGGTAATCCCACACCTCTTAACTGGAGTAAAGTTACAACCATAACTGTATCCTGGCCAAGGAGATACTAGGAGACATCTGGGATAGAGGCCTCCAGGAAAGGTTTTCTTGCTCCTGAGAAGGAAAGGGCGAGAGCTACTGCATTGTTCTGAAAATGGTCACGTCTAGATGTGATTCACTTATTTGTCATTCAAAATACATTTACTGAACACCTACTGTGCAGTTCTTGGCCCATCTCTAAATAGGGAGATTGTCTGCTATTACATCTAAAAGTTCTAAATTAGTAAACTTTAGTAATTAAATACAAAAATCTTAATTATCATCCATCTTCCACTTTATTCTTCACAGGTAAGAGAATTTGTTGGCTCAATGGCAGTTTATTAAACAAGAAAACAAAACAAACATCACCACCACCACAACATAAACCTGACCAATTACACAGGTTAAACAAAACAAAACAAAAAGACAGTACTTCAAGCCATCACTGCCCTATTACACATTACGCATTGACAATACTACAAGAGAGGAGTATGAAAATCTGGAACAAAGATTAAGAGCTCTGTTTCTCCCATGCTAACTTCAAGGCTGTGAAAAAAATACACAAACCTTTAATTTCAATGCACAGAAGAATACACTAAACCTGACAGAGCTTGCTAAAATCACAGAGGAATTTTAAGTGCCCAGATCTGCCATATGTACTCATGATGGAGATTTTTTTCAAAAGCAAATATACAGTTCCATGTCTTTTTGAAAGCACATCCTAAAATTTGGATGTCTTGGGGACTACCTATCATTAAGAATTGCTGTATAGATCTGTAATATAATAATGCCCTTAGGGACCACTGGGGTGTGTACAGTTCTTTGCCCCAACATTACATGGCCCCATGTGGCTGTATTTTTTTTAATGTGACATTTATTGGCTCATGTTTTAATTAGAAAAAAAGTTAAGAAAATATGTATATCTTTCAAAAGTTAATTTTTAAAAGGTAACTTGAACACATTACAAAATATTTTAACACTGATCAATTCATTCTTGATTCATTTCTATAAAAATAGATCAAATATACTGAGGTTATTAAAGGAAGACATAACTTTATCCTCAACAGACTTTCTCAATCTCTTGATATAAAAATGATGATGATGATGATTATAGCAGCTAACACTTACACAGTGTTTACCCTATGCCAACAACAACCATTAGCTCTTTTGATGTCTCAATATCCTCAATACTGTTTTATAGATGAGGAAACATGGCAAAGAGAGATTCAATTTCTTGCCCAAGTTTACATATCTTATTCACTGAGGAACAGATCAAGCACTTATCCACATCACAAATCACTGATGACATGTCACAAAAGAAAGTGAAAGCTGAATATGAAAAGTAACTTTTGTTTTTATCTGTTAACAAAAGCAAAATTTTTCAGGGACTCAACCTAAAAATTTTGGCTTATTTTCTTAAGGATAAATTATCATTTTATTCTGAGTATTTGCATTCCTCATTTACATTCAAACTGCTTAATTCTTCTCTCAAATCTCTCTAACAACCCCATCCCATACCACATCATCGGGGTCAACAGGCTCATTCTAAAATTCTCAGTGGGTCCTTCCAACTGTCAGAGGCAATCTCTCTGTCTGCTGTTTCTATTTACACACCCCAAGTCTACCCACCCAAACTTCTGTGGGGAAACCAAAGACAATGTCTGCCTCTGCTAAAAGATAAAGGGAGAAAAATGTTTTCCACACAGTTAAAAGAATCCCTTTTGTCAAATCAATCTGATGATGCTGAATGAACTGAATACTTCCCTGAGACCACCTCACCACTGGCTATTTAATATGAAACTGCATAGTTTTCAAGATGGAAACTATTCAAATTGCCCTCAAAAAGTTAAACTAGAAGATCTGCTTTTTTATGTCTAAAAAAAAAGGCAGGAATTTTAGAGAGAAGCTATACACCTGCAGTATGCTTTTTCCTGAATAAAAATATATTTCTGTTTTCTAAAGTAAAAATTCAAGACACATACCCAAGATAAGGGATTTTACCATTGCTATACAGTAAAATCCATTTTTCCAGCTGATAAGATTTCCCTATCCTCCCAACCCCAAGTCACAATTTCTCTCAAGAGCTCTGAAATTTAATTCGCAAGTTGTACAAATTCATGTCCTGAGCTTCTGACAATCTATGTATTAAGAAGAGGGGATCTGACATGAAAGTAAAATGTTTGACACTTAACTCTAATGAATGAGATTTTTAAAACTGGTTGTTTATCTAAAAACATTCATGCTTTCTCTAAAACAAAGCCTAAAGTTTCAGCAAGGAAGAATAATTTTTAAAGTAGGGTTTATTTACAATTTCATTGCTTTTTCCAGTGGTCATGTATGGATGTGAGAGTTGGACTATAAAGAAAGCTGAGGGCCGAAGAATTGATGCTTTTGAACTGTGGTGTTGCAGAAGACTCTTGAGAGTCCCTTGGACTGCAAGGAGATCCAACCAGTCCATCCTAAAGGAGACAGTCCTGAGTGTTCACTGGAAGGACTGATATTGAAGCTGAAACTCCAACACTTTGGCCACCTGATGCGAAGAGCTGACTCATCTGAAAAGACCTTGATGCTGGGAAAGATTGAGGGCAGGAGGAGAAGGGGACGACAGAGGATGAGAAAGTTGGATAGCACCACCAACTCAATGGACATGGGTTTGGGTGGACTCAGGGAGTTGGTGATGGACAGGGAGGCCTGGCGTGCTACAGTTCATGGGGAAACAAAGAGTCGGACACGACTGAGCGACTGAACTGAACTGAACTGAACTGTCCAAGTGATTGTGTCTCTTTTATGTAAGATGATCTCTCTTTACTAAGACCATAATAAGAGATAATTAAACTTGCTATGGAACTATTTGCTCCAACAGATCTTAATAGTTATAAGTTAGACACTGATGTATTTTATTTATCTGCCTACATATTATTAATACTTGAAAACCACTTGACCATTTCAAGATTATTCCTTAATCTTAGCATGCCATGATACAAATTCTCCAGGCAAGTTGCACTCTCATACAGGTGTCTGTGCTTTTATGTTTTCTGTAAATTTCCTAGTACACATTCTCACAATAGGTAATAGTTATATCACCTAGCACCTGGATTCAGTATTTAATACTGGTGCTAACATCTTGCATTATTAAGCCAAGACATGTATTTCCTATGCTCTTCAACCTTGATTCATTTGTTAAGTATTCACATCCAGTGCTTCTATCTGATTAGCACTATAGCACTTCGTTCTTTTTCTTTTTTTCCAATCATATTTCTCTTTCATTTTTCTGCTCCTCTAAGAATTTCATTTCAATCTATAGCTTCTCCATTTATATTTCATTAATGTGAAATCAGCAGGTAATGCTCAAAATCCTTCAAGCTAGGCTTCAACACCACATAAACTGAGAACTTCCAGATGTACAGCTGGATTTAGAAAGGCAGAGAAACCAGAGATCAAATTGCCAACATCCACTAGATCACAGTAAAAGCAAGAGAATTCCAGAAAAACACCTACTTCTGTTTCATTGACTATGGTAAAGCCTTTACTGTGTGGATCATAACAAACTGTGGAAAATTCTTAACGAGATGGGAATACCAGATCACCTTACCTGTCTACTCAGACATCTATAGGCAGGTCAAGAAGTAACAGAACCAAACATGAAACAACAGACTGGTTCAAAACTGGGAAAGGAGTTCATCAAGGCTATATGTTGTCACCCTGTTTATTTAACTATATGAAGAGTATATACAACATGTAAAATGCTGGGCTGGATGACTCACAAGCTGGAATCAAGACTGCCAGGAGAAATACCAACAACCTTAGATATGCATATGATACCACTCTAATGGCAGAAAGTGAAGAAGAATTAAAGAGTGTCTTGAAGAAGGTGAAAGAAGAAGAGTGAAAAAGCTTGTTTAAAACTCAACATTCAAAAAACTAAGATCATGGCATCCGGTCCCATCACTTCATGGCAATAGATGGGGAAATAATGGAAATAGTGATGGATTTTCTTTTCTTGGACTCCAAATCACTGCGGATGGTGACTGCAGCCATGAAATTAAAAGATGCTTTCTCCTTGGAAGAAAAGCTAAGACAAACCTAAACAGATTATTAAAAACCAGAGACATCATTTTGGTGACAAAGGTTCATATAGTCAAAGCTATGGTTTTTCCAGTAGTTTTGTACAGTTGTGAGAGTTGGACCATAATGAAGGCTGAGTGCTGAAGAATTGATGCTTTCAAACTGTGGTACTGGAGAAGACTCTTGAGAGTCCCTTGGACTGCAAGATCAAACCAGTCCATCCTAAAGGAAATCAGTCCTGAATATTCATTGGAAGGACCTGATGCTGAAGCTAACGCATCAATACTGTGGCCATCTGGTGTGTAGAGCCAACTCATTGATAAAGACCCAGGTACTGGAAAAGATTGAGGGCATGAGAAGAAGAGGACGACAGAGGATGAGATGCTTGAATGGCATCAGTGACTCAATGAACATGAGTTTGAGCAAACTGCAGGAGATGGCAAAGGACAGGAAAGCTGGTGTGCTGCAGTCTGTGGGGGTCGCAGAGTCGGATCAATTCAACAACTTAACAACAACAAAAATGCGTCTTTTACAGTTTGTCAAAGGTACCACATGGGAAGTGAAGAAACAGACAAAGGATTAATCTCAAAAATATACAAGCAACTCCTGCAGCTCAATTCCAGAAAAATAAATGACCCAATCAAAAAATGGGCCAAAGAACTAAACAGACATTTCTCCAAAGAAGACATACAGATGGCTAACAAACACATGAAAAGATGCTCCACACCACTCATCATCAGAGAAATGCAAATCAAAACCACAGTGAGGTACCATTACACGCCAGTCAGGATGGCTGCTATCCAAAAGTCTACAAGCAATAAATGCTGGAGAGGGTGTGGAGAAAAGGGAACCCTCTTACACTGTTGGTGGGAATGCAAACTAGTACAGCCATTATGGAAAACAGTGTGGAGATTTCTTAAAAAACTGGAAATAGAACTGCCATATGACCCAGCAATACCACTTCTGGGCATACACACTGAGGAATCCAGATCTGAAAGAGACACGTGCACCCCAATGTTCATCGCAGTCTTTGTTTTTTAAATTTTCTGAACCTTTAAAAACTCCGAAGAGCTAAATGCTCAGAAGTATAGATTTCCTACATACAGCACTATCTCCTTCCACTGAAGTATATATAAATTAACAGGTACAGTTATCACACAATCACTGAGTGTTTGCATTTCCACTGGTTATAGTCAGTCAGTCAGTTCAGTCGCTCAGTCGTCTCCGACTCTTTGCGACCCCATGAATCGCAGCATGCCAAGCCTCCCTGTTCATCATCAACTCTCGGAGTTTACTCAAACTCATGTCCATCAAGTCGGTGATGCCATCCAGCCATCTCATCCTCTGTCATCCCCTTCTCCACCTGCCCCCAATCACTCCCAGCATCAGGATCTTTTCAGATGAGTCAGCTCTTCGCATTTGGTGGCCAAATTTGGAGTTTCAGCTTCAGCATCAGTCCTCCCAATGAACAGCCAGGATTGATCTCCTTTAGGATGGACTGGCTGGATCTCCTTGCGGTCCAAGGGACTCTCAAGAGTCTTCTCCAACACCACAGTTCAAAAGCATCAATTTTTCGGCGCTCAGCTTTCTTCACAGTCCAACACTCACATCCATACATGACCACTGGAAAAACCATAGCCTTGACCAGACGGACCTTTGTTGGCAAAGTAATGTCTATGCCTTTTTTTTTTTTTCATTTATTTTTATTAGTTGGAGGCTAATTACTTTACAATATTGTAGTGGTTTTTGTCATACATTGACATGAATTAGCCATGGATTTACATGTATTCCCCATCCCAGTCCCCCCTCCCACCTCCCTCTCTACCCGATCCCTCTGGGTCTTCCCAGTGCACGAGGTCCGAGCACTTGTCTCATGCATCCAGCCTGGGCTGGTGATCTGTTTCACCCTAGATAATATACATGTTTCAATGCTGTTCTCTTGAAACATCCCACCCTCGCCTTCTCCCACAGAGTCCAAAAGTCTGTTCTGTACATCTGTGTCTCTTTTTCTGTTTTACGTATAGGGTTATCATTACCATCTTTCTAAATTCCATATATATGTGTTAGTATACTGTAATGGTCTTTATCTTTCTGGCTTACTTCACTCTGTATAATGGGCTCCAGTTTCATCCATCTCATTAGAACTGATTCAAATGAATTCTTTTTAATGGCTGAGTAATATTCCATGGTGTATATGTACCACAGCTTCCTTATCCATTCGTCTGCTGATGGGCATCTAGGTTGCTTCCATGTCCTGGCTATTATAAACAGTGCTGTGATGAACACTGGGGTGCACGTGTCTCTTTCAGATCTGGATTCCTCAGTGTGTATGCCCAGAAGTGGTATTGCTGGGTCATATGGCAGTTCTATTTCCAGTTTTTTAAGAAATCTCCACACTGTTTTCCATAGCGGCTGTACTAGTTTGCATTCCCACCAACAGTGTAAGAGGGTTCCCTTTTCTCCACACCCTCTCCAGCATTTATTGCTTGTAGACTTTTGGATAGCAGCCATCCTGACTGGCGTGTAATGGTACCTCATTGTGGTTTTGATTTGCATTTCTCTGATAATGAGTGATGTTGAGCATCTTTTCATGTGTTTGTTAGCCATCTGTATGTCTTCTTTGGAGAAATGTCTGTTTAGTTCTTTTGCCTATTTTTTGATTGGGTCATTTATTTTTCTGGAATTGAGCTGCAGGAGTTGCTTGTATATTTTTGAGATTAATCCTTTGTCTGTTGCTTCGTTTGCTATTATTTTCTGCCAGCCTGAGGGCTGTCTTTTCACCTTGCTTATAGTTTCCTTTGTTGTGCAAAAGCTTTTAAGTTTCATTAGGTCCCATTTGTTTATTTTTGCTTTTGAGTCTCTGCTTTTTAATATACTATCTAGGTTGGTCATAACTTTCCTTCCAAGGAGCAAGTGTCTTCTAATTTCATGGCTGCAATCACCATCTGCAGTGATTCTGGAGCCCCAAAAAACAAAGTCGGACACTGTTTCCACTGTTTCCCCATCTATTTCCCATGAAGTGATGGGACCGGATGACATGATCTTAGTTTTCTGAATGTTGAGCTTTAAGCCAACTTTTTCACTCTCCTCTTTCCCTTTCATCAAGAGGTTTTTTAGTTCCTCTTCACTTTCTGCCATAAGGGCGGTGTCATCTACATATCTGAGGTTATTGATATTTCTCCTGGCAATCTTGATTCCAGCGTGTGCTTCGTCCAGCCCAGTGTTTCTCATGATGTACTGTGCATAAAAGTTAAATAAGCAGGGTGACAATATACAACCTTGATGCACTCCTTTTCCTATTTGGAACCACTCTGTTGTTCCATGTCCAGTTCTAACTGTTGCTTCCTGACCTACATATAGGTTTCTCAAGAGGCAGGTCAGGTGGTCTGGTATTCCCATCTCTTTCAGAATTTTCCACAATTTATTGTGACCCACACAGCAAAGGCTTTGGCACAGTCAATGAAGCAGAAATAGTTGGTTTTCTGGAACTCTCTTAAAAATTACACAGTTGAACCTTGAATAAATAAACATGATTATATTATAAAAAGAGCACACCATAAAAGGGTCTGTCCTTAGTTGCTCAGTCTTATCCGACTCTTTGTGACCCCATGGAGTGTAGGCCACCAGACTCCTCTGTCCACGGGGATTTTCCAGGCAAGAATACTGGAGTGGTTTGCCATGCTCTCCTCCAGGGAATCTTCCCAACTCAAGGATCAAACCCAGGTCTCTCACACTGCAGGTGGATTCTTTACCTTCTGAGCCACCAGGGCAGCCCTCCATAAAAGGATAGTTGTCTTTTGCATTTGTACTCCACAGGGTACTACCAGGTTGGTGCAAAAGCAATTGTTTTTGCACTATTGAACTTTGGTGTTTGATATTGGAATACATTCTTAAATAAATGTGGCTATGTTATACATCATTTTAAAGCACATTTCTCACTTCGTGTTTCATTGCTACTGACTTATTACTTGATGTTTATTTTATATTTGTTTTGGACTAGGGAAATGATGTTAAGACAAAAAGCAAACTCTGGCAACTTTCTTATTTGAGTTCAAAATGGGTCATAAAACAGCAGAGAAAACTCACAACATCAACAATGCATTTGACCCAGGAACTGCTAACGAATGTACAGTTCAAGAAGTTTTGCAAAGGAGACAAAAGCTTTGAAGATAAAGAGCGTGCAGTAGCTGGCCATCAGAAGTTGACAACAACCAACTGAGAGGATCATCAAAGCAGATCATCTTACAACCACATGAGAAGTTGCTGAAGAACTCAACATTGACCACTGCTTTGGCATTTGAAGCAAACTGGGAAGGTGAAAAAGTTAGGTAAGTAAGTACCTCATGAGCTGACTGAAATCAAAATATGTCATTTTGAAGTGTCATCTTCTCTTACTCTAGGCAACAACAACAACAAACCATTTCTCAATTGGATTGTGATGTGCAACGAAAAGTGGATTTTATACAATCAGCAATGGCCAGCTCAGTGGTTGGACTGAGAAGCTCCAAAGAACTTCCCAAAGTCAAACTTGCACCAAAAAAAAAGGTCATGGTCACTGTTTGGTGGTCTGCTGCCTGTCTGGTCCACTACAGCTTTCTGAATTCAAAACCATTCTATCTGAGAAGTATGCTCAGCAAATCAGTGAGATGCACCAAAAACTGCAATGCTTGCAGCTGGCACTGGTCAACAGAAAGGACCCTTCTTCTTTACAGCAACACACAACCACATGTTATGCAAGCAATGCTTCAAAAGTTGAACATATTGGGCTAAGAAGTTTTGCCTCGTCCTCCATATTCACCTGACCTCTCACCAACTGACTACCACTTCTTCAAGCATCTTGACAACTTTCTGCAGGGAAAATGCTTCTACAACCATCAGGATGCAGAAAACACTTTCCAAAAGTTTTTCAAATCCCTAAGCACAGATGTTTATGCTACAGGAATAAACCTATTTCTCATTGGCAAAAATGTGTCGATTGTAATCATTACTATTTTGCTTAATAAAGATGTGTTTGAGCCTAGTTATAATGATTTAAAATTCGTGGTCTGAAACCACAATTACATTTGTACCAACAGAATAATAATTTTATGTGTTAATATCAATAGCTAAGGCTTCTGATCATGCTAAAATTCATAAATCACTCTTATCCACAGAATTCATATAAATTCCAATGTTCATAAATCCTCTGTTGTTCTCAAACTTTTAAAAAATTTTAATTTTAACCTTAACTGTAGCATACAAATTTCAGAACAATGTTTAGACATGCCTTAAGTTTAAGCCTGCTAAGAGAATGTTCCCAGAAAACTGGTCTTCATGTCCATCCAATCTTGCAGTAAACTTTGAAGAATATAAAAGGATTTCTGTGTGTATCAATTACTTTTCCCTGCTGAGTGGGTAAGGATGTCACTGGGTTCCAAACAATAACACTCAAGCATGAGGAGAGGTAAATGACCAAAAATGTATAAAAGTCTCTTAAGAACTAAGGGGACTTGATCCACAGATTTCCATATCTACTACCATTAAGGAAACGGAACATCTTCCAATTATATCTTCCCATCAACAATATGAACGTTAATCCACAGATCTCAGGACTCTAAATTCCAAGAACAATAAATGCCTTATTTGAGGTTCCCCAGAAGTAGTTTATCTGGAAAGTAAACTGTTAGGGAAGTGGAGAAAGAATACAGAGGGGAGAACTTCTAGGATAACCATTAAAAGAACAGATATAGATTAGGTAATTTAGAAAATAACATGAACTATGAACTGATTTTTTAAAATTATCAATCAAAAAGAATGCAAGAAAGGACAGAAAATGGAATGCAGAATAGTTACAATACAAAGAAGGAAGGAAATAAAAAGCTGATTTATCACTGATCACATCAAATGTAAATGGACTAAAATGATCTAGTTTAAAAAAGATGATCAAAATGAATTTTTAAAATCCAAACATACAGTGTTTATCAGGGTGACAATTAAAACTTCAAGAAAAGTTGAGTATAGATATAAATACTGACAAAAATAGGGTTAATGTACCTATTTCTATTAAAGAAAATAGGCTTTAGAGCAGAAATCTTTACCAGATAAAGCAGTTCACTTCATCATGACAAAAATTCAACTCACGAGAATGCTATAATAATTCTAAATTTGAATACATCAAATGATACAGTATCAACCTACATAAAGCAAAAATTGACACAACTCCCAAGAAGAAAATGGAATAATTCCATAATCAAAACAAGTGGGACATAATTAAAGCATTTATAGCTATAACTGTGTATATTTTTCAAAGATTTAAAAATTAATGTACTCATGGCTCAGATGGTAAAAGTATCAGCCTGCAATGCAGGACACCCCGGTTCGATCCTTGAGTTGGGAAGATCCCCTGGAGAAGAGAATAGCTACCCACTCTAGTATTCTTGCCTGAAGAATTCCATGGATAGAGGAACCTGACGGGCTATAGTCCATGGGATGCAAACAGTTGGACATGACTGAGTAACTAACACTTTCACTTTCACTTCAACCTTATCTCGTTCACAAAATTTCTCAAAATGGATCAGACTTTAATATAAGAGCTAAAATTACAAAACTTAGAAGAAAACATAGGAGAAAAGCTTCATATCACTGACCTCAGTAATGCTGTCTTAGATATGACAACAAAAGTACAGGTATAAAAAGAAATTGAACTTCATAAAAATCTAAAACTTTTGGGCATCAAAGAATACGATCAAGAGAGTGAAAAGACAACATAAAGAATGAAAAAATATTTGGAAATCATATTTCTAATGAGTTAAAATGGAGAATATATAAACAAGTCCTATGACTCAATAACAACAACAACAAAATTAACTTGACTAAAAAATGGGCAATGGTCTTAAACAGACATTATCCCAACAAGATATATAAATGGCTAATAAGCACATGAAAAGAGAGGAACCATTAATCATTATGGAATTGTAAATTAAAAACCACCAAAAGATATCACTTCACATACATTAATGGCTATCATCAAAACAAACAATAGAAAATAAATGCCAGTGAAACTGTAGAGAAATTGGAACCCTTGAGCATTGCTGGAATGAATATAATATGATGCAACCACTATGGAAAAGAGCATATGATGGTTCCTTTAAAAATTAACCTGAATTACCATATGACCCAGCAATTCCAGCTCAGGGTATATATCCAAAAGAACTGAAAGTAGTGAGCAGAACATTACACCAGTGTTCACAGCAGCACTGCCCATAACAGCCAAAAGGGAGAAACAACAGATGAACAGACACATAAACTGTGGGATATACATACAATGAAACTTTTATGCTATGTATACTTTTATATGTTATTTAGCTTTTATGTTAGGTACATTTTACCACAATGAAAAAAATTTTAATTAATAAGTTAGGTATCTCAAGAAGTTAGAAGGAAAAAAAAAAAGAATCCAAATAATAGCAGAAGGGAGGAAATATTAGATCACTACTCAGAAGAAACTGTTTAAAGAAAAGTTCAAGACCTAGTTATGAATCTGTTATAAATTAAATTTCCTAAATATAAAAACTTTATAGAAGAAATATGTCCTTGAGACCTTTGTCAATACTACTAAAGTAATGTAAAAGTAAAGTAAAAAATAACGAGAAGTTTTCAACGGCTCTGTCAGACTTTCATTGTTGTACCAATCAAAATCATCTGTAGTCAGGTAGAGACAAATATTATATGGTATCACTTATGTGTGGGATCTAAAAGAATAATACAAGTCAACTTATTTACAAAACAGAAACAGACTCACAGACATAGAAAACAAACCTCAAGTTACCAAAGGGGAAGGGGAGGAGGAGGGATGAAAGCAGAACGTGAAGGGGGTCAAAGAGAAGAGTGGAAAAGCTGGCTTAAAATTCAACATTCAAAAAACTAAGATCATGGCATCCAGTTCCATCACTTCGTGGCAAATAGATGGGAAAAAATGAGGAAACAGTAACAGACTTTATTTTGTTAGGCTCCAAAATCACTGTGGACAATGACTGTAGCCACAAAATTAAAAGATGCTTGCTCCTTGGAAGGAAAGCTATGACAAAGAAGACCTAGACAGAGAATTAAAAAGTAAAGATATTACAACCTTGCTGACAAAGATCCATCTAGTCAAAGCTATGGTTTTTCCAGTAGTCATGTACGGATATGAGAGTTGGACCATAAAGAAGGCTGAGCACTAAAGAACTGGTGCTTCCAAATTGTAGTGCTGGAGAAAACTCTTGAGAGTCCCTTGGACAGCAAGGAGATCAAAGAGTTAATCCAACAGGAAGTTAACCCTGAATATTCATTGGAAGGACCCTGGTTCGATTCCTGGGTCAGGAAGATCCACTGGAGAAGGGATAGACTACCCATTCCAGTACTCTTTGGCTTCCCTTGTGGCTCAGCTGGTAAAGAATCCGCCTGCAATGCAGGAGACCCGAGTTCGATCCCTGAGTTGGGAAGATCCCCTGGAAGAGGGAAAGGTTACCCACTCCAGTATTCTGGCCTGGAGAATGCCATGGACTGTATAGTCCATGGGGTCGCAAAGAGTCAGACACAACTGAGCAACTTTCAGTTCACTAGTCATTGGAAGGACTGATGCTGAAATTGAAGCTCCAATACTCTGGCCACCTGATGCAAAGAGCCGACTCATTGGAAAAGACCCTGTTGCTGGGAAAGACTGAAGGCAAAAGGAGAAGAGGGCGACAGAAGACGAGATGGTTAGATGGTATCACCGACTCAAAAGACATGAATTTCAGCAAACTTCAGGAAACAGTGAAAGACAGAGAAGCTTATCAAACTGCAGTCCACAGGGTTGCAAAGAGTGGGACAGACTTAGTGACTGAAGAACAACAACAACAATATGGAATTAATAGGTGTGCATCACTATATGTAAAATAGATAAATAACAAGGACTTACTGTATAGCACATGGAACTATATTCAGTATCCTGTGATAACCCAAAATGAAAAAGAATTTGAACCTGTACACTGAAAACACAATGTTGCAAATCAACTATAATGTTAAAAAATCATTTGTAAAGATAGTGACAGAAAAGATAATAACAAGTGCTAATGAGTTGTGGAGAAATTGGAACCCTCATATGTTGCTGATGAGAATATAAAGTGGTGCAGCAAGCTGTGGAAAACAGTCTGGCAGCTTCTCAAAAAGTTAAACATAGACATATCATATGACCTAGAAGTTCTAGTCCTGGGGATAGGCCCAAAAAAATAAAAAACAGGTATTCGAAGAAAAACTTGTATACATGTTCAAATGTTCAAATAAGCATTATTCATAATAATCAAAAAGTGGAAGCAACCCAAATATCCACCAACTGATGAATGGGATAAAATGGGATAAAAATATGGAATTATTTAACCATAAAATGGAATGAAATATTGATCCATACAATTATCAACCCTGAAAACATTATAGTAACTGAAAGGAGAAAGACACAAAAAGCCACATATTGTAAGATTCCATATACAAAATGCCCATCACTACTCTTGCCATCCAGTTACCTCCTAGATGAAAGGTACAAAAGAGCAGGTAATGAACTTTCAGCAAGGTCCTTCCGACTTTGTGATGGCCATGAGCAGGTGTATAAGGGAAAGAAACAAGTGGTGGGAAAAAACACAGGGGGGCAGTTTTAATCCATAATGTGAAAAATTCAAAGCAGAAAAACAAAGAAAGTGGTAGATGCTTTCTTTTTAAAAAAAAAAAAAATTAAGGTATAATTAATTTATAATATTATAAAAATTTCAGGCGTACAACATAGTGATTCAACAATTTCTAAAGGTTATACTCCATTTATAGAAATCATAAAATGTTGGCTATATTCCCTTGCTGTGTATCTTTTTTGGTTAATTTATTTTACACAGTAGTTTTACCTCTTAATCCCCTGCCCCTTAAAGAAAACTTAATAACTATTTTTTCCCTTTCTACATTTTTATAAATTTATTTTACATGGAACTAATGAGAAATTTACTGCTCAGGCATTCTTCAATTCATTAATGCATCACAAGTGACTGAATATGGCAGTTAGCAACTTCTATATCAGACTACTTCCCTGGAGTTCTGAAAATCATACACAACTGATTCATAATCTCCTTACCACTTGTTTTTGTCTCTGTCATCTTGTGGAGCACATTTCTAGTCTATAACATCTTCACCTTCTAGAACTCAAGAAGAAACTTGTCCCTAGCACTAGGACTGGTTTATGCTTCACATTAACTTTGTGTTACACAAAGAAAATCAGATCTTAAAATTGCAGACCTTTAAAAGGAAAAAAGGATCTTCTAATCACCTTCTGCATGTTAATTATAAATAGTTTAGTGACTATTCATTTAGCTTTTGTTTTATATATGTGCTGTTTTTCAGTTGCCCAGTCGCGTCCAAGGCTTTGAGACCCCATGGATTGCAGCATGCCAAGGCCTCCTGGTCCCTCACCATCTCCCGAAGTTTACCCAAGTTCATGTCCATTGCATCAGTGATGTCATCCAGTCATCTCATCCTCTGACACTCTCTTCTGCTGTCAATCTACCCCAGCATCAGAGACTTTTCCAATGAGTTGGCTGTTCACATAAGATGACCAAAATATTGGAGCTTCAGCTTCAGCATCAGTCCTTCCAATGAGTATTCAGGGTTGATTTCCTTTAGTTTCCTTGCTGTCCAAGGGACTCTCAGGAGTCTTCTCCAGCACCACAGTTTGAAGGCATTATTTCTTCGGTGCTCTGCCTTCTTTACAGCTCTCAGAACTGTATGTAACCACTGGGAAGACCACTAACCTTGACTATATGGACCTTTGTCAGCAGCGTAATGACTCTGCTTTTCAACACACTCTCTAGGTTTGTCACAGTTTTCCTGCCAAGAAGCAATTGTCTTCTGATTTCAAGGCTGCAGTCACCATCCACAGTGATTTTGGAGCCCAAGAAGAGGAAATCTGTCACTACTTCCACTTTTTTCCCTTCTATTTGCCATGAAGTAATGGGACCAGATGCCATGATCTTCACGTTTTGAACTTTGAGTTTTAAGCCAGCTTTTTCACTCTCCTCTTTCACCTTCATCAAGAGGCTCTTTAGTTCCTCTTCACTTTCTGCCATTAGAGTGGTATCATCTGCATATTTGAGGTTGTTGATGTTTCTCCTGCGTATCTTGGTTCACGTAATGCGGATGTAATGTTCACGTAATGCAAGACTTTAAGCATGACCTTACTAGCATGGGAGATCAGTGCAACTGTCCAATGGTTTGGACATTCCTTAGTACTACCCTTCTTGGGAAATCGGATGAGGATTGACCTTTTCCAGTCCTGTGGCCACTTCTGGGTCTTCCAGATTTGCTGATATACTGAGTGCAACATGTTGATAGCATCATCATCCTTGGAATAGTAGAGCTATTCCAATAGCTCTACTGGAATTCCATCAGATGGATGAGAAAACCCACTTAACTTTACACTCCAGAATGTCTCGCTCTGGGTGATTGACCACATGCTTGTACTTATCCAGTTCATCAAAATCTTTTTTGTGCAGTTCTTCCATGTACTCTTCCCATCTCTTCTTGATCTCTCCAGCATCTACTAAGTTTCTATCATTTCTATCCTTTAATGTGCCCATCTTTGGGCGAAATGTTTCCTTGATATTTCCATATGTTTCTATACATAGTATAACAAAAGTATAATTTTTTATCCCCCCCTCCAAAATTATGGACCTTTACTCACACTAAAGTTTATTTTATTAATAGAAATTGACTAGTGCCTTCAATACTTGATGTTTCATATTTTACATCTATGACCCTGGTTTTCTACAAAAAATTTCCACAAAGAACAACAGACTTCTCCTTCCTATCTTCAGTGCACACAATTACCTATTCAACCTCTACAATTTCTCATTCACCTGAGCAAATTTCACACTGGCTGGAGTACTCAATGAAAAAGGTTCACTAACTTGATGACTACTATGGACTCATTCACATTTTAGTTCATAATCACAATTTAATTAGATATCCTAATCTTTAATTTATTCAAAACTTCACTGTTCACACCAAAAATCAACATGTTCTTAGCTCTTAATATTGTCTCTTCTCTTTCTTCAACAGAACTAGTAGTCTGTTTTATTTATAATGCATTTTAAAATGTTTTATTACTTCATAAAAACTGTTGTGTAAGCGCTGATGCTGAGCAGACAGTAAACTCACTCTGAGGCAGACTCTGAGGCGTGAGTTAAGCTTACTCACTAGATCAATGCTTCAGGCTCACAAACTTGCCTCATAGTATCTATTACTCAAATATGAGTCTCAGCAAAACTACAACTTACAGCATGTTATAGATTTTTAAAATCAACTGCAAATATTCAGAACTGTACATGTTAAATCTGAAAATATCAAGTCTACTGTATGTTATATTGAAAACCCACTATATCACACTCCAATGTAAAATGATGTAAGGATCATGATATAGACACACTGATCTAATGTAACAGGAGGATTCATTGCCTGGAAAATAGAAAAGAGACAGAGGGCCCAAGAGTCATGTCTTTTGAATGACAAAGAAGATTTTTGATAAAGTGAAGAAACATATTTGAAAAGAAATGGTCTCTTTTTATCACTGCTCCTTCCGATTCCACATCAGATTCCTATATATTCAAGTATTTTTTCTTAACAAATTCAAAGGCAACTTGTTTGGATTGCCCAATAGGGTTCCAGTAAAGTATAAGTTAGGAAAATATATATATCCTTATTGGATTATGGTATATCCAGTATACTGAACTCCTCTGAGCATAGAAATAAAAGTGCTCTCAAAACAACAGTTCTAGATAATACCACCTGAGGAAAAACATCCAGTTAATGAAAGCAAATATCCATACTAACAGGAGGGGATCTAGGAGCTAAGTGCTAAAGAGGGCAAAGAGAACTTATAGGATGAAAATAGAAAAAATGCAGGTAGGGTGTATTGAATTAGCCAAATAAGCACAAGTCACGTGTTGGGAGAAGACTGGATTGACTTTTCAACCGGAGTACACACCAAAAAAAGAACAGCAGCATTCACATTCAAGACACTTGCAGCTAGGCTGGGGTAGGCTCTCTCATCCAAAGAATACCTTACGGTACGTTACATCCGAATTTCTCAAAGTTGTAATTAGGTACAAAGGCAACTCACAGCTTTACTGGCTTCAGGAATGGAGAGATGGCTCCTAACTCTAGTCAATTCTCTTAAAAAGCAAAACTTCTAAAACCCCCTTCATTTTAAATGGTAAAATCAGTCACAGTCACTGAACTTAAAACTAAAGCTGCAGTGTGATAAATGTTCCCACAGTAAGAGACTCAGCAGAGCACTTAACCCAGACACAGGGTGTCAAGAAAGGGACCCGAACAGCATGTGGGGGCTCATCAGGGGAGCAGGAGGCAGGATGTTGCAGACAACGGGAACAGCATGTGGGGGCTCATCAGGGGAGCAGGAGGCAGGATGTTGCAGACAACGGGAACAGCATGTGGGGGCTCATCAGGGGAGCAGGAGGCAGGATGTTGCAGACAACGGGAACAGCATGTGGGGGTTCATCAGGGGAGCAGGAGGCAGGATGTTGCAGACAACGGGAACAGCATGTGGGGGTTCATCAGGGGAGCAGGAGGCAGGATGTTGCAGACAACGGGAACAGCATGTGGGGGTTCATCAGGGGAGCAGGAGGCAGGATGTTGCAGACAACGGGAACAGCATGTGGGGGTTCATCAGGGGAGCAGGAGGCAGGATGTTGCAGGCAACGGGAACAGCATGTGCAAAGGCTGGGGCAAGAGGCTCTGTCAGTAGACAAAGCATAGACGAACAAGATAAAGCGCAGCTGCTTTAGGATCTAGCCAAATCAGGATTTACTCCCTTCTCTGGGCAAAGCGCTACAGTGAGTTCTTTTTAAATCACGAAAACAAACATCTTGGGGCATCGAGAGATAGAGACCAGCCAAAGGATTACTCTATTGGTGCTTTGTATTTTGACCTCACCATTTATATCCCTCCACTAGAGACATTCCTTTCTTTGTTCCTTCCTTCCTTCCTAAGATCTTCAGGAACACCCCTCTCTTAGGTGAGACTTACCTACAACTAACCCCTGCTGGCATGTTTGAGCAATGCTTCAACAGAAGCTGACGTTAACTCTTTTATCACCTTGTCTAGAGAAAAATGACAGACTACGATGACATCTAATCACCTGTATTACTTTATCAGGTTCAATAAAGGACATAGCTTCTTTATGGTCAGTAGTAAAAACATTTAAATAATATCAAGTGTAACTTCTAGGTAGAGCTTTCTCAAAGGAATTTGCCAGCTAGTACAACTATCTGCTACAATATGTATAAAGTGTCTTTAGGAGGGAAAACACACAATTCTGACTGGGGTTTACTAATGGACAGTAGACCACAATGCAACTTCCGGCTTCTCACAAGAAAAACATCATGAATGGTAAGTGTCAGGAGGACTGCAGGTTAAAAAAATAAATTTGACCAAGGCTGTCACCTTGCTTAAGCAAGCAGTAGATGCAGCTGAAAGAACCTTATAAGATTGATAAGGATATTGGACATTATTCTGAGTAATAGGAAGTCACTGGAGAATTCTAGCACAAAAGTGATGTAATTAGGTTTGTATTTTAGAAAGATTACATAGAAGCAGCACGTAAAATGAGTAGAAAACAGGAAGATCATACTGCAAGATAGATGATCATCTTTTAGAAATTGAGGCCTAGTTTAATGCATAAAAGAATGAAGAAAAGTGCCTAGATATGAGAGACACTAAAGACATAGAGTATATAATGTTTAGTGTCTGACTGAACATGAAGAGGGAGGAATTAAAGATGATATTCAGGTTCCCTGGTAAGATGGTGTTGCGCATCCCTGGTAGCTCAGCTGATAAAGAATCCACCTGCAATCCAGGAGACCCTGATTTGACTCCTGAGTCAGGAAGATTCACTGGAGAAGGGATAGGATACCAACTCCAGCATTTTGGGGCTTCCCTCGTGGCTCAGACAGTAAAGAATCCACCTGCAATGTGGGACACCTGGGTTCAATCCCTGGCTTGGGAAGATCCCTAGAGAAGGGAACAGCTACCCACTCCAGTATTCTTGCCCGGAGAATCCCATGGACAGAGAAGCCTAGACAACTACAGTCCTTGCGGTCCATGGGGTCACAAAGAGTCGGACATGACTGAGTGACTTTCACTTTCAGGTTTCTGATTAGGGAACTAGATGCATGGTACCACTGTGTACTAAAAGAAGGAACAGAACAATAAGGACATACCTAGACTGAAAGATGAATTAGTTTAGGGCATGTTGAGTAAAAGATACTTGAGGCACACAAGTGAAAATGTCCAGTGAGAATGTAGGCTAGGAGAAAGATCTGAGCTAAAGACACAGATGTGGGAACCATCAACAGATAGAAGGTATTTGTAGCCATGGAAAAGGATGAGCTAATCTAGGGAGGATGAAAAAAAATGAGGAGAAAAAAAAAAGGATTGGGCCAAGGACATAGGGATGTGAGAGCTACAGGGTACTTACCTGACCTGTGGATATTTAAACAAGGAGCAGAGGGAAGTTAATCAAGACAATAGTTTTGTTAAGGAAGTAAAGTCTTGCATTCAGGGAGAACTTGCACTGATTCTCTTGGGAAAAATGAGCAGACATGCAGCAGGGAATAGGAGGAGTGCCCACCCATTCGGTTCTTGGCTCTAGTTCCTAGGCTAAGTCTGCTACTTTCACAAGGACTACAATCATCCAAAATAAATAATCAGTAAGAAAGGACTGGCAAAATCACTGTTGTTCTAGTTTTCTTTTACTTAGTACTGTAATTCAAAACTGATACCATCTGTGCAGTGAAGCAGTGTATCTTACTTAAATATAAGAATCATTCTCATACCACTAATGTAATCCAAAAGCTCTAATGGAGCAGCAGAGACATACAAGTAATATCAGATGTAGTTTAACTGCTATAAAACACAATGATTCTACATGTTGGTTCCAGGTTTTAAAAATACTATAATATATGCGGTTTTGAATAAGACTGTACACACTGTAGCACGATTCTTAGATGACTTTTTTCTATTCAGGAAAAAAATACAGTTTTAGTCTGACTTTATAGGCACAAACCATCTACCCTAATTTTAACTTGACTTGAGCCTTAAGGGTACTCTTACAAAGTAACAAAAATGTACAAAACTAAGGTCAACTAATAGCTAGTTTCTAAAATGTACTGAATTTTTGAATGAACAATACTGAAGTCCCTATAATATGTAATGAGCTAGAACAAAATTAAAAATTTTCCAGTTTCAACTAGAACTTCCCCAAAGATGATAAACAGGTTCTTTCAAAAAACTCAATCTGATTCACCTAGAGGTTCAGTTCAGTCGCTCAGTTGTGTCTTTGTGACCCCCATGAACTGCAGCACACCAGGGTTCCCTGTCCATCACCAACTCTTGGAGCTTGCTCAAATTCATGTCTATCCAGTCAGTGTTGCCATCCAACCATCTCATCTGTTGTCCCCTTCTCCTCCTGCCTTCAATCTTTCCCAGCATCAGGGTCTTTTCCAATGAGTAGGTTCTTCTCACCAGGTGGCCAAGGTACTGCAGCTTCAGTCTCAGCATCAGTCCTTCCAATGAATATTCAGGACTGATTTCCTTTAGGACTGACTGGTTTGATTTCCTTGCAGTCCAAGGACTCTCAAGACTCTTCTCCAACATCACAGTTCAAAAGCATCAATTTTTCAGTGCTCAACTTTCTGTATGGTCCAACTCTCACATCCATACATGACCAATGGAAAAACCATGGCTTTGACTAGACAGACCTTTGTCGGCAATATCTATGCTTTTTAATATGCTGTCTAGGTTGGTTGTAGCTTTACTTCCAAGTAGCAAGTGTCTTTAAATTTCATGGCTTCAGTCACCATCTGCAGTGATTTTTGGAGTCCAAGAAAATAAAGTCTGTCACTGTTTCCATTGTTTCCCCATCTATTTGCCATGAAGTGATAGGACTAGATGCCACGATCTTCATTTTCTGAATGTTGAGTTTTAAGCCAATTTTTTCACTCTCCTCTTTTACTTTCCTAGTCGCTTTCCTGACTTCCCAAGTGGCTCAGATGGTAAAGAATCCGCCCGCAATGCGGGAGACCTGGGTTTGATCCCTGGGTTGGGAAGATCCCTTGGAGAAGGGAATGGCAACCCACTCCAGTATTCTTGCCAGGAAAATCCCATACAGAAGGAGTCTGGCAGACTACAGTTCCTGAGGTTGCAAAGAGTCAAACATGACTGAGCAACCTTCACTTCACTTCACTTCACTTCTTTCACTTTCATCAAGAGGCTCTTTAGTTCCTCTTTGCTTTCTGCCAAAGGGTAGTGTCATGTGCATATCCGAGGTTATTGATATTTCTCCTGGCAATCTTGATTGTTAACTGTTGTCAACTGCTTCATTAACAATTATTCTATTGCTAGATATAAGTTTAGATATAATCAATAACCAGTGTCCAAGGCGGCACTAGCAGTAAAGAGCCCAACTGCCAGTGCAGGAGACATGAGATGCAGGTTCACTCCCTGGGTCGGGAAGATCCCCTAAAGGAGCATAGCAACCCACTCCAGTATTCTCGCCTGGAGAATCCCATGGACAGAGAGGGCTGGTGGGTTATGGTCCAGAGGATCACAAAAAGCTGGACATGACTAAAGTGACTTAGCACGAATGCATATTCAATAACAAGACTCAGAACACATTTTAGTAAAAACTTGTCCAACTGCATACTGAAATTATTATTCAAAATCTTTTTTCTGAGGCCCAGAATTAGTACTATGCCTTAGTCAATACTTAACTTTTCTTCAAATAAGTATAGTACACTTTGTATACTAACAATATAGCTCTGTTTATTACCAACATAAAATCTGTATATACTTAAAATGCAGTTCCTTCTGAAAGTCTTTCCATTTTTATCTACCATCCATTCACAATGTATGTGTCACTGATACCACAGTTTCTTACCATCGTGTTTGTTTTCCTTTGCTGGTATATTTTTCCTGCACCTTCTACACAGGCAAGTACCTCTTCCCACAGCACACCATGAACTCATGGGAAATGGGGACTTTGTGGGAGGGGTGTGGATAATTGGGAAATTTTTAACATGGAGCATACTTTAGATGCTATATTTCTGGTGTGTGATAACTGTACTGTGGTCATTTAGGATGTCCTTATTCTTAGGCAATGAATACTGAAGTAGTGGGCAGGGTGGGGTGATATGCCACCATATCCACACTTATCAAATGTTAGCAAAATGAAATGAAAAGTGTGTGTGTGTGTACAGGTGGTCATCTACTGTCTTTCAATTTTTTTTTAAAGACAATTTGGAGGGGAAATGTCTGTGGTAAAAGAGTGGTGTCATCCCTACTGTCTGGGAGAAAGAGGAGGGGAAATGCTGCAGGGGATTCTGAGGGGGTTGTCGCTGTTATTCTGTCACTCAGCCATGTCTGACTCTTTGCGATCCCATGGACTACAGCACACCAGGCTTTCCCTGTCCTTCTACATCTCCCAGAGTTTGCTCAAACTCATGTCCATTGAGTCAATGATGTCATCCAACCATCTCATCCTCCATCATCCCCTTTCCCTCCTGCCTTCAATCTTTCCCTGTATCAGGGAATGAGTCAGCTCTTTCCATCAGGTAGCCAAAGTACTGGAGCTTCAACCTCAGCATCAGACCTTCCAATGAAAATTCAGGGTTGATTTTCTTCAGGATAGACTAGTTTGGTCTCCTTGGAGTCCAAGGGCCTCCAAGAGTTTCCTACAGCAACACAATTTGAAAACATCAGTTCTTCAGTGCTCAGCCTTTTTTATGGTCCAACTCTCACATTTGTAAATGACTGCTGGAGAAACCATAGCTTTGACTATATGGAACTTGTCAGCAAAGTAATGTCTTTGTTTTTTAATATGCTGTCTAGGTTTGCCATAACTTTTCTTCCAAGGGGCAAGTGTCTTTTAATTTCATGGCTGCAGTCACCATCCGCAGTGATTTTGGAGCCCAAGAAAATAGTCTGTCACTGTTTCCATTGTTTCCCCATCTATTTGCCATGAAGTGATGGGACCAGATAGCATGATCTTAGTTTTTTGAATGTTGAGTTTTAAGCAAAGTTTTTCACTCTCCTCTTTCACCTTCATCAAGAGGCTCTTTAGTTCCTCTTTGCTTTTGGCCATTAGGGTGGTGTTACCTGCATAGGTGAGGTTGTTGCTGTTTCTTCCGGAAATCTTGATTCCAGCTTGTGCTTCATCCAGCCCAGCATTTCACATGCTGTACTCTTTTATCCGTATGGGTACTTCCTTACAGGCGTGAAAGATTCCTGACCCACATTTAGAGGGGCTCCAGAACCCTTCAGCCTGAGTGCTGTGGCCAGCCTCCTCCCCAGTGCTGGATGCAAGAGTTGTTTCCCAAGTTCTGGACTGACCTGTCCAGGTAGCTCACATCTCCTGGTGAGGGGTGACAGCCACAGTACCTGTCATTATTATCTCTTTGTAAGGCTTTGCGCACACAAATCACTTGATATTAGTGTCCAACTGACTCTATATTCTCCCAAGTACAAGGAATCAAAAAGAAATTAGGTTCCTTAATATCCTGTTTAACATTATATTAAACAATTATCAGGTGGCATATTTACCCCCACCACCTTCCTATCTTACCCTCCTGTCCCCACTCACTTGAAAAACTAGATCATTAGATTCAAGCAGAAGAAAAATCTGATTAGTGTGAGGAATCAAACATAGGGAGAAGAAAAGAAAAAGAGATCAAAGTAAAAGGAAAATTTAAGTAAAAGGAAAATTTAAGCCAAAAAAATTAAAAAGGAATATGAAAGATAATAATAAGGCAATATTGTTGGATGTATGACCAAGAAGAAGAAGCCTGCAGGAAATAAATTTAATCTCTTGCTTAAATTGATCACTAAACCACAGCTCTCAGTATAACTAACAACTTTAAAATCCCAGTCCGCAGACATGTGGTTATCCCACCCTGGTACTTGTTATGCCAAATATTACTGCTGACTTGGGGTGCTCCTGAGTCAACTGAGAGGACCACCATCATTTCCATTCCCTGCCAAGAGACACATTAGTGACTGGGGGCTGGAACGAGAGCCAGTGGCAAATATACCACAGCAGCAGGCCAAGGATTACACAAAAGAAGTCTGGTGTTGAGGTTAAAATTAAATGAAATGAAGAGAAATAAAGACAAAGGAGGATGAAAAGAACAAACACAGCATCAGTGTGGGTTCTCTCTACACATAGGGAAAGCAAACATCTGGAATTATTTGGTGCTGAGTGCCACCAAATGTAAGGTTTTGTTCCCCTCTTATGATTACTTCTTAGTAACACCATACAAAGAAAAAAATAAGACCTACAGGCTAAAATGAAGGAGAGTGGTTAAAGTGGGTAACAATAACCATTACACACACACACACACACACATTTTTAAAGTAACAGAGCAGTTAACCTCACAGAGACTATTCCTGACTGACTTGGAGAGATGTTCATCCTAAATTCTGAAGTCAGTGAAGAAGTTGCAGAAGATATGTATAATCACATGCTAACATTTTTGCAAAATTACGCCTCTACAGGCACAGGAAAAGTTTTTAAATGATTTCAAAAGAAATGCTCATATTATGAGTGATTTTTACCTCTTTTACATTTTTCATGCACTTTTTTAATGTAATTAAAACAAAAATAACAAAAAAAAAATCACTTAAAATTCCTTAAAGAAAAAACATCCCCTTCCAGGTCACTCACTCTTCGTGTGTGTGTGTGTGGACACGCACACGCACACGTGCACACTCAGTCATGTCCGACTCTTTAAGCCATGAACTGTAGCACGCCAGGCTCCTCTGTCCATAAAATTTTCCAGGCAAGAATGCTGGAGTGGGTTGCCATTTCCTACTCCAAGAAATCTTCCTGACCCAGGGAATGAACTGATGTCTCTTGTTTCTCCTGCATCGGCAGGTGGATTCTTTACCACTAAGCCACCTGGGATGTTCAATCTACAAACAACTCCTTTCACATAGAATACAGCTCTGAGTCAGTTGTCCACTCAGGGAAGGAAGTGCCAGAGGGGCAGCCAGCTGCATTATGGTACAAAAAACACACGCTGTGAAGATCAACTGAAAGAACTTGAATCCAGCATCTCTATTCACTAGTTCAGTGGCCCAGGAAAACTACACGAAAATTTCTTTTTTGTTTTCTTCCCAATGGCAATTTTATTTTTTTTTTCTTTTTTCTTTTCTTTTTTTTTTTTATTAGTTGGAGGCTAACCACTTCACAACATTGCAGTGGTTTTGTCATACACTGACATGGATCAGCCATGGAGTCACATGTGTTCCCCATCCCGGTTCCCCCGAGTGTTACCTGCAGCTGGCTTTGGGAGTGGAACAATAAATACCACACAGGGTTGTCTGGAGGACTCTGAAGACCAGGTCCCACACATGACAAAACGGACCGGTGGGCTAGTTACCGTGGAGACTATGACCCTCCTGAACAATTCTGTACAGTTTATTCTCTCATGAAATATTTGTTCCTAATAATGCCAGACTGCCATTTCTACTGACCTCCCCTCACTCTATAATTCCACAGATTAATTAGTGCTCAGGAGAACAACCTGGATACTGATGCTTCCTTCTAAAGCATCTGCATCTACTACCTCCAGGAGTGAGCAGAGCAAACATCCAGAATAGTAAAATAGGGAAAAGTGTGTCAGGGTATAAAGGCATGTTTATCCAAGTTCTTCATCCTATGAACACATAGCATGCCCAGCAGAAGTAGAAAACATTTTCTAGGGGCACACACTACAGAACCATGACCAAAAGAATAGCTTGATAATTGCAAATACAGTTACAGACTCAGCTTGACATATTATACTTTAACGGAGTTTGCACTGTAATTGGTGTTCACTTATCAGTTTCAAAAACTTTAAGGATATCCACCAACAACTTTAATATTCATAAGTATGCCTTGAATCTATAGAAGTCTGGAGCCACTGAGACAGAAAATAGTGAGATGTCTGAAGCAACTAGTTAGAAAAATGCTGCCAAGAAAGGCTTTCTACAATGATGAAAATTTTTGCTCTATATTTATGCCATCTAATTCTTTGCAAACAAATATGGAAAAGCTCTATACAGTCAGCAAAAGCAAGATCTAAAGCTTACTGTGGCTCAGACCATGAACTCCTTAGTGCAAAACACAGACTTAAATTGAAGAAAGTAGGGAAAACCACTAAGCCATTCAGGTACAACTTAAATCAAAACCCTTACAATTATACAGTGTAAGTGACAAATAGATTCAAGCGATTAGATCTGATAGACAGTGTACCTGAACTATGGAAGGAGGGTCATAACACTGGACGGGAGGCAGAGATTAAGACCATCCTCAAGAAAAAGAAAATGCAAAAAGGCAAAATGGTTGACTGAGAGGCCTTAGAAATAGCTGAGAAAAATAGAGAAGCAAAAGGAGAAAAGGAAAGATATTCCCATCTGAATGCAGAGATCTAAGAATTCCATTTTAAGTCTGAATTTGGCAATAAGGAGTTTATGATCTGAGTCACAGTAAGCTCCGGTCTTGTTTTTGCTGACTGTATAGAGCTTCTCCATCTTTGGCTGCAAAGAATATAATCAATCTGATTTTGGTGTTGAACATCTGGTGAGGTCCATGTGTAGAGTCTTCTCTTGTTTTGTTGGAAGAGGGTGTTTACTATGACCAGTGCATTCTCTTGACAAAATTCTGTTAACCTTTGCCCTGATTTATTTTGTACTCCAAGGCTAAATTTGCCTGTTACTTCAGGTATTTCTTGACTTCCTACTTTTGCATTCCAGTCTCCTATAGTGAAAAAGATATCTTTTTGGGGTGTTCGTTCAACTTCAGCTTCTTCAGCATTACTAGTTGGGGCATAGACTTGGATTATTGTGATACTGAATGGTTTGCCTTAGAAATAAAGAGAGACCATTCTGTTGTTTTTGAGATTGCATCCAACTACTGCATTTCGGACCCTTTTGTTGACTATGATGGCCACTCCATTTCTTCTTAGTAATACTTCTAAGTATTCTAAATAATCTAAGTATTCTAAGTACTTCTAAGTATTCTAAGAAGTTCATACTTCTCCCACAGTAATAGATATAATGGTCATCTGAGTTAAATTCACCCATTCCAGGCTACTTTAGTTCACTGATTCCTAAAAGGTCAATGTTCACTCTTGCCATCCGCTGTTTGACCACTTCCAATTTGCCTTGATTCATGGACTTAACATTCCAGGTTCCTATGCAATATTGCTCTTTACAGCATTGGACTTTACTTCCATCACCAGTCACATCCACAACTGGGTGTTATTTTTGCTTTGGCTCCATCTCTTCATTCTTTCTGGAGTTATTTCTCTGCTGATCTAAAGTAGCATACTGGGAACCTAACAACCTGAGGAGTTCATCTTTCAGTGTCATATCTTTCTGCCTTTTCATACTGTTCATGGGGTTCTCAAGGCAAGAATAATGAAGTGGTTTGACATTCCCTTCTCCAGTGGACCACATTTTGTCAGAACTCTCCACCATGACCCGTCGATCTTCGGTGGCCCTACACAGCATGGCTCATAGTTTCACTGAGTTAGACAAGGCTGTGGTCCATGTGATCAGACTGGTTAGTTTTCAGTGATTGTGGTTTTCAGTCTTTCTGCCCTCTGATGGAAAAGGATAAGAGGCTTATGGAAGCTTCCTGATGGGAGAGACTGACTGAGGGGGAAACAGGGTCTTATTCTGATGGGCAGGGTCATGCTCAGTGAATCTTTAATCCATTCTGTCCTTCTTGCCAAATTCAGACTCAAACTGAAGAAAGTAGGGAAAACCACTACACCCTTCAGGTATGACATAAAGCAAATCCCTTACGATTATACAGTTGAAGTGACAAATAGATTCAAGGGATTAGATCTGATAGAGTGCCTGAAGAACTATGGACGGACATTCATGACATTGTACAGGAGGCAGGGATCAACACCATCCCCAAGAAAAAGAAATGCAAAAAGGCAAAATGGTTGTCCGAGGAGGCCTTACAAACAGCTATGAAATGAAGACAACTGAAAGACAAAGGAGAAAAGGAAAGACATGCCAATTTGAATGCAGAATTCCAAAGAATAGCAAGGAGAGATATAAAGACTTCCTCAGTGATAAATGCAAAGAAATAGAGGAAAACAATAGAATGGGAAAAACTAGAGGTCTCTTCAAGAAAATTAGAGATACCAAGGGAATATTTCATGCAAAGATGGCACAATAAAGGACAGAAATGGTATGGCCCTAATAGAAGCAGAAGCTATTAAGAAAAGATGGCAAGATTACACAGAAGAACTATACAAAAAATATCTTCATGACCCAGATAATCACCATGGTGTGACCTCTCACCTAGAGCCAGACATTCTGGAATGCGAAGTGGGCCTTAGGAAGCATCACTAAGAACAAAGCTAGTGGAGGTGATGGATACCAGTTGAGCTATTTCAAATCCTCAAAGATGATGGTGTGAAAGTGCTGCACTCAAAATGACAGCAAATTTGGAAAACTCAGCAGTGACCACGTGACTGGAAACCACATTTTCATTTCAAGCTCAAAGAAAGGCAATGCAAAACAATGCACAAACTACTGCACAACTGCACTCAGCTCACACATTAGCAAAGAAATGCTCAAATTCTCCAAGTCAGGCTTCAACAGCAGGTGAACCATGAACTTCCAGATGTTCAAGCTGGCTTTAGAAAAGGCAGAGGAATCAGAGATCAAATTGCCAACATTCATCGGATCATCGAAAAAGCAACAGAGTTCCAGAAAAACATCTACTTCAGCTTTATTGACTATGCCAAAGCCTTTGACTGTGTGGATCACAACAAACTGTGGAAAATTTTCCAAGAGATGGGAATACCAAACCACCTGACCTGCCTCCTGAGAAATCTGTCTGCAGGTCAAGAAGCAACAATTAGAACTGTACATGGAACAATGGACTGGTTCCAAATCGGGAAAGGAGTATGTCAAGGTTGTATATTGTCACCCTGATTATTTAACTTATATGCAGAGTACATCATGAGAAATGCTGGACTAGATGAAGTACAAGCTGGAATCAAGACTGCTGGTAGAAATATCAATAACCTCAGATATGCCAATGACACCACCCTTATGGCAGAAAATGAAGAACTAAAGAGCCTCCTGATAAAAGTAAAAGAGGAGAATGAAAAAGTCGGCTTAAAGCTCAACATTCAGAAAACTAAGATATGGCATCTGGTCCCATCACTTCATGGCAAATAGATGAGGAAACAGTGGAAACAGTGAGAGACTTTATTTTATGGGGCTCCAAATCAATGCAGATGGTGACTGCAGCCATGAGATTAAAAGATGCCTGCTCCTTGGGAGAAAAGCTATGATCAACCTAGACAGTATATTAAAGAGCAGAGACATTACTTTGCCAACAAAGGTTCGTCTAATAAAAGCTATGGATTTTCCAGTAGTCATGTATGGATATGAGAGTTGGACTATAAAGAAAGCTGAGTGCTAAAGAACTGATGCTTTTGAAGTGTGGTGTTGGAGAAGACTCTTGAGAATTCCCTGGACAGCAAGATCCTACCAGTCCATTCTAAAGAAAATCGGTCATGAATAGTCATTGGATGGACTGATGCTGAAGACGAAACTCCAATATGTTGGCCACCTGATGTGAAGAACTGACTCAATGGAGACCTTGATGCTGGGAAATATTGAAGGTGGGAGGAGAAGAGGACAACAGAGGATCAGATGGTTGGATGGCATCACTAACTCAATGCACATGGGTTTGAGTAAATTCCATGAGTTGGTGATGGACAAGAGGTCTGGCATGCTACAGTCCACGGAGTCGCAAAGAGTCAGACACGACTGAGCAACTGAACTGAAGTGAACTGAACTGAAGAACAGCAAGGAGAGATAAGAAAGCCTTTTTAAGCAAACAATGCAAAGAAATAGGAAAACAATAGAATGGGGCAGGCTAGAGATCTCTGCAAGAAAATCAGAGATACCAACGGAACATTTCATGCAAAGATGGGCACAATAAAGGCACAATTAAGATGTGGCAAGAATTCACAGAAGAACTATACAAAAAAGATCTTCATGACCCAGATAAGCACAGTGGTGTAATCACTGACCTAGAGCCAGACATCCTGGAATGTGAAATCAAGTGGGCCTTAGGGTGCATCACTTTGAACAAAGTTAGTTGAGGTGATGGAATTCTAGCTGAGCTACTACAAATCCTAAAAGATGATGCTGTGAAAGTGCTGCACTCAAAATGACAGTAAATTTGGAAAACTCAGCAGTGGCCACAGAACTGGAAAAGGTCAGTTTTCATTCCAATCCCAAAAAAGGGCAAATCCAAAGAATGTTCAAAGTGAAAGTGAAAGTCACTCAGTCGTGTCCAACTCCTTGCAACCCCATGGACTATTCAGTCCATGGAGTTCTCCAGGCCAGAATACTGGTGTGGGTAGCCATTCCCTTCTCCAGGGGATTTTCCCAACCCAGGTATCAAAGTGAGGTCTCCCACATTGCATGCGGATTCTTTATCACTTGAAAAAAGAAAAGCCCAAAGAATGTTCAAACTACTGCACAACTGCACTCCTGAGAAACCTGTATGCAGGTCAAAAAACAACAGTTATAACCAGCCATGGAACAAGAGTAGTTCCAAATTGGGAAAGCAGTAAGTCAAGGTTGTATATTGTCACCTGCTTCTTTAACTTACATCCAGAGGTCAGTTCAGTTCAGTCATTCCAAATCTCTGTGATCCCATGGACTGCAGCACTCCAGGCCTCCCTGTCCATCATCAACTCCGAGAGTTTACTCAAACCCATGTCCACTGAGTCGGTGATGCCAACCAACCATGTCTGTCATCTCCTTCTTCTCTCGCCTTCAATCTTTCCCAGCATCAGTGTCTTTTCGAATGAGTCACTTCTTTGCATCAGGTGGCCAAAGTATTGGAGCTTCAGCTTCAGCATCAGTCCTTCCAATGAATATTCAAGACCGATTTCCTTTACAATCTCCTTGCTGTCCAAGGAATGGACAAAAGTCTTCTCCAACACCACAGTTCAAAAGCATCAATTCTTCAGTGCTCAGCTTTCTTTACAGTCCAACTCTCACATCCATACATGACTACTGGAAAAACCAGTTTTGACTAGGCAGACATTTGTTGGCAAAGTAATTTCTCTGGCTTTTAACAAGCTGTCTAGGTTGGTCATAACTTTTCTTCCAAGCAGCAAGCAGCTTTTAATTTCATGGCAGTACTCATCATCTGCAGTGATTTTGGAGTCCCCCAAAATAAATTCTGTCACTGTATCCATTGTTTCCCCATCTATTTGCCATGAAGTGATGGGACCAGATGCCATGATCTTAATTTTCTGAATGTTGAGTTTTAAGCCATCTTTTTCACTCTCTTCTTTCACTTTCATCAAGAGGCTCTTTAGTTCTTCTTTACTTCCGCCATAAGGGTGGTGTCATCTATTGATATTTCTCCCAGCAATCTTGATTCCAGCTTGTGCCTCATCCAGTCCAGTATTTCTCATGATGTACTCTAAAAATAAGTTAAATAAGCAAGGTGACAATACACAGCCTTTTTTTTTTTTTCATTTATTTTTATTAGTTGGAGGCTAATTACTTTACAATATTGTAGTGGTTTTTGTCATACATTGACTTGAATTAGCCATGAATTTACATGTATTCCCCATCCCGATCCCCCCTCCCACCTCCCTCTCCACCCGCTCCCTCTGGGTCTTCCCAGTGCACCAGGCCCGAGCACTTGTCTCATGCATCCAACCTGGGCTGGTGATCTGTTTCACCTTAGATAATATACATGTTTCGATGCTGTTCTCTTGAAACATCCCACCCTCGCCTTCTTCCACAGAGTTCAAAAGTCTGTTCCGTATATCTGTGTCTCTTTTTCTGTTTTGTGTATAGGGTTATCGTTACCATCTTTCTAAATTCTATATATATGTGTTAGTATATTGTAATGGTCTTTATCTTTCTGGCTTACTTCACTCTGTATAATGGGCTTCAGTTTCATCCATCTCATTAGAACTGATTCAAATGAATTCCTTTTAATGGCTGAGTAATATTCCATGGTGTATATGTACCAGAACTTCCTTATCCATTCGTCTGCTGATGGGCATCTAGGTTGCTTCCATGTCCTGGCTATTATAAACAGAATACACAGCCTTTTAATACTCCTTTCCTGATTTGGAACCAGTCCACTGTTCCATGTACAGTTCTAACTGTTGCTTTTTGACCTGCATACAGATTTCTCAGGAGGCAGGTCAGGTGATCTGGTATTCCCATCTCTTGAAGAATTTTCCACAGTTTGTTGTGATCCACACAGTCAAAGGTTTTGGCATAGTCAATTAAGCAGAAGTAGATGTTTTTCTGGAGCTCTCTTGCTTTTTCGATGATCCAACAGATGTTGGCACAGTACATCATGTGAAATGCTGGGCTGGATGAAGCATAAGCTGAAATCAAGATTGCTGGGAGAAATATCAAAACCTCATATATGCAGATGACACTACTCTTTTGGCAGAAAGCGATGAGGAACTGAAGGTGAAAGAGGAGAGTGAAAAAGCTGGCTTAAAACTCAACATTCATGTCAATGCTGATTCATGTCAATGTATGGCAAAAGTCACTACAATATTGTAAAGCAATTAGCCTCCAGTTAAAATAAATAAATTAGAAAAAAAACAATGTTCAAAAACTAATAACATGGCATCCAGTCCTATCACTTCATGGCAAATATGATGGGGAAACAATGGAAACAGTGACGGACTTTATTTTCTTGGGCTCCAAAATCACTGCAGATGGTGACTGCACCATGAAATTAAAAGATTCTTGCTCCTGGGAAGAATAGCTATACCTAGACAGAGTATTAAAAAGCAGAGTCATTACTTCGGGGTCAAAGGTCCACAAAGTCAAAGCTATGGTTTCTCCAGTAGTTATATATGGATATGAGAGTTGTACCATAAGGACGTTGAGCACCAAGGAACTGAGGAATTGATGCTTTTGAACAGTGGTGTTGGACAAGACTCTTGAGAGTCCCTTGGACTGCAAGGAGATCAAACAAGTATATCCTAAAGAAATTAACCCTAAATATTCATTGGAAGGACTGATGCTGAAGCTGAAACTCCAGTACTTTGGCCACCTGATGTGAAGAGCCGATTCACTGAAAAAGACCCTGTTTCTGGGAAAGACTGAAGGCAGGAGGAGAAGAGGACAACAGAGGATGAGACGGTTGGATGGCATCACTGACTCAATGGACATGAGTTTGAGCAAGCTCCGGGAGATGGTGAAGGACAGGGAAGCCTGGTATGGTGCAGTCCATGGGGTCAGAACATGTCAGACATGACTAGTGACTGAACAACAACCACCACATCCCTAAACACATGAGAGGTGACTAGTGCCTGTGAGGAACTTAATTTTGATTTATATTCAATTTTAACTAATTTAATTTGTATCATGATGTGTGGCTACTGACTATGGTATTGGATGGCACAGATCTAGAACACCAGGTTAACAATTTCTGCTAACTCAGAAGAGATGGTATGTGGATAAGTTAGCAAAGTTTGAAAGCTAACAGACAAGAAGAGAAACAAGACACATAAAAAACAACAACAAAAAGTCCAGCACCATGTTACTGATAATATTCTCCTGGTTCACATAGGATTCACCTTGATAAAGCTGTGGTCCTAGTCTGATCTCAAGCTGTCGTAACTCAGGGTGAAATAACAAAAAACCATAGAGTGGGTGGTTTAAACGACACAAGTTTATTTTTTAATAGTTTTAGAAGCTAAAAAGCCAAAAGTTTCTGGACAAATTTGTTCCTGGTGAGATCCTCTTCCCTGCCATCTCTGTGTACTCACATGACCTCTTCTTTGGTGTGTGCAGGAAAAGAGATCTCTTCCCTCTTTCTATAAGGCCACCAGACATATCAGATTAGATTCCACTCTGGCTTCCCTAGTGTCTCAGAAGGTTAAGAATCAGTCTATAATGCAGGAGACCTGGGTTGAATCCCTGTGTTGAGAAGATCCCCTGGAGAAGGGAATGGCAACCCACTCCAATATTCTTGCCTGGAGAATCCCATGGTCAGAGAAGCCTGAAGAACTAGAGCCCAAGGGTTCACATGATTCAGACATGACTGAGCAACTAACACATCAGTTCAGTTCAGTTCAGTTCAGCCGCTCAGTCATGTCCAACTCTGCGATCCCATGGACTGCAGCACGCCAGGCCTCCTGTCCATCACCAACTCACGGAATTTACTCAAACTCATGTCCATTGAGTCAGTAATGCCATCCAACCATGTCATCCTCTGTCGTCCCCTTCTCCTCCTGCTTTCAATCTTTCTTAGCATCAGGGTATTTTCAAATAAGTCAGCTCTTCGCATCAGGTATTGGAGTTTCAGCTTCAGCATCAGTCCTTCCAATGAACACCCAGGACTGATCTCCTTTAGGATGGACTGGTTGAATCTCCTTGCAGTCCAAGGGACTCTCAAGAGTCTTCTCCAACACCACAGTTCAAAAGCATCAATTATTTGGCATTCAGCTTTCTTTATAGTCCAACTCTCACATCCATACATGACCACTGGAAAAACCATAGCGTTGACTAGATGGACCTTTGTTGGCAAAGCAATGTCTCTGCTTTTTAATATGCTATCTAGGTTGGTCATAACTTTCCTTCCAAGGAGTAAGCATCTTTTAATTTCATGGCTGCAGCACCAACTACAGTGATTTTGGAGCCCAAAAACATAAAGTCTGACACTGTTTCCACTGTGTCCCCATCTATTTCCCATGTAGTGATGGGACAAGATGCCATGATCTCAGTTTTCTGAATGTTGAGCTTTAAGCCAACTTTTTCACTTTCCTCTTTCACTTTCATCAAGAGGCTTTTTAGTTCCTCTTTACTTTCCACCATAAGGGTGGTGTCATCTGCATATTTGTGGTTATTGATATTTCTCCCAGCAATCGTGATTTCAGCTTGTGCTTCATCCAGCCCAGGGTTTCTCATGATGTACTCTGCATATAAGTTAAGTAAGCAGGGTGACAATATACAGCCTTGACATACTCCTTTTCCTATTTGGAACCAGTTTGTTGTTCTATGTCCAGTTCTAACTGTTGCTTCCTGACCTGCATATAGGTTTCTCAAGAGGCAGGTCAGGTGGTCTAGTATTCCCACCTCTTTCAGAATTTTTCACAGTTTATTGTGATCCACACAGTCTAGTTAAGGCTATGATTTTTTTTCAGTAGTCATGTATGGGAATGGGGGCAGGAGGATAAGGGGACAACAGAGGATGAGATGGTTGGATGGTATCACCAACACAATGGACATGGGTTTGGGTGGACTCTGGGAGTTGGTGATGGACAGGGAGGCCTGACGTGCTGCGGTTCATGGGGTCGCAAAGAGTCGGACACAACTGAGCGACTGAACTGAACTGAACTAGATGGACATTTGCTGGCAAAGTAATGTCTCTGCTTTTTAATATGCTGTCTAGGTTGATTTTAACTTTTCTTCCAAGGAGTAAGTGGCTTTTTATTTCATGGCTACAGTCACCATCTGCAGTGATTTTGGAGCCCCAAAAAATAAAGTCTGCCACAGTTGCCACTGTTTCTCAATTTGTTTGCCACAAAGTGATGGGACCAGATGACATTATCTTTGTTTTCTGAATGTTGAGCTTTAAGCCAACTTTTTCACAAACATATCATTTAATCTTAATTATCTCTCTAAAGGGCCTATCTCCAAATACAGTCACACTAGGGGTTAGGGTTTCAGCCTATGAATTGGGGGGGGGGGGGCAGTGACAAAATTCAGTCTCTGCTCAAGCTTCCATTCTCCCTTAACTAGCTTTTTAATCATAAGTTCTAATATTTCATGAGCCATATTTCCTGCCCTTAATTCATAATCTTCTAGAGGCTTAGTTTTCTGCCTTCTCTCACCACAAGACCAGTTTACACCTGAGTAAGGTTTTAACCTTGCCATCAGACAACTCTGAAATTCATTGAAAGTAAAACTTATCTTTGGTCCTCAAAAGTGACTTCTTTCCTCTTTAACTATGCAGAAAGGCGTTAGCACAGCAGGTCCAAGACCACTCTCCTTAGAAAGAACCTCTTGCAAAGGATAGTTTGGGAGTTTGGGATGGGCATGTACACACTGCTATATTTAAAATGGATAACCAACAAGGACCTACTGTATGGCACATAAAACTGTTCACTGTTATGTGACAGCCCAGATGGAAGGTGAGTTTGGGGGAGAACTGATACATGTATATGTATGGCTGAGTCCCTTTCCTGTTCACCTGGAACTATCATAACAATGTTAATCAGCTATACCCCAATACAAATAAAAAGTTTTTTTAAAAAAAAAGAACGAAAAAACTTGCAAGGGTGGCCCTTGGCTCGGGCCTGAAAACTTGGATACTGTAATAGTTCCTATCAACCTAACTCTAAGATGGACTCTCTCTTCCGGGCAGGTGGCATTCAGCCGGCCAGTCGGGGTGACGGGATCTCTGTCCTAGTACCACGGCCCACTCTGTCTGAAACCTCTTGGAGAAGGCCCCGGCGCTGGTCAATGCTGCTGTGACTTACTCCAAGCCTCGATTGGCCACGTTTTGGTACTATGCCAAGGTTGAGCTGGTTCCTCCAACCCCTGCTGAGATCCCTACAGCAATTCAGAGCTTGAAAAAAAATTATCAACAGTGTTAAAACCGGTAGCTTCAAACAGGTCACTGTTAAGGAAGCTCTACTGAATGGTTTGGTGGCCACTGATGTGTGGATGTGATTTTATGTTGGCGAGATCATAGGCAAGCGTGGCATCATTGGCTATGATGTTTGAAGACCAATTTTTAACATGTGATTATATTTGCTTTATTATTCAAATGTTCTTGGACCATGTGTGAGCAGACTGCTATTTGAATAAAATAAGACAATGTGTCAAAAAAAAAAAAAAGATGGACTCTTTCTGCACAAACTGTACAAACAATGTCACTGATCGTGAACATCTGCTTTCCTTCCAGGGGTTTGAAATTTTGATACTTGCTAGACAGTGGATGTGGAGAAGGCAATGGCAACCCACTCCAGTACTCTTGCCTGGAACATCCCATGGACAGAGGAGCCTGGTAGGTTGCAGTCCATGGGGTCGTGAAGAGTTGGACACGACTGCATGACTTCACTTTCAAGCATTGGAGAAGGAAATGACAACCTACTCCAGTGTTCTTACCTGGAGGATCTCAGGGACGGCGCAGCCTGGTGGGCTGCCATCTATGGGGTCGCACAGAGTCAGACAAAACTGAAGCAACTTAGTAGCAGCAGCAGACAGTGGATGACTATGCGACCAGCCCCCAAAATAAACCTTAGGCATTGAATCTCTAATGAGCTTCCCTGATGGATGACATTTCGCATGTGTTGTCATAATTCTGCTGATGAAATTACATGTGTTTTGTGTGACTCCTCAAGGAAAAGACTCTTAGAGGCTTGAGTCTGGTTTCCTCCAGACTTCCTCCCATGCACCTTTTCTCTTTGTTGTTTTTGCTTTGTGTTCTTTCCCTGAAATAAATCATAGGCATGGGGACAACTATATGCTGAATTCTGAGTTTTCCTAGTAAATTATTAAACCTGGAGAATGTCTTGAGCATCCCCAACTTATCAAACAACAAACATTTTTATACTTAAAAAAAACCTGCTTCCTATCTCTTAGAGAACATTCACTCCAGTTATAGAAGCATTAGTCCTGGAGGTCAAACTCCAAATATTTGGAGGTCAAGCACCAAAGAAAATGAAGGGAGGATATAATCAACAAAACTTTTTTAAAAAAAACTAGAAGACAAGCACTTCCAGATTGGAAGGGCTAGTCAAGTGCCCATCACAACGGATGAAAAGTTTCACACAATAAGCACATCATCATAAGATTTTATTATAAAAGCATTGGAAGACAGAGGGAAATGGAACAATGCCTTCACAATTCTGAAAGAAAATTATTTCCAACCTAGAATTCTATATCCAGACAAACTATCAATCAAGTGTAACTAGTACAGGGACCAGAAATAATTTACCTCCCACATACCATTTTAAAAAGGTACTAGAGGATATACTCCCCCAAAAGCAAGGAGTTAACCAAGAAAGAGGACATAGTAAAGAGAAGATATATATAATACCAGAGAAAGAATAGAAGAACAGATGATAAGGAAGAAAAATCCCCGGATGGTTGCAAAGAAGCTTTTAAACAAGAAAAGGGCTATTTATATCTGCCCAGATTTCCATCTCATGTAAATACCAAAAGAGTTAAAAGAAACTTCCACAAACTCTTAAAGTAAAAAGAAAGGGAAAAAAAAAAGAAAGAAGAGGAGGGCAAAAGCAACAGCAACAGTCATTGTGGTATACCAATTTTCTTTGTTGACAGAAATATCCAAAGCTCTTCTGAATAAGGGATAACAAGATCAGCTACATACTTTCACAACTACCAACGTTAGGTTACAACATGGTACTTGACAATGGCTGGCAATTCTCCTGATCAAAAAAATCTGTTCGACAGAAGTTAGAGAACAAATGTAAACAAGAGATTCCACTGGCTTCTTTTGATAAATGCCTCTTTTTATTCAAGGACTAGGGATAGTTTATCAACAGTCAAATAAGTGCTCCATTACCCAATTTAAAGGCTCCCCCAAAACTCCAGATAAGAAATTCAGAAAAGGTAAATGAATTTTAAAATCTAGTCAACAATAAACAAGGAAACAAAACCAAAACAACCACCTGTCTCCTCCTCCCCACCCCCTACCACCCAGAACTACTAGCCCAGTTTACTCAAAGAGCTTAAATTTGATCATTATATACTCAAAATTCATACAAGATGTCATAGGATATCAGAGCACAGAATGTAATTCTAGAAAATATTATAATGCTGAATTGATATTCAACCAGTTGTACCACTAAGTGGAAAATAAGGAGAAAAGCAAATTAGAGTGGTGCAGATTTTGAATGCTTGTCCCACCCTGGTCTAGCTGAAAGGCAAAACCACAAGAAACATGCTCAGAATCATTTAAATAAAATTCCTTAAATACAGGATTCTAAAATGTCAAATTAATACAATCTTAAAATAGCAACTATTTTTAGTGTCTTTTTATTTTTTTTTTAATTGACCAAAGCAATTGCATTCCACTAGCAGCTAATTTTTGCCAAATTTAATCCTAACAAACTCATTTAAGTTAAAAGGCCATAAATAAAGAATAAAATATTTATACCATATTTTTGCATTCCTACAATTCAAAAACAACAGGATCAAATTTTTTTCAGGCCGTGAATAAACATGCCATACTTGAGGCTAAAAGCATATTTTATTCCAAAATTAGGAGTGAAAATGAAGCTCAGAAGAAATGACCTTCCAGTCTTGAATTCAGTGGCATTAATATTAATGATAATCCCACTCATTTCAAAGGCATGTCCCAGAGTGTTTATATTATGAAAAATGGGTCTGGAATGTCATCTTCAGTAAATTTTAAATTGTTTAATCTGAGGTTTTGCTAAATTTGTAACAGCTGCACTTGTGTTTACAACTATAATTTACAGTGTGGCACTCTTTTACACATTTTTTTGGATATAGTTGGTACAAACATGCTGTACTGATCAATGGAAATGAGTTTGGTATCTCTCTATAGCTACAAGTTTAGTCAGAATAAGTTTTGTTTTGGATTAACATTGTAAAACAAATGCATCATAGACCTTTAGAAGTTTTATGGTATTTGTTAGAGAAGGATAGGACAAAAACTTTCATTCATATACAAACATTTGGAAAATGACTCAATTTGTGTTTGTAGAATTCAAATTTTGTTTGGGGAAAAGATATACATATCAAATACACTGTGGGTCTAATTTGTTTGCTGGCATTCACTGAGGGTCTTGGGGCATATTACCAAGCAGAAACTGGTTAAGCAGTATTCAAAAATTACATTTCTTCTAATGCCTCTATTTACACAGTAGAAAGATGCAACAAAAAAGTCTGCCAAAAACTTGCTTAAGAATGCTTCAATAGGAAGCATCAGAAACCCTTGATATGGAGCTGCTGGTGCAATGAAAAGAGCACCAGACAAGAGTTAGTTTCCTGGGAAAACACTCAACAGCTTTGCCACTAAGCAACCTCATTTTGCTTCTCTGTAAATATTTCGAAGAAAAATTATTATTGAAGGTGAATGTTTTCTGCTAAAATCAGTTGACTCTTTTAGTAACTGAAAACATTACCATACCATGAGAATTAAGACACATTTACAAGATGCACAACAGTAGTAACCCCAGCAGTTCTTCAGCAGCTATCTTCTTTTGGCCAATCTCTCAGGAACCTCTAATCCTGGTCCAAATTAATTCTTTTGAAAAGGCTCAACTCTATTTTTCTTTTCGTTTGAATACCTGTCTTACTTTGGTATGTATGGTTTCATGGAAGTATGAAACACATTTAGTAGGGTTTATGACCAAGGTAATATTAGAAATGAACCAAGACCCAAAAACAGTGAAAAAAAAAAAAAACAAGCTTATAAAATTAATACACTTAGAAAAAAATCATTAGAACAAAAGCTCTGATTTCTAACGGGTGTATGGTATATTATTGCTCAGGATAATAACAATAAGCTTTTTTTCCTACAACTATGAAACTTTGAACTCATCAGAGAACACAGATTACTAACTACAGCAATTTCCCCAGTAAGTATGATACATTTGTTCTCCTGAACTACCCATTTCTTTTTCTAAGTGTCATTTCAAGATAAACCAAAAGTTAGTAAATCAGTTCATACAAAAGTCATAAATTCAGATGTCCAAGAGGTCAGTAAAATGAGTAAAGCAATCAGATGGGCTTGAGGCAAACCAGAAAACTAAAGACTATCCAAAGAAGATGGCCAGAACTTAGCTCCTGCCAGCTGCTGCCAAAAAAAGAAGTCGGATTTAGCATTGCCAGACTGCTTTTCAGCTAAGAGGTAAGCTGGAAATAACTTTCTTCTTAAAGATAAGTAAAATAATTTAGTGTTTAAATGTAAGTAAATTGAGGCAGGAGATAGATGAGCCCCAGGTTGCAGAGTGTCTCCCCACCTCAATCTCTGGCCAGGAACCAATATCCAGCTTGAAGCCGCTATAGGTCAAGGCCACCCAAGATCACACTAACTCAAAAAAATTTTCAGACATCATGCAAACCATATACATCTACCATATTTGTTCTTTACAGATCTAGTTAAAATACTACTTACAAGACTAATAAGAAGTTTAGTGACATTTTTAATGCTTAAATTATATTATAATTCATGTTAATGTATTCAAGTTTACTTTTTCCTATGAAAATCAAGCAAGAGAAGTCATCTGGAAGACAGTATATGATTCTTCCTTTATCAAATACCCAAGTATGCCACAACACACTCCACTCCCAACCCATCCTGGAAGGTAACCTCAGCCAGAACAAGAATCAAGTCCACTATTACATCCCCAGCACCTAGCACAGTGCCTAACTCATAGGAGTTGTATGTGACACAGTTTACTAGCATTCCCCACATCTGTGGCAAATGAATACTTCCCAGCAGCTTGGAAGTTAGGCTGGCTGAATGATTAAGTTCTGGCCAAAGAAATGAGAGCATAAATGATGTACACACCTTTCATGCCTGGACTCTAAAACATCCTGTGCAGTCTTCTAACTTCTTCCCCAATACACAAGGCTGGAAGTAAAGGACTGAATCAGTGGAGCTAGAAAATGGAAGGACCCCAGAGAAACTGGGAAACCTGCAGGAAATCTGTACATAAAAATATGCACAAGAGAGACAACTGACATACAGCGGGCTGTCACACTTGTCACGTCAAGGCGGTATGTCACTCTGCTTGTTTAACTTCTATGCAGAGTACATCATGCAAAATGCCAGGCTGGATGAAGCACAAGCTGGAATCAAGATTTCCAGGAGAAATATCAATAATCTCAGATACGCAGATGACACCACCCTTATGGCAGAAAGCAAAGAGGAACTAAAGAGCCTCTTGATGAAAGTGAAAGAGGAGAGTGAAAAAGTTGGCTTAAAACTCAACATTCAAAAAACTAAGGTCATGGCATCCGGTCTCATCACTTCATGGCAAATAGATAGGGAAACAATGGAAACAGTGAGAGACTTTATTTGGGGGGCTCCAAAATCACTACAAATGGTGACCACAGCCATGAAATTAAGACACTTGCTCCTTGGAAGAAAAGCTGTGACCAACCTAGATAGCATATTAAAAAGCAGAGACATTACGTTGCCAACAAAGGTCCATCTAGTCAAAGTTATCGTTTTTCCAGTCATCATGTATGGATGTGAGAATCTGACTATGAAGAAAGCTGAGCACTGAAGAATTGATGCTTTTGAACTGTGGTGTTGGAGAAGACTCTTGAGAGTCCCTTGGACTGCAAGGAGATCCAACCAGTCCATCCTAAAGAAAATCAGCCCTGAATATTCATTGGAAGGACTCATGTTGAAGCTGAAACTCCAATACTTTGGCCACCTGATGCAAACAACTGACTCATTGGAAAAGACCCTGATGCTGGGAAAGACTGAAGGCAGGAGGAGAAGAGGACGACAGAGGATGAGATGGTTGGATGGCATCACCGACTCAACGGACATGAGTTTGAGCAAGTTCCAGGAGTTGGTGAAGGACAAGGAAGCCTGGCATGGTGCAGTCCATAGGGTTGCAGAGTCAGACATGACTGAGCAACTGAACTGAGCTGTCTGTCACACTAGCAAAAATTAACACTTGTATTATGTTAAGCCACTGAGATTTAGGATTTTGTTACCACAACTAGTATTTACTTTGACTAATACTGTGTTCAATATTTGTGAAATGAATGCTTAAGTAAATACTTAAGTGCCTGAATCAAGTAAAAACCTAGGCATCAAAAGTGCAAAGATTCCTGTCCCTCTGAGTTGGTTGACAAATGCTTACATAATGATCTTCAACCCCATTACAGACACCATGGCTTGAATTTCAAAACATATGGGACTGTGGAAAACAACCACAAAATTAGCACAAAGGCAGTCAAAACAGTTATATGAGAATACAATCTTCAAGAACTTATGTATACTTCAATGGAGGCAGAAAGTTCAGTTCAATTCAGTTCAGCCGCTCAGTCGTGTCCGACTCTTTGCGACCCCATGAGTCACAGCACGCCAGGCCTCCCTGTCCATCACCAACTCCTGGAGTTTACTTAAACTCATGCCCATCGAGTCGGTAATTCCATCCAGCCATCTCATCCTCTGTCGTCCCCTTCTCCTCCTGCCCCCAATCCTTCCCAGCATCAGGGTCTTTTCCACTGAGTCAACTCTTCGCATGAGGTGGCCAAAGTATTGGAGTTTCAGCTTCAGCATCAGTCCTTCCAGTGAACACCCAGGACTGATACCCTTTAAGATGGACTGGTTGGATCTCCTTGCAGTCCAAGAGACTCTCAAGAGTCTTCTCCAACACCACAGTTCAACAGCGTCAATTTTTCGGCACTCAGCTTTCTTCACAGTCCAACTCTCACATCCATACATGACCACTGGAAAAACCATAACCTTGACCAGATGAACCTTTGTTGGCAAAGTAATGTCTCTGCTTTTTAATATGCTATCTAGGTTGGTCATAACTTTCCTTCCAAGGAGTAAGCATCTTTTAATTTCATGGCTGCAATCACCATCTACAGGCAGAAAAGCACCTAACAAAAATAACCATTCAAGATTTTTTAAATCTCATCAGACATGGTATAGAGAAAAACTTACACAACCTGATAAAGGGCATATATGTAAATAATCCAGAACAGCCAAACAACTTTGAAAAAAACAAAGTTGGAGGACTTACATTGCTTGATTTCAAGACTCATCAAAAGGCTATAGTAATCAAGGCATAGAGACATGTATACAGATAAATGGAACAGAAAAAAAAAAGAGTTGAGAAATAGTCACACATATATTGTGTGATTTTTGACAAGTTCCAAAATAATTCAATAGGTAAAGAATAATCTTTGAAAGCATGGAAAAACTGTAAAGGTACATACAAAAATGAATCTGAACCCTTTGCTCATACAATATACAAAAGTGAACTCAAAATGGATCATAGACCTAAAGTGTAGGAGCTAAAACTATAAAATCTCTGAAAGAAAACATAGGGAAAAAATCTCAGCAACCCTGGGTTAGGAAAAGATTTCCTATGTAGGACATAAAAGGCACAAACTTTAAAGTAAAATAATCAATAAACTGGACTCCAACAAAATTAACTTCTTACTCTTCAAAAGATACCATTATGAAAATAAAAAAGGAAGTCATAAACTGGTAGGAAAACATTTGCAAATCATGTATCTGACAAAGGACTTGTATTAGAAAAATACAATTTAAAATGATTGTACAATATTACTACAAATACATTAGAAGGGCTAAAATTAAAAAGACTGACCATCCTAAGTATTGGTAAGGATGTGGAACTGGAAACTCTCAAATACTGCAAGTGGGAATATAGAATGGTATAATCCCCTTTGAAAATAACTCAATAATTTTTTATTCAGGTAAGCTAGCTGATTTACAATAATGTATTAGTTACAGGTGTACAGAGTAACTTTTTTGTCTGTTTCTTTTTATTTTTTAAATTATGAAAATATGATAACACACTTACAGGAGACTTAGAAAATACAGAACAAAGTTACATATAGCTCTACTATATATTATAATTATTTTTAAGTAGATAAATTAAGATTTTTAGTTAGAGTTTCAATATCAAACTCTCAAAAGTTAATAGAATGAATATACAGAGTAGAAGGATATAGTAGACCTGAAAAGTACTATGAACCGATTCAACATAATTAAGATTTATATAATTTTCATAAATGTATATAGAATTTTATAGAATTCTATAAAAACAGTAGAATACAAATTCTATTGAAGTTCCCACAGATTATAAACTAGGAGACACTAGAACATATTCAGGGACATAAGACCAGGTTCAAAAATTTGATAGTCTAAAGGTACTGAAATCATAGAGTCTGTTCTCTTATCACTGTGGAATTATATTAGAGATCAATATCAAAAGATATTTGAAAATAACTCACATATTTTCAAGTGAAATGTGACATTTACCAAGAGAGATCTTGACTTAGCCACTGAAAGCTTCAATAAAGTCAGAAGACTGAAAAAACACAGACAGTAATTACAGAGAAGTTTAATAAGAAATTAATACCAAAATGAGAAATTAATATCAAAGATACTTTAAAAATCCCATGCATTTGGAAATTAAATGTCTACTTTCAAAAGATGGGTGTTATCTAAGAAGTCATAACAAGGAAATAGAAAGAATTTGTAACAGAATAAAAATGAAAAGAGAATTTACCAGAATTTGTTGCATGCAGTTGAAACTGCTCAGTGCAATTAAATACAATGCGGAGTCTTGAAAAAGGTATGTATATATCCATACACATACATACACACACACACACACACACACACACATATACACATACACACACAAAAGCATTTCTACTATGCTTGACTGCTACTATGCTTGATAAAGACTTGAGAAAGAATATAAAAAAAAAATTAAAATGAGACAGAAAAATTGAAAAACATAAATTGAGTGAGCAGTGAAAATGAAATAGAAAAAGTGAAACTATATAAAACGAAAATATCATCATAAGGTCTAGTTGTTTTTAAACATGGCTGCTTATTAAATATGTTTATCTGAAGCTTTGGAGAAAAAAAAGAAATATCTGAGCATTTGTAGTTTTCAAAACTTTCCAAGATGATTCTGACATACATCTGGATTTTAAAAAGTGGTTACAGGTTTTTCTATTAAATGGTAGTTTTAGTGATATAAAATTCTATTATTTTCTGTTGACCAATCATGATACAATGGTACTAAGCTAATAATAGTTACATAATCACAATAGTAAAAAGATGTTTCACAATCAATAGCCAGATAAAATAAAAGATAATTACAATTGCAAGCTATAATGGAAACATGATTAACCTAACAATATAAAATACATACGTATGGAGGGGTTAAGTAGAGTGGTATAGTAAGCAGAAGTGCATATATGCACTTGTTTTCATCTACCCAGCCAGTCTATATCTTTTGGTTGGTGTATTTAATCCACTTACATTTAAGGTAATTAGCAATATAATTACCATTTTCTTCATTGTTTTGGGTTTATTTTGTATAGGTCCTTTCCTTCTCTTGTGTTTCCTGCCTAGAGAAGTTCCTTTAGCGTTGTAAAGCTGGTTTGGTGGTGCTGAATTCTCTTAACTTCTGCTTGTCAGGGAAGCTTTTGATTTCTTTGTCAAATGTGAATCACAGTCTTGCTGGGTAGAGTATTCTTGGTTGTAGGTTCTTACCTTTCATCACTTTACATAAATCATATCATTCCCTTCTGGCCTGTGGAGTTTCTGTTGTGAAATCATTTGATAACCTTGGAGTTATGGGAGTTCCCTTGTATGCTATTTATTATTTTTCCTTTGTTGTTTTTAATATTTTATCTTTGTCTTTAATTTTAGTCAGTTTGATTACTATGTGTCTCTGTGTGTTCCTCCTTGCATTTATCCTGCTTGGAATGCTTTCCACTTCCTGGACTTGGTTGACTGTTTCCTTTCCCATGTTAGGGAAATTTTCAGCTATTATCTCCTCAAATATTTTCTAAAGTCCTTTCTCTCTGCATTCTTCTGGGACCCCCATAATGTGAATATTGGTGCATTTAATGTTGTCCCAGAGGTCTCTTACACTGTCTTCATTTTTTCTCATTCTTGTTTATATATTCTGTTCTCTTGCAGTGACTTCCACCATTCTGTCCTCCAGGTCATTTATCTGTTATTCTACCTCAGTTCTTCTACTATTGATTCCTTCCAGTATATTGTTCATCTCTATTTGTTCTTTAGTTCTTCTAGGTCTTTGGCAAACATTTCTTGCATTTTCTCCATTCTATTTCTGAGATCCTGGATCATCATTATCATTATACTGAATTCTTTTTCTGGAAGGTTGCCTAGATCCACTTCATTTAGTTGTCTTTGGGGTGTTATCTTCTCCCTTCATCTGGGACATAACTCTCTGCTTTCTTATCATGATCAACTTTCTGTAATGTGGTTTTCATTCTAGCCACTGTGAAATTGTGGTTCTTCTTGCTTCTTCTGTCTGCCTTCTAGTGCATGAGGCAAAGAGCCTTGTGTAAGCTTCCTCATGGGAGGGCTTGGGTGGGAAAAACTGGGTCTTGCTCTGTGGGCAGGGCCTTGCTCAGTAAGGCATTGATCCAATTATCTGCTGATGAATGGGATTGTGCTCCCTGTTCACTTTTCGTCCTGAGGTGATGCAGCCCTGGGATCTATAGGGTCATGGTAGGGTTAATGGTGACCTCCAAGAGTACCTAAGCCAAGGGACAGCTTCCAAGACTGCTGCTGACAGTGCTCCCATCCCTGCAGTAAGACCCTGCCAACCCATGCCTCCAGAGGAGACCCTCGAACACCAGCAGGTAGGTCTGGTTCAGGCTCCTGTACGGTCACTGCTCCTGTCCCTTGGATCTTGGGGCATATCAATTTTGTTTGTGCCCTCCAAGAGCTGAGTCTCTATTTCCCCCAGTCCTGTAGAAGTCACATAATCAAATCATGCTGGCCTTCAAGGTCTTCCCAATCCCTTTGCTGGATCCCCAGGCTGGGAAGCCTGACATGGGGCTCAGAGCCCTCATAACAGTGGGAGAACTTCTTGGGTATTATTGTTCTCCAGTTTGTGGGTGGTCCACCTGGAGGGTACTGGATTTGATTTTATAGTGATTGCATCCCTCCTACTGTCTTATTGGAGCTTCTTCTTTGTCTTTGGATATACACTATCTCTTTTTGTTGGGTTCCAGCATCCCCCATTGTTCAACCATTGTTCAACAGCTAATTGTGATTTTGTTGCTCTGGCAGGAGACAGGCACATGTCCTACTCCACCATCTTGAACTGGAAACTGCAATTTCTTAAGAAGCTAAACTTTTACCTACCCTGCAATTTAGCCCTTCCACACCTAGACTTTTACCCAGGAGAAATAAAAGCTATGTTCAATCCAAACACCTGAACATAAATATTCATAACAGTTTTATTTGCATAGACAAAAATTGAAAACTACCTAAACGTCCATGAAAAGGAGACAAAAAACTGCTACATCCAAACGATGAAATACCATTCACCAATAAAAATGAACTAGTAATACAAGCTACATAACACAGTTACCAAATCAATTATACTAAGTGAAAAAGACCCCTCAAAAAAGAGTATGTATTACCTGAATCAATTTGTATAAAATTTTATAAATTTCATAAAATTAGTTTATAGTGACAGAAAGCAGATTAGTGATTGCCTGGGAATGGGAGGAGAGGGTGCAGTGGAATAGGTAGAGGAAAAAGTTGACAAAGGAGCACTAGGAAAGTAGACGGTATGATATACATGCTCATTATCTTAATTGTGCTGATGGTTTCAAGGATGTATTCATATTTAAAGAATACATTTTGACATATGTATGGAGAAAAGGAATTTACACCCAATTGAATGCAGAGTTCCAAAGAACAGCAAGGAGAGATAAGAAAGCCGTCCTCGGTGATCAATGCAAAGAAATAGAGGAAAACAATAGAATGGGAAAGACTAGAGATCTCTTCAAGAAAATGAGAGATACCAAGGGAACATTTCATGCAAAGCTGGGCACAGTAAAGGACAGGAATGGTATGGACCTAACAGAAGATATTAAGAAGTGTCAAAAATACACAGAACTATTCAAAAAAGGTCTTAACCACCCAGATAAGCACAATGGTATGATCACTCACCTAGAACCAGACATCCTGGAATGTGCAGTCAAGTGGGCCTTAGGAAGGATCACTACGAGCAAAGCTAGTCGATGTGATGAAATTCCAGCTGAGCTATTTCAAACCCTAAAAGATGATGCTGTGAAAGTGCTGCATTCAATATGCCAGCAAATTTGGAAAGCTCAGCGGTGCCCATAGGACTGGAAAAGGTCAGTTTTAATTCCAATCCCAAAGAAAGACAATGCCAAACAATGCACAAACTACTGCACAATTGTACTCATCTCACATGCTAGCAAAGGAATGCTCAAAATTCTCCAAGGCAGGCTTCAACAGTACGTGAATCATGAACTTCCAGATGTTCAAGCTAGATTTAGAAAAGGCAGAGGAACCAGAGATCATATTGCCAACATTCATTGGATCATCAAAAAAGCAAGAGAGTTCCAGAGAAACATCTACTTCTGCTTTATTGACTATGCCAAAGCCTTTGACTATGTGGATCACAACAAACTGTGGAAAGTTCTCAAAGAGATGGCAATACCAAACCACCTGACCTGCCTCCTGAGATCTGTATGCAGGTCAAGAAGCAACAGTTAGAACTGAACATGGAACAACAGACCGGTTCCAAATTGGGAAAGGAGTATGTCAAGGCTATATATAATCACCCTGCTTATTTAGCTTGTATGCAGAGTATATCATGAGCACAAGCTGGAATTAAAATTGCCAGGAGAAATGTCAATAACCTCAGACATGCAGATGACACCACCCTTATGGCAGAAAGTGAAGAATATCTAAAGAGTCTCTTGATAAAAGTGAAAGAGGAGAGTGAAAAAGTTGGCTTAAAACTCAATATTCAGAAAACTAAAATCATGGCATCCGGTCCCAACACTTCATGGCAAATAGATGGGAAACAGTGGAAACAGTGACAAACTTTATTTTGGGGGGCTCCAAAATCACTGCAGATGGTGACTACAGCCATGAAATTAAAAGCTACTTGCTCCTTGGAAGAAAAGTTATAACCAACCTAGACAGCATATTAAAAAGCAGAGACATTATTTTGTCACCAAAGGTCTGTCTAGTCAAAGCTATGATTTTTCCAGTAGTCATGTATAGATGTGAGAGTTGGACTCTAAAGAAAGCTGAGACCAAAGAATTGATGCTTTTGAACTGTGGCATTGGAGAAGACTCTTGAGAGTCCCTTTGACAGCAGGGAAATCCAAACAGTCCATCCTAAAGGAAATCAGTCCTGAATATTCATTGGAAGGACTGATGCTGAAGCTAAAACTCCAATACTTTAGCCACCTGATGCAAAGAAGTGATTCACTGGAAAAGACCCTGATGCTAGCAAAGATTGAAGGTAGGAGGAGAAGACAGAGGATGAAATTGTTAGATGGCATTGCCGACTCAATGGACATGAGTTTGAGTAAGCTCCGGGAGTTGATGATGGACAGGGAGGCCTGGCGTGCTGCAGTCCATGAGGTCGCAAAGAGTTGGATGTGACTAAGCGACTGATCTGAACTGAACTGACCTATTATAGCTCACTGTCTATCAGTAAAACCTCAAAATAAAATGTTTTAAAAATAATGTATAGTCAGATACTCATAGCCACTGTGGCCACAAAACAACACAATCAGAGATTATTCTAATCAAGTATAAGAATATTTTCAAATACTTGTCTTATTTTAACCATTCTGTCTCAAGAAGAGATAATTCTTTAATAATTCAAATAATTTCAAAATTAAATTAGACAAATTATTTTAAAACAAAAAGAACTTAGTGCAGTATTAGCCATATATTAAATATACACTGTACACACTTGCAGAACTAAATGGAGATACAGAATCTTGCATATAATGAAATAAATTTCAAGTTTTTAGTAGAGCTCCATACTATACTAAATGTTGATGTTCCTAAATGTGATGTTAGGAACATCACTAACAAAATTCAAGATGTTTCTCATTGTACTTACCTTAATTTATACCACTCAACCTAAAAAGAAAATCATTCTTATTACAGTACTTCATATAAAAATATTTTTATGCGTGTTACTTCTAAAACTGGATGCAGTCTCAAAAAAATACCAATTCATCCAAATACTTCTCAGCAAAAAAAATGTGCACTAGCTTTCCCAATATTTTTAGCATAATGACTAAGTCTAATGGTTCTGATCAGAATCAGAAGCAGGATATTTTTCTCTGCCAAATACAGTAGAAAATACCACTTGCTATATAAAGTATCACACTATTATGACACTAATACAAGTTTACTCACTCTCAAGGCCTAAGATTACAGACACATAGATAACAGCTTCATATAAATGCAGAAATGAGTCTCACTAGAACATACAAACATCTAAACATACATTCTATATAGCCTTCTGTTATAAACATAGATTTGCAATGTTAGTATATAAAGAATCATCATAATCCATGTTTTACAAGGTTATATTTGAGTATCCCAAATTCAGCAATGTAAGGTTAAGTACAAATGATTTCTTCAAACAAGTGTAAGTTGTGCAGATCATTCTGAATGTATAACCTGCATATACTGTGTATATCACATGTACAAGGAATTATCAACTATATCACTTAGGATGCTTTTAGTTGCTAGCAAGAGAAACCTAACTTTATGAATCAAAATAAGATAAATTACGTTAAGGTAAGTTTCTGTTCATGCTGTACACTCAATGTGTACATGGGAGGTGAAGGGAATGACAGTGGTCTGCTTACTCACTTGCGGATCCAAGACGATAGAAGCTCTGACATTTTTGCACCTTGCATCCATAATCACTCCTTCAGGAAGAGAGACAGCCAGAAGGTCATTCATCTACAGCTAAATGTTTCTACCTGGAAGTAACCTGCTGAAAACCTATCGATTAAGAGAATCACATGGCTGGGCTTAGCTGCAAGTGAGGCTAAGAATTCATATTGTTGAAATGTCCATTCTACCTAAAGCAATATACAGATCCAGTGTAATCCCAATCAAAATTCCAATGGCATATTCACAGAACTAAGACAAATAATTCTAAAATTTGTTGTTGTTATCCAGTCATTAAGTTGTGTCTGACTCTCTGCAACCCCATGAAGCACAGCAGGCTTCCCTGTCCTTTGCTATCTCCCAGAGTTTCCTCAAACTCATGTCCACCACTAAAGATCCTCACTAGCCAAAACAATCTTGAGGAAGAAAAACAAAGCTGGAGGTATCAAAAGCCCTGGTTTACAACTAAACTACAAAGCTAATAAAATCAAAACAGTATGGTACTGGTACAAAAACAAACACAAAGATCAATGGAACTGAGAGCCTAGAAACAAACCCACATATACCTGAAAAATTAATTTCTGACAAAGGAGCAAACAACATACAATGGATAAAGGATAGTCTCTTTAACAAACAGGAAAATTGGAGAGTCACATGCAAAAGAATGGAACTAGACCACCATCTTACACCATATACAAAATTAACACACATTAAAGATTTGAATGAGAGGGAGTGGCGAAGATGAAACAGTAAGAAGACCCTGAGCTCACCTCCTCCCATGGGCAACTACTGATGAGAAAAACCTTCTGATGAGAAGATTAGCAGAAAAGACCTTCTAAAACTAAAGATATAAAGAAGGAACCACAAAGGGAAGGAGAAGTGGAGATGCAAGATAGTCAAGACCCATACCAGGTAATCAACTCACAAATGTGAGAATAATTACAGTTGCACAAAGGTTCTCTCCAAGGAGCAAGGAGTCCAAGACACTCATCAGACTCCCCAGCTCAGGGGTCCTGCACTGAGAAGATGAGCCTCCAGAACATTTGGCTTTAAAAGTCAGAGTGGATTACTTTCAGGAGAGCCAGAGGGCTGTGTAAAATAGAGACTCCACTTCTAAAGAGCACACACAAAATCTCACACACTCTAGGACCTAGAGAAAAAGCAATCATTTGAAAGGAGCCTGGGTCAGACTCAGCTGCTGATCTTGAAGAGTTTCCCAGAGAGGCGGGAGGCAACTGGAACTCACCCTGGAAGAACAGACACTGGTGGTAGCCATTTTTGGAAGCTCATTCTACCTGGTGGACAGTGGTGCTGATAAGCACCATTTTGGAATCACTCCTCTAGCTTATAAGTGCTGAGACTCAGGCATGCCCACCAACCTGTAGGCAGCAGTACTGAGATACCTCTGGTCAAACAACTAGCAGGGCTGAGACACAACCCCCAACAGCAGACCTGCTGCCTTAAGACCATCTAAGCCCACAGAACCCTGGGATTGGCCCTGATCATCGGAGGGCACAGGATCCAGCCCGGCACACCAATGCACTGGCACTACCCTGGGACCCCCAGGGCTCTGCAGCCAGAGACCTCAGAATGGGGCTCCACCCCAGGGGTCCCACTAGCTCTGGGACCAGCCAGGACCAATGGGGAGACAGCAATCCTGGGGTCCCCGGACCACTGCTCCACCTAAGCAGGCTGACACTAGCTGCTGGATACCAGGGGTTCTACAGTCAAATACTTTACACCCAGCACCAGCTACCAGTACACCAACATCAGGACTGGGGTTCCTCTGGCCATGCAGCCAGCCATCCTAGGACCCAGTGCCATCCACCGGTGGCTGGCAGCCTGCACACAAGGTCAGACCTGGCAACCAGCTGGACCAGGGCCAGCTACTCCTACCAGCGTGCCCACAGTAATCAGCAAGCCACAACCGAAGAACCCACACAGCCTATACAGAGGGCATCCCTAGAGTACACAGTTCTGGTAACAAGAAGGGAAGGCACTGCTGGGACACATAGGATATTTCCAACAAAAGGTCCTTCTCCAAAGTTTGTAAATAGAACCAACCTACCAGATATATAGAAATAAAAACAGCAAATTAGCAAAATGAGGCAACAAAGGAATATGTTCAAAACAAAAGAACAAAATGAGACCCCAGAAGAAAAATTATGTTAAGGCATTCTGCTCAACAGAAGTTAAGGCAATCTACTCAATAGAAAGTTCAAGGTAATGATTATAAAAATGTTCAAACAACTCAGGAGAAAATTGGATGAAAAGATCAAGAAATCAGAAGTTTTTTAACAAAGAGTTGGAAAATATAAAGAAGAACTAGGCAGACATGAAGAATACATGAAAAATACATTAGAAGGAATCAAAAATAAATTAGAAAAGATACACAGATATGGACCAGCAAGCTGAAGGAGAGTAGTGAAAATCACTGAAGCAGAATAGAAAAAAGAAAAAAGGGACCTCTGGGAAAACATCAAACATACTAACATTCACATTATAGGAATCACAGGAGGAGAGCAAGAAAGGACAGAGAACACATTTCAAGACACAATAGCTGAAAACTTCCCTAACCTAGGAAAGGAAACAGATATCCAGCCAGGTTCAGGAGGTACCAAGTAACAAACAGGGTCAACCCAACCACGCATTGTAATTAAAATGACAAAAAGTAAAGATAAAGAGAGACTAATAAAGTCAGAAAGGAAAAAGCAACAAGTTAAGAACAAGTGAACTCCGATAAGGCTATCAGCTAACTTCAACGGAAACTCAACATGCCAGCAGGGAGCGGCACAATATATTCAAAGTGATGAAAGTGAAAAACCTACAACCAGGAATAATACTCTACTGACAAGGCTTTCATTCAGATTTAAAGCAGAGATCAAAAGTTTTACAGTCAAGCAGCTGAGTTCAGCACCACCACACCAGCTTTACAACAAATACCAAAGGGACTTCTCTATGAAAAAAAGGCCACAACTAGAAACACGAAAATCACAAAAGCAAAAGTCTCATTGATAAGGTCAAATACACAGTAAAGGTAGTAAATCAGCCATGTATAAAGATAATAGGAAGGTTAAAGACAAAAACAATAAAACATCTATATCCACAATAAGTAATTAAGAGATACAAAACACAAAAATATGTAAAATGTCAAAAACAGTAAAAACGAAGGATTGTTAAAATGTGTTAGAACTTAAGAGATCAGCAATTTAAAATAATCACAGATAGACTGGATGATGATGTACAGTGTGGGGAATAGAGTCAGTAACTGTGTAATATCTTTGTGATATCACAAAGATCTTTGTAATATCTTTGTATGATAACATAATAACTAGACTTATTATGGTGATCATTTTGAAAAGTACAGAAATACCAAAACTTTATTTTGTGTAACAGGAACTAACAGGGTGTTGTAAGTCAGTTATTCTTCAAAAACAAATAAACTCACAGAAAAAGAGATCAGGTTTGTGGTTACCAGAGGCAGGAGGTGGGGGGGGGGGGGGGGGAAGGGTACTGGATAAAAGCAATCAAAAGGTACAACTTCCAGTTATAGGATAAATAAATACTAGAAAACACAGGGAATATATCCAATAGTTTATAATTATAAACAGAGTATAACTTTTTTTTCTTTTTTTTTTTTTTATTTTTCAGTGGGTTTTGTCATACATTGATATGAATCAGCCATAGAGTTACACATATTCCCCATCCCGATCCCCCTCCCACCCGATTCCTCTGGGTCTTCCCAGTGCACCAGGCCCGAGCACTTGTCTCATGCATCCCACCTGGGCTGGTGATCTGTTTCACCATAGATAATATACATGCTGTTCTTTCGAAACATCCCACCCTCACCTTCTCCCACAGAGTATAAAAGTCTGTTCTGTACTTCTGTGTCTCTTTTTCTGTTTTGCATATAGGGCTATCGTTACCATCTTTCTAAATTTGCAAATCACTATGTTGTACACCTGAAACTTATAAAATATTGTACGTCAATCATACTTCAAAAAAAGTTAGAAAAAGGGTAAATGAGTCTTAGGAATGTAATGTACAACATGATAATATAATTAACACTGTACTATGGTATGCAAGAAAGGTGTTATGAGAGTAAGTCCTATGATTTCTCATCACAAGAAAGAAATTATTTTCTATATTTTAATATTTTGTATCCATATGAGATGATGGATGTTCACTTAACTCATTGTGATAATCATTTCATGATGCATATAAGTCAAATCATTATGCTATACACTTTAAACTTACAGAGTGCAAGATGTCAATTGTATCTCAATACACTGGAAAGGGAAAAAATTTAACACTTGAAACCATAAAGTTCCTAGAGAAAAATGTAGGCAGTAACTTCACTGACACTGGTGACTTTTTTTTTTTTTTTTGGTGGACTCCTAAAACAAGGGAACCAAAAGCAAAAACAAACAATGGGGCTATATCAAACTAAAATTTTTCCCACCCTAAAGCTCCCCACCATCAAAACAAAAAGGTAACCTACTGATTGGAAGACGATATCTGCAAATCCTATATCCAATAAGGAGTTAATATACAAAATACACAAACTCAAATTCAACATCAAAAAAACCCAAACAATCCAACCAAAAAATAGGCAGAGGACCTGCATATTTTTCCAAAGAAGACATACAGATGGCTAAGTGTCCATGAACTGCTCAATATAACTAGTCATCAGGGCAAATCACATCCCCATTACAGCCAAATCATAGCAAATCACAACCATAATGAAGTATCATCTCACACGTTAGAATGGCTATTATTTAAAAAAAGAAATAACAGGTGTTGATGAGAATGTAGGGAAAAGAAAACTCTTGTGTACTGTTAGTGGGAATGTAAATTGGTACAACCATTATGACAAACGCTATGGAGATTCCTCAAAAAATCACAAATAGAACTACCATGTGATCCAGCAGTTCCACAGGGGGCTGTTTAAAATGCCCCCTAAGCATAGCACTCAAGTGCTAACTAGTATCACTAAACACAGGAAGGCTTTGATACAACTTAGGGAGAAAATATATGCTTTAGGGTTACAATGATAAGCTCTGTGGAAGGCAACTAGGTAACTGTTCAAGATTTAGGTTTTTGTACTATGGGGAATTTTATATCACTTGTATGTATTACTAAATCAAAAGATAAATAATTTTATAAAAGAAAGAAAATAAGAAACTGGCAAATCTGAAGATAGGGCAGACCTCATGATTGATCCACCTCCATCCTATTCCCCTAATGACAGCAAAATAGTTCAAGTCATTACAGGTGTCCCACTATACAACATACCACCTAAAAAGAGAGTATACACTTCTGCTCTAATAGCCCAAGTAAAAGACCTCAGATGTTTTTCAGACTGCATTTGCTTAAACTTATGCCCATCCCTAACCAATGACTGTGACCATGCAAATTTTACTAATTTAAGGCAGACTGTTTAAGACAACCAGAGTCTACCAGAGAAGCTAGTAGTGAGACTGGTATCCCCCGGAGTCTATATAACAGTGACTTCTGAAAGAAACTCCAGGCACTGTCAGGAAGGAGAGAAGCAAGAAAAGATGCTGGGTAGGCACCCAACAAGGTCAGCAATCGTGAAGCAGCAGGCGAAGAGTGGTGGAAATACAGCACACAGACGTAAGACAACAGTATGAACAACAGTGCACAAAGACCAGAAATGATCCTCAAGCAATCAGGGCTTGGTGAGGAAATCTACAGGTACAGCACGTAAATGTACAAACAGAATCAGAGAAATGGGATCAGGGTTAAGTACAAGGAGGACGTACAATGTGATTACTCTGAATAAAAAACAACAACAAAGGAACCAGCTCCACGAGGGTGTTGGAAGTCATTAACCTAAAGAGCCCCTCCAAATTCCCATGAAAGAAAATGTGTTTGGCAACTCTGCACCTTCAAAGCTGACTAGGTAAGGGATCACAGAGCCAAACTCAAATGTTTAAATAATGCCTGCCCTGAATAATTGCATGTGTATGTAAAAAACAGCAGTCTCTAACTGTCTTATGGTTAGTTACCAGAATATCTGACTCCAGATCTCAGATTATACAAAAACAGATTAAACATTAAAAATGTTACATATAATATATATTCTGTATTACAAAATCAGCATTGGGCTTCTAAAGGAAAATGAAAAAAACTACAGTCCTAAAAATCTGAAAAATGAAAATCATGGGATAAAAGATAATAAGTATAGCCAGACAGATGTAAAGTCATGCCATCCAGGGTCCTACCCACTGGATGCCATAACACTGACCACAGCACCAATTCCTTTCCTCTTCCCCTTCCCTCTTACTCCCTAACCCCACTTCCCTTGATACCTATACTCTATTTTTCAAAGGCCTGGAAGAAGCAAAGAACTATAAATCCCAATTCATCACTATGCAGAAGCATGACATAATCTCATCAAAACCTACCTTTTGTGATTTGGAAGTGATAATAATTCTAAAGTTTTACTTTCACAGTTCAAGAAAATGAATAAGCTAATTACTCTCACCATTTACTATCTCTTATGAAGTTAGAAACAAAGATAATAGATCAACCTGGGTCCAATCAGAAGGAAAAAACCACACAGCAGTTTGAATAAGGGAAATCAAATATAAAGAATTATTCACTATAACTGAGTTAACCAGGAGACTGGCTAGTCAAAATTAAAAAGAAATCTAAAGAATATAGGAATAGCAGATATAAAGAGCACCCTCTACTTCCTCGTGCTGGAATCCAGGACCCAAGGACAACACCCCCTTTGACCCTACCCACCAGGCACCCAGTAAGACCTAGACCTTATTGGAGAGGACACAGTCACAGCTCCCCAAACAACAGTGAAGCCTCTACGGATGCTGCGCCAGTAGAACTGGATGGAAATCCACCTTTTGTAACTTGCCAGATACCTACCCTACACGGTGCCTGAAAACCTGGTCGCAAGGAAGTGTCTCAATAGAGGCACTCTATTAAAAAAAAATCACCCAAGGGGAATGATGGGGCAAGCTGCAGGCAACTAAGTGCTCCTGGCCCCACTGCACATGGGACTGGGCACCAGCGGAGCAGCACATGCCCAGGAGCCTGCTAGGGGAACTGCAGGCCCCAGGAGCCAGGCAGCGGGGGCTGAGCTCTGAGGAATCACTCAAGCTACGGGAGCTGGACACTGCGGAAGTCAGAGGGCTGCAGGAGGAGAGGCACTTGTCCTGGCAGGACGCAAAACATCACACTGGTCTACTACTTGAACACAACCAAGCTGACTGGATCTGATGAACAGGAAATGACAAAGTACTTTAGATGCCTTATTAACACACATGCCAATACACCCCAGAGGAACTCATGGGTCCCACACCTCAGTGAAGTAAATGGGGTTTAATAGCTTGAAGCAGAAGTTAGCAAACTTCTTCTATAAAGGGCCACATAGTAAATATTTTAGGCTTTAGGGATTCTGTCATATATTCTTTCTTTTTTTTTTCAAACACTTAAAAATATTTTTTAAAAATTCTTAGCTTACAAGTCACACAAAAACAGGTAATAGGCCAAATCAGACCCACAGGCTATAGTTTGCTGATTCTTGATCTGGAGCATGCAAGATATATACTCTACAAGGTGAAATATAAGCTGCTCTAAAATGCACCACCTATCAGGAAAAGAGGCACAGTTGTGCAGTAATTTCTTTGAATTTTGAATGCAACACATATCACATTTGAATGCACTATTGTGACCATCTATAGAGTCATGGGTAAAGCTGCCTGCTTTGAGTAGAATCAGAGCAAGAGAAGGCTCTGAAGCTCAGATCCTTCAGGGTAAAGGCTTGCTCATTTACCGGGCAAAGAAACTTTAACCATCTAAGGCTCTGGCTGAGGGCCAAGGAAATACGGAATAAGTTGTATCAAGAAGTCATGGATATCAATTATGGCCTTGTGATCAACTAGAGGAACAAGGATTGTAACAGTTTTACATATTTTCTATTTGCTCATTATATGTGTATGTGTATATATATGTATTAATATACATTATTTTATATATATGTATACACACACACACACACATACACACACGTATGTTAGCAAATTTTCTTCTCTTTCCTTACCATTTTCATTTTATGGACAAGTTGTTAGAAGATGGCTTTACAATTTTGTCTTTACACAACTGAGCATTCAGTGGGACTCTGGCTGATTTTAGAAAGTGTCTAGAGACTCGTTTTAATTTTGGCATGAATCACAGACCACCAGCCCACCCCACTGGGGGTTACTGTCTCCTGTGCAGAAGGGGAGCCCGGAAGGACTCTTCGTTCTTAGTGGAGTGAAGACTGCAAGCAAACTGGCCCTGTCCATGGTGCCCAAGGGCAACTGCGTGCTACACCTGCCCCTGCGGGCGTGCCCAGGCTGCCGGCGCTCGGTGGAGGAGGAGGAGCGCGACAGTGGCCTCGACCAGCCGGCGATTTTACTGTTTCGAATGACGCTCCTGGAGCACAGGTTTACACATCCTGGTGTATATACATGTAGCAATGGAATAGTTGAGTCATAGAGTCAGCTCAGCTTATAAAGAACCCGCCTGCAATGCAGGAGACCCGGTTGGATTCCTGGGTCAGGAAGGTTCCCTGGAGAAGGGATAGGCTACCTACGCCAGTATTCTTGGGCTTCCCTGGTGGCTCAGATGGTAAAGAATCTGCCTGCAATGCGGAAGACCTGGGTTCGATCCCTGGGTTGGGAAGATCCCCCAGAGGAGGACATGGCAACCCACTCCAGTATTCTTGCCTGGAGAATCCCCATGGACAGTGGAGCACGGTGGGCTACAGTCCTGGGGTCACAGAGAGTCGGACACGACTGAGCGACTAAGCCATGGCTGATTTTGAAATGTGATAGAGTAAGTAATTAATACAATGACTCTTGGAATTGTGCATTTGCTCATTTGGAGAAAGAAAAAAAATTCTTCACTTGTAAGAATAGCTTTATCTTGTTGGGCAGAAATACAGTTGATAGTTGTTATACAATCAAACAACAGGCCTTAATAAATTTTAAAAGCACATGTTCTGACCACAATGGACTTAAATTTGGAAATCAGTAATAAACACACATGAAATCCTGAAATATTTGGAAATTAAACCCACACTGCTAAATAACCAATGGGTCAAAAAAGAGATCACATAGTAAACTGAAAATATCTTGAACTGATGACAAAAACATAAACATATCAAAATTTGGGGAATGCAGCCTAAGCAGTGCTTAAAGAGAAATTTGTAACTGAACAGTTGTATTAGAAAAGAATAAAGGTCTCAAATAAACAACTTAAGAAACTAGAAAAAGAACAACAAACTAAACCTAACGCAAGCAGAAGGAAAGCTATAACAAAGATTACAGTGGAAATCAATGAAAACAGAAAAACAACAAGTAAAATCAATGAAACAAAAAGTTGGTTCTTGAAAATATCAAAACCAATAAAGTTTTAGCTACACTGAGCAAGAAGAGAAAAAGATAGTAACTACCCCAATCAGAAATTAAACAGGAGGCATCATCATTGACTCTATAGGATCACTTTTATGCCAACAAATAACACAACTTAGATAATAGGGGGGGAAAAAATCCTAGAGAGAAGCAATTTACCAAAACTTACTCAAGAAGAAAGAGAAAATCAAAATTTACCCGTAACACGTAAAGACATTGAAGTTGTCATTTAAATTTTTCTGATAAAGAAAAATTCATGAACAGATAACTTCATGGATGAATTCCACCAAATATTTAAAGAAGAAATAATACTAATCCTTTACAAACTCTTTCAGAAAATGTAAAGAGGAGAGAACACTTTCCAACTCATATTAAAATGCCAGAATTACCATAAGATCAGTCAAAGACAACATAAGAAAATTACCTGCCAATATTCCTCAAAAACACAGACACAAAATCCTAAACAAAACATTACTAAACCAAATCCAGTAACACATAAAAAGGATTATATACCACGACCAAGTGGGATTTATCCTAGGAATGCAAAGCCAGTATAGCATTAAAAAATCAATTAATGTAATGAGTTATATTAATAGAATAAAGTAACTAACCACATGGTTATCCCAATAGATGCAGAAAAGCATCTAACAAAATCCAACATTTATTCATGATAGGAACGCTCAACAATCTAGGAACAGAAGGAAAGTTCCCCAACTTTCTGAAAGGGCATTTCTGAAATGATCACAGTGCTACTGTCATTCCTACTGGTAAAAGAGTAATAGGGAAGAACAAATCTGAATCAACATTAGACCTATTTCTTTTGCTTTAGTTAACAATGATTGCGGATAGCCTGAAATATATAGGATAGCCTATTTCCAAGGCTGATCTTTAAAAGTCCGTTCATATACAGATAAAAAGTTGCAGAAGCGGGAATAACCTTTGTTGGAGGTTTACAACAACATCATGACCACGTGGTCAGTTGCAGGAGCAAAGAATGCCTGCACCAGCAGTCTGCAACAACCACCCAAGGGAGAGACAGCTCCTGGGTGGGTTCATAAGAAGTCCGGGGGTCCCCAAGGAGAGGGGGGTCTGGAATTTTCAAGGAGGAGGAAAGGACAAACTTCTTTCCCCTCTACATTCCTTAGGATTATGTAACAATGTCCTGCTTGAGGACAGTCTCTGAAAAAAAAAACCCTTCTGGCTAACCCTGTTATCTTAAAGTGTAAATTATGGGAATAGGTCTAATAAGGTCTTTACAACCACCAGACATTCTTTTGATTCACTGTAATAACTAATTAAAAGTATATAACTCCATTGCTAACACTAGTGACGGGCACTCTTTCTGCCCCCCTTCTGATGTCTATGTCAGAAGCTTTCTCCATCTCTTTTATACTTTAATAAAATTTTACTACACAAAAGCTCTGAGTGATCAAGCCTCGTCTCTAGTCCCGGACTGAATTCTTCTCCGGAGGCTAAGAATCCCAGCGTCTTTCATGGTTCAGCAACATTTCACAAGGGCACCATTTCCTCACTTTGTCCTTAAAAATGCTTTGCTGTAACCCTTCAGGGAGTTTAGGACTTGGGGGGTTGGGAGGAGAAATAAGCCACCTGTCTCCTTGCATGGTCCTACAATAAACCTTTCTCTGCTCCAAACACCAACCTTTCAATTTTGTTTGGCCTCACTGTGCATGGGGCACACAAGATTAAATGCTTTCCCCCTAAGATCAGGAACAAGTCAATAAGATCCACACTCCTTACTTCTTTTCACAACGTATTGGAGATTCTAGACAAGACAAAAAAAAAAAAAAATCAAAGACATCTAGATACAAAGATATATCTAGTCAATCCTAAAAGAAATCAGTTCTGAATATTAACTGAAAGAACTGATGCTGAAGCTCCAATACTTTGGCCACCTGATGCAAAGAACTGATTCATTGGAAAAGACCCTGACGCTGGGAAAGATTGAAGGCAGGAGGAGAAGGGGACGACAGAGGATGAGATGGCTGGATGGCATCACCGACTCGATGGACATGAGTTTGACAAGTTCCAGGAGTTGGTGATGGATAAGAAGCCTGGCGTGCTGCAGTCCATGGGGGTCGCAAAGAGTCGGACATGACTGAGCGACTGAACTGAACTGAGATATAATGAGTAAAACTGTCTATATTCACAAATGACATGATATTGTATGTAGAAAATTCTAAGGAATTCACACACACACACGCAAAAAAACCCCTGCTTAATGGTAAAGTAAGGTTGCAGGACACAAGATATTTAAATAAAAATCATTATATTTTTACATATTAGCAATGAACAATCCAAAAACAAAATCTGAATAATTCTACTCACAAAAGCACAAAAAAATTAAACACTTCAAATAAAGTTAACAAAAGAAAGACAAGACTTGTGCACTGAAAATTACAAAACATTGCTAAGAGAAATGAAATGTCATACAAAACAGAAAGACAGTCCATGTTCATGTTAAGATGGCAACAGCAATTCTCCCCCAAACAAATCTACAGATTATATGCAATTTCTATAAAAATCCATCACAGTAGGCTTTTTTTGAAAAAATGACAAAGTGATAAAAAAAATTTATATGGAAATCTAAGGAAACCAGCATAGCCAAAACAATTTTGAAAAAGAAAAAAATATCAGACTTATACTACCCAATTTCAAAATTAACTACAAAGATACCATATAATCAAGACATTGTGGTGCTGGTACGTTACGAGAAGAGGCATAATAATGATTCAAGCAGAAATGAGAGTCTAGAAATAATTTATAGTCACTTGATTTTTGACAAAGGTGCAAAGGCAATTAAATGGGGAAAGGATCTTTTTAATTTTCCTCAACAAATAATGCTAAAACAACTGTAATGCTAAAACAACTGGATATCCATATACACAAAAAAGATGAATTTGGACCCATACTGCATACCATACACGAAAGTTAACAGAAATTGAACATAAACCTAAAGCATTGTTAAAAAAAAAAAACAAAAACTGATAAACTGAACTTCCTCAAAATAAAAACTTGGATTTCAAAAGATACCACGGAGAAAATTAAAAGATAAGTAACAGACTGGGTACTAAATTATTTCCTGAAATAATTTATAAAACATATATTGGGTTTGTTCCCAGAATACACAAAGAATGTGTACAGCCCAATGAGAAGGCAAACCAATCGTAAAAATGGACAAAAGATTTCAGTAGATATTTCAAAGACAACATAGGAACAGTATATAAGTACATGAAAATATGTTCAACATCATTAGTCAATAGGGAAACGCAAATTAAAACTAACATGAGATACTACTTCACACTAAGATGGCTATGAAAAAAGACACTATAACAAGTGAAGATATGGAAAAACTGAAACTCACACAACACTTGTGGGAACATGATATGGTACAGCCATACTGGAAAACAGTCTAGCTATTTCTTAAAAAATTAAACCTTGAACCTACTACACAACCCAGTAATTTCCTCATGGGTATTTATCCAAGAAAAATAAGAATGTATGTCCACACAAAGACTTGTACATGAATGCTCATAGCAGCATTATTCATAATAGTCAAAAAGTAAAAACAACTGATGTCCATCAACTGATGAATGGATAAAGAAAATGCAGTATAGTCATACAATGGTTATTTACCAATAAACAGGAACAAACTACGGATACATGCTACAACATGGATGAATCTCAAAACCATTATGCTAAATGAAACCAGGCATAAGATGGCACTTATTTCATAAATCCATCTCTCTGAAATGTTCATAAAAGGCTAATTGATAGTGATAGAAAGCAAATCAATGGTTGCCTGAGGCTAAAAGCCAGCACCAGATCTGAGTACAAAATCTGCAGAGGCAAACTTATTAAGGTGATGCAAAATTTCTAAAACTGAATTGCTGTGATCACTGTATAATCTCAAAAATCTTCTCAATTTACTAAAAATCACTTAATTATTTAGAAAAGAGGATACAGTTTCCAAAAGGTGATTTTTATATGAACTCTGCTTTCCTGTTATTAGAGATATGTAACAGAAAGATTATGGATGTTCCTATCTTAACAGGTAAATGTTTTCTACACACTCAGCAGAGTTTATTGAAGAGCCTAAGAGAATGAATGGACCAGGTAACTCTACAAAGTCTCTTCAAAAATCAGTCCAAAAATGTCTCTTTTTTTTAGATGTGTTTCATGGGGTAGTGATAGGCTTGCTACCATTATTACATGGGTTTGGGCTATCTTTTTAAGGTAAATGTTCTTCCCATTACAGCTACAAACAAAGTAAAATAAAGATATGTAAAAACAGAGATTGTATTTTTCATGTTCTTAAAAAAGAAAGCCCCCAAAAAAGTGTGATATTTAGTAGAAATTTTAAAATGCTCAAGATTTGCCTTTTTATCTATTTTATCTATTTTCTGATTAACTTTTCAAGTTTTCCCTTCTTACTTCCACTGCATTTTTATTAAAACACTGCAAAGTCAATGCACTTCTTTTATAGATTTTCTTTCATACTAAAAGGTCAGTCATTCAAGCTCTATGAACAAAAAACAGAAAATGTACATACCCCAGCCTAAAATAAAATTGAATAAATCCATTTTGGGGGGGGATCAAGATGGCAGAATTAAAGGACATGCTGGTCACCTTCCCCCATAAATACAGCAAAAATACATCTCTATGTGGAACAATTCTCAAGGAAAACTAACTGGAAACTGGCAGAAGAACTCCTATAAAACCAAAGCTATAATAACGACACACACATAATCAGGCAGGACAGAAAGAAGAGTAGTGGGCTGGATCTATGCCCCTGGGAGGGGACTAAAAGGAAAAGGGAGATCACACAAGCAGACACTTAGCCTGTGAAAATGAGTGGGTCAAGCCACAGAATGGGTGTCCCAGTCCGAGGGACCTATATGGATGAGACAAGCCCCCCTGGCTACTACCAGGACAGATAGAAAGACTGAAGACTCCACTAGTAAGAGGTGCATAGGTACTGCCTCACCACTAGACAGGGAGGAGGGAGGTCTGTCTTAGAGGCTGCTCCCTCTCCACATTCCCCAGTCCACTCTGAGAAAACTCCCTGCCCCTTCTCTGTCCATGTCACAGCTTGGCCCCGGCTCTCGAATAGCCAAGACCTGGGGAAAGACTCGATCTGTGGACACAGAGGTGACAAGAGGGTCTAGGGTGTGGGCCTGGTAAGGCAGCAGTGCCACCGTGGATGCCTATTTACAGTATCACAGCGCCACTGGAGAAGTCCAATCATCTCAATAGATGCAGAAAAACAAATTTCAACATTCATTCATGATGAAAATTGGATATGGTGGGAATATATCTCAACCTAACAAGAAACATTTATGACAAATCCACAGCCAACACAATTAATACCCAACTATTAAATAAAATTAAAAGTTTCAACCATTTCAGTTGAAAGCCTTTCAGCTAAATTAAAAATCCAGATGAAGATGCTCTCTCCTGTCATTTCCATTGGCAGTCCTAGCCACAGCAATGACAAGAAAAATAAATAAAAGGTATCCAAATTGGAAGGAAACAAGTAAAACTGTCACTATTTGCAGATGACATGATACTCTATATAGAACCTTAGAGTTTCCACCCAAAACTATAAGAATAAATGAAATCAGCAAGACTGCAGGATACAAGATTAATATATAGAAATATGTTGTATTAATAATCTGTTACACTAATAATGAAACATCAGAAAAAGTAAAACAAGCATATTTAAAATTGCACCACCAAAAATAAACATATGAGTAAACTTACAAAGGAAGTAAAAGACTTATACTCTGAAAATTATAAAACAGTGATGAAGGAAACTGAAATGATTCAAAAGAAAAGGGGGAATAAAATAGAAACGGAAAGATAACTCATGTGCTTGGAGTACCTGAATTAAAATTATTCAAGTGCCCATACTATCCAAAGCAATCTACAGATTTAATGTAATCCCTATCAAAATACCCTTAATGTTTTTCACAGGATGAAAACAAATAATCCTAAAATTATATGGAACCACAAAAACACCCTGAATTGCCAAAGCATCCTGAGAAAAAAAAAAAGCAAAGCTGCAGGCACAACCTTCCCTGACTTCAGACTACAATGCAAAGCCACAGTAATCAAAACAGCATGGTATTGTCAGAAAAACAGACACACAGATCAATGAAACAGAATACAGAGCCCCAAACAAATCCATGCACCAATGGTCAATTACTCTATGACAAAGGAGGCAAGAATATACAATAGAGAAATGAATAACTCAAGAGAGTTATTCATGAATAATGAATAATTCAAGAAATGAATTATTCATTAATGAATTGTTGAATTAATGAATAATCATTGAATTAATGAATAATTAATTAATGATGAATTCAAGAGAATTATTCATGAAAAATGAATAATTCAAGAGAATAAGTCTCTTGAATAACTGGTGTTAGGAAAACTGCACAACCATATGTAAAACAATGAGATTAGGATATTTCCTCACATCACATACAAAAATAAACTCAAAATGGTTTAAAGACCTAAATGTTTACAACCTGAAACCCTAAAACTCCCAAAACAGAACAGAGGTAGAACAGTTTTACACAAATGCAGCAGTATTTTGTTAGATCAGTCTTCTAAGGCAAAATAAATAAAAGCAAAAACACACAAATGGGCCTCCATCACCTCCACTAGCTTTGTTGGTAGCAATGCTTCCTAAGGCCCCCTTGATACCACACTCCAGATGTCTGGCTCTAGGTTAGTGACCACACACCATCATGGTTATCCAGGTCACTAAGACCTTTCTTGTGTATCTCTTCTGTATATTCTTGTGACTTCTTCCTAATCTCTTTTGCTTCTGTGAGCTCCTTGCCATTGCTGTCTCTTCTCATGCCCATTTTTGCATGAAATGTTCCTTGATATCTCCAATTTTCTTGAAGAGATCTCTAGTCTTTCCTATTCTATTATTTTCCTCTACTTCTTTGCACTGTTCAATTAAGAAGGCTTTCTTATTTCTCGCTGCTCTTCTCTGGAACTCTAGCTTCAGTTTGGTATATCTTTCCCTTTCTCCTTAGCTTTTTTGCTTCTCTTATTTTCTCAGCTATTTGAAAAGCCTCGTCAGACAACCACTTTGCCTTCCTGCATTCCTTTTCTTTGCAATGGTCTTCATCACCACCTCTTGTACAATGTTATGAAGATAGTTCTTCAGGCACTCATTTACCAGAACTAATCTCTTGAATTTATTTATCACCTCCACTGTATAATCGTGAGATTTGATTTAGGTCATGCCTGAATGACCTAGTGGTTTTCCCTACCTTCTTCAATTTAAGCCTGAATTTTGCAATAAAGAGTTCACAATCTGAGCCAGTCAGCTCCAGGTCTTTTTGCTGACTATATAGAGCTTCTCTATCTTCAGAGGCAAAGAATATAATCAATCTGATTTCAATATTGGCCATCTGGTGATGACCATGTGCAGAGTCATCTCTTGTGTTACTGCCAAGGGTTTTTGCTATCACTAGTGTGTTCTCTTAACAAAACTCCATTAGCCTTTGCCCTGCTTCATGTTGTACTCCAAGGCCAATTCTGCCTGTTACTCCAGGTATCTCTTGACTTCCTACTTTTGCATTCCAACCTTCTATGATGAAAAGGACATCCTTTTTTTTTTTTTCCTGGTGTAAGTTCTAGAAGTCTTTAAGTCTTCATAGAAGCATTCAACTTCAGCTTCTTTGGCATTAGTAGCTGGGGCATAGACTTGGATTACCGTGATATTGAATGGCTTGCTCTGGAAACCAAGTGAGATTGCTTTGTCATTTTTAAGAATGCACCCCAGAAATATAGATCAATGGAACAGAATAGAAAGCCCAGAGATAAATCCACGAACCTATGGACACCTTATCTTTGACAAAGGAGGCAAGGATATACAATGGAAAAAAGACAATCTCTTTAACAAGTGGTGCTGGGAAAACTGGTCAACCACTTGTAAAAGAATGAAACTAGAACACTTTCTAACACCATACACAAAAATAAACTCAAAATGGATTAAAGATCTAAATGTAAGACCAGAAACTATAAAACTCCTATAGGAGAACATAGGCAAAACACTCTCTGACATAAATCACAGCAAGATCTTCTATGACCCACCTCCCAGAATATTGGAAATAAAAGCAAAAATAAACAAATGGGACCTAATGAAACTTAAAAGCTTTTGCACAACAAAGGAAACTATAAGTAAGGTGAAAAGACAGCCCTCAGATTGGGAGAAAATAATAGCAAATGAGGAAACAGACAAAGGATTAATCTCAAAAATATACAAGCAACTCCTGAAGCTCAATTCCAGAAAAATAAATGACCCAATCAAAAAATGGGCCAAAGATCTAAACAGACATTTCTCCAAAGAAGACATACAGATGGCTAAAAAACACATGAAAAGATGCTCCACATCACTCATTATCAGAGAAATGCAAATCAAAACCACAATGAGGTACCATTACACGCCAGTCAGGATGGCTGCTATCCAAAAGTCTACAAGCAATAAATGCTGGAGAGGGTGTGGAGAAAAGGGAACCCTCTTACACTGTTGGTGGGAATGCAAACTAGTACAGCCACTATGGAAAACAGTGTGGAGATTTCTTAAAAAACTGGACATAGAACTACCATATGACCCAGCAATACCACTTCTGGGCATACACACTGAGGAATCCAGATCTGAAAGAGACACGTGCACCCCAATGTTCATCGCAGCACTGTTTATAATAGCCAGGACATGGAAGCAACCTAGATGCCCATCAGCAGATGAATGGATAAGGAAGCTGTGGTACATATACACCATGGAATATTACTCAGCCGTTAAAAAGAATTCATTTGAATCAGTTCTAATGAGATGGATGAAACTGGAGCCCATTATACAGGGTGAGGTGAGCCAGAAAGATAAAGACCATTACAGTATACTAACACATATATACGGAATTTAGAAAGATGGTAACAATGGCCCTATATGCAGGGCAGAAGAAGAGACGCAGAAGTACGGAACAGACTTTTGAACTCTGTGGGAGAAGGGGAGGGTGGGATGTTTCGAAAGAACAGCATGTATATTATCTGTGGTGAAACAGACCACCAGCCCAGGTGGGAGGCATGAGTCAAGTGCTCGGGCCTGTTGGGCTGGGAAGATCCAGAGGAATCGGGTGGAGAGGGAGGTGGGATGGGAGACTGGGATGGGGAATTCGTGTAACTCTATGGCTGATTCACATCAATGTATGACAAAACCCACTGAAAAATTTAAAAAAAAAAAAAAAAAGAATGCACCCAAGTACTGCATTTCAGACTCTTTTGTAGACTATAAGGGCTACTCTATTTCTTTTAAGGGATTATTTCCCACAGTAGTAGATATATGGCCATCTGAATTAAATTTGCCCATTCCCATCCATTTTAGTTCACTGATATCTAAAATGTCAATTTTCACTCTTGCCATCTCCCGCTTGACCAACAACCAATTTACCTTGATTCATGGACCTAACATTACGGGTTCCTATGCAGTACTGTTCTCTACAGCATCGGATTTTACTTTTACCATCAGACACATCCACAACTGAGTGTCATTTCCATTCTGACCCAGCTCTCTTTCTAGAGCTATCTCTCCACTCCTCCCCAGTAGCATATTGGACACCTACAAACCTAGAGTGTCATTAAAGGACTGAAACAGTATGGACCAACAGAAGCAGAAGATATTAAGAAGAGGTGGCAAGAATACACAGAAGAACTTTACAGAAAAGATCTTCATGACCCAGATAACCACAATGGTGTGATTACTCACCTAGAGCCAGATATCCTAGAGTACAAAGTCAAGTGAGCCTTAGGAAGCATCATTATGAACAAAGCTAGTGGAGGTGATGGAATTCCAGTTGAGGTATTTCAAATTCTAAAAGATGATGCTGTTAAAATGCTGCACTCAATATGCCAGCAAATTTGGAAAACTCGGCAATGGCCACAGGACTGGAAAAGGTCAGTTTTCATTCCACTCCCAAAGAAAGGCAATGCCAAAGAATGCTCAAACTACCGCACAATTGCACTCATCTCACACACTAGCAAAGTAGTGCTCAAAATTCTCCAAGCCAGGCTTCAACAGTACATGAACTGAGAACTTCCAGATGTTCAAACTGGATTTAGAAAAGGCAGAGGAGCCAGAGATCAAATTGCCAACATACACTGGATCATTGAAAAAGCAAGAGAATTCCACAAAAGCATCTACTTTTGCTTCACTGAGCATGCTAAAGCCTTTGACTGTGTGGATCACAACAAACTGTGGAAAATTCTTCAAGAGATGGGACTACCAGATCACCTTACCTACCTCTTGAGAAATCTGTATGCAGGTCAAGAAGCCACAGTTATAACTGGACATGTAACAACGGATTAGTTCCGAATTGGGAAAGGAGTATGTCAAGGCTGTATACTGTCACCTTGCTTACTTAAATTATATGCACAGCACATCATGCAAAGTGCTGGACTGGATGAAGCACAAGCTGGAATCAAGATGCTGGGAGAAATATCAACAACGTCAGATATGTAGATGACACCACCCTTATGGCAGAAACTGAAGAGGAATTAAAGAGCCTCCTGATGAAAGTGAAAAAGGAGAGAGAAAAAGCTGGCCGAAAACTCAATATTCAAAAAACAAAGATCACGGCATCCAGTCTCATCATTTCATGGCAAATATGTGAGGAAACAATGGAAACAATGACAGTCTTTATTTTGGGGGGCTCCAAAATCACTGCAGATGATGTCTGTAGCCATGAAATTAAAAGACGCTTTTCCTTGGAAGAAAAGTTATGACAAACCTACACGACATATTAAAAAGCAAAGACATTACTTTGCCAACAAAGGTCCGTTTAGTCAAAGCTACGGTTTTTCCTGTAGTCATGTATGGATGTGAGAGTTGGACCATTAGGAAAGCTAAGCACAGAAGAATTGATGCTTCTTAACTGTGGTGTTGGAGAAGACTCTTGAGAGTCCCTTGGACTGCAAGGAGATCAAACCGGTCAATCCTAAAGGAAATCAGTCCTAAATATTCATTGGGAGAACTGACACTGATGCTGAAAATCCAATACTTTGGCCATCTGATGTGAAGAACTGGCTCACTGGAAAAGATCCTGGTGCTGGGAAACAATGAAGGAAGGAGGAGAAGGGGAGGACAGAGGATGAGATGGTTGGATAGCATCACTGACTTGATGGACATGAGTTTGAGCAAGCTCCAGGAGTTGCTCATGGATAGGGAAGCCTGGCATGCTGCAGTCCATGAAGTTGCAAAGAGTCAGACACAACTGACCAACTGAACTGAATCAACCTGGGGGGGTTCATCTTTCAGTGTCACATCTTATTCCTTTTCATACTGTTCATGGGGTTCTCAAGGCAAGAACACTGGAGTGGTTTACCATTCTCTTCTCCAAAATGGAGCCCAATTAAACTTTAACACTGTTGCACAGCAAAGGAAACCATCAAGATAACAAAACCACAACTTACAGAATGTGAGAAAATATTTGCAAATTATGCAAATGACAATAGGTAAAGGTACAGAGCTCATACCACTGAACATCAAAAACTAAACAACCCAATCAAAATATGGGCATAAGACCTAAATAAACATGTTTCCAAAGAAGACATACAGATGACTAACAGGCACATGAAAAGATGCTCAACAACATTAATTATAAAAAATGCAAATCAAAACCTCAAGAGGTATCACCTCATACCTATCAGAAAGGCTATTATCAAAAAGTCTACAAATAACAAATGTTGTCAGGGATGTAAAGAAAAGGGAACCCTCCTACACTGTTAGTAGAAATATAAATTGGTGCCAACCACTATGAAAAACAGTATGGAGGCTCCTTAAAAAACTAAGAATAGAACTACCATATGATCCACTCTGTGTATGTTTCTGGAAAAAACAAAAACACTAATTTGAAAAGGTACATGCATCCCAATATTTATAGCAGCAGTATTTACAATAGCTGAGATATAAAAACAACCCAAGTACCCAATCAAGAGATGACTGGATTAAGATGTGGATTATATAAAAACAGTGTACTATTACTGAGCCATAAAAAATAATGAAATTTGTAGCAACATGGATGAACCTGGAAGATACTGTGCTTAGTGAAATGGATAAGACAGAGGAAAACAAATACTGTATAGTATCACTTATATGTGGAATCTAAAAGAATAATAAAAATGAAGGTATAGGCAATACAGAAAAAGACTCATAGATAAAGAAACAGACTCACAGATATAGAAAACAAATTTGTGGTTACCAAAGCAGAGAAGGAAAGGGGGGAGGGGCAAACTAGGAGTATGGGATTAACAGATACAAACTACCCACATATAAAATAGATAAGCAACTATATGGTATAGTACATGAAATTATTCCCACCATCTTGTAATACCTATAATGGAGTATAATATGCAAAAACACTGTAACTTGAAACTAACACAATATTGCAAATTGGCTATACTTCAATTTTAAAATAATAATAATACATTTGATGCTGATTTCCAGGCTGACTCGAGGCTCCACCACTACCAACCTGAAACTGCCACTGATGCGAGGTTTCCTAGGCTGTCTCTGTGGCCTGGACAATCAATCTAACTTTTTACTGGCCAGGCTGGCCTAACTTTAACTGGTTTTCATAAACACAAAATTTGTATAATTGTTACTGGAACTACTTGTTGAAATATGGAACTAGTTAAAAGTACCATTTATTTTAAAATGTATACGCACAGTTTCACATACAAGCAGCACCACATCTTTCACATTCAGCCAATCAATCAAATTAATGTTTTTTATTACAGAATAGAAAACTCAGATCTTCCAAAACCATGTTTGCTTAGTAAGTGCTTTTCAAGAAATCAAGAGGTACATGACTAAATAATGAAAAGAATGAATTAAAATATATAATATACCAAGGTATAATTAGCTCAATTTTAAAGAAGCAAGATCTAACTTTTACTCTGCTGGAAAGAGGGCTTTGATATAACTAGGAAAAGCAAATTCTTTTCTGATGCAGTCTTTCTTGTACACATATGAATAACGTATATGAGGACTTACTTCCCTGTGAACCTAGGGCAGTATATTAGATTGAAATAGCATTTTAAGTTTAATGGATAAACTCACAATGATTATGTTTTCTATCAAAGTTTTTGTATAGGTGATCCCAACACATGGTATGAATTCTACCATTTGTAACAATCTTTCCTCTCCTCCTGAGGGAAGTAATGAAAAAATGTTTTGAGCTGCACATCACTAAAGGTGAGTGACATCCGGAAAGAACTGAATTTTGGTGGCCCAAAAGTGCCCTGCTCATGTGATAAATAAGTCAACGACATTTCAGTTAAGATTCACTAAATGGGAAAAGGGTTAGAATGAAACCAGGAGCCCGAGAGCTTTCCAACAATTTCAGATTACTACAAACACAGCAGCACATACAGGTCTTTGCTGGAAAATTCCTCAGCCTTTCCTTGACATTCTGGTCCCAAATTTCCTATGTTTTTAAAACTCCAAATCTTTTTTCCCTCTTCGGACGTTTCCAGCCCATGCAACATGACCATAGAGGGTTCATGTTATAAACGCGTCCACGTAAAAAGTTACCGAAAAAGCAAGCTAAACAAACGTACCCACCTCTCCGCAAAACAAAAACAAAACAAAACAAAACAAAAAAACCCACCTCCCAAAGGCTCTGGACGCTATTTGGTCTGCGAAAGCAGGAAGGGTAACAAACCGCCCCGGGCTCCTCTAATTGGGCCCCCACCACCCAGCACCCTGGGGCCGGGGGGCGGTGCGGAGAGCAGGCGGCCAGCTTTAAAGGGTGATGAATTTTAAATGGCGAGCTTTTCACAACGTCCAAGGATTCAGGGTAAAGTCACCTTTGCTCTTGTCCTTTTAAGAAGACATAGCTGCCTCCGCTCAATGAACAGAAAGAAGCAAAACGGCAATCCCCAGTTCCCACAGCTCTGTGGGGGGGGGCTCCCTTCCGCTCGACCCCTCGGTCGGCTCCACCCCCTGAGCCTGCCCCGCCCTCTGACCACGCCCCTCGCCTACGGCCCCGCCCCCCAGGGTTGGCCCCATCTCAAACCCCTACCCACTTCGCAGCCCCAACTCAGGGCCCGATCCCTACTCACTCACCTAGATGCGGTGAGCGCAGCGGACGTTCTCGCGAGTCTTTCCCCCTACCCCAGCCCACACCCCCCAGCTGACGTGTCGGCCAGACCCCCGAGGGAGGCAGACGCCTTCACTCGCGCTCTGCGGCCTCTCTTACCGGGTGGTCCGCGCCAGAGCAACTTCAGCAGTTTGGGCAGTGGTGGAAAGGCTGCCAACCGCCAGGGTTCTGTGGCTTGAAAATTTGACTTTGCCTCGTACTGGTTTTTGTGTTTTGTTTTGACTTTTTTGGAATTTTCCCGCGGCTGCTCGGCAGCTGAGCCGCGCGCGCACGTATTCGCAGTGCACTCTGGGGCTTGGCCAGCGACCCTGCACCCCGGCGGCCTCGCGGGAAAATTCCGACGAATCTCGTGCTCGTGGGGCGGGACGCGGGCCCAGGCTCGGCCGGAAGTCGGTCCGTTGGGGCGGGCATAGGCGAGGGGTCCTACTGAGGCTGTCTTAAGCTCGTGTCGCGGGCTTCACGTAGACCGCAGGAAGGACCTGGAGGGGAAAAACCCTGGGTTTTTTTTAACAGGTCTTTGCTCAATTATTTCAAGATTCTGTTCAAAATGCAGAGAATTTTTAAAAACTGAGTCTTCGTAAGGAATGTAAAACCACTAAACAAAGCCTAGAATATTATTTTCTAGGTGTAGTCACATAAAAAAAGGAATCTTTCTTTGGATCCCTCACTACCAGCAAAATCAGTTCCATACAGTGTTTGATTGGGTTCAAATCAGTTCTACGCTGCATTTAAACCACTTAAATGGAAGGCATCTTTTTTTTTTTTTTTACAAAGTTCCATTTTTGTCGTTAGTATTAGCGTGTCTTGGTGGATGTTAACTTCTTGAATTTAGGAATGAATGAAGTTTTTTCATAGATATTTAAGGTGTTGCAAAATATTTTTTAGAGGAAACATTTTTAAGGTTTAACTTTTTTTTTAAATCTATGACTTAGAATTGTAAGATTACAATTTTACAGGTGCTTTCAAAAAACAGGGCAAGGTACGCACATAATAAAAATAACCAAGAACCTTCAGCCTTCTTTAATTAAGGAATACCCACTTTACCAAATAAATTGGATTCAGGGATTAGATAATCTATTAAATTTGTAAGTAAGGAAGTTAGTGTGTTGGATAATGGTAACAACAACAACAAAAATTTTTTTTAATTAAAAGGATCTACAAAAGGAACCCTATCTAGAATTTGGAACAGAATTAGCAAGATCTGTAACTGTATCAAGGAATGAGATGTTAAACATGTTCTTGAAAATATTCTCTGCAAGCTAAAGAGGTCTATGCTTGTTTGAAGTGTGCCTAGTTCAATGTAGGTAGATCCACAGCAGAGCTTATGTGGAGAGCTACGTACTTGAGTGACATTCATCATGGCACCTTGGCTTTAGGAAGAAAGTCATTTTTGTGGTGACAAATGTGAGCAAGCTTAAGTTTGTTTACTAGCAAAGGAAGCAACTAAACTATGTATTTCTTTAGAGAAAATATGTTCTGTTACTCAGGTCCTTTTAAGTATTTGCTGAAAAATCACTTTTGTAGTGTTAACTGAGGTCCTATGTGTTATAGTTTTGTGCTGTGCTGTGCTAAGTTGCTTCAGTTGGGTCTGACTCTTTGCGACCCCATGAACTGCAGCGTGCCAGGCCTCCCTGTCCATCACCAACTCACTGAGTCTACCCACACCCATGTCCATTGAGTCAGTGATGCCATCCAACCATCTCATCCTCTGTCGTCCACTTCTCCTCCTGCCCTCAATCTTTCCCAGCATCAGGTCTTTTCAAATGAGTCAGCTCTTTGCATAGGGTGGCCAAAGTATTGGAGTTTCAGCTTCAACATCCATCCTTCCAATGAACACCCAGGATTGATTTCCTTTAGGATGGACTGGTTGGGTCTCCTTGCAGTCCAAGGGACTCTCAAGAGTCTTCTCCAACACCACAGTTCAAAAGCATCAATTCTTCTGTGCTCAGCTTTTTTTATAGTCCAACTCTCACATCCATACATGACCACTGGAAAAACCATAGCTTTGACTAGACAGACCTTTGTTGACAAAGTAATGTCTCTGCTTTTTAATATGCTGTCTAGGTTGGTCATAACTTTCCTTCCAAGGAGTAAGCATCTTTAATTTCATGGCTGCAATCACCATCTGCAGTGATTTTTGGGGCCCAGAAAAATAAAGTCAGCAACTGTTCCAATGTTTCCCCATCTATTTCCTATGAAGTGATGGGACCAGATGTCATGATTTTAGTTTTCTGAATGTTAAGCTTTAAGCCAACTTTTTCAGTCTCCTTTTTCACTTTTATTAAGAGGCTCTTTAGTTCTTCTTCACTTTCTGCCATAAGGGTGGTGTCATCCGCATATCTGAGGTTATTGATATTTCTCCCAGCAAACTTGATTCCAGCTTGTGCTTCTTCCAGCCCAGCGTTTCTCATGATGTACTCTGCATATAAGTTAAATAAGCAGAGTGATTATATAGAGCCTTGAAGTACTCCTTTTCCTATTTGGAACCAGTCTGTTTTCCATGTGCAGTTTTTTTTTTTTTTTTCCCCATGTGCAGTTCTAACTGTTGCTTCCTGACCTGTATACAGATTTCTCCAGAGGCAAGTCAGGTGGTCTGGTATTCCCATCTCTTGAAGGATTTTCCACAGTTTATTGTGATCCACACAGTCAACGGCTTTGGCATAGTCAATAAAGCAGAAATAGATGTTTTTCTGGAACTCTCTTGCTTTTTCAATGATCCACCAGATGTTGGCAATTTGATCTCTGGTTCCTCTGCCTTTTCTAAAACCATCTTGAACATCTGGTAGTTCACAGTTCACGTATTGTTGAAGCCTGACTTGGAGAATTTTGAGCATTCCTTTGCTAGCATGTGAGATGAGTGCAATTGTGTGGTAGTTTGAGCATTCTTTGGCATTGCCTTTCTTAGGGATTAGAATGAAAACTGACCTTTTCAAGTCCTGTGGCCACTGCTGAATTTTCCAATTTTGCTGGCATTTGTAGCCATTGTAGTAAGACTCATATTTCCAGAATTACTCCAGACACCACCTAATTTCCAGCTCGCACAACATTTAACATTATCTTGTCTTTGACATTTGCTGCTGGTACCTCATCTATTACTGTTTAATAATTGTTTAAGTCCCTGGCCCTAGGTTGATTATTTTTACTTCTTACAGTGACCTTCTGTGGTAGATAATATTGCAGCTTCACAGATAAAGAAGCTGATGCACAGAGCAATCTCTACTATTAGATATTGTATGTTTAAATACAAGTAGGTTGACTCTGGTGCTTCTTATTACTTCCCTTTCTCTTGCTTATGCCCCTATCTGGGTACCAAACCACTTCTCAAGGTTTTAGTGTGCAGAGGTGGGGGGAGGGATGATGTGACCCCAAAGGCTATGCATGTTCATCACTGCACTGCTTTCCTTATAAAACATTCTGAATGAGGAAATGAATGCTGAATTGGGAATGAAAACAGTAATAATAATGTTTGTGCATGAAATGCATCGAGAAACGGTCCAAGTAGGGACTTTCCCCTGGTGGTCCAGTGGTTAAGAATCTGCCTTGCAATGCAGGGAACACGGGTCCCATCCCTGGTCAGGGAACTAAGATCCCACACCCCGAGGAGCAACTAAGCCATGTGCCACAGCGCTCTGAAGTTCGTGAGCCACAACTTCTGAGCCCATAGGCCACGACTAGAGAGAGTTGGTGTGCCAAAATAAAAGATGCTGTGTGATGTGATGAAGATTCTGTGTGTGGCACCAGAGACCTGACCCAGTCAAATAAATAAGTTTTTTAAATGAAATGGTCCAAGTGATAGTGAAGGTATTTGATCTGCCACCTTGATAGCAGGGAAAGGATCTGAGGTCAGGAAACAGGGCTGCCAGAGGTGGAAATTAACGGGAAAAGGGAAATGTATTATAACCGTTGCGGCGTCCTGCCACTTCCCTCAACATGCTCATACCCTAGGTCATGTTGAGAAGAATGAACCTTAGAAAGACATATTTGTACTAATTGCCCAACTCCTTGCCGCAACTACTTGAACCAGAAATAGTAATCTGATATTTGCTGAACCAATCAAACTTTTGCTGGTGAATTTGCAATTGCAGCACTGAGATCGATTGTACCACCCCTGCCTCACAGAAGCCAAACCTCATGCCAACCATAGTTACTGAGGGAAGAAAAAATTTAAGTAGCAAACAAAAAGTTGGTTGGCAGAAAAAAAACAGAAAAGTTTGAAAGATCATGTTATTCCATGAGAGATAGAGGGTAGTTTCCATTTCCAACTTTCCATGTTTAAGCCCATGTTTAAGTGTGCAAACTGAGCACGCTTATTTTTCTGTTTTAGTTGTCCATGAGATTCCCCTGTATCCTTGCAACAATCACGCCTTCACTTATTATGACTTCTGTGAATTTCTCTTCATTATTGCAAAGCAAGCCCTGATCAAGGACCTGGAGGTGGCAGCTCTTCTTTGTGTCACTGGTAGTTAGCACTTTGGATCAAACTACTTGATAAATCAGTGGATACCTCATGAGCACCTCCCACGCAGAAGACATGAAGCATATGGGGTGCAGTGAAAACACAGAACCATCAGATTATCTTGGAGTAGGGAGAAATCTCACAGTTCACCTCTATAGTCCAGGAGTTCCCTAGATGTGGGCCAATAAAATGTTAATAATATTAAAGGACTAGAAGAGTTACCTTTTTATTCGGTCAAATAAAAACTTTGGAGAGTAAGGGGGAATCTACCATTATTTCAATTTTTTAGAAATATTTTTGACAAAAAAAAAAAGGATGGGAAGGAATCTCAAAGATCTTATAAATCTTATAAATTGAATAAATTTCATTTAATGAAAAACTGATTAGATTGTCCTTATTCATCTCATTTTACCACTTCCTCTTTCCTTATTAGTATGAGAACACTGCTTTTATTAATACTTAAATGACAACCCACTCTAGTATTCTTTGCTGGAGAATTCCATGGACAGAGGAATCTGGAAGGCTACAGTCCCTGGGGTCACAAAGAGTCCAACATGACTGAGTGACTTTCACTTTCACTTTCAGCATGGCAATGTGCCCAATTAAAAAGACTACATTTCCCAAACTCCCTTGCTATTAGGGGATGGCCATGTTACAAAGTTGTAGCTAGTGAGAGAAAAGTGGAAGCTGTTGCATGGGACTTTCAGAAAGGCTTCTCTAAATATAGACAGTAGGTAAGGAGCTTTAGCCATTTCCCCCTTTCTCTTGCCCTCTACTGGAGGTCCAATCATCTTGGACCATAAAGTACCTGAAGGGCTATGGTCTTGGAAAAGGATGGCAGAACAAAGGAAATAAAAGGACCCTCAGTTCATTTCAGTTCAGTCTCTCAGTCGTGTCCGACTCTTCACAACCTCATGGACTGCAGCACACTAGGCCTCCCTGTCCATCACCAACTCCTTGAGTTTACTCAAGTTCATATCCATTGAGTCGGTGATGCCATCCAACCGTCTCATCCTCTGTTGTCCCCTTCTCATGCCTCCTTCAGTCTTTCCCAGCATCAGGGTCTTTTCAAATGAGTCAATTCTTCACATCAAAGTATTGGAGCTTCAGCTTCAGCATCAGTCCTTCAATGAATATTCAGGACACTGGATCCCCAATAATCATGAGAGTCATCTGGTTTGCCTAGCTCTGAACTTCTTTTAGAAAAAAGAAAATCAAATCTGTTTTGTTTCGATTACTGTTATTTTTTATCTTTCTTCCTAGCAGCTGAACTCAGCTGAGGTTAGACTATGTATAGGATCTGAGGTTATTGTGATGAAAAAAAATAAAGAGAAAAAATACATATTCTCTGCCCTTGTGAAGCTTAGCCTGGTGAAGGGAATCTTCTTTTAATTAATCAACATCTTCTCTTCTAGTATCATAAATGTCAAAACAAGATAAACTCAAAATACTTTTATGTTTCATTCAAAAAAACCAGGGGAGGGAGTCCTAAACCACCTCAAGAAACAGGAAGGAAGGAGACTCTTACCAAAAGCCTATAAATGTAGAATGGAGAAATAACTATCATTATGCAATCTCTGACACAGCATTTCCAGAAAACAACAACAACAAAAAAGTTTAAATATATATGTGTGTGTGTGTATGTATATATGTATATATATGCTTTTCTTTATGGCTCAAATGGTAAAGAATCTGCCGGCAATTCAGGAGACCCGGGTTCAATCCCTGGGTCAGGAAGATCCTCTGGAGAAGAGAAAGGCAAACCACTCCAGCATTCTTCCCAGGAAAATTCCTCAAACAGAGGATCCTGGTGGGCTACAGTCCATGGTTCACAAAGGGTTGGACATGCCTGAGTGACTAACACACACCTATCATCAATACATATGCATATATCTAAAGGCAGTTTTAGTCTTGTATTTTTTAATTCAGTAAAAAATGCATTCCTATTTAGAGCATGCATTCCCACCAATCATAGTGTGTTGTAACCAACATAGCACATTTTTATTGCCTGCAAAAATAATAAATTATATTTTAAAATAAACACATGGCTTAAAAATAATTTTCCTCATAAGTATTTCATAATGATTCACTTAGAATGAAATTAATAGTAAAGAACTCCTAAGAATAAGCACTTTAAAAATAGCAAATTATGCACATTTATGATTAATTCTTGTAACTATTAAGTCAAAAATAAATGTTTTCCCATTCTTGTGTCTGTTTCAGATTGACCCTTTAATTGCCTAGCATTTTCCAGTAAGATTAGTTAACTGCATTTATTCATGTGCTACATTAAGGTTTCAGTACAGTCAGATCATACTATAAAACAACTGCTGCTGAGTGGGCTAAATGGAGAGATGTAAGAGTGTGTGTGTGTTAGTCGCTCAGCCATATTCGACTCTTTGTGACCTAAGAGAGTCACAACGAGTAAATCTTTGAGTAAACTAAGTAAATCTCTTAGTTCTCATTTTCTAAAAAAGGTAGTATGTGAGGTGATGGAACTGGTAACTTTATTGGAAGGATGGATGCTGAAGCTGAAACTCCAATACTTTGGCCACCTGATGTGAAGGACTGACTCATTGGGAAAGACCCTGATGCTGGGAAAGATTGAAGGCAAGGGGAGAAGGGGACGACAGAGGCTGAGATGGTTGGATGGCATCACTGACTCAATGGACATGAGCTTGAGCAAGCCCAAGGAATTGGTGATGGACAGGGAAGCCTGGTGTGCTTCAGTCCATGGGGTCACAAAGAGTCGGACATGACTGAGCAACTGAAGTGAACTGAAATGGAGCTGTTAACTAACCTATTTGTGATAATCATTTCATAATATATATGTGTATCAACTCATATTGTACACTTTAACTCATACAATGTTATATGTCAATTATAACTCAATAAAACCAGCAAAAAACCTGCTGCCTCATAAAGGAACAAATCCCAAAAGTGACACCAATATGACATATATATATGTGTGTACACATATATATATATACACACATACATATATGTGCTATATTTTTATTCCTCAGGATCCAAGATCTATAAGGGAAATGGGAGAAACTCACATTTAATGAGCATCTATCATTTCACACATTTTGCTAAGTACATTACATTTATTGTCTCATTTGATTAGTTTTCTGGCATAATCTCACCACATGTAAGTGTAGTTTTTTAAAATGTCACTCCCATGTTGCATGTAAGCCAAAAGAGAGAGTGCATCAGGAGAAATCATTTTAACTGTAAAAAAGAAAATCAGGACAGCAAGAGACAGAGCATCATCTGCAGTCTCTCTGGGGCTGGATCACAGCTTCCTTAAATGGCTTGGATCTCATTTCTTTTCACGCTTGCAGATGCCTGTCTTTGTGCTGCTCCCTGGCCTCGCATGTATGTATCTTAGTTCCCAGCAAGGTCACAGTCACCTGAAGAGCTAAAGCTGATTGCTGGTGGCCTCAACCTGCAGCAGCTTGAAGCAGGTTTCAGTTAGGCCAGAGATTGAGGCTGGGTCACAGTGGTGAGAGCATCAAATCCTAACCACTAGAGCAATCAATGGTCAGTGACAGGCCCTAGCCCTTAAGCTTTGCCAAAAATAGAATTCTCATAAAGAGGGAAAGTAGTGAAGTAAATATTTATTAGGAGGAAAAGGAGGATACCACATGTAGAGAGACACATGGGCAGACTCTGAGAGAGTCCCGGTCTCATGGCAGTTTGAATTACTTTTATGGGACATTTCCCCTGGGTTTTCTTTGACCAATTATCTTTATTTGCCTGATTCAAAGTCCATATCTGGTACATCTCAGGATCTTCCCATGTGTGCGCACTCATCTCTTAGCCAAGATGGAGTCTACTTAAGAGGCCTGTGGATAATTAGCGCCACTCCCCTTTTGACCTCCAAGGAGCCTTTCTACATTGTGTAGTTGGGGAGGTCTTCTGACTTCAAGAATGAGAAATATGGGGTCTCGTATATTCTATCTGGCCAGGGCCCAGCCTCCTATCTCACTTGTCCCACTATTAATATTTTGGAGTTTCAGTCCACAGGGAATGAATCTCCAATCACTTTACCTTGGCAGACTTATCTACCTCCTGCCTCAAAACCAGATCCTATTTTTCTGTATCTCTTGAGGGTCCAGCAAAACCTTGGGCCAGAAAGAATAAGCCAGCACCCTGAAGGTTGCATATGGCTAACAGACTTGTTCTGTTTAGCTTGAAGACTGCTGGAGGGAAAAAAATGAGTTGAAAACATTTAGAAATCAGAGGATTTCACGAAATATTCTCTATATCCCTCTCCTTTATAAAATGGAAAACATGGGCATCCTGGGCCAGCATTTCTGCCTGGGAGCTGTTATGTGGGAAGTTAGACATGAGCGACAAGAGGAGGCCTGACTGAAAGGGATGCAAGCTGATCTCTAAACTGCATCCCATACACACCCAGGAGAGCTCACAGATATGCTACAAAGTAACCACAGAGATTTTTCAACTCCTGCACATGTGCCCTAGATGCCCTGGACACACAGTGGATACAAAATAAACACAGGGGATTCTTCAAGTAACCTTAGGCAGTTAAGAGCCCAGTAAGGGCTCATGAATATTCTATATCTAATTATAACAGACTGAATTATGGGAATTGGCCTATAAAGAAAGCTGAGTGACAAAGAATTGATGCTTTTGAACTGTGGTGTTGGGGAAGACTCTTGAGAGTCCCTTGGACTGCAAGGAGACCCAACCAGTCCATCCTAAAGGAGATCAGCCCTGAGTGTTCATTGGAAGGCCTGATGTTGAAGTTGAAACTCCAATACTTTGACCACCTGATGCGAAGGCTGACTCATTTGAAAAGACCCTGATGCTGGGAAAGATTTGAAGGCAGGAGGAGAAGAGGATGAAAGAGGATGAGATGGTTGGATGGCATCACTTACTCAATGGACAGGAGTTTGAGTAAACTCCAGGATTTGGTGATGGACAGGGAAGCCTGGCGTGCTGCAGTCCATGGGACTGCAAAAAGTTGGACACGACTGAGCAACTGAACCGACTGATATTATATATAAATCTAAATAAATCTTACATATGTTTTTACATGTATTCACCTACCTGACCAACACCCAGAAAAAAAAAACAGAATATTTTCATTATTTCAGAGAGTTCCTTCTACACATACAGACAACTCTCACATTCATACATGACTACTGGAAAAACCACAGCTTCGGCTAGTTGGACCTTTGTTGGTAAAGTAATGTCTCTGCTTTTTAATATGCTGTCTAGGTTTGTCGTAGCTTTTCTTCCAAGGAGCAAGCGTCTTTTAATTTCATGGCTGCAGTCACTGTTCACAGTGATTTTGGAGTCCAAGAAAATAAAGGCTGACATTGTTTACATTGTTTCCCCATCTTTTGCCATGAGATGATGGGACTAGATGCTATGATCTTTCTTATTTGAATGTTGAGTTTTAAGCCAGCTTTTTCACTCTCCTCTTTCACCTTTGTCAAGAGGCTCTTTAGTTCCTCTTTGCTTTCTGCCATAAGGATAGTGTCATATGCATATATGAGGTTATTGATATTCAAGAGCAGTATCTCCTATAAACAGGCAGAGGTTCTCCAGCTAGGTAATCTGCATCCCACCCTAGACTGACCCCAATAAGCACTTAACTTTGGGACTTATTTACTAGACATGCTGTAGATATCTTTAGTGATATCCTAATAGTATGCTGTTATTTTTCAAGTGTGGAACCTGCTTGCTAAAGCCATGTTTGGCACAGAAACTATTTGAAAATCTTCTCAAAACATTTTTAATATGTAAATTGTTCTCTAAGGCCTTGCTAATGAAACTGTAAGCAATGAACCTACAGCATTATCATCAACTGGGAGCTTGTTTATTTTTTTTTTCCATTTATTTTTATTAGTTGGAGGCTAATTACTTTACAATATTGTAGTGGTTTTTGCCATACACTGACATGAATCAGCCATGGATTTACATGTGTTCCCCATCCTGAACCCCCCTCCCACCTTCCTCCCTATCCCATCCCTCTGGGTTGTGGGAGCTTGTTTAAAGCTCTAGTGAATCTGCACTTCAGCAGCATACCCAAGTGGTGTGGATATGAAATAAAATTTGAGAAGTACTGCTCTAGACAAAGGTCATGGCTAACCCTATCACACATACACACACACGAAGGAAGAATAAGGAGGCCTGAGAGACTTCAGTCCAGAGGGTGAGCATGTCTTATACATCCTCCCTTCTCCAGAGAAATATGTAGATTCTGTAAGATCCACGTGAAGGCATAAGGGTTTTTTTTGTTCTCACACTTGTCTTAAAATTGGCCTCTGCCAAAAGAGCAGACAGCACAATGTAAAAGAGGCAAAGGACTTAGACATTTCTCCAAAGATCCACAAATGGCCAATAAGTGTATGAAAAGATGTTCAACATCATCAGTCAACAGAGAAATGCAAATCAAAACTATTTCACCCCCAATAGAATGGTTATTGTGATTCCTTGGTGGCTCAGCCAGTAAAGAATCTGCCAGCAATGCAAGAGACCTGGGTTCGATCCCTGGGTCGGGAAGGCCCCTTGGAGAAGGGAATAGCAACCCATTCCAGTATTCTTACCTGGGAAATCCCATAGTCAGAGGAGCTAGCAGGCTATAGTCCATGGGGTCACAAAGAATCAGATGCGTCAGACACACACACAGAGAATGGTTATTATAAAAATGAAACAAAACAGAAAACAACCATTCTTAGTGGTGATGTGGAGACACTGGAACTCTCATACATTGTTGCATAGAATGTAAAATGATTTAGCCTTTAGGGAAAACAGTTTGGCAGATCAGTCAAAAAGCTAAACATAGAATGGTTACATGATCCAGCAATTTCCCTACTAGCTCTCCTCTCCACCTCCCCCAAATAGAAAACAAACTCAAAAAGATACTTGTGCAACAATGTTCATTGCACCATTAGTTTCAACAGCCAAAAGAGAGAAACAGCCCAAGGGTCCACCAACAGATGAAAGGATGAACAAAATTAGGTATATGCCTACAATGGATTATAATCCAGCTATTTAAAAAAAGGATGAAATTCTCATCCTTGCTGCAACATAGATATATCTAGAGGACATTATGACGAGTGAAATTAGCCAACACACAGAAGGACAAATATTGTATGATTATATGTACATGAAATATTTAGAATAGGTAGATTTATAGAGACAGAAAGTAGATTAGAAATGATCAGGGCCTGGGAAAAGGGAGTAATGAGAATGTCTGTTTCAGATGTTGAAAAAGTTTTGGAGATTGTAATGATGGTTGTATAATGTGTGTGTTAGTCACTCAGTCGTGTCTGACTCTTAGTGATCCCATGAACTGTAGTCTGTGAGGCTTCTCTGTCCATGGGATTCTCCAGGCAAGAATACTGGAGTGGGTTGCCATTCTCTTCTTCAGAGGATCTTTCCGATCTAGAGTTCGAACCCTGGTCTCCTGTATTGGAGGCAGATTCTTAACCGTTTGAGCTACAGGGAAGTCCAATAATACTGTGAATCAAATTAATACTGATGATTTGTACACATAACATGGTTAAAATGGCAAATTCTGTTATACATTTTTTGCCACAATAACATTTTTTTTTTTTGCTTCTAGCGCACTCCACATAGTGTGAATGAGTTAAAAGTTGATGGTCAGAGTGAGTGGACACTAAATGGACCTGTGACTGCTGAGCCTGTAGGCTGGAGGGAATGTGTGACATAGACCCAGGGAGAGCTACAGTCAGTGAAAGTCAGTGTGATGCCAGGTCAGAGGGGTTACCCCAGGTTGTGACTAATATGACAAGAAGACCAAACCAGAGGTGAGTGATATCCAGGCAACTTGTAAACAGGACTAGAGCCATGATCACAAAGGCCAGAGAAGTCAAAGTACACCTCAACTGGATATCCCAACCCTTCTCTGTCACCACAGGAGTGTATAAGACACTCTACCCCGATCTTAAGATATTGTCTTAAGAGAAGCAAGCGGGGAGGGGTAAGTGAGAAACATTTCTATCTGAGAAGATAGAGCAACAACTAAAGACATGGCTACAATCTTTAAGCCAGGAAGAATTAACAGTTAATTTAACTCCCTCTCTACTTCCCACACCCACCATGAACCAAAGGGTGGGTCACGAGTAAGAACACATTAAATAAACATAAAGAAATTCTGAGAACATGGCAATGCATCCCCCAGCTCCTGTTAAACCTCTTACACTGACCCTAGTGCCCCTCCTTTGGGTTCTACATGTTTGTGTGCGAAGTGTCAGACCCTGCATGGACTATTTTTGAAAAGCTGGAGTTGGTATCCCGGAACCACCTCAGCTGCAGGCACGACTGTGAAATTGAACACTTGTTTGGTTTCTCCCTCTTCCCTGTCCTTCTTTCTCTGTCCCCTACCCCATTTCTTCAGACAATCCTTAATAAATCACTTGCTTCTGGGGAACAAGCCTAAGACATGCATTTTCTCTGCATTCCCACATTATACTGTAATTTAACATTTTCAACCTTGCCACATCTGATACTCGACTGACCTCAAAAGTATTTGAGTTTGTGGTCCCTGTTCTAGGTGTTCTGCATTGTTTGTGGGAAAGCCTGAGCCAGCTCTGTGGCAGGAGCACCTCGCAGAGGGAAATTTTGAGCAAGGTCAGAAGGAATCAAGGTTGCCAGGAGAAATATCAACAACCTCAGATATGCAGGCTTCCCTGGTGGATTCGATGGTAAAGGACCCACCTACCAATGCAGAAGGTATAAGAGACGTGGGTTGGATCCCTGAGTCAGTAAGATCCCCTGGAGAAGAAAATGGCAACCCACTCCAGTCTTCTTGCCTGGAGAATTCCATGGACAGAGGAGCTGGTGGGCTATATAGTCCATAGGGTCACAAAGAGTCAGACATGACTGAGTGACTTTCACTTTGCAGATATGCAGATGATACCACTATAATGGCAGAAAGCAAAAAGGAACTAAAAAGCCTCTTTATGAGGATGAAAGAGGAGAGTGAAAAAGCTGTCTAAAAACTCAACATTCAAAAAACTAAGATCATGCCATTGGGTCCCATTACTTCATGGCAAATAGAAGTAGAAAAAGTAAAAACAGTGACAGATTTTATTTTCTTGAGCTCCAAAATCACTGTGGGCAATGACTGCAGCCATGAAATGAAATGAACCTTGCTCCTTGGAAGGAAAGGTACGACAAACCTAGATAGCATATTAAAAAGCAGAGACATCACTTTGCTGACAAAGATCCATATAGTCAAAGTTATGGTCTTTTCAGTAGTCATGTATGGATGTGAGAGTTGCATAGGAAGGCTGAGCTTCGAAGAATTGATGCTTTTGAAATGTGGTGCTGGAGAAGACTCTTGAGAGTCACCTGAATTGCAAGGAGAAGGCAATGGCAACCCACTTCAGTATTCTTGCCTGGAGAATCCCAGGGACGGCGGAGCCTGGTGGGCTGCTGTCTATGAGGTCACACAGAGTCGGACATGACTGAAGCGACTTAGCAGCAGCCTCACCAAACCAGCCAATCCTAAAGGAAATCTACCATGAATATTGATTAGAAGGACTGATGCTGAAGCCGAAGCTCCAATACTTTGATCATGTGATGTGAAAAGCTGACTCATTGGAAAAGACCCTAATGCTGGGAAAGATTGATGGCAGGAGAAGGTGACAACAGATGACAAGATGGTTGGATGGCATCACTGACTCTGGACATGAGTTTGAGCAAACTCCTGGAGATGGTGAAGGACAGGGAGGCCTGGCATGCTGCAGTCCATGACTTTGCAAAGAGTCAGACACAATTTAGCAAATGAACAGCAACAACAAAGAAGGACCAGTTAAGGAGCAAGATCACAGAGGTGGGCCCCTACCTTCCTCCTCTTTATTTGGCCACCCATACCCCAAAACCCAACTCTGCTTCTAGATGTTAGACTTCTAGATGTTAGACTGGTGATGCTGTTCCAGGAGCCCAAGATGAGTTTTCCAAAGTGAGTCACAGGAGGGCTCAACCCTTAGAACAAAAGAAATTTAAATTTAAAATTTAAAAACCAATGCAAGTTTATTTCAGAAAAAGTAAACTAGTAAGAAATAATAAAAATTAAAATTAACCAATTCAAATTTTCTGTTTTATATCAAGGAATCCATTATTTTTTTTTCTCTTTTCCTATTTTCCACTGGATACTTTGAGATTTCTTCTGCTAGTCTATTATACAATATGCTTGTTCAGCAGTGGTTGTATTCATGTTTATCACTATTGACTTCTTAAACTTTTTTACATCTGTATCTCCCCTAAAAGAACTGCTCATCTGCTAGCCCCAGGTGTCGCCATCTCTCACCTGGACCACTGCCCAGCATTGCTCTTGGATGTCACTGATTCCACCTTGCAAATATATCAGTTCAGTTCAGTTCAGTTCAGTCACTCAGTCATGTCCGACTCTCTGCGACCCCATGAATTGCAGCACACCTGGCCCCCCAGTCCACCACAAACTCCTGGAGTCCACTCAAACTCATGTCCATCAAGTCAGTGATGCCATCCAGCCAACTCATCCTCTGTCGACGCCTCCTCCTCCTGCCCCCAATCCCTCCCAGCATCAGGGTCTTTTCCAATGAGTCAACTCTTCCCATGGTGGAAGGTGGCCAAAGTACTGGAGTTTCAGCTTTAGCGTCAGTCCTTCCAATGAACACCCAGGACTGATCTCCTTTAGGATGGACTGGTTGGAACTCCTTGCAGTCCAAGGGACTCTCAGGAGTCTTCTCCAACACCACAGTTCAAAAGCATCAATTTTTCAGCGCTCAGCTTTCTTCACAGTCCAACTCTCACATCCATACATGATCACTGGAAAATCCATAGCCTTGACCAGATGGACCTTTGTTGGCAAAGTAATGTCTCTGCTTTTTAGTATACTATCCAGGTTGGTCATAACTTTCCTCCCAAGGAGTAAGCATCTTTTAATTTCATGGCTGCAATCACCATCTGCAGTGATTTTGGAGCCCCCCAAAAATAAAGTCTGACACTGCTTCCACTGTTTCCCCATCTATTTCCCATGAAGTGATGGGACCAGATGCCATGATCTATCTTAGCTTTCTGAATGTTGAGCTTTAAGCCAACTTTTTCACTCCCCTCTTTCACTTTCATCAAGAGGCTCTTTAGTTCCTCTTCACTTTCTACCATAAGGGTAGTGTCATGTGCATACCTGAGGTTATTGATATTTCTCCCAGCGATCTTGATTCCAGCTTGTGCTTCGTCTAGCCCAGCGTTTCTCATGATGTACTCTACATATAAGTTAAATAAGCAGGGTGTCATATACAGCCTTGATGTACTCCTTTTCCTATTTGGAACCAGTCTGTTGATCCATGTCCAGTTCTAACTGTTGCTTCCTGACCTGTTTCTCAAGGTTGGGTCAGGAGGTCTGGTATTCCCATCTCTTTTAGAATTTTCCACAGTTTATTGTGATCCACACAGTCAAAGGCTTTGGCATAGTCAATAAAGCATAAATAGATGTTTTTCTGGAACTCTCTTGCTTTTTTGATGATCCAGCAGAAGTTGGCAGTTTGATCCCTAATTCCTCTGCCTTTTCTAAAACTGGCTTGAACATCTGGAAGTTCACAGTTCACGTATTGTTGAAGACCGGCTTGGAGAATTTTGAGCATTACTTTACTAGCGTGGGAGATGAGTGCAATTGTGTGGTAGTTTGAACATTCTTTGGGATTGCCTTTCTTTGGGATTGGAATGAAAACTGACCTTTTCCAGTCCTGTGGCCACTGCTGAGTTTTCCAAATTTGCTGGCATATTGAGTGCAGCACTTTCACAGCATCATCTTTCAGGATTTGAAATAGCTCAACTGGAATTCCATCACCTCCACTAGCTTTGTTCGTAGTGATGCTTTCTAAGGCCCACCTGATTTCACATTCCAGGATGTCTGGCTCTAGGTGAGTGATCACACCATTGTGATTATCTGGGTTGTGAAGATCTTTTTTGTATAGTTCTTCTGTGTATTCTTGCCACCTCTTCTTAATCTCTTCTGCTTCTGTTAGGTCCATACCATTTCTGTCATTTATCAGGCCCATCTTTGCATGAAATGTTCCCCTGGTATCTCTAATATTCTCGAAGAGATCTCTAGTCTTTCCCATTCTGTTGTTTTCCTCTATTTCTTTGCACTGATCACTAAGGAATGCTTTCTTATCTCTCCTTGCTCATCTTTGGAACTCTGCATTCAAATGGGTATATCTTTCCTTTTCTCCTTTGCTTTTCGCTTCTCTTCTTTTCACAGTTATTTGTAAGGCCTCCTCTGACAACCATTTTGCCTTTTTGCATTTCTTTTCCATGGGGATGGTCTTGATCCCTGTCTCCTGTACAATGTCACGAACCTCTGTCCATAGTTCATCAGGCTCTCTATCAGATCTAGTCCCTTAAATCTATTTCTCACTTCCACTGTATAGTCATAAGGGATTTGATTTAGGTCATACCTGAATGGTCTAGTGGTTTTCCCTACTTTCTTCACTTTAAGTCTGAATTTGGCGATAAGGTGTTCATGATCTGAGCCTCAATCAGCTCCCGGTCTTGTTTTTGCTGACTGTATAGAGTTTCTCCATCTTTGGCGCAAAGAATATAATCAATCTGATTTTGGTGTTGACTATCTGGTGATCTCCATGTGTAGAGTCTTCTCATGTGTTGTTGGAAGAGGGTGTTTGCTATGACCCGTGTGTTTTCTTGGCAAAATTCTATTAGCCTTTGCCCTGCTTCATTCTGTACTCCAAAGCCAAATTTGCCTGTTACTCCAGATGTTTCTTGACTTCCTACTTTTTTATTCCAGGCCCCTATAATGAAAAGGACGTCTTTTTTGGTTGTTAGTTCTAAAAGGTCTTGTAGGTCTTCATAGAACCGTTGAACTTCAGCAGCTGGCCTGCTTCTTGCAACTATATATAGTCCTTTTTAAAAACCAAAGTTCAACCAAAGTTGAACATCCTCCAGTTGCACCCTGCATGTCTCAGGAAAAAACAAAAGTCAAAGTCCATAGCTTGGCTTACAAAGGCCCACCATGTCTGAATTCTCCCTACTGCTGTGACATCATCCCTCTCTGGATCCCCGCTTAGCTCACTTGGCTTCAGAACATTGACCTTTTTGCTCTTCCTTGAGCATGATGTGAAAGGTCACATCTTGGGCCCTTTATAATAGCTGTTGCTTCTTCTTTCCCTCATGTTTTTCATGCTTTGCTCTAGTATTCCTTCTTAATGAAGTATACCCTGATGCTCCTATTTAAAATGGAAACAAAAACCCTCCCAGCACTCCCAACTGCCTTATCATGCTCAATTTTTATTCTTTTTGACCAAAGCATCTCCTAACATGTTATGTAATTTACTTATTTGTTACATTTATTGTTTATTTTCTGGTTCCTCCAATTAACATGTAAAGTCTTTAGGGTAGAGATCTTCTGGCTTGCTTACTGATATATCCTGAACACCAAGGCAAGTGTCAGGCACAAAGCAGGCTTTCAATGAATATTGGTTGAATGAATGAATGAGTGATGCTCGACTTTTCTTATAACTTATCTTCCAATTTTCTATTTGCCTTTTTCCTTTTAATGACTGGAATATTTCTTCATTTTTTTTGAAAGTTAGGTTAGGTTGAATTTTACATTTCTACAATCATATTTTATTTTCAAAAGCTCTTTCTTATTTTCTAAAATGTTCCATAGTTACTGTCTCACATTTGTATCATGGGTGCAATATGTTCTCTTATTCTGAAGTTTTCTTGAATTGACTTTTTCCTCTATTTCCTTTTTTTGTTTTCTATACTGAAAGATTTCTTCAAATTTGGGATGAACTTCATCTATTTATGGGGCTTCCCTTGTGGCTCAGCTGGTAAAGAGTCCACCTGCAATGCAGGAGATCTGGGTTCAATCCCTGGGTTGGGAAGATACCCTGGAAAAAGAAAAGGCTAACCACTCTAGTATTCTGGCCTGGAGAATTCCATTGACTGTACAGTCCATGGGTCACAAAGAGTCAGACACGACTCAACAACTTTTACTTGTCTATTCATATTTAAGATTGAGGCACTAGAAACTCATTGGAAATCCCATATACCTGGTTGGATCCTGTCAATGGGTGTTCCTCACTGGGTGGTGATAGGTGTCAGTCTGTCCTTCTTGTAGCTGAGAGGGCTTCCCGGATGGCTCAGATGGTAAAGAACCTTCCTACAGTGCAGGAGATCTGGATTCGATCTCTCAGTTGGGAAGATGTCCTGGAGAAGAGAATGGCTATCTACTCCAGTATTCTTGCCTAGAGAATTCCATGGACAGAGGAGCCTGGTGGGCTACAGTCCATGGGCTAGCAGAGTCAGATGCAGCTGAGTGACTAACCCCACCAACTGAGCTGCATGCATGCTAAGTCATGTCTGTCTCCTTGTAACTCTATGAACTGTAGCCTGCCAGGCTTCTCTGTCCATAGGATTTCCCAGGCAAGAGTACCCAAGTGGGTCACCATTTCCTTCTCTGGGGGATCCCAGGGATCAAACCCATATCTCCTGGGTTTCCTGCATTGGCAGGCAGTTTTATTTATTACTGAACCACCTGGGAACCTTCAATATTGGTAGCCATAGAATCTGGGGAAGTGGGCTGGGCAGTCTTTCAGCAGAGAAGAATCCTCTTAGCTCCTTCCTGGGAGCATACCCCTGGCTACCAGTGGTAAGGGACCTGAGTAGAATACATGGGGCTACTGTTCTCCCAGTTTGGAGTTCCTCAGTACAGAACTTTCCCCTGCCATAAGTTGGAGTGTAGTTGCACAATTGGAGTCCATATGATTCAATCTTTCTGTCTTTAGCCAGTGTGGGGATGGGGTAATTCTCTGTGTGGTGGGAAAGGGGCAGAGTAAGGGCTTGGGGATCCATTTCTTACGACCACCACCAATTTCACTCCTGCTTTTAGGTCTGCTCTGCACCCCTTCTGAAGTACCCGGCAGCTCCCATTCCTGGGCCATCCCAGGCTTCCGTAGTGCAAATCTGCTCACTTCTGATCTTCTTAGCAGGTGGATATTTTAGCTTTGGTTTGCTAAGAGAGATGCCAGCCACCGATTCGCCTGCCAGCTTCCAAAGTTTTGTTAAGCTCTTGCCTATGTGGTTGTCTATTCTGTTTTTTTTTTTTTTAATTCTTCTGGGTTTATGTCTAATTTATTTTGCCCTATTTTAATGCAGTTTTGGGAGGGAGCAAAAATTAAATGATTTAATTGCAAGTGATTTGCATTAAGATCAATGTAAATATTATTTGTGTAAAAATAAAAGAAAAACACTCATTTTTCTTTTGAGGGTCATTTCTTGAATTTTCTCATGCTCTTTCAAAACTAAAATTTACAGATCACACTCATAAAAACTATATATACCTTTACACTAGAAATAGTCATAAGATTTTTTTTTTTAATCATAAGATTTTGATCTATGTGAATTTTAGTTTGGTGAAAGTAAGAATCTGCCATAGAACAAATGAAGCTGAATCACTGATTTAATTAAGATTAATACATGCATTTAAAGTATTTTTAATTTTTAGAGTTATGTATAATGATCCAGGGATTATTGAATTGAGTTTACATCAGGACACATTACCAAAAGAAATCAAGTTTTACTTCACATATGCTCTTTTGTGCAAAACTATCTAAAAAGTATCCAGTCTTTAAAGATACTTAAACATTAAACAAATGATGGGTGGAAGCCTTGCAATTTGACCTTTTATAACATTAATAATTTATTCTGCTGGGATACTGTTTCTCAATATTTTTAAACTAGTATCTCTTTTGGACAAATAAAAAACTCATCTTTTCTTCCAGTTCTTGTCATTTCTGTTAAACTTCTCTTAAGGGCATAGAATATATTTATTGTTTTATATTCTATATTTTGAATTACAAAAGTAAGGTTTTATTTGTATTTTCAAATATAAAGCATTAAATAAATGTATTTATTTAAATCACATTTTCTCATTTCTTCAGATTCTAATTAGTTCCCCCTGCTGGGGGTAGGAGGGAGGACAGGTGACATATGAAGTTGGTAACACTTTGTTAAGAACGAATTTGTTGTGTGTGCTGTGTGTTAATTGCTCAGTCAGGTCATACTCTTTTTGGGCCTTTGGACTGTAGCCTGCCAGGCTCCTCTGTCCATGGGATTTTTCAGGCAAGAATACTGGAGTTCAATCTTTTTTTCTCTTATTCATGAGCATAACTGGTCTGCGAAACTGGGGGCAAGGGAAAGAATTTTCAAACACTGCATATTTTACACTAAAACAGATGGGAATGAACAAACAATTCAGATGACCATTATATCTACTACTGTGGGCGAGAATTCCTTAAAAGAAATGGAGTAGCCATCATAGTCAACAAAAGAATCCAAAATGCAATACTTGGATGCAATCTCAAAAATGACAGAATGATCTCAGTTTGTTTCCAAGTTAAACCATTTAACATCACAGTAACTCGTCTATGTCCCAACCACTAATGCTGAAGAAGATGAAGTTGAGTGGTTCTATGAAGACCTACATGATCTTCTAGAACTAATACAAAAAGAAGGATGTCCTTTTCATCATAGGGGACTGGAATGCAAAAGGTGGAAGTAAAGAGATACCTGGAGTAATAGGCAAATTTGGCCTTGAAGTACAGAATGAAGCAGGGTGAAGGCTAACAGAGTTTTGCTAAGAGAACACACTGGTCATAGCAAACACCCTCTTCCAACAAAACAAGCGGTGACTCTTCACATGAACGTCACCAGATGGTCAATACCGAAATCAGATTATTGATTATATTCTTTGCAGCCGAAGATGGAGAAACACTCTACAGTCAGCAAAAGACCAGATCATGAGCTCCTGACTGCCAGAGTCAGACTTAAATTGAAGAAAGTAGGGAAAACCACTAGGCCATTCAGGTATGACCTAAATCAAATTCCTTGTGATTATATAGTGAAAGTGACAAACAGATTCAAGGGATTAGATCTGGTAGAGTGCCTGAAGAACTATGGATGGAGGTTTGTAACATTGTACAGGAGGCGATGACCAAAACCATCCCCAAGAAAAACAAAGGCAACAAGGCAAAATGGTTATCTGAGTAAGCCCTACAAATAGCTGAGAAAAGAAGTGAAAGGCAAAGGAGAAAAAGGAAAGATATATCCATATGAATGCAGAGTTCCAAAGACTATCAAAGAGAGATAAGAAAGCCTTCAATGAACAATGCAAAGAAATGGAGGAAAACAATAGAATGGGAATGACTACAGATCTCTGCAAGAAAATTAGAGATACCAAGGAAACATTTCATGCAAAGATGGGCTCAATAAAGGACAGAAATGGTATGGACCTAACAGAAGCAGAAGAGATTAAGAGGAGGTGGCAAGAATACACAGAAGAACTGTACAAAAAAACTCTTAATGACCCAGATAACCATGATGGTGTGTTCACTCACCTAGAGCCAGATATCCTGGAGTGTGAAGTGAAGTGGGCCTTAGGAAGCATCACTATGAATGAAGCTAGTGGAGGTGATGGAATTCTAGCTGAGTTATTGCAAATCCTAAAAGATGATGCTGTTAAAATGCTGCACTCAATAGGTCAGCAAATTTGGAAAACACGGCAATAGCCACAGGACTGGAAAAGGTCAGTTTTCCTTCCAGTCCCAAAGAAAGGCAATGCTAAAGATGTTCAAACTATCATACAATTGAGCACATGTCACATACTAGCAAGGTAATGCTCAAAATTTTTTAAGCTAGGATTCAACAGTATGTGAACTGAGAACTTCCAGATGTATAAGCTGGGTTTTAAAAAGACAGAGGAACTAGAGGTCAAATTGCCAAAATCCGTTGGATCATAGAAAAAGCAAGGTAATTCCAGAAAAACATCTGCTACTTCTTCATTGACTATGCTAAAGTCTTTGACTGTGTGGATCATAACAAACTGTGAAAAATTCTTAAACAGATAGGAATACCAAAACATCTTACCTGCTGCCTGAGAAACCTGTATTCAGGACATGAGGCAACAGTTATAACTGGATATGGAACATGGAATTGATTCCAAATTGGGAAAGAAGTACATCAAGACTGTATATTGTCACCCTGCTATTTAACTTACATGCAGAGTACATCATGCAAAATGCTGGACTGGATGAATCACAAGCCTGAATCAAAATATCCAGGAGAAATATCTACAACCTCAGATATGCAGAAATGCAGATACCCTAACGGCAGAAAGTGAAGAGAAACAGAAGAGCCTCTTGATGGAGGTGAAAAAAAGAGAGTGAAAAAGTTGGCTTAGTACTCAACATTCAAAAAACTAAGATCATGGTATCTGGTCCCATCCCTTCATGGCAAATACATGGGGAAAAATTAGAAACAGTGAAAGATTTTATTTTCCTGGGCTCCAAAATCACTGTGGATGTTGACAGCAGCCATGAAATTAAAAGACGCCTGCTCTTTGGAAGAAAAGTTATGACCAACCTAGACAGCATATTAAAAAGCAGAGACATCACTTTGCCAACAAAGGTCCATCTATCTAGTCAAAGCTATGGTTTTTCCAGAAGTTATGTATGGATGTGAGAGTTGAATCAGAAAGAAAGCTGAGTGCCACACAATTGATGGTTTCATACTGTGGTGCTGGAGAAGAGTCTTGAGAGTTCCCTGAACAGTAAAGAGATCAAATCAACAATCCTAAAGGAATCACCCCTAAATATTCATTAGAAGGACTGTTGCTGAAGCTGAAGCTCCAATACTTTGGCCACCTGATGTGAAGAGATGACTCACTGGAAAAGACCCTAATGCTGGGAAAGATTGAAGGCAGGAGGGAAAGCAGGTGGTAGAAGATGAGATTGCTGGATAGCATCATCGACTCAATGGACATGAGCTTGCGGAAACTCAGAGAGATAGTGAAGGAGAGGGAAGCCTGGCCCGCTGCAGTCCATGGAGTCACAGAGAATCAGACTCAACTGAGCTACTGAACAACAAGAATATTTTAGCCAATGATTTCCACCAAGGTCTACTCTATTCCAGACTTGACTAAATCATTGTGATAGTTAAACTGCTGGTATAATGTGAGCTTAAAAACATGAGCTGATTAGTTTATCATAGGAAGTTTATCATCTTCATCTTGGGAAGCAGTCCTGAGCTACTTTAATAAAATTAAATGAACTGTATTTAACATCTCTTTCCACAATTATGACAGTGGTTATTTCACCATTTAACAATATATTTAACTGCATTAAATTAACTCATAGAAAAGTTATTATTAAAATCCAACTATAGAAACATAAGGAAAAGCACAAGTAAAAAAATCAAATTAGAGGAAATAGATTTCATCAAAATGTAAAACTTTGTGCTTCAAATGATATCATCAAGAATGTGAAAAAAACAACCCACAGAATCAGAGAAAGCATTTACAAATTATATATCCGATGAGGGACTTACATCTAGAATGAATAAAGCATTCTTACAACTCAATAATAAAATGATAAATAAACCAATATAAAAATCAGTAAATTATTTGAATAGACATTCCTCTTATGAAGATATACAAAGGTCCAATCAGTACATGAAAAGATTCACAGTATCATTAATCAACAGATAAATGCAAGTCAAAACCACAATAAGCCACTATTTCATACCAACTAGGCTAAAAAGGGATAATATTAAATATGTGTAGAAATTTGAACTCTCAGACATCACTGGTGGGAAAGTGAAATATACAGCCACTTTGGAAAAAGTGTTTGCTAATTCTCCAAAATGCTAAAATGGAGCTTCATATCAATTCCACTTGTTATATCCCAAAGAACTGAAAACACATGTCCACACAAAACTTGTACATGAATATTCATAGCAATATTTTACATAATCACCCCCCAAATGGAAACAATCCAATATTTATCAACTGATGAAAGGATTAATAAATGTGGCATATCTGTAGAAAGAAATATTATTCATCCATAAAAAGAAATGAAGTACTGATACCCGGCTACAAGGTGGGTGAATCTTGAAAGCATTATGCTAAGTGAAAGAAGCCAGACACAAAAAAAACACATATTGTATCATTCCATTCATATGAATGTCCAAAAAAGGCAAATTCACAGAGACAGAAAATAGATTAATGCTTACTATGGGCTAGGATGTGGGGGAATGGGCAGTGATTATTAATGACTATGGTGCATCTTCTGGGGTGATTAAAAATGGATGGTATTAAATAATGGTTGAAGTGTAGTCACTCAGTCATGTTCGACTTTTTGCGACCCCGTGAACTGTAGCCTATCAGGCTCCTCCGTCCATGAGATTTTCCAGGCAAGAGTACTGGAGTGGGTTGCCATTTCCTTCTCCAGGGGATCTTCCCAACCCAGGGATCGAACCTGGGTGTCCCGCATTACAGGCAGATGCTTTACTGTCTGAGTCACCAGAGAAGACCTAAATAATGGTTAATGCTGTGTAATATTGTTACTCTACGAAAAGTCACTGATTTGTACACTTTCAAAGTGTAAATTTTATGGCATGTGACTCATTTCAATAAAGCTTTTATTGAAAAGTAATCTCCCTACTTATCTAAAAAAATCTTTGATCTACCAGACAATTGTTGGACTCAAGAAGGCCCACACAATTCATTTGGTTTATAAATCTCTTAAGGCTCCTTCAAAATCCACCCATTTCCCTTTTCTTTTTCATGCTACTGACTTGTTGAAGCAGTCCCTTAATGAATACCTCAGATTACTGCTTTCCTTGTGTTGCCGTTGTACTACCATGAAACAGTGAATTTCTTTTATTTAAAATTTTCTCTCAGCCCCTTTAATGTTCCACCTTCATTCTCGAGGAAATAAGCTTCATTCCCTGTTATGGGAAACTTCTGAGCTTTCAAAAACTTAGATTCTCATTAGCCTGCCTCTCTCCGCATCACCCCCAGTCATCCCCCCGACCTCCCTCATTGCTGACCTCAGCCTGTTCTCCATTAGCCTTCAGCCCAGCCTGGCCTCCCCAGGGTGGCACATGGAATTGCAACTCCAGATGTGCGCTGACCAGGGACGCGCCTGTTGGGATGGTTATTTCCCTTGATCTGGACGCCATCCTTTAGTTAATATAAATTAAGGTCTCATTAGTTCATTCACCAGCTCACATTCTCATCTCATTTTCCCGTTGAAATTAACTAAAACACCTAGAATGCATTTGTGTGTGTGTTCTCATATAAACTTAACATCAGGTTGTGTACTTTAGCAGTGGGACTTCTGAGCCAAAATGTAGGTTTTAATTTTTATTCATGTACATTACATTTCATTTTGTTGATTTTTGTCTATCTCTTCAGTCTTTAGAGATTTTTTTGAATCATGAGTTTTACATACTTTACAAATCTGACAAGCACGTCTCTCTGTTGCAAGGTCAAATACAGAGCCCAGAGCTTTCCTTTAAAGGCCTTCTTTCCCATATAACATTGATACATTGCCTGTTTGACCTCTTTGGTTTAATCAACTATAAATCCACCAGACTGTACCATTACCCAGCCCTTAGTTCTCCATGCGCTCTACAGTAGTATCATGAAAGACTGAGAAATGCTTATCTGAAGCCAAGAAACCGTTCATTTATTTTCAGACTCATTTCATTTTTCCTTACCTCTCATTGCCACTCACTAAACAATAAAGGGTTTCCTTGATCTCAAGAATGAAATGAGTCCCCAAAATCTGAGACTAGATTATTTTTCTAAAAAATTTTGTAACTACATGACTGCTCACAAATTCATAATTTCTAATCTTTGAGACATGGTCTTTAAACAAATTATCACTAAGTTGTTTTAACAGACCTCTGTTGTATTGAATATTTCCCTTCTTTTATCTTGTCTGAATTTTGTCTTATCTAGATGACATGTTGGAGAAAACATTCATTGACTTCAATACCCTCTTTTCAGGAAACTATTTTCTAATTTTAAAAAATTTCTTGAGAGTATCTTATATTTAGTTAAGCTCTCTTAAATGTCTTATGATAAATACCATATATAGATAGTAATATCTTAACTTCTTATTCATTTTAACATCCTTTGTAGCAAACGGCATACTGAAATCTATTATTTTAGAAAATAAGAGGGCAAAAAGTAACTGACAAATGCAGCCATGAATGCAGTGAGTTCAATAAAGTTAAGTTGAGAGATTCAGAGACTTCCTTCTGTTAGGTTATGAAGGACAATCCCACACCCCCACAGCTCATAAATTAGAGACCTACAGACTGCGTGGATGGCTGGAGAGTCTATCCTTTCTGTGACTGGTGCTCCTGCATCAGTGCTCCTAAAGGACCACTTTAGGCTCTGCATCTGAACTGGACACATTCAGCGATGGACAGGTGAGCTCAATACTGTGCCCTTTTTACTGTCAATCATCCTGGGAACATTTGCATTCAGGAAATACTGGTTGGTTTAGGATTGCAAGGAAATGGCAGCACTCCCTCTGCCTGATGAGGTGATCACACTATAGGAAGATCTCACATTCTTTTTCAACCATTCCAAATGGAAAACAGCCAAGCTCTGGGCAACAGCACATGGTTTGGACTCTGTAAGAAGCAAACTTGATCCTGCTGAGAGAATTCTTTCACTGCTAAAAGAGTAAATAAAGCAAACATTCTGTAGGAATCCTATGTAGAGAGTATGGGGAAGACTGTTCTGTCAGAGCTGACTTTTCAGAAACATCTCTAGCCTAAAGGAGACTTATACATTTTGCATTATTCATCCCTGTAATAGGTATACTGGGCTTCGGGGAAACATTATAAATGTAACCATATTAATGGAGCTCGTAACTTTATTGGTAGATTAATGAGGATCTGAAAGATAGGGTAAGTCTGATCTGTTACTGGATAATGTGGTAATTAATGTTTGTGATGTAATAAGGAAGCCCTAATTAGGGAACTACAGGGGAAAAAAAAACCTCAACAGGCTTTTTCACTTAACCAAAGCTTCCACCATCTAAAGAAATTTTGCAGTGTCATTTAATAAGCTTCATGGACTCAGGACATAAAATCAGAGGAAAGACTATTTTTTTAAAAAAGTAAGCAATTTAATGATCCACTTCATATCTTTCCTTATGAAAATTCCCGCTCATAACAGATTACTGTGAAAATATGATTTGAAGTTATAATAATAAGCTAGCCTATGTTTGTGATGTTTTCAAGTAGTTTGTGTTCAATTCTATTAAGACTTTGGGAAACATACATACAGTACCATTTTCAAGTGGACTTTTACCTACAACCCAATATTCACTCTCATTATGACTTAAAAATTCACCCAAAGTATTAAGGACAAAAACAAACTCCCAACTTTAAGGGGAATTCTATACTCCCTTTCCTTTGGACAAATAACAACAGTTTAGGACATCAGATCTTAGTGATATTTTTCCCTACATACATAGCATATTTATGTCAAATTATTCTTCTGTATTGGAAGAACATTCTAGAAACTTTACTATGCACAATACATATATGTGAGACATCTTCTTACATTAATATATATCTATGAAACAATTATATGCCTTTTAGATGATATTAGTAAAATCCTTTTTTGCATCCTATTTAGTGATTTCTGGAGGTTAATGACCAGATTCTAGAGGTTAATGACCATCCGAGGAGGATCAATGAACTAAGGTTTTGTCAGAACTATTAACTTCAACCAATCACTAATTGCTAGAAATGTCTTGGGTCTGGGAGTTTAGCTACAGTACAAAATGAAGGAGAAGGAAATATAAACTCTTAATACTATCTTTATGGGCTATTCCCTTTAATTTGAAATGTACATGTCAATTATTGTTTTGTACATTGGCCAATCAGATATTTAAATCACCATGCAGCATTCTGCCCAACAGTGCTTTAATTAAAGGCCTTGTACTTAAAAAGGAAATAAAGTCTACTAATTTCTATCTACTTCAGTTGCTTATAATTTTTATATCTCTTGCCAGAGTCAGTTTCATATTTTTTCTAAGCATCTTTGTACAGGATTTTTAATCTCTGTAAAAAAGCCCACCTATTTGTTAATCAGTATACTGGAGTGTAATCAGTGTTCAAAATGCTCTAGGACAAAGTAAAAAAATCTTCCCAAAACACTACAATTTAAGTAACCATCTGCATTTCTCAGTTTCCAGAGAACTCTCTCTGAATCTTTGTTTCACACTGATTAGTTTTGTATTGGGCAGAAGGCTTTGTATTGGGCAGGGAAAATATCTTAGGTGTCTATGCAGTGTCATTTTGGTTTGGGCACTTGGAAGTCCTCCTAAAACATATATTTGTTTGACTGTATAAATGTGAACCAAATCTCTTTACATGCATCTTTAAGTATATAAACAGAGTAGCAGCTATTCTTATTTTCAAATACTCATGCTATATATGATTAAACATGTTCAGAACACTGACCATATTGCTAAGTGAAAGAAGAAAATACGTAAAATATGATCTGATTTCTTTTTAAAAAAGGAAGATATTCTCAAATTATTTGAATTATTAAATAAAGACACACAACTGTGAAGTTATGCAATTGGGGGTCCCTCTTTTTGAAAAAAAGTCCAGGTTTCTTGAAGAACAATGGGCTGGAAAGCTGCAGGCAAACAAGTCAAAAATCCTCAAAGCATTCTTCTTAGTCTTGCCTTATATCAATCACCCTTTCTTATTATCTTCTTACCCCTAAAAGGTGCTGCAGTAGGGGCAAAGTGTGTGATAGGCTTGGGGGTGAGGAATGAGTTATAAAATGCAAATTATATAGAAAGGAGCTACAGCTATAGCAACCACTTAGGTTTACTCTGAGCCTTTCTTGAGTGTTTTGTGAGCGCCATCCCCTTAATCCTCTGGGATGAGTAAGTGGCAAGACTCTTGATCTTTACTTGACAGATATCTATAACACAAAAAAATTAAATGACAGCATAAGATCTTAACAGAAAGCACTTGCATGATGAGAAAGGTTAATTTTAATGTAGGCCCTCAAGTGCAATTCAGAGCAATCGACCCTACACTAGATTTTCAACCTTATTTTTAGGCATCTTCCAACATGCAAAGTTCCCATGTGGCAGGATTCCCAAGAAACTGGTCACAGTGGTTACCCTGAGGTAGAGAAATGTGGCGGAGGGAGGGAGGGGTTCATGAGGGGGAGATTTTTTCCACTGTGTACACTTTGGTGACGTTTAGATTTACCTATTCAAAAATTAACTTTAAAATAAAAAAAAAACAAAACAAAACACAAAACAGTCTTCAAGAGGGGAAATTCAATCAGAAAATCTGCCCCAACCTTCCCTAGTGGCTCATTAGTAAAGAATATGCCTGCAAGTGCAAGGAGACACAGGTTCAACTCCTGATCCAAGAAGATCCCAAATGCCGCAGAGGAACTAAGCCAGTGCACCACAACTGTTGAGCCTGAACTCTACCTGGGGACCACAACTACGGAGCCCACCAGCCCTAGAGCCCGTGCTCTGCAACAAGAGAAGCCCCTGCAGCGAGAAGCTCGTGCACCACAACTAGAGAGTAGCCCCTGCTTGCTCCGACTAGAAAAAAGCTCTCACAGCACCGAAGACCCAGCACAGTCAAAAAGAAAGAAAGAAAATTTTACAAATAGAAGATCTGCTCCTTTGATGTTTTCCCTCCATGCCCCAGGAAAGTTGGCGGTTGTGTTTTATCCTCCATGTCTCTTGGTAATACTCTAATGAAAATCACTGCAAAGAAATTGGCCTATAATTTATAGTTTATATTAAATTATATAAATTAACAGATTTCATAGAAATAAGTGCAGTGTGTTAAAAGTTACTCTGGCTTTCCCTCTCTGTGAATTTACATATTTACTGCACTGTCTTTATCTGGGTTGTGGATCACATCAAAGACATTTCGAGTGTCTTTACAAATCACCAAGAGTTTTTAAGAGGAGATGAAGGCAGGCCCTCACTTGGGCTTCCCTGGTAGCTCATCTGGTAAAGAATCCACCTGCAACGCGGGAGACCTGAGCTGGATCCCTGGGTCAGGAAGATCTCCTGGAGAAGGGAATGCCTACCCACTCCAGTATTCTGGCCTGGAACATTCCATGGACTCTTCCATAGGGTTGCAAAGAGTCAGACATGACTGTGTACTTTCACTCACAATCGTTCTCCTTTTCCTGATTTCACCCAGTTTTCAACTCCTTATCAATTTGGTCTTGATTGAATAAAATAGATGTGGGGCCTTAGGCTGACTAGCAATGAAATACATCTGCTTTAAGCAGGAATAAGAAAAGAACTAAATCAGGGTAATTCCTCCCTGTGGAGAGGCAGTAAGCAGTGAGAAACAAACTAGAGGATCATAAATATACAATTTTATACCCACCTCTCCACATCTGAAGTTTCTCCCAGTGTATCCCAAGGGAGTATTGTTTCTAGACAGACCATATCTTTCAGCCCAGAAGAGAAAAACCCAGGACAATGTCCCTCCTTGGCCTCTGCGAGCTCCAGAGCGGTGAGCCTCCAACTCTGAAGTGCATCTAGATCAATCCCAGCAAATGAAAGTGCATACTTTTCTTGTTAAAATGCAGATTCTGATTAGCTGATCTTGAGAAAGGCCGTGGACTCTGCACTGTAACACACTGCCAGGTGACATCCTTGTTGCTGGTTCAGGGAGCACACCTTGAGCAGAGAGAATTTAGACAGAACCTGTGCCTCAGTCACATCAACTGTGAATGAGTTGTATGAACTGATTACCCTTGTGCCAGCAATTAGGGATTTCTTTGTCCTAGCGAACAAGCCTTGGAATTGGCAGCCTTGGGCTCGTGAGGCCTTCCCACAAGGCCATCAGGGATCACACATCCTTTAATTGGTTTTGCGTTGCTGTCTTTCATGTGTGATTTTCATTCTCGTGCTGGCCATAGAGTGGCTGCCCTTCTGGGTATCACATTCATATTTTATGCAGGATGTAGGGTTAATGGAAGAGGGCAAATGGTATGCGACAGCTGAATCTGCTCTTTTTAATCAGGAAAACAACAGCTTTCTTGAAGCCAGAATTCTACTTCTTATGGGCCAGTAGACTTCTACCAACATCTCATTGGGCAGACATGTCACATGACCACATGTAGCCTCCAGGGAAATTTATAAGTAAATTTTTTCAGCCAATCTTATTGTCACCCCGAACAAAATGTTAAAATGAAAGAAGGGAAGAATAGATATTGAGTAGGTGTGGAAGGTAGAATAATGGCTCCCCAAAGATTTGTTGTTGCTGTTCAATTGGTAAGCTGTGTCTGACTCTGCAACCCCATGGACTGCAGCACACCAGCCTTCCTCGTCCTTCACTATTTCCTGGAGTTTGCTCAAGTTCACGTCAATTGAATCAGTGATGCTCTCTAACCATCTCCCTAAACATGTCCCCATCCTAATCACTGAACCTGTGATTAAGTTACCTTACATGGGAAAAAAGATGTTCTGCATATTTGATTCATTTAAGGCTTCTCAGGTGGGGATATTATCCTGGATTCTCTGGGTGGACACAAGGCAACCACAGGGGTCCTTAAAAGAGAATGGCAAGGAGATGTGATGATGGCAGTAGGAGTCTAAGTGATGTGGGGCCATGAACCAAGGAAAGTGAGTACATCTAGAAGTCTGAAAAGGCAAGGAAATGGATTCTCCAGAGTCTGCAGAAGGAAAGCAGCCCTATGACTGCATTTTGTGCCACTTTGTGTGACTGTGACTTTGATTTTTAACCCAGGGAGACTTACTTTGAAATCTTGGCCTTCAGAATTGTAAGATAAATTTGTGTTGTTTTAAGCAACCGAGTATAATTTGCTACAGAAGCTTTAGGATACTGATATAATAGCCAAGTAGCATTGCCCATTACAAAGTGTGAGTTATGAGAAGGTATGAAGGGACCTGCAGCAAGGAAGGAAAGACACTTAACTCAGGACACGGGCAAGGCCATGCCTTGTCATCGACAAGCACGCAAATGGAAGCAAGGGTCATCCATAGCTGGGTGAGTGCTTGAAAGAGAACTGCTGAGAATATGACTCTTGAGAATCCCTTGGACAGCAAGGAGATCAAACCAGTCCATCCTAAAGGAAATCAACCCTGAATATTCATTGGAAGGACTGATACTGAAGCTGAAGCTCCAATAATTTGGCCACCTGATGCAAAGAGCCGACTCATTGGAAAAGACCCTGATGCTGGGAAAAACCGAGGGCAAGAGGAGAAGGGGGTGACAGAGGTTGGGATGGTTGGATGGCATCACTAACTCAATGGACATGAGTTTGAGCCAACTCAGGGAGATAGTAATTGACAGAGAAGCCTGGCGTGCTGCAGTTCATGGAATCGCAAAGAGTCAGACATGACTTAACTACTAAACAACTGAGAAGACAGAACACACACACAGTCAACAGAGACAACTGTCCTGAACTATGAACATTTAGAAATTCATCTGTTTGTTTTATTTCGTTTTGGCAAGTAATGTTTCTATAATGGAATCAGGGACCACTAGGGGACCACAGTGATCATCCAGGCCAAGTTTCTCATTTTCCATCTGAGGAGTCAGGCCTGAAAATAAAACAGGCATCTGTCTCCTATGCAAGCATGTTCTCTACCACATCCCACTGCCTCATGCTTTTAAGTAGGATTGCCAAATAAAATACAGCATACCTAAAATAAATTTGAATGTCAGATAAACAACAATAATTTTTAGTGTAAGTTCTATATGTTTCCTATTGCTCCTGTAACAAGCTACCACATATTTAGTAGCTTAAAGCAACATAAATTTATTATCTTACAGTTCTATGTGCCAGAAATCCCACTGGGTCTCACTGGGCTAAAATCAAAGTGTCAGCAGGCATGCATTCCTCCTGAAGGCTCTAAAGGAAAATCTCTTTCCTTGCCTATTATAGCTATATGAGGCCACTGGCAATTCTTTGACTTGTGAACCCTTCTCTCTTCAAAGTCAAAATTGTAGCATCTTCTAATCTCTTCTGTTTCTGATGCTCCTACTTTTCTTATCAGGACCCTTATGATTGCATTGGATCTACTCAGATAATCACGGATAATCTGATGAACCTAACTTAATCACATATGAAAAGTCCCATTACACATATAAAGCAAACAAGGTTCAGAAATTAAAATGTGCACATCTCTTTGGGTCATTTTTCTGTCTTCTACAAGTATGTCCCAGATTCTACATGGGATCTACTTATACTAAAAAATTATTCATTGTTTTCCTGACATTCAAATTTAACTGGGCATATTTTATTTTTATTTGTTAAATGTGGCAACCCTAGTTTTAAGGGGGTGTGGATGGTGTATATTCTCTATGGCATAGTAACTATTATACCTAAGGCTCAAGCAATAAATTTAAAATTGTATTTGGACCAGTGAGCTATTTCTTTCCCCATTTTATAAAATGGAAATAGCCTTTTAATATTTTATACTATATTTTTAGGGAAAAACTGCTACAAATTTTCTATCAAATTAAACTTCAATGTGGAAATTTTATTCCTAAGAATAAGTAAATGAACATATCATAACAGTCAGAGAGAAAGGATGCCAAGTATTTATTTTAAACATTTCCAATTTTCCCAAACACCACATGGTTCAGTTCTCTCAGCCAGCCCATTAATAAACCTGCTATCCAAAAATGTGGGCCTAAACTTGGCTTAGCTTGGCCATACTTAATTACTGAGTGTATAGAATGTTTTCCTCTTTTAAACAAAACATTTCATGGGCAAGAAGGGGGCCAGGAAGTAGGACTATCACAGTCTAGGATGGATTCACCTGATTTCCAGGCCAGCTGCTCTCTGAATAATCCCTGGAACAATTGTCTCTGTGTGTGCTGGAGCTTGCAAGGCCTTCTCATTTCTTCCAACTTCTCTTACTCGACTCTTCTCTAGTTTGACAGTAGCAGGACACTCTGTCCTCCTAGTGAAGGGGATCTAACTTCAACTACTTCCCACTCAAGGAATCAATCAAAATGTTTCTTTCTCTGAGCTCTTCTCCTCAAGCCCCCTTTAATGACTATGTTAAAATTGATTACAGTTAGTAGTATTTACTGACATGTAAGTACTACAAGGCTGAAGTCCATTAAAAAACAAAAATCTGTCTTAAATAGATTGCTCTGGGGTGTTGGATAATAACAAAAATTATCCAGAACTTAGAAATAAAGCTAAGTCTTTTTAATGTCATACTAGAGCATGGTTTGAATGTGCCCACAATGTAAGAGACCTGGGTTTGATCCCTGGGTTGGGAAGATCCACTGGAGATGGGAACGGCTACCCACTTCAGTATTCTCATATTACCCACTCCAGTAATCTGCCTGTGATGCAGGAAACCAGGGTTCGATCCCTGAGTTGGAAAGTTCCTCCGAAGAAGGGAATGGCAAACCACTACAGTTTTCTTGCCTGGAGAATTTCATGGACAGAGAGAAGCCTGGCAGGCTACAGTCCCGTGGGGCCTCAAAGGGTCGGGCATGACTGAGGGCATGACTGAGATGAGCAGGCCCATCTAAGGATTATTTCATTCTCTGTGTCTAGGAAGTTGTCAGTTCAGTTCAGTCCAGTCGCTCAGTCATATCTGACTCTGTGACCCCATGAACCGCAGCACACCAGGCCTCCCTGTCCATCACCAACTCCCGGAGTCCACCCAAACCTGTGTCCATTGAGTCGGTGATGCCATCCAACAGAGGATGAGTCCTCTGTTGTCCCCTTCTCCTCCTGCCTTCAATCTTTCCCAGCATCAGGGTCTTTTCAAATGAGTCAACTCTTCACATCAGTTGTACTATTATGTTATTGTACTTCTCTAGCTACTACTAAAGACTCAGACTTTATGCAGTTAATTATTAACTTGCAGACCTGTATCCTATCCAACAAAAATGCAAGTAATTTCTTCACTGCTCTGAAGCATATTAACCGATTTTACCTTTAAGTTAGTAATGTTCTTCTAACCTCCCTCCCCCCTTTTTTAAAAATGATTTTCCTGATGAGTGATATCAACCCTTGTCCCTGAGATGCTCCATCCATCTTCACAATCTTATCAGATCCCTTATTAATGAACTGAATAAAATCTTTGACATGTACACATCCTAGATTCATATGAGAATCATGTTTTAACTTTTTGAAAATTATGTCTTGATACTAATAAGTCCATGTAGCTTATGCTATGAATTTTCTGTAACAACATCTTTCGTCACAGGTTGAAGGCCCAGATTCTTAGTGTGACTTTCAAGCTTTTTTATATTCTGGCCCCAGCTGGCATCTCCTTTACTGTGAAGCACTCTCCAGGCTCTTCTCTCCCGCCCACACCATCCTTTCCTCTGGCAGAGTCAGATGTCCCCTCATCTTTTGCACCCAACATCCCCACACACATGTTTATTGATAAATTGAACCACTGAACTATTTTCCTACCTTGTGTTGACATGCAGCCTAGAGCTTAATTAAGATAATGCATTTCATCTCCTGGCCACAGAGATTGCTTCATATGGGGTTCAGTAAGCATTGTTCTCAGGACGTTGACAGAAATGGGTGTGGCAAAATCACTCTCTCTTTTCTGCTGGATGTGGTCAAAAGCCTGAAGCCCTGGAATCTGGTGGCAACCGTTTTTGGGGCATGGGTGGAACCACCTCAGGATGAGCAGAAAGCAGCTCTGAAGACGGGAGAGGAACCGAGGCCTTGCTAACATGAGGCAGCCTCTGGATCAGTTCTATTTCTGGACTTTTTAGTTCAGTGGACTAGTAGAGCTCTTTGATTTCTTAAACCTGTTCCAAGCTACTTTTCTATCATTTCCAATCAGAAGCAGCCTCGCTGATACTTATACCTGTATCAGTCATTTGTATATCCATCCATGTTTCCTGAATCATTCTTTATCTGCCTACCTTCTGCCCAAAGAGATCTCCGTGTTTCCAGCAAGTTACACAGTTTCTGACTTAATCTGACTCTATAAATATTCCCTGAATTAGGTATAGGCAAACCCTTTTGGGGGCTTCCCAGGGAACACTAATGGTAAGGAACATGTCTGCCAAAGCAGGAGAGGTAAGAGACACGGGTTCGATCCCTGAATTGGGAAGATCCCCTAGAGGAGGGCATGGCAACCCACTCCAGTATTTTTGTCTGGAGAATCCCGTGGACAGAGGAGCCTGGTGGGCTACAGTCCACGGGGTCGCAAAGAGTCAGACATGACTGAGAGACTTATTGGGCATGCATATACCCTTTTGGTAACACTATATTCTTGATATTTCCTACAAGTTGTAAAATGAAAACTGACTTTTCCCACCTTTGGAAGCCCCCAGTGTCTACAGAATTCCAAGTCTTAATCATCTTTTTGGGCAGCCCTCTCATCGCATCTGAAACCATATGCTTCTCCCCTACTCTGCCCACCCCTGCCCCCTTCCTCTGGAACTGGCAGAGAGGAAAATGCGTGGGCTGGCAAATTGCGGGTCTAAGAGTGTGCATGTGTGTTAAACTGCTTCAGTCGTGTCTGACTCTTTGTGATTCTATGGACTGTAGCCCAGCAGGCTCCTCTGTCCATGGGGATTCTCCAGCTAAGAATACTGGAATGGGTTGCCATGCCCTCCTCCAGGGAATCATCCCAATTAGGGATTGAACCCGAGTCTCTTATGTCTCCTGCACTGGCAGTTAGGGTCTTTACCACCAGTGCCACCTGCAAAGTCTGGGTCAAAGAGAGTCCTACATAAGTGTACTCACATCACATATCAACTAGATACACTCTATCTCTTGCTACTTTGTATCTTGGAAATGATTGTGAAAACTCAGCATTCAATGTGGAGATTTCTTCCAAAAGTTATGAGTCCCTTTCTCTGAGCAGCTCCACTTGAGGACCAGGCTAGAAATCACCTGGGAAAGAGATTTTGCTGACAGATTCAGAGGGCCTGGGAATGAATGTCTTCTTAATGACCAGGCAGAAATGCTGGGAAGCATTTTGGAATCTTTTCCCTCAACTGGTATTCACAACATCTTCATCTGATGCGTATACTTGTCCCTCCTGAATAATCATTTTTTTGACCACCGTGCCAATTTTGTTTACTGGATTCGTTTCTCTCTTGTATAAAGAGTGGGTACTCTAAAGGTCTGTGAGAAGAACAAGCCTGAAGAATTATTTTGTGCCTAATATATTTGCATACCTTGAGAGGAGCAAGGGAAAAACGTTACTTTGAGCTAGTTTTCAGTAGGTAGAAACCGGATAGATTTGGTAACTTAAAATTGAAATTCAGTAAGTCCTTAAACACCCAGGAAAGAAGTTTGTCTGCTTCAGTTCCTAAATAAAATTGGTAAAATGCTAAAATAATATTGAATTAAATCAAAGTGGTCTCTGCCAGTTCCACATTTCAGATGTTATTTACTCTTGTGTTAGTTCCCCAGAACCCACTTCATCTGGGACAAACCACTAATAATTTATATACAATTCCTAGATCTCCATGTTAAAATAGGGTGAAATAACCAGTGTTATCCTGTTTTTTACACCAAAGGCCAAAATTTTCCTTCTTACCCACCACCTGGGGTCACTTAGGAGTGTGGTGTTACCGTTTAAACATGAAAACCCCTCAAGCTCTATGCTTCTTCCTCTCCCTCTCAATTCATGAAACACTTAGAGTTAAAAACAAGTGTGTAGTTCTTTTTCTTTTTTTTACTGTGTTGGGTCTTTGCGCTACATGGACATTTTTCTAGTCGTGGTGGGCAGGGGCTACTCTACAGGGTGTGTGGGCTTCTCATTGCAGTGACTTGTCTTGTGGAGCACGGGTTCTAGGGTGCACAGGCTTCAGTAGTTGTGGCTCCTGGGCTCTAGAGCAAAGGTTCTATATTTGTGGTACACAGGGTCTATACACGGAGTACACAGCTACTCCATGGCATGTGGGATCTTTCTGAACCAGGGATCAAACCTGCGTCTCCATCATTGGCAGGCAGATTCTTAACCAGTAGATCATGAGGAAAACTCTATTTTTATTTTTATTATTGAATTTTAAGAAAGTTCTTTTTATATTCTGATTCAAATCCTTTATCAGATTTCTAATTCAAAAATGCTTCCTCCCATTTTGCAGCATGACTTTTCATTCTCTTCTCTAGTAGAAGTTCATAATTTGACAAAAATCTAACACCAATTTAAAAATTATTATACTTTGTGATTAAAAATTTTTTTGATCAACCCAAAGTTTCAAAGATTTCCTCTTAAGTTTTCTTCTACCAGATTTATCATTTTAGGGTTCACATTTCAGTCTGTGACCGATTTTGAGTTTATTGATCATAAACTCATGATTTTGAGTTTATACATCATGTGAAATAGGGACTGAATTTCATTGTTTAACATACAGATTTTTAATTGTTTCACCACTATTTGTTGAAAAGATTGTCCTTATTCATGGAATTACCTTTGCACTTCTGTTGAAAGTCAGATGATTGTATATATTTGCATCTGTTTCTGGACATAGTTTTCTTCCATTAATCTATGTCTGTCTTTTGTTGTTCAGTTGCTCAGTCTTGTCTGTGATCCCATGGACTGCAGTATGTCAGTTTCCCCTGTCCTTCGCTATCTCCCTGAGTTTGCTCAAACTCATGTCTATTGAGTTACTGATGCCATCCAACCATCTCATTCTCTGTCGCCACCTTCTTCTGCCCTCAATCTTTCCTAGCATCAGGGTTTTTTCCAGTGAGTTGGTGCTTCACATCAGGTGGCCAAAGTATTGGAGCTTCAGCTTCAGCATCAGTCCTTCCAAGAATATTCAGGATTCATATCCTTTAAGATTGACTGGCTTGATCTCCTTGCAGTCCAAGGGACTCTGAAGAGTCTTCTTCAACACCACATTTCGAAAGCATCAATTCTTTGGTGCTCAGCCTTCTTTATGGTCCAACTCTTACATGTGCACATGACTACTGGAAAAACCATAGCTTAGACTATATGGCCCTTTATTGTCAAAGTGATGTCTCTGCTTTTTAATACACTGTCTAGGTTTGTCATAGTTTTTCTTCCAATAAGCAAATGTCATTGAATTTCATGGCTGCAGACACTGGCTGCAGTGATTTTGGAGCCCAAGAAAATAAAGTCTGTCACTGTTTCTTTTTTCCTGATCTATTTGCATGAAGTGATGGGACTGGATGCCATGATCTTAGTTTTTTGAATGTTAAGTTTTAAGCCAGCTTTTCACTCTCCTCTTTCACCTTCATTAAGAGACTCTTAAGTTCCTCTTTGCTTTCTGCTATTAGGGTGGTTATCTGCATACCTGAGTTTATTGATATTTCTCCCGGCAATTTTGATTTCAGCTTGTGCTTCATCTAGCCTGGCGTTTCACATGATGTACTCTGCATATAAGTTAAATTATCAGGGTGACAATATACAGCCTTGGTGTACTCCTTTCCCAATTTGGAACCAGTCCTTTGTTCCATGTCCGATTGTAACTGTTGCTTCTCAACCTGCATACAGGTTTCTCAGGAGGCAGGTACGGTGGTCTGCTATTCCCATCTCTTTAAGAATTTTCCACAGTTTGTTATGATCCACACAGTCAAAAGCTTTAGTGTAGTCAATGAAACAGAAGTAGATATTTTTCTGGTATTCTCTCGCTTTTGGATGTCGGCAATTTGGTTTCTGGTTCCTCTGCCTTTTCTAAATCCAGCTTGAACATCTGGAAGTTCTTGGTTCATGTACTGTTTAAGCCTAGCTTGAAGGATTTTTACCATTACCTTGCTAGCATGTGAAATGAGCACCATCGTATAGTAGTTTGAACATTCTTTGGCATTGCCTTTCTTTGGGGTTGAAATGAAAACTGACCTTCTCCAGTCCTGTGGTCACTGCTGAGTTTTACAAATTGGTTGGCATATTGAGTGCAGAACTTTCACAGTGTCATATTTTAGGATTTGAAATAGCTCAACTGGAATTCCATCACTTCCACTAGCTTTGTTGGTAGTAATGCTTCCTAAGGCTGACTTGACTTCACTCTCCAGGATGTCTGGCTCTAGGTGAGTGATCACACCATCGTGATTATCTGGGTCATGAAGATCTTTTTTTGTATAGTTCTTCTGTGTATTTTTGTCACCTCTTCTTAATCTCATCTGCTTCTGTTAGGTCCATACTGTTACTGTCCTTTATTGTGCCCATCTTGGCATGAAACATTTCCTTGGTATGTTAATAAAAAACTGTCTTGATAATTATAGCTTTTTAGGTAAAGTAAATTCTCTATTTTTTTTTTTCAATGTTGTGTTGGCTATTCTCGGTCTTTTTTATTTCCATATAAATTTTATAATCCTATTATCAACTTGGACCATGAGAAAGGTCTTGAATTTTTATTTCTATTGCATTGAATCTATGGATCAATTTGGGGATAACTGATATCATAGCAATATTCTGTCTTCCAATCTATAAACACAGTATATATTTTAATTTATTTAAATTTCATTAGTTTTCTCAACCATGTTTCATAGTTTTCAGCATACAAATCTTGCACATATTTTGTTGGGTGATATATCTACATTTTCAGTACACTCAGATGGTAAAAATATATTGGTTAAAAAAAGACAGGGAGATAAAAGATGTGATGTTATACCAGCCAAAGAAGACTTTAGATATGGTCAGAATGGACATATTTTTACACTGGGGTTGTAAGGGCATTTGCCACCTCTTCCGTTGTTTGCCTTGCATGTCTTCTTTTGGGAGGAATCAAGCCAGAAGCAGAACCAGTCAGAGTTGATTGCTCCTGCCACACTGCCAGTGAATCTCTCATGCTCAGCCCAGCAGTTCTGATAGAGCTGTTCCTGGGTCGACACCTCCCCACCCACCCCATCACAATGATTGGGCTCATGGTTTTTTATTGGAACCAAGACATGCCAGTGACACTCAATGTTGGGAGCCTGGATAGAAAGAAGTAATGTTTTACTTTGAAAGAAGTGCCAACTATGACAACGATATCATAACCCTGGAGCTATGGAAAGGTACTTTTGTCACCTCTTATTGAACCTCCCTGCCTGACAAATTTAGAGAAGTACATCATGTCAAGTAATCAGAGGACACAATTTGCAGTAACCAGCCTCCAACAAACCTCCAAGGTAGCCTCCCTCTGATTCTTGTCTCCTGGTATTCACCTTCATGGAGGCCCCACTTTGAATGGGGATGATCTGTGTAGCCAATAGTTATTGCAGAAATGATGGGGCTTCATTTCCAAAGCTAGGTCATAAAAGATGTTGCAGCTTCCACTTTGCCCTCTCTTGGAATACTTGCTTCAGGGAAAACCAGCTGCGTGCCCCAAGGACATCGAGTAGCTCTGCGGAAGTTCCATGTAAGGTGAACCTCAGGCCTCCTGCAGACATGTGACTTAGTTACTCTCCAGCCTCAGCCAAGCATCAGATGAAGCTCCAGAGAGCATTTTTATTGCAATCTTAGGACAAGCCTTAGGCCAGAATTGCCAACTAAACTGTTCCTGAATTCTTAACTCATAGAAACTGTGTGAGGTAATAAGTATGTATTACCGTTTAAAAGCCACTATTTTTGAGATTAATTTGTTATGCAGTATTAGATAACTATTATACTAACAAAGCTCAGTCAGATTTGCCCCAACTTAAAGACAATCATTTTTTCCCCTGACTCTCTTCATTTTTATTTTCTTTATTGGTCAGCTCCTCCTGGACAGTGCTCCTTTGTGTGATCTTCCATTCATAATTTGCTGACTTCTTCCCCAGTCAGAACTCCGTTGCTCTTCTTTGACTTTTGTGATGTACCTAAGTTAATTTCTCACAGGCACCAACTCTCCAATTTTGTAGTCCCTGGAATAGTCCCATGTGTTCATTAAAAAATTTCTTTTCTCCTTGTCCAGTTCCTCTGTTTCCAAGCAGCTCTGTTCCTTGCATCGTGTTTTTCTTATATACTCCATTCACTTTTGCCCTAACCATCTTTCTTTCTTCTCTCTTTTATAATTATATAATTTTCCATATATATCATTCCTTAAATGTGCTTTTTCTTTTTTTTTTTAAACAATACTGGTGACTTTGTACTTGCTGTTAGTTACATTCTTTTATCCATTCATTCACCCATTATTCATTCCTTCAATAAATACACCTTGTGTCCCTACCACATGTCAGGCATTATGTACACTAAGCGTTGGTGGTATTCTTTCGCCCTAGAATATCCTCATCCTGGCCTTTAAATGCCCTCTTTCTCCACCTGAACTTCCACTTAATTGAATTATCTGACTTGTATTGTGAGCCTACTCAAGGTCAGACGCTGTGCTAGACATGCTTTAAACCTCTGCTCAAATTACCATCTCTTGTAAGACGTCCTTTTTCTGCCAGAGTTAATTGCTTCTGTCATAATCTGTATTGGTAATTCAACAGTGTTTTGCTTACTCATTTGTTTATTCACTCATCCTTTCATCAGGTGTTTTTAAGAGCCTGTTATATTTCTGACTTTGTGTTAGGAACTGAGGAAACTATAGTGTGAGGTAAGTGCCAACAGATATTTGTGCCTAATGCAATGGAAATTCTAAGGTGGAGCAACTAATGATGTGCTGTAATTATTTCCCTTGGTCCCTGTGTTCTTCAAAGATCTTGAACTACCTGAAGGCATAGGTTACATCTTCTTGTTATTCCCAGCACCTAACACAGTCTCAGGCACATAAAAGGAGCTTACAAAATGTTTGTTGTATGTTTGAAGCCCACTACCGTGTTATTTGACAACTAGGAACCAGCCAGCATTGAGTCATCACACAGTCATCAAATTAATACTCTCTCCAGGGCCCCACATTTTGGCTTATATCTTTTCTCAGAGTGGATTTAAAATGAAAGCTCATCTACAACTCAGCTGCATTTCAGATGCTTTGCCCTGGTCAGACTGGCAACACGTCCAATTCACTTAAATTTCTAGAAGATTTAATAGATTTTGAGGGGTGGCTCATAAATACTGGATGCTTTAGAGAGAGGTGAAGCAGAAAAACTAGCTGTTGGAAGATGAGATGGTGGCCAAATGTAAGGTTGGTCTCCTTCTAAATCTTCCTAGGGCTAATCAAAGTTCAACAAGTTAGCTTTAGCCTGGGGTCTGAAAATAAATGAAGCATCCAAGATGAACCAAAGACTAAAAACAGAAATTAATTTAATAACATTTACAAATATGCCCCAGTCCTGTGTAATATACTATTGATGTCTGCATTTCTGCCAACTTCATGTTTTTGTTGCTGTTCAGTTGCTAAGTCTTGTCTGACTCTTCAACTCCATGGACTACAGCATGCCAGGTTTCTCTCTCCTTCACTATTCCCCTGAGTTTGCTCAAACTCATGTTCATTGAGTCAGTGATGCCATCCAGCCATCTCATCCTCTGTTTTCCCCTTTTCCTCTTCCCCTCAATCTTTCCCAGCATCAGGATCTTTTCCAATGAGTCTACCCTTGGCATCAGGTGGCCAAATATTATAGCTTCAGCTTCAGAAACAGTCCTTCCAATGAATATTCAGGGTTAGTTTCCTTTTGGATGGACTGATTAGATCTCCTAGGTGTCCAGGGGACTCTCAAGAATCTTCTCCAGCACCACAGTTCGAAAGTGTCAATTCTTTGGCCTCCTTTATGGTTCAACCCTCACATCCATACATGACTACTGGAAAAACCATAGCTTTGACTAGATGGACATTTGTTGGCAAAGTGATGTCTCTGCTTTTTAATATATTGTCATAGCTCTTCTTCCAAGAAGCAAGTGTCTTTTAATTTCGTGGCTGCAGTCACTGTACACATTGATTTTGGAGCCTAAGAAAATAAAATCTGACACTGTTTCCACATTTTCTCCATCTGTTTGTCATAAAGTGATAAGTTCAGATGCCATGATCTTAGTTTTTTGAATGTTGAGTTTTAAGCCTGCTTTTTCACTCTCCTCTTTCACCTTTATCAAGAAGCTCTTAGTTCCTCTTCATTTTCTTCCATTAAAGTGGTATCATCTGCATATCTGATAGATATACTCACAATTAATGAAATAAAATAAGATTTTATACCTAACAATGAAAATATTCCCTTTATTTCTAGAAAATAAGATGCTGAAGGGAGTCTCATGAAGTAGCTTTGGGAGTATCATAAGATTTTGTCAATTACAATCTGTCTTCAGGTACCCTTGATGGTTAATGGGATTCTTCTCTAACCAGATTAATTCATTCTAGAAAATGAGATGGTGCGATAACAGTAAGCACAGAAATATTCCACTGTTTGGAAAACTTGCATGCCATGTTGTTATTAAGCTTATTTGCTTATCTTAATCCTATCTTTGTATTGACCTGCATTTCAAAATGATGACGTGCTCTGAAATCTCAGACTCCAGTATAGAAGAGTACCGGCAAAGCAGAACAGTTAGATTTCCTTAATGTCACTGTCACTTTGCTAAAACAAAATCCTCCTACAGTAAATATGCTATTTTAGAAATCTCTTGTGTCACAGAGTCCCACGTAAAAGCATTGACTCATTTGTTTTTCCTTATTATATTTGAGAAAATATAATTTTATCAACAAAATGATTGCATTGATTATAATTCAGAAGTTATCTCCAAATTTTCTAATTCTATACCAGCAAGTTAATTTATTTTACTCAAGTGGATTGCAACAAACACAGTTTCATTTAAGCTAAATTGACCTTCTGACTATCCCCATGCCTGGATGATTCTTTTGGGGGTGTTAGGCATTCCTAGAATTGATCATTAAGGAGATGATCTACCCTGAACTTCTTTTTTCCCCTCCCTGGGCAAATTTGTCTGCCCATCTTGGAGAAATATGTTCTCTAATTCCAGTGCCTTTTCTCTCTTCCTTTGTTCATCTGGAGAACATTTGCTTAGCTTGTAAGATCAAGTCAATGGCTGTATCATCCATAAAAACTTACTTAATTCCCCACTTAACTCTGGGAGAACTGCACTCCTCCTCATGTGTACATTTTTGTCTCCTGTTACTATGTGTGTGTAAATATTTAAAAATAAAATTTAGCTTTCAACTTTGTGGTAACTGTGGATTCACATATATTTGTAAGAAATAATATAGGGAGATTTATATACTGTTTATTCAGCTACCCTCCAGTGGTAACATCTTTCAAAACTCTGTACAATATTACAACCAGAATATGGACATTGATACAGTCAAGATACAGGACAATGCCATCACTATAAGAATCTCTCTTATTGCCTTTCATAGCTATTCCCACTTTCTCCCTCATTGTTGTTGTTTAGTTGCTAAGTCATGTCCAACTTTTTTGCAATCCCATGGACTGTAGCCCACCAGGTTCCTCTATCCATGGGCTTTCCCAGGCGAGACTACTGCAGTGGGTTGCCATTTCCTTCTCCAGGGGATTTTCCCAACCTAGGGCTCAAACTCCCATCTCCTGCATTATAAGGTAGGTTCTTTACCACTGAGTCACCAGGGAAGTCCTAAGTGATCATTAATCTGCTTTTCACATATATAACTTTGTCATTTTATTTTAGCCATTTTGATAGGTGTGTAATGATGGCTTATAATGGTGGGTATCTTTTTATGTGTATATTCTTCATCTTAGCAGCAGAGGCTAGAACTTTGTATTATGTTGAATAAGAGGGGTCCTCTCTTGTCTTGCTCCTGATCTCAGAGGTAGACTGTGATGTAATCCACTATTGAGTGTTAGCTGCAGCTTTTTGGGGGGATGCTCTTTATCAAGTCATGGAAGGTCCCTCTATTCCTATATGACTGATTTTTTTTTTTTTTAATCATGAATGGGTATTGGATTTGTCAAATACTTTTTCTGCATCACTTGATTTAATTGTGGTTAGTTCTTGTTCGCCCATTGGTTAGTAGATTACATTGATTCACTTTAAAATGTTGAATCGGCCTTCTGTACCTAGAATAAATTTCAGTGGGCCACAGTATAATTCTTTTCATTCATTACTGGATTCAGTTTGCAAATATTTTATTGAAGGCTTTTATGTGTAAACTCACGAGAGATATTAATATGGAGTCCTGGGGGCTGTTTTTGTTTTGTTTTGGAAATCAGGCTAATCTCGCAAAATGGAGAAGAAAATGGCAACCCACTCCAGTATTCTTGCCTGGAGAATTCCATGGATGGTGGGGTATAGTCCATGGGGTCACAAAGAGTCGGACATGACTGAGTGACTAACAGTCTCACAAAATGAGTTCAAGAGTATTCTCTTCTCCTCTATTTTCTGCAAGAGTTTGTATAAATTTATATTATTTCTTCTTTATATGTTTGGTAGAATTCTCCAGTAAAACCAGGAATAATCAGGGGGATATCCCTGCAGATCCTGAAGTACTTAAAAAAATCCATCTAGTCAAAGCTATGGTTTTTCCAGTAGTCATGTGTGGATGGGAAAGTTGGACTATAAAGAAAGCTGAGCACCAAAGAATTGATGCTTTTGAACTGTGGTGTTGGAGAAGACTGTTGAGAGTCCCTTGGAAAGCAAGGAGATCAAACCAGTCCATCCTAAAGGAGATCAGTCCTGAATATTCATTGGAAGGACTGATGCTGAAACTCCAATACTTTGGCCACCTAATGTGAAGAACTGGCTCATTAGAAAAGACCCTGTTGGTGGGAAAAACAGAGGATGAGATGGTTGGATGGCATCATTGACTCGATGGACATGAGTTTGAGTAAGCTCTGGAAGTTGGTGATGGACAGGGAAGCCTGGCATGCTGCAGTCCATGGGACCAGAGAGTCAGACACGACTGAGTGACTGAACTGAACTGATTGAAGAGAATAATAGTTAAAAAACAAAAACAAACAAACAAAAACCAGCTACAGGATCTACAGCAATAGCCCCTGTTTCATTTCTGAGACAGATGATTTGGCTCTCCTCTTTTTATCTTTGTCAGTTGTGGTAGGTTGATGACTTCCTAAAGATATATCCACCCAGACCCTTAGAATGTCATCTTATTTGGAATAAGGATCTTTGCAAATGTAATTAAGGCAAAGATCTTGAGGTGAGATCATTCTGGACTTAGGTTGGACCCTAAATCCAATGACATGTATCTTTAGAATAAAAAAAGGAAGGAGATGAGACACACACAGACTCAAAGAAGATGATGTAAATATGGAGGTAGATATTGGAATTATGCGTCTACAAGTCATGAAACTCCAAAGTTTGCTGGCAAGCATCAGAAGTTAAGAGAGAGGCATGGAACAGATTCTTGCTCAGAGTCCCCCAGAAGGAACCAGTTTTCCTGACACCTAGATGTTGGGCTTCTGGCCTCTTGTGAGAGAGTGAGTGTCTGTTGTAAACCACACAGTTTGTGGTAATTTTTTATGGCAGCTCTAGGGAACTAATACATCAGTCTTCTGAAAGAGAAGGTTCGTAAACTTTATGGATTTTTTTTGAGGAACCAGATTTTGTTTCATTCGTTTTCTCTATTGCTTTTCTGATTTCAATTTCAGTGATTATAGCTCTTGTCTTTTTTTATTTTCTCCCTTTCTCTGGCTTTGGGTTTATTTCACTGTGCTTCTAGTTTTTTGAGAAAGCTATTTAAATGACCAATTTGAGACTTTCACTCTTTTATAAATGTGAACATTTAGTACTATAAATTTCCCTCTTGTTACTGTGTCCCAGAAATTTGATATGTTGTATTTTCATTTTCACTTATTTCTGTGTGTTTTTAAAATAGTTTCTTTGAGACTTCCTTTTGAACCATGGATTAGTCTGAAGTGTGTTGTTTAATTTCCATGTGTTTGGAGATCTTCTTGTCTTTCAGTTTACTCATTTCCAGTTTGATTGTACTGTTAGAGGATACAATCTGTGTGATTTTGATTATTTTAACTTTGTTGAGCTTTGTTGTATGGCACAAGACATGGTCTATCTTGATGAGTAATATTTTGGAAGCACTAGGAAAAAAACATGCATTCCACTGTTATTGATGGAATGTTCTAAATAACCAGTTAGAGCCTGTTGATTGTGTTCTTCAGTTTGAATGTATCCTTATTGGTTTTCTATCCAGTAGTTCTATCAATTGCTGAGTGCATATTGTTGAGGCCTTTAACTGCAGTCTTTTTTCCTTTCAGCTTTATCAGTTTTTTCTTCATGTATGATAAGGCTCTGTTGTTTGATATATACACATCTAAAATTGTTATGTCTTCTTGATGGACTGATCCTTTTATCATTATGTGATGTGACTGAAAGTTGCTTGGTCATGTCCAACTCTTTGCGACCCCGTGGACTGTAGTCCATGGAATTCACCAGGCCAGAATACTGGACTGGGTAGCCTTTCCCTTCTCCAGGGGATCTTCCTAACCCAGGGATTGAACCTAGGTCTCCCGCATTGCAGTTGGATTCTTTACCAGCTGAGCCACAGGGAACAACAACAACAACATCTCTTTTGGTCTGTAGTATGATTTTTCAATGAGGAGTCTACTGGATCTGATATAAATAAATATTTCTTGTTGCTATTGTCCAGTCTCTTAAGTCGTGTCCTACTCTCTGTGACCCATGAATGCCAGGCTCTTCTGTCCTCCACTATCTCTCAGAGTTTGCTCAAATTCATGTCCATTGAGTCAGTGATGCTATTTAACCACCTCATCCTCTGCTGCCCTCTTCTCCTTTTGCCTTCAGTCTTTTCCAGACCAGGGTCTTTTCCAATGAGTCAGCTTTTTGCATTGAGTGACCAAAGTATTGGAGCTTCAGCTTCAGTACCAGTCTTTCCAATGAATATTCAGAATCAATTTCCTTTAGGATTGACTGGTTTGATCTCCTTGCTGTCCAAGGGACTCTCAGGATTCTTTTCCAGCACCCAAATTAGAAAGCATAAATTCTCTGGGGTTCAACCTTCTTTATGATCCAACTCTCACTTCCATACATGACTACTGGAACAACCATAACTTTGATTAGCCAATCCTTTTTTTTTAAAATTAGTATTTGCATGGTGTATCTTTTTCTGTTTACTTTCATTCTTCCTGTGTTGTATTTGGAGTTTCTTGTAGAAAGCATATTATTGGTTCATTTTTTAATTCACTCTGTTAATATCTGTCTCTTAATTGACATTTAGATCACTAATATTTAAAGTAACATTAAAATCTGAATATTTGTGTTCCTCCCAAATTTATATACTGAAACCCTAATCTCCAAAGGTGATTGTATTAGTTTGTGAGACCTTTGGGAGGTGATTAAACCATGAGGGTAGAATCCTCATGAATAGGATTAGTACTCATAAAAAAGACCCCATAAAGTTCTGTAGCCCCATCCACCAGGTGAGGATAAAACTAGAAGTCTGTGGCCTGGGGAAGAGGGCTGACACAATCCAACTTCAGGACTTACTGTAAGGCTCCAGTAATCAAGACAGCGTGGTACTGGTGAAAGAAGACAAATATATAAATCAGACAGAAGAGAGAGCCCCAAAATAAACCCAAATAAATGTAATCTTTTCAATCAATAGTGGTGGAACAATTGGAAATCCACATGCAAAGAAAAAATGAATCTAGATATGGATCCTATGCACTTGACAAAAATTAGCTCAAGATCCTAGATCTAAATTTGTAACACAGAAGTATAAAACTCCAAGAAGCATAGAGGGTACATACCTCAACATAATAAAGGCCAGATATTACAAACCTACAGCTAGCATTATCCTCAATGGTGAAAAGCTGAAAGCATTCACTCTAAGATCAGGAGAAAGACAAGAGTGTCCACTCTCACCACCACTTTTTCAACATAGTTTTGCCAAGTCTTAACTACAGCAATCATAGAAGAAACAGAAGTAAAGGGAATCCAAATTGGAAAAGAAGTTAAAATGTCCTTGTTTGCAGATGATATGATATTGTACACAGAAGATCCTAAAGATGCTACCCAAAAACTACTAGAACTCATCAATGAAATCGGTAAAGTTGCAGGTTACAAAATTAATACATAGAAACCTGCTGCATTTCTATATAGTAACAGCAAAAGATCAGAAAGAGAAATTCAAGAAGTAATTCCATGGACCATTGCATCAAAAAGAATAAAACATCTAGGAATAAATCTACTTGAGGAGACAAAAGACCTGTACTCTGAAAATCATAAGATACTGATGAAAGAAATCAAAGACATAAACAGATGGAAAGATATGCCATGTTTGTTGATTGGAAGAATCAATATTATCAAAATGACTATATTACTCAAGACAATGTATAGATTCAATGCAATCCCTATTAACTTACCATTTGCACTCTTCACAAATCTAGAACAAAAATAAATTTGTATGAAGACACAAAAGACCCCAAATAGCCAAAGCAATCTGGAAAAAGAAAAACAGCTGGAGGAATCAGGCTCCCTGACTTCAGACTATACTATATATCTACAGCCACCAAAATGGTATGGTACTGGCATGAAAATAGAAATATAGATCAATGGAACAGGATAGAAAACCCAGAAATAAGCCCTGGCACCTATGGTCAATTAATCTATGACAAAGGAGGGAAGACTACACAATGTTGGAAACACAGTCTCTTCAACAAATGGTGCTGGGAAAAAGACAGCCACGTGTTAAAAAATGAAATTAAATCATTCCTTAATTCTGTATACAAAAATAAGTTCAAAAAGGGTTAAAGACCTAAATGTGAGACCAGACACTGTAAAACTCCTAGAGAAAAACATAGGCACAACACTCTCTGACATAAACCATAGCAACATCTTTTTTGATGCATCTCCCAGAATAATGGAAATAAAAGCAAACATAAACAAATGGGACCTACTTAAACTCAAAAGCTTTTGCACAGCAAAGGAAACAATAAACAAAATGAAAAAACAACCCACAGATTTGGAGAAAATATTTGCAAATGATGCAAACAGTAGGGGATTAGTCTCCAAAATTTACAGCTATAACACTTAATAGCATCAAAGAAAGAACCCACTCAAAAAACAAGCAGAAGAGCTCAATGGACAGTTCTCCAAAGAGGACATACAGATGGCAAATACACATATGAAAAGATATTCAAGATTGCTAGTTATTAGAGAAATGCAAATCGAAACTACAGTGGGATATCCCCTCACACTGGTCAGAATGGCTATCCTCAAAAAATTCACAAACAACAAATGCTGGAGAGGATGTGGAAAGAATGGAACTCTCCTGAACTGTTGGTGGAGTGTAAACTGATACAGCCACTATGGAGAACAGTATGGAGGTTCCTTAAAAAACTAAAAATAGAGCTACCATATGACCTTGCAATCCCACTCCCAGGCATATATCCAGAGAAAAACATGGCCTGAATAGATACATGCATCCCAATGCTCATTGCTGCCTCATAGTAGCCAAGACATGGAAGCAACCTAAATGTCCATTGACAGAGGACTGGATAAAGAAGATGTGGTACATACATACAATGGAATATTACTCAGCCATTAAAAAGAATGAAATAGTGCCATTTGCAGTCACATGGATGGACCTAGGGAGTGTCATCCTGCATGAAGTAAGTCAGACAGAGAAGGAGAAATATCATATGACATCCCTTATGTGTGGAATCTAAAAAGAAATGTGTGAACCTGCAGAAGAGAAAGAGACTCACAGACTGAGAAAATGAACTTATGGTTGTCAAGGAAAAGGGATAGTTAGGGACTTTAGAAATGTCATGTAGCACTGCTATGTTTAAAATGGGTTACCAACAAAGACCTATCATATAGCACATGGAACTCTGTTCAATGTTATGTGCTAGCCTGGAGGGGAAAGCGGTTTGGGGCAGAATGGACACATGTATATGGATGGCTCAGTCCCTTCGCTGTTTACCCGAAAATACCACAACATTGTTAATTGACTATACCCCAATACAAAATGTTTTCTGTGTTAAAAAAAGATAAAAATTAAAATTAAAAAAAGAACTCTTAGAAGATAACAGGAAAAAATCTAGGAGACCTTGAATTTGGTGATGACTATTTTTATTATTTTTTAAAAAGCTTTTTATTTTGTATTGGGGTATAGTTGATTAACAAATAATGTTGTGATAGTTTCAGTGAAGAGTGAAAGGATTCAGCCATACACATACATGTATCCATTCACCCCAAACCCCCCTCCCATCCAGGCTGCCACATAACATTGAGCAGAGTTCCCTGTGCTATACAGTAGGTCCTTGTTGGTTATCCATTTTAAATATAGCAGTGTGTACATGCCCATCCCACCCTCCCTAACTATCGCTTCCCCCCATGCTTTTCCCCAGCAACCATAAACTCCTTCTTGAAGTCTGTGAGTCTCTTTCTATTTTGTAAGTAAGTTCATTTGTATCATTTCCTTTTTGATTCCATATATAAGGGATGTCATACAATCCTTCTTCTCTGTCAGACTTACTTCACTCAGTATATGACACTCTCTAGATCCATCTATGTTGTGGCAAGTGTGGCAATGACTTTTTAGATAACACAACAAAAACACAACCCGTGAGAGAAAGAATTAGCTGAACTTCATCAAAGTTTTCTGTCTACAAATGATACTCTCAAGAGGATAAAAAGATAAGCCACAGACTTGGAGAAAATATTTGCAGAAGACATGTCTAATAAAGGACCGTTATCCAAAATAAACAAGTATTCTTCAAACTTAACAATTAAAAAAATGAACAATGCAGTTTTAAAAATGGGCCAATAATGTTAGCATACCTCACAAAGATATACAGATGACAAATAAGCATATGAGAAATATTCCACATCGTATGCCATAAGAGAAGTACAAGCTGAAACAACAATGAAATACTACCGCACACATATTAGAAAGGCCAAGATTTAGAACAAGGGCAACACCAATGCTGGTGGGAATGTGAAACACCAGGAATTCTCATTCACTGTTTGTGCAAATTCAATACAACTACTGTGGAAGACAATTTGGTAGTTTCCCAAAAAGACTAAGCATACTTTTATCATAAGGCTCAGCAGTTACGCTCCTTGGTATTTACTTAAAGGAGCTGAAAAGTTATGTGGATATAAAAGCCTACACACAGATGTTTATAAAAGCTTTATTCATAATTGTCAAAACTTGGAAGCAACCAAGATGTCCTTTAGTGGATGAATAGATAGCTGTGGTACATCTAGGCAATGGGATATGCTTCATCATTAAAAAGAATTGAGCTACCAAGCCATAAAAAGATATGGAAAATCCTTGCGTATATGTTACTAAGTGAAAGAAAACAATCTGAAAAGGCTACATACTCAATAATTTCAACTGTATGACATTCTGGAAAAGTCAAAACATTGGAGAAAGTAAAAAGATATGTCGTTACCAGTGGTTGCAGAGAGGGAGGGATGGATAGAGGGAGAACAAAAGATTTTTTAGGGCAGTGAAATTACTCTGTATGCTACTATAGTGGTGGATACATGTCATTATACGTTTATCCAAAACCATAGAATGTTCAACATAATGTAAACTATGAACTTCAGGTGATAATGATATGTCAGTGTAGGTTCATGAATTGTAACAAATATATACTCTTCTGGTGGGGGATATTGATAATGCAGGAGGCTATGAATGTGGAGTAGGGGGGACCAGAGGGCATATGGGCTATTTCTGTAACTTCCTCTCAATTTTGTTCAGAATCTAAGACTGCTATTCAAAAAAAGTCTTAAAAAATAGGTGCTAGAGTCACTTAAGGTTTTTATGAGTTTAAATGATACAATATATAAAAAGTACTTCACTTTGTGCTTGACATATGAGATGCCCTCAGTACTGCAATTAAAGATAAATAACACGGTAAGGGAGCATTATAGCACAGGTAAATGACAACCGGGTGATACAAAGTACAATAGAGATTAGCACAGAAAGTAGTGAGGAAAGGCTTTATTGGAGGAAGTGGGCCTCTCTGGCGCTTAATAAAAGGAGCAATGCTTAGACAAGCCTCAAGGTGGGAGTGGTGAGGATGGCTACAGTATTCTAAACAGACCAGACCTGATGTGCTGTGGTGAGGAGTCTGCAAGGTGCACGGTAGGCTTGAGAAAAGATCATTTGGATGATCCAAGAGGTCTTATGTAGAAGTCATAGTAATACATCCTGAAAATTCCTCCCCTACAAAGTCCCTAAAATTTTGGATTAATTTGTCTTTTTAAATGTATAGCTAAACTTTCAAAAAATAAGGGAAGCCTTTGAATTTTAAAATGTATGAAAAGGATGGATGTAAGGAATTAATGAGCACTGAAACCAGCTGCGGCCATGGGAGCCTTTGTCAGCCCCTGATTGCCTGGAGCCAGGCTGTCCAAGGACGACAAATACAAAGGATGTCAGATTGGAGATTCCCACATAAACCTGTAACTACTTCAGCGGGTTATCTGTACAAAAATCTGCCCCTCACAGGGAGACAGTGGAGAGGAAGAAAACTTGTCCTCTTCTGGTTATAGCTCGGGGAAAAAAAGAAACAAAACATCACCAAGAATTCACAACCACAGGCCAGCTCCTTATGGTGGAGTGTGGCCTAAACTCACACTGCCCACATGATTCGACAAATTTCAGCTAAGAATTTGGTTGAGGGTTGACAGCGCCTGAGATATATGGCAGATGCATACTAAAATTCTCTTTGGAGAGATGCTTCTTAAACCAGGCCTCTAAGAACTTCTTTAGAGAAAATTATAGAGAATATGAATCAAAAAGAAATTTTTTTTTAATCAGAGAATGTGTGAGTAAACAATGTACTATGAGTAATAGTAAAACAACAAACCATAGATCCAGACCAACAAAGATACCAAATATTAAAATGATCACAGAGTATAAAGTCACTATGTTGAATGTATTTGAAGAAATGAAAGAGGCTATTAAAAGTATAAACAAGGAACAAGAGACTTCAAAATGACCAGGCAGATGTAGAAAGAGAAGTGAGGAGAGATGAACCTGCAAAGCAGATAGCGGCATAACTGTGGGGAGCCTTGCCATGTGAAGAACGTGGGACTTTGTATACAGACATAATGGAACCATTATGAGACTGACATGTGTTAAGTGGAGTTTAACTAGGACTAATCTGGTAGCCGTATGCAGAAGGGACTAGAGGTGAGAGGGTGCCATGAAGATCAACTGGGAATTTCACAGCAGGAGCACTGGTGTGTGCTCCTAAGAGAAATGAGAATGGAAAGAATCTGTGGAAGAAGAAAAGCAATCCTGATGGAGAAACCAACAATATTTGGTGGCTGGATGTCAAGCGAGTAGGGAGGATTCTAGTCTAAGCCTTAGAGGTTCTGATTAACATCTTGTATTCCCTTCTCCTAGAACTTCACCCCAACCCAAATACCTGGATTCATCCTGAGCTTGCACTTGGCCCCCATGACCTGAGTATGAGCAATGTGTGAGCAGACGGGAGCTATGTAACCTCTCAGGAAGCATCAGGATGCAGTAAGCTTCCTACTAACCAAACACATGTGGGCTTCACACAACTCTGCTGACACAGGGTATTAATAATCATGCATCAAATATTACAAAGCCCTCTTCTAGGCCCCATCTCATTTGATCCTGGAAGCAATTCTTGAAGTAGGCTGACAAGACCTTGTTACTTATCCCTACTTGATGAGTGGTGAAGTTGAGACTCAGGAGCATGAAGGAAGACTCCCCCAGGACACACAAGCTGTCTAGTGGTGAAGCCAGGACTAGACTCTCCCAGGCTAGAGCTCTTTTAATTCTTCCTCATCTAGGAGGGGGACCTGTTGGTTATGTTCTATTGTAATTTTGGTCCTCGCATTGATGCAGGGCCTAATGCAAAAGAAAGGATGTTGCTAGAAACTTTAGTTCTAGTTAATTCATAGCTATAAAGAGGAGGCTAATGCAATGTATTTTGCAATTTCTGAGATGCTTTTGATCATAAGCTAGAATATTGAGTTGAAGGGGGGCTCTATTCGGGGAGGAAGTTTGAAAGAGATGCATGGAGTTGCTTAGAGAGATACAGTTGTAAAACGGGATAGCAGTTGAGTTTCTGACACTAAATTTTTGGTGCCCTATGGTGTTAATTAGACATTTCTTTTCAACCTGATTGACAGTGCATTTTAATGAAGAAATAACAGCCCAGCAGAGCCTGGCAGTATACTCTTTTCTTACAATTTACAAGCTGAACTTCCCTTGGCAACCTACATCTGGTTTGCTCTGCTAGTAAGTCTGTCAGTAGAACAATGTATAGGCTCTTTCATTTCAATAGGTTTGCTCTTATTAAAGCCTTCTGCATTTTCCTCAGCTTAATTCATTAGGGCTGTTAAATTTCATCAAATTACTTTCCTTAAGTTAAAAAAAAAAAGCACAGTTTTTACCTGCCTGAATAAAAGTGGGATAGTACAGAAATGTGTAAGTTTTTAAGGGAAGAGGCTATATGTTAAAGGTTGTATAGTGGAGGCTTCACGGAATTCTTTTAAAGTATTTTTTTTTTCCTTTAAATGGGATGTTTCCTGGAAAATCAGAATAAATCCTAAAGGCTCGCCTAAGCCTCCAGTGACCATTTGGAAGCAGAAAGTCCCCACGCATTAAAAATGCCTTGACCACCTCATAGTGCAGGTATGTGGTGGGTGTTTTGGAACCCTTTCTTTTTTTTTAAGATTTCACCTTCATTTTATATTTATAAATGTGCTTTAAAAATTAACACATCATTTATTTTTTACTTCTACCCAGGAGCAAAATGTCCATCTCTACCAGAGACTAACAGGAACCCTTGCTTTTCATAGATGAGCCAGGTGATTGGGGAGGACAGGCAGGAGAGACGGGGTGGACATATCTCCCCCTGCCTGGGGATGGGGTTGAGAGCAGGGCTGAACCTACAAATTGGGGGTTAAGTGACTCCAGTAGAGGCTATAAAGGCAGAGAGCCAAGCAGATCATTACAAGCTTCTTCTCCAGGAAAGTGGAAGCCATTTAAAAAATTCCGGGAATTGCTTGGAACACGCAGCATTCTTAAACAAAGAAGCTTTGTGACATTCAGAATTACTGAATTTAGGAGAGGAAAAGACTCACACCTCACCTGCCTTCCTTCCCTTGGTCTACTGCCACTGCTTTGTCGAGTTCATTTGAAAAGACCTCCAAATTTGGAGTCTAATCACAGCCCAACATTCTTGTGAGAAGGGCAAATGGGTGTTGTACCCTATTAAGGATTCTGCCCCTATGCTATTTCCAGGTGTTTGCCCACCTGGCTTTCATGATCTTCAATTCTGTATTAAAATTTTCTTGGGTTAGAAAAAATGCTTGAATTCATCCTTTATACAAACTTCTGTTAACAAAGGCATATGATAGAAGAAAATCACAACAAGAATAAAGTTAAAGCTCCACCCCATGACTTATGCTCACATCTTGTCATTTAGAACTGGGTTGTGTGAACACTCTTGGCTGCAAGAGAAGGTGAGTGATTTCTGGACCCAGTGCTGCCCCAGATGAGGTCATAGGTTGATGGTAAGAAACAAGGAGAGGATGGATGTTGGATGGACCCTAACAGGTTCTGCCAATTCACCATCTTTTAGAAATTGGGACATTTCTAATGTCACTTTCTGTTAAGCAGTTACAATAACTCCAGATTGTTGTAAAGCTCTTATTAGTTTCTTATTATTCAGTAATGCAAATTCTTCATAAATTTCTTTAAGTTAGAAAATAAAATTGAGAAAAGACAGAGAAAAAATACTTTCAACCTATTAGAGAAAACTAGTGTTATTTCTTTCAACTACTGACACACAAACGGACACACACAGAGATACAGAGAGACATATGCATACATATAAAATACTTTTTAAAATAAACTGATTAACTTTGAATATCTCTATTTTTATTCCAGGCATTGCCATACCTTAAGCTTGATTCTAAAGCAGAATGTAGGTTTAACCTTGCCCAGCACTTCAGGATGTTTGTGTATCTGAACTGATAGATTCTCTCTCCCCCTCTCTCTCACCTGTGTGCACATATGCACACACACACATTTGTTTTATCCATTTATCTGTAGATGGACACTTAGATTGTTTCTACATCTTTGTTATTGACAATAGTGCTACAATGAACATGGTACTGCTAATATGTCTTTGAGATCCTGATTTCAATTTTTTTGGATAAATATCCAGAAATAGGAATATAAGGTCATATGGTAAGTTCTGGTTTTTAATTTTTGAGGAAGCTCCAGATTGTTTGTTTGTAGTCGTGCACCATTTTGCATTCCCACTAGCAGGGTACAAGGTTCCAATTTCTCCACAACCTTGCCAACACTTGTCTTTTTCTTTTTTTTAAATAAAAACCATTATAACAGGTGTGAGATGGTATTTCATTGTGGATTTGATTTGCACTTCCCTGATGAACAGTAAACATTGAGCACTTATTCTTATACCTATTGTCTATCTGGGACTTCCCTGGTAGCCCAGCTGGTAGAGAATCCACCTGCAATGCAGGAGGCCCTGGTTCGATTCCTGGGTCCAGAAGGTCCCCTGGAGAAGGGATAGACTACTCACTCCAGTATTCTTGGGTTTCCCTGGTGGCTCAGATGGTAAAGAATCACCTGCAATGCGGGAGACCTGGGTTTGATCCCTAGGTTGGGAAGATCCTCTGGAGGACGGCATGACAGCCCATTCTAGTATCCTTGCCTGCAGAATCCCCACGAATAAAGGAGCCTGGTGGGCTACAGTCCATGGGGTTGCAAAGAGTTGGATACAACTGAGTGACTAAGCACATTGTCTATTTGTATATCGCCCTTAGAGAAATGTCTGTTGAAGTCCTTTGACCATTTTTAAATTGAGTTATTAAGTTTTTTTTGTTATTGAGTTGTAGGAGTGCCTCATCTATTTTGGAAATAAGCCTCTAATCAGATATATATTTTCTCCAATTCTGTAGGTTCCCTTTTTATTCTATTGATGGTTACCTTTGCTGTGCAGAAGCTTTTTAGCTTGGTAGAGTCACACTTGTTTATTTTTGCTTTTCATGCCTATGTTTTGATGTCTTGTCCATGATATCACTGCCAAGACCAAGTCATGAGCTTTTCCCTAGACCTCACATTAAGGCTCAGACCTCAACTCCAGAGACGCCATGCCCTTGAGGTGTCCTCTAAAGTGGTCCTTGAGGTGCCTTCTAAGGTGAAGAGTGTCTCCTTTGCTCCTTTCCCCAGGGACTGGAGGTTGGCTTGAGAAGATGGTTTCTGGGGGCCAGAGATTGCGCCAGAAGAATAACCAGAAATGATAAGGGTGGCTAAAACAGAAGTGTAAAAGGGCAGATCCAGAGAATTCCCCAAAGAAAGTGGGGAGGCCAGGAGTCAGGGTGTACCTGCCTCGGCTTTTATGTAGACAGCCAAGGCAGGACTGGGTGAGCCAGGTTGCTATGTTGGAAGGCTCATGACATAGGCGAGGGTCCCCACTTCAGATACATGAAGTTCTCTTTATCAGTATCTGCCCAAGGACTGTTAAAAAGTCTGCTCTGTTTAACATAGCCTTGACCTACAGTGTTTTTGGTGTTTAAAGGTTTCACCTGCTTTGAAATTGACAATGCTGCTGTGGGCACTTTGTGGTATTTTCGGAAGACTGTCTCATGCTAACACATTTGAATCATAAACTGCCTAATTCAGGAAGGGTCTGTTTCTCGGCTAAGGAAACTAACATGCACAAATGTTAAATCACTTGCTCAAGGCACTATTACTGCCGGTGTGGATGCTCTTCTTTCTCAAGGCAATGAGCTTGACAACCATGCACAATAATCTATTTATCACTTACAGATATAGCCATTCACAGATGGTCAGGTTGACCAAAGGCTTTGTGATCACAAACACCAGCTGAATGGACTGTCAGGGACTCTCCGTCTGGGCTGTCCACAGCCCCCTCCTCAGGAGTAGGACAGTTCCACCCTGTCAGCAGCTGGGTACCAAGATGCCACTCTGGGTTATGAGGACAATATGGTGGTAGCATAGGAGATCAGTGCTCAGTAGCTGAGAAGGAAGGAAGAGCCCTATGGACACGTGAAGTTCTCTTCTTCCAAAAATGAGACTGATAACGACTAACTCACATTAACTGTGAACATGAGAAAACGTGACGCTATCTGTGAAGTCAGTGTATAAACTAAAATGATCCTATGGATCATTTATGTATAACTTGTGGCACAGTGCCTGGCATATAACATATGTTCAGCAAATATTAGATATTATTATTGATAACAAAGCATAGTCATTGTATTCCCTTATAGTTGTGTAGCAATTTTCAGTTTATAAGCTGCCTTCACATATATTATCACGGGCTTCCTAGGTGGCACTAGTGGTAAAGAAACTGCCTGCCAATGCAGGAGACTTAGGAAACGTGGGTTTGATCCCTGGGTCGGGAAGATCCCCTGGAGGAGGGCATGGCAACGCACTCCAGTCTTCTTGCCTGGAGAATCTCACGAACAGAGGAGCCTGGCGGGTGACAGTTCATGGGGTCTCACAGAGTCGGACACAGCCGAAGTGTCTTAGCATGCATGCACACATAGGTTTATTATTATTATTATATTTTTATAGATGAGGATACAGAGACAAGGTTAAGTAGCTTTCCCAAGCTCACAGCTGATAAATTATAGAGCTGGGACTGTATCTAACTCTGAATTCTGTTCTTTTAGCTAATCTAGGCATGATTATTTTGCATGGTTTTCAGATCCTTCATTATTCAGATTCTCCTCCTTGGTGCTTTCTTATTAATGTCTATTTTAAAATCCACTGCCTATAACTGAAAAAATATCCCAATATGGCCTGACTATAAGAGAGTACAATGGGCCCATCATTTTCTTTGTTCTAGATGTTAGACTTTTATTATTGCATCCCAACATTTTATTGGCTTTTTGAACAGCTTGGGCCCCCTGATGGCTTATCTAAATCTGAAGTCTTCTTAATTCGCTAAGTTCTTTGCTCATGAACTGTTGTAAACTTGGTCTCCCCCATTCGAAACTCCTACAAATGAAATTGAATGTTAGTCTTTAATATGTTGCTTTGTTGAGGCCCCAGCCAGAGTGTGGAAACTCTTAAGGAATCAATAAAATATTCTGCTGGGTGTTCCAAGCAAGATTCCCAAATGCTAATTATTATTGTTAAATGAGTGACTCATCTGAAAGAGTTTCCTTTTCAAGTTGCATTGCATCATGGGGAACTGTTTTAAATAGACCACCCTGTACACAAACATTTTCATCTTAAAGCATTCAGGCACCATTTCTGTATAGTAAGTGTAATTGTCCCCCCCACCTCATAGACGGGCGACTTCACACACAGCACGTGAGAGGTTCCAAGAGGCCCAGCGCTCCGGAGTCTCCTCCCGCTTAATTTCTAGAGGGTGAGATTGTATCTCTTCATAAAGGGGAAAACTTAACAGAAGAGAGAAAAAGAGCTGAGCAACCCAACCGAATTAAAAACAAGACCTTCCTGAACAAAAGAGGATTCTTTAAAATGGGGTTTAAAAAGAGGGACATAGGGGATAGGAATTCAAATTAAAATATTTTCAGCACTACTTTTAACGAGGCAGGAGGAAAATGAAATTAATTTCAAGCCACTATAGAGAAGGAAAGTCTGTGATCCTGGCATATATAGAATACAAGGTGGGGAGAAAGGAGGGCCTTGACTGGGAGCAAGTGAGTGAGATGCACGGGAATTCAAGTTAACTGGTTAATTTGCAGACAAATAAGAACAATATAACTTTCACTGTTTGGAAGAGGGAGAGATCTCTTCTTAGAAAAACAAAAACCAAAAACCCAAAGCAAATCTTCACCTCTTCTGTGCATATTTTCCCTCTCTGCAGTGATGAAAGTGTTTGCACTAATTTTCCAGGGAGACCAGAAAATATGTATGGTGTGTTTTGTCTCCAGTGGCATCCTGGGTCACTGAGCACCGTCATTCAATGCGATTTGTTGATGGATAGATGGAAGAATCGAACCTTTTCAGCATTAGGGGAAAAAGTAACCAGAACTTAGTGTCTATGTAGGAGCCCCCATTAAAAATAATTTAAAATGTTAAATCTATAAATTTCAGAAAACACCATGCCACGGGAGGAAGCACAAACATTATCTCTGGAAGATGACTGACCGGTTGGATTTTGCCTCTGTTGGCTAAGATCATGTTTCTAGAAGCTGAGTGACAAAAACGGACTGTTCCATGTGGTGTTTGAATGGACCAGATTCGGGCTCTCCATGTCAATTGTGTGCAGAAAGAAAGGCCCAAACTGCAAACCAGGGTTGCCAGAGAACTGGTGGGTTGCAGAGGGGGCGGGGGCGGGGGCGGGGCGGCGGGGGAGGGGCAGAACAGTCTCTGCTGGGAGGGAGAAATTATCCACCAGCTCCTTCCCAGCTGAGCGCAGAGAGGGGGTGCATCCTGACACCCCCTCCAGTTCCTAAGGGAACAGGAGGCAGTTTGAGCTCTCCTCCTCCGTGCCTCCGGGTTCACTCGCTGCAGCCGCCTCTTCCCTGGAGCTGGGGCGAGAGCCCAGGCTGGCCTACCGCACCTGGAAAAGCTTGTCTGCTCACGTCCTGCCCTCCGCCGGAATCTGCGCTGAGCCCATTTTCCTGATCTTACGTAGGACGTTCAGAGAGCGGGCGGTGAGGGGCACCTGGTTGCGATGTGGTACCACGTGGAGCAGGCACAGGAGGCCGGAATGGGAAGGATATTGTCTGGGCCCCTGACGTGTGCCAGACCTGTGCTGAGTGCTTTTTCAGCAGTTCCCCCGCTAGTCCTCATTTTACATGGGGGACAGGAAAGCCCAGGGACAATAAGCAGTTTGCGGAAGGGAGCCTTGACCTTCCCAGGCGGCGCTAGTGGTAAAGAACCTGCCTGCCGATGCAGGAGACGTAAGAGATGCTAGTTCAGTCCCTGGGTTGGGAAGCTCCCCTGGAGGAGGGCACAGCAACCGAGTCCAGCATTCTTGCCTGGAGAATCCCATGGACAGAGGAGCCTGGCGGGCTACAGTCCTTAGCGTCACACAGTTGGACGCGACTTAGCAGGCACCCACGATGTCCCATCAGTAGAAAAGCAGGATTGTAGCCTGTGTCTGTTTAAGTCCGAAGGTCAGGAGCTATCAGTTTTGGCTCAGAAAAGCACCAGCCCTTGGCCTTAGGAAATAAGTCAAAGCTTCCAGTGTGATGGTGTCATTTCCACACAGACAACAGTGATCCTGTTAGGCCTAAAAATCTTTAATGCCAGAATTCTTACCTTCTCCCTGAAGGGAGAGGCCACAGTCTGAAAGTAGACTTCCTCCCAGATTCGGATCCCAGGAGATTTGCATTTTGCGGTTGTGTTGAGGGGCATTCTTAGGATCTGTATCCTTGGAGGAGAACGGAGTCTAGCAGGACTGAGCTGCCAGACAGTCTCAGCCCAGGCCTTGGCCAACCCCAGCAGCTCTGGAGCTGGAAGTGACCTCCGAGGGCTGGTATTTCACCCTTCTGCCCCGCTCCTCATTAGATGGGAGCTGTCCTGGGGAAGGGGCATGAAAGGTTGTTGTTCAGAACCGTAGGGAGGCACTCAGTTAAAAGCTGTTGGCAGCCAACCCTCCATGCAGCTTAGGAAACCAGGGCCTCAATTCTGGAGGGGACTCTGGGAGATGGATTCACAGTATTGGTTTATAAAAATACTGCAGCCTTCAGGCCAAGATGAACCAGACCGGAAAACAGGGCGTTTTAAAGTATCCCTCTGTTGAGAGATAGATACACAGACTTCACAAGTTAAAATATCTGAAATTGGGGTGCATTTTGCAGTTCATGCTAAAGTAGGCTTGTCAATCCTTCCACACTCTGCCTACCCCAAAGCTGTTATTAAATTGTTGGTGGATACTAGAGTAGACAATCTCAGAAATGAGGAAATGCTATAATGAATTGCCTGGCGGATAAATAGGACCCTAGGGGCAAAGGGATCTCAGGTCTGCAAATTGCTTAAGAAGAGAGACTCTGGCTCCCGTTCACAGCCAGGAGGTACGAGCTCTGATCTCTTCTTTGCTTCTGAGCAACTTTCAAATTTTGTTTGTTTACTTGTTTTTAGCCTGAACCTTTAAAAATAAGAAAACAAATAAATGAGTAATCTGTCCTCTGTGTCTGTAGGTCCTCTTGAATTAATAAGCCTTCAGAATAAATAAACCTTCAATTGCTCTGAAAATCTCCCTAGAAAGTTGAACTCCATTGTGGGAAAAGAATGATGTTGCCTTGTAAATAGAATGTTAAGTCCACAATTATTTTTAGGTAATTTTTATTTTATCAATGCAGTACATGCACAATATTTATAAAGTGAAACAGTATTCAATGGCTTGTCCCAAAACTGTGGTTTCTGCTTTCCTCATCCCTCCATTCCTATCCTAGGGACAACTATTTTTTAAGCTAGTTTTTCCTGCCATTAACATGGCCATGTCTAAGTAATGTATGTACTGAGTGAATTATTCTGACTCATCTGTTTTATCTACTGACTTCATACTTCTATGAAGGGGAACCATTCCCTCAGCCCTCTTTCCTTTGTTCCCCCAATATAATTATGTCACAGAGTTTAGAATTAGTCAATACTTAGTGTTTCCATTACTATGGCTGTACAGATATTCTTAGCTGAGCATTTTATTCTTCCTTAACCTTTTCCCTCCTGAAGTTAATGATTGCCTTTCTTCTTCTTTCCCATACCATTTAATAACCTCCTGGTACAGCTTTCTACAGGGAAAGTCCTCAGGCTTCCTCATGAAGGAAGCCATCCATTCCGTTTATTTTCTTGGAGGTCCTACAGACCTCCCTTCTTCTATCTGGGCCAATGGTACAGATGTCACTTGAAACTTCTTTTCTGTCATCCTGGTAACTGTCTTGACTAGGGATTATATTCCCTAGTTCCTAGATCTTACATCTTCTCAGGGGAGGAGTGGAAAGGAGTGGGACAAAGTACAGATACATACATATACACACATATCTGTATACCCACACATATAGCGTACGTTAAGTTTACTGTGATATCATTTACAATATCATTACACTCAGTAAAAGGCATGGATATTAATTGTATAGGTCCGGAGGGCTGATAAATGAATATCCCTAAGTATGATATAGACCATTTCTATACCCCAAAAGTTGCTTTGTACCATTTCCCAGTTAGTGCCACCCCACACTCCCCAAATAACCATTGGTCTGATATCCATCACAATAAACTAGATTTGTTTTGCCAATTCTAGAACTCTACATAAAAATATTTTTGAGATTTATCTATGTTGTGGCATGTAGCTTTGATTACCAGATCAACTGTGTTTTATGAATGCATTTAAGTACTATTTGGCTTTTAAAGCTATAGGCCTGTGTTAGTTTGAGGACAAGTAGGTGTACAATGGCAGAGGGCATGATGATGAACATGCCACCTGTGGCATGCTGTCTCTGTCAGGACTGGCTGTACTTGTATGTTGGGGTTTCTCTTCACAAGCCTCCCAGACCCCCTTTGATTCTATGCTATCTAGAATGTCCTGTTTTCTATAGCCCATATCTTCCTCTTTCTTGGTTTACTTCCTCACTTTTGTGAAAGTATCCTCCAGTAGCCTCTTGAGAAGTGATGTGTAGGAGATACATTTTTTGAAAACTAGAATGCCTGAACTTGTCTTTATTTTACTCTCATATCTGATTGATAGTTTGTTGTATATAGAGCTAGATAGGAAATAATCTTTCTTTCCATTTTTTTTTTTTTTTGAGGTATTGCTCCATTACTCTTAGTTTCCAGTGTTGTTGCTGAGAAGTCTAAGAGCGTTTTTATGCCTTATCAGATTGTGACCTTAAAAAATAGTCTCTGAAATATTGGAGGTTCTGAATTTCAGTGACATGGCATAGATTAATTTTCATCTGTAGGGCTAAGCCATTGCCATCTAGAAACTTGTATCCTTGGTTATAGGAACATTTCTTACATTATGTCATTGTTAATTTCTTCTCCTCTGTTTTCTCTACTCCTGCTCTCTAGAATAACAATTATTTGAATAATGGAAAACCTGAGCTTTTCAAAATCTCCTACCAAAGAATCTAGACTCATTAGGATAATCTGCACAATTGGAAGTGGTCTTGATGGCCTTTTTGGGTGTTTTACTGAAACGTGAGCTCAATGGGTCAGCAGGACATTGGTGAGGAAAATCATCCGAGTTTTCTGAAATTTAATTGTGCAGTGCTAAGTTGCTTCAGTCGTGTCTGACTCTTTGCAACCCTACGGACCATAGCCCACCAGGCTCCTCTGTCCGTGGGATTCTCCAGTCAAGAACACTGGAGTGGGTTGTCATGCCCTTCTCCAGGAGACCTTCCTGACCCAGGGATTGAACCCATGTCTCTTGCATTGACAGGCAGGTTCTTTACCACTAAGTGATTCTTTACCAACTGGGAAACCCCATTGTTTACATTTCCTGAAAGGTGAGATTGCCTGAAGTAAGGATCTTTATTGTTTCATAGGCAGTGACTATCATTTGGAAAAATGGGCAGAGACTTGGAAGGCCCAAGATTGGATGACTGGTAACAAGGAGGCTTGCAGAAGATTGTAAATGGAATTCTTTGCAGCAATATATGAGAATATTTGTATTCCATGTGATCGGTCACCCTAAAGCCTGTACCACAGAGGTGGCTACAAATATGCGGGTGGACAAATGACCTACCCTGAGAATATTAATTCTCTTTCTGTAGTCTACCAATTGCTTACTCTATGGGCATCTTTAAAAAGTGGCTATAGAACTAAAAGAAGAGGCTGTCAATGAACAAAACCATGTCATTTCCCTTCACTGAGACTGATCACCTCATTCCTGAGTGCCTAACTTGCCAGCAGTAGTGACCATGCTTGAAACCCTGCCAATACCATTTCCAATACCATTTAATACCATGCCTGTTAAGACAAGCTGGTTGCCTGTGGCAGGTGGAGAGTGTGTGTAATTTTTTTTTAAAATAAGCTTTATTTTTTAGAGCAGTTTTAGGTCCACAGCAAAATTCACCAGAAGTACAGAGATTTCCCATATACCCCTTGAGCTCACGTATGTCTAATTTCTCTATAATCAATATCCCTCCCCAGAGTGGTACACTTAGTACAACTGATGAGCCTACATAGATACTTTCTTTGGGTTTGGATTTGCTTTTCCTACCCACCATGCTTCTCCTAGCAATGCCATGTATGGACTTTCTGAATATCTATATATCTCTGTTTTTGACCAAAAAGCTCACTTCAAAGACGTAAGACAATTGAAAAATAAAAAATGAGTTTCACTTCCTACATATCCAGAAGCATCTCACTTCATAACAAAATAGCCTATAGAAGACAGGTATATTGCCAATAACACCTTGTGATGATGACATGTTGTTTCACAAGATATGCAAATACTTGGAATCAGTGACCAATGGTGAGGTTTTTCCCCACTGACAGAATTAATGAGTTGAAGAAGGTATGGCACCTCTTCTTATTACATTCAATCACCTACTTAGAAAATTTCCCCTTATTGCCCTTGCAAAATTTTGTTTATTGCCTTAATGATTCTGGGCTCTATTGATTTAGAGATCTTAATTCCCAAAGAGGAGTGCTTCTCCTGGGCATACATCCTGGGCACACAGACACTTAATTGGAAGCTGTGACTTCCACATTGATTGAGGCTCTTCATATTATTAAGTGATCAGACAAAAGTTGAATTGTTAATTAGGTTGATTTATACTAATTTTCCAGGGAAATCGAGTTTGTGCCACCTAGCAAAATCTGGGAGGAGTATGAGTGGAATCCAGAGGATCCACTTACTGGTTTCACCATGTTCAGTGATTAAAAATTAATGAGAGATCACAACAACCCTCTGCAGTGAGACCAAGGGCTCAGATCCATTTGGGATTACTCCATTGGATAAATGACCCTGAAAAGTAAACCTAAACTGAAATAGAACATGGAATGCATAATGGGGGAGGGGGATCATAAATATCAGTTAAAATCTTATAACCACTTATAGACATAAGCATTCTAGCATTTATATCTCCCCTTTTAGTCTCGGCTGGTAGCACTGTAGCCAGTATAAATATTAAAAAAAAAAAACTTTATAGGCTTTTAAGTATTTGAGTACAGTCCAACAATTGCAAAAACCATACCATGATTCTTACGCCATTCTATCCAGACTTAATTACTGCTAATTGAGGCACATTGGGCTGTTGTGGGACCACACATCCCTTAGCTCCTAGGAGCTGTTATCCAGCTTAAATGTCTCCTATATGCCAACTTATTTACGTACGTGGAATAAGAAATTATAAAACATGACAAACATGTATACATATGAAGATGAGTCAAACAAAATTTGCACAAGGAACAAATACATTAGTAAAATAATTTTTTTAAAAAGACTGTTTAGCAGTAGAAGATAGAATCCATGAATTGCAATGTAAATCAGAAGAAATAACCCAGAGTGTAGCACAAAGAGACAATAAATATGAACAATAGAGAAGAGAAGGTAAGAGCTATAATGTAGTTTGATAAATATAACAAATACTTGATTTCCAAAACGAGAAGAGAGAAAGAAATAGCAAAGGCAATATTTGAAAAGGTAATGGCCAGGAATTTTCTAGAACTGACTAAAGACATCTGTACATACATTTGAGATGTACAGTGAGCCCCAAGCATACTGTTTTAGTTGTCTGTGGCTGCTGTAACAAATTACGACAAATGTGGCTTAAAATAACAACAGAAATATATTCTTTCACAGTTCAGTTCAGTTACTCAGTTGTGTCCAATTCTTTGCAACCCCATGGACTGCAGCACACCGGGATTCCCTGTCCTTCACCATCTTCTGGAGTTTGTTCAAACTCACGTCCATTGAGTCAGTGATACCATCCAACCATCTCATCCTCTGTTATCCCCTTTTCTTTCTGCCTTCAGTTTTTCCCAGCATCAGGGTCTTTTCTTCCAGTGAGTCAGCTCTTGTTATCAGTTGCCCAAAGTATTGGAGCTGCAGCTTCAGTAACAGTCCTTCCAATGAATATTCAGGATTGATTTCCTTTAGGATTGACTGGTTTGATCTCCTTGCAGTCCAAGGGACTCCCAAGAGTCTTCTCCAAAACCACAGTTCTTCTTTATGGTCCAACTTTCACATCTGTACATGACTACTGGAAAAATTATAGCTTTGACTATATGGACCTTTGTCGGTAAAGTAATGTATCTGCTTTTTAATACACTGTCTAGGTTTGTCACTTCTGCAGAAGTCTGAACTCAAGCTATTGCAGGGCTGTACTGCCTCTGAAAACTCTGAAAGGAATCTATTTCTTGCCTCCTCTAGTCTCTGGTGGCTTTGGTTTGTGAATACATCACATCCCTTTGCCTCTGTAGTCACAATGAGTCCTACTCTGTATGTGTCACATCTGTCTTTGCCTCATCTTATGAGGAAATTTGTGGCGGCATTTAGGGCCCATGTATATAATCTTCTCATCTCAAAATCCTTAATTTAACTGCATATGCAAATATTCTTTTTTTCCAATAAATTCAGATGTTCCAGAGATTGACATGGACATATTTTTTTAGGGGCCAGTTTTCAACCTACCACACACATTCAATGTTAAAAAAAGAAAGAAAAAGCTCACATATACTCACACTGAAATGAAAGTACAGAAAAACAAATTTTAAAAAAGGAGTAACCACAGAATAAATATAATTTCTTTTCAATGGATTAGCAGTTAGACTGAAGGCTCATTAGCAATAATGGAAGTCGAAAGTCAAAATTCTCTAAGCCAGGCTTCAGAAATGCGTGAACTGTGAACTTTCAGATGTTCAAGCTGGTTTTAGAAAAGGCAGAGGAACCAGAGATCAAATTGCCAATATCCACTGGATCATCAAAAAAGCAAGAGAGTTCCAGAGAAACATCTATTTCTGCTTTATTGACTATGCCAAAGACTTTGACTGTGTGGATCACAATATACTGTGGAAAATTCTGAAAGAGATGGGAATATCAGACCACCTGACCTGCCTCTTGAGAAACCTGTATGCAGGTCAGGAAGCAATAGTTAGAACTGCACATGGAACAACAGACTGGTTCCAAATAGGAAAAAGAGGCTGTATATTGTCACCCTGCTTATTTAACTTGTATGCAGAATACACCATGAGAAACACTGGGCTGAAAGAAGCACAAGCTGGAATCAAGATTACCGGGAGAAATATCAATAACCTCGGATATGCAGATGACACCACCTTTATGGCAGAAAGTGAAGAGGAACTAAAGAGCCTCTTGATGAAAGTGAAAGAGGAGAGTGAAAAAGTTGACTTAAAGCTCAACATTCAGAAAACTAAGATCATGGCATCTGGTCCCATCCCTTCATGGGAAATAGATGGGGAAACAGTGGCAGATTTTGTTTTTGGGAGTTCCAAAATCACTGCAGATGGTGATTGCAGCCATGAAATTAAAAGACGCTTACTCTTTGGAAGGCAAGTTATGACCAACCTAGATAGCATATTAAAAAGCAGAGACATTACTTTGCCAACAAAGGTCCGTCTAGTCAAGGCTATGGGTTTTCCAGTGGTCATGTATAGATGTGAGAGTTGGACTGTGAAGAAAGCTGAGCGCTGAAGAGTTGATGCTATTGAACTGTAGTGTTGGAGAAGACTCTTGAGAGTCCCTTGGACTGCAAGGAGATCCAACCAGTCCATCCTAAAGGAGATCAGTCCTGGCTGTTCATTGGAAGGACTGATGCTGAAGCTGAAACTCCAAAACTTTGGCCACCTCATGCGAAGAGTTGACTTATTGGAAAAGACCCTGATGCTGGGAGGGATTGGGGGCAGGAAGAGAAGTGGACAACAGAGGATGAGATGGCTGGATGGCATCACTGACTTGATGGACATGAGTTTGAGTAAACTCTGGGAGTTGGTGATGAACAGGGAGGCCTGGCGTGCTGCAGCTCATGGGGTCGCAAAGAGTCAGACATGAATGAGCGACTGAACTGAACTGAAAGTCAGAGAAATAAATAATATTGCAATGTGTTGCAAGAAGGTAACTATCATCTAGAATTTCATACCCAGGAAAACCATCTTCCAAAAGAGCAGAAGAGATAAAAACTTTATCAGAGAAAAGAATTAAGACAGTTGGTAACCAGCAGATACTTACTGATTTTAATTCTAAAGACTATATATTATAAATTTAATCATTCATTTATTCATTCAACAAAAGTATTTGAGCTTTTATTATGTACCTAACAGTGTTCTAGGTACTGGGAATACAATGATGAACAAACAGACGAAAATCTTGGTTTTTAGAGCTTACTTATATTCTACAATGAACAGAGAAAAAAACACTATAACATATTTTTAAAAGTATTGTATAAAGTGATAAGTACAGAAATAATTAAAACAAGTCAAAGGAATGTAAAATATTGGGTGCTGGCTTTTACATTATATGTGGGCTGGTTAGGGAAGGTTGCACAGAGAAGTGACTGTTGAGTCAATCTGAAAGGATTGAGGAAGTGAGCCAACTGGATACCTCGAGCGTGTAAGTCAGGTGGGACAGGGAGGGGGCAGATGAAAAAATAGAACATTCTAGATAGAAAGAAGGCTGCCAAGGCTCTCAGGTGGGAAAAAGCCTAGAGCTCTCAAAGAACGAGAAGAATGCTAGTGTAGCTAGAGTTGAATAAAAGGAGAGAATAAAAAGCAATGCAATCAGAAAAGGAATGGGGACAGATCCTGTGGGGCTTTTATGTCATGGTATGGACTTAGTAAGTTTCACCATGAGGAAATGGGATACCTTCAGAAAGTTTGAGCAGACTGACATGATCTGACTTGAGTTTGAGCAGGATCACTTGGCTCTAAATTGAAAAATTCAAGCAAAGGATAATTGTGACTTGGACTAGGATGGAGGTGGGGGGGGAGGATGCTGAGAAATTGTCAAATTCTGGATATGTTTAGGAAGGAAGCCAATATAATGTGCTAATGTAATAGATGTGAGGCAAGAGGGAAAAAAGGAGTGAAGTATGCATCAAGGTCAAGAATGGTTACACAATTTGCAGAGCTCAGCACAAAATGAAATCTCAGGTCTCCCTGCCCAAAATTTGTGAAGAGTTTCAAGACAGCTGCTAAAGGGCATTAAATCAAATTGAAGGCCCTTTGTGTGTGGGAGGCTGTGTGACTGTACAGGTTACAAGTCCATGAAGCCTACCCTGATCAAGATTTTAGGCCTGAGCAACTGGAAAAATAGAAGTATCGTTAACTGATATTGTGAACACTGGAGAAATTATTAGAGAGGTATTAACTATACCTTTCATCAATTAAATATGCATACTGTAATTTCAAAATTAACCACAATATAGAAACAATACGTGTAACTTCTAAGTTAATGGAAGGAGAAAAATGGAATTGATATAAGAAGAGTCAATGAGAAAAAAGGAAGAAAGTTTAGGAATACATACAGAACAGGTGGGATAAATATAAGGCACACAATAAGGTGGCATATTTAAATGAAAATATAAACCAAGAATCACATTAAATATAGATGGACTAATTTCAGATAAGAGACAAAAGATTATCAATCTTTCATATATTTTAAAAAACCACTGAACTATATGCTGTTTAAGAGAGAAACATATAAGGGATGGAAAAAATATCTGCAAATATTAACCAAAGAAAGTTTGTATACCTGTATGAATATTAGATAAAATGGACTTTGAGGGAAAAGGCAATATGAGAGTTAAAGAGAGCTAGTTCATAATGACACAAGATAGATTTACAAGAATAATAATTTTAAATTTGTATATATGTATATCAATACTATTGTATAGCCTTAATACATTTTAAAATAAAGTATATAACTCCCTGCTAACACTAGCGAGGGGGGCACTCTCCATCCCCCTTCTGATGTCTATGTCAGAAGCTTTCTCTGTCCCTTTTTATACTTTAATAAAACTCTGCTCTACAAAAGCTCTTGAGTGATCAAGCTTGGTCCCTGGTCCCAAAGCTAAATCTTCTTCAGAGATCATGAATCTGACTTTGTTCACCATAAGCCATCATCCTGGGGTCTCCTCTGGGATCTTCAGGACAAGGACTGAAGTGGCGCTGCAGTGGCTGTGAAGAGATACCCACATCCAAGGGCAGAGAAGCCCCAGCAAGACAGTAAGCACTGGAGCTGTGTCTGTGTGGTGCTGGAGCAACTTTGAGGAGATACCCCATGTCCAAGGGCAAAGGAGAAGCCCCACCGAGATGGTAGGAGGGGCAAAATCATCTTTAGAATCAAGCCCCATACTTGCCAGAGATGCTCAGAGGGCTCAAAAATGCTTTGTGCACACCAGGACCCAGAGACCCCACAGAGACTGAGACAGACCTGTGTTTGAGGGTCTCCTGAGGAGGTACGGATCAGAGTGGGCTGCCCCAGGGGCACGGGCTCTGGGTGCAGCAGACCTGGGTGTGGCATAAGCCCTCTTGGAGGAGGTCACCATTAACCCACCATAGAGCCGCCAGGACTTTCACAGGGCTGGGGAAACAGACTCTTAGAGGGCACAAACAGAACCTTGTGTGCACCAGGATCCAGGAGAAAGGAGCAGTGACCCCACAAGAGAATGACCCAGACTTGCCCGTGAGTGTCCAGGAGTCTCCGACAGAGGTGTGGGTCATTGGTGGCCTGCTGCAGGATTGGAAGCACTGAGTGTAGCAGTGCCTGCATGGCACATTTTGAAGGAGGTAAACATTATCTTCATTACCTCCACCATAGTTTGGCCTCAGGTCAAATAACAGGGAGGGAACACAACCTGGCCCATCAGAAAATTGGATTAAAGATTTATTACCATGGCCCCACCCATCAGAACAAGACTCAGTTTCCCCCTCAGTCATGCTATCCCATGGAAGCCTCCATAAGCCTCTTATCCTTCTCCATCAGAGGGCAGACAGACTGAAAACCACAATCACAGAAAACTAACCAATCTTATCACATGAATCACAGCCTTGTCTAGCTCAATGAAACTATGAGCCATGCCGTGTAGGGCCATCCAAGACAGACAGGTCATGGTGGAGATATCTGACAAAACATGGTCCACTGGAGAAGGGAATGTCAAACCACTTCAGTATTCTTACCTTGAGAACCCCATAAACAGTATGAAAAGGCAAAAAGACAAGACACTGAAAGATGAACTCCCCAGGTCGGTAGGTGCCCAACATGCTACTGGAGATCAGTGGAGAAATAACTCCAGAAAGAATGAAGATACGGAGTCAAAGCAAAAACATCACCCAGCTGTGGATGTGACTGGTGATGGAAGTAAGTACAATGCTGTAAAGAGCAATATTGCATTGGAACCTGGAATGTTAGGTCCATGAATCAAGGCAAATTGGAAGTAGTCAAACAGGAGATGGCAAGAGTTAACATCAACATTTTAGGAGTTAGCAAACTAAAATGGACTGGAATGGGTGAATTTACTCAGATGACCCTTATATTTACTACTGTGGGCAAGAATTCCTTAGGAGAAATGACATAGTCATCATAGTCAACAAAAGAATCTGAAATGCAGTATTTGGATACAATCTCAAAAATGACAGAATGATCTCTGTTCGTTTTCAAGGGAAACCATTCAATATCACAGTAATTCAAGTCTATGCCCGACCAATAGAGCTGAAGAAGCTGAAGTTGAATGGTTTTATGAAGACCTACAAGACCTTCCAGAACTAACACCCCAAAAAGATATCCTTTTCATTATAGGAGACTGGAATGCAAAAGTAGGAAGTGAAGAGATACCTGGAGTAACAGGCAAATTTGGCCTTCAGGTACAGAATGAAGCAGGGCAAAGTCTAATAGCGTTTTGCCAAGAAAACGCACTCGTCATAGCAAAAACCCTCTTCCAACAACACAAGAGAAGACTCTACACATGGACCTCACCAGATGGTCAACACCAAATCAAATTGATTATATTCTTTGCAGCCAAAGATGGAGCTCTATACAGTCAGCAAAGGCAAGACCAGAAGCTGACTGTGGCTCAGACCATAAACTCCTTATTGCCAAATTCAGACTTAAATTGAATAAAGTAGGGAAAACCACTAGACCATTCAGGTATGATCTAAATCAAATCCTTACAATTATAGAGTGGAAGAGAGAATTAGATTCAAGGGATTAGATCTGATATACAGACTGCCTGAAGATCTATGGATGGAAGTTCCTGACACTGTACAGGAGGCAGGGATCAAGACCAATCCCCAAAAAAGAAATGCAGAAAGGCTAAATGGTTGTCTGAGGAGGCTTTACGAAGAGCTGTGAAAAGAGAAAAAGCGAAAAGCAAAGGAGAAAAGGAAAGATATAACCTATTGAATGCAGAGTGGCAAAAATAGCAAGGAGAGATAAGAAAGCCTTCCTCAGGGATCAATGCAAAGAAGTAGGGGAAAACAATAGAATGGGAAAGACTAGAGATCTCTTCAAGAAAAGTAGAGATACCAAGAGAAAATTGCATGCAAAGCTGGGCTCAATAAAGGACAGAAATGGTACGAACCTAACAGAAGCAGATGAGATTAAGAAGAGGTGGCAAGAATACACAGAAGAACTATACAAAAAAGATCTTCATGACCCAGATAATCACAATGGTATGATCACTCACCTAGAACCAGACACCCTGGAATTTGAATTCAAGTGGGCCTGAGGAAGCATCATTATGAACAAAGCTAGTAGAGGTGATGGAATTCCAGTTGAGCTATTTCAAATCCTAAAATATGATGCTGTGAAAGTGTTGCAGTCAATATGCCAGCAAATTTGGAAACCTCAGCAGTGGCCACAGGACTGGAAAAGTTCAGTTTTCATTCCAATCCCAAAGAAAGGCAATGCCAAAGATGCTCAAACTACCACACAATTGCACTCATCTCACATGCTAGCAAAGTAATGCTCAAAATTCCCCAAGCCAGGCTTCAACAGTATGTGAACTGTGAATTTCCAGATATTCAAGCTGGATTTAGAAAAGTCAGAGGAACCAGAGATCAAATTGCCGACATCCGCTGGATCATCAAGGAAAGCAAGAGAATTCCAGAAAAACATCTACTTCTGCTTTATTGGCTACACTAAAGCCTTTGACTGTGTGGATCACAATAAACTGTGGAAAATTCTGAAAGAGATGGGGATACCAGACCACTTTACCTACCTCTAGAGAAATCTGTATGCAGGTCAAGAAGCAACACTTAGAATCAAACATGGAACAGCAGACTGGTTCCAAATTGGGAAAGGAGTATGTCAAGGCTATATATTGTCACCTGCTTATTTAACTTATGTGCAGAGTACATCATGAGAAATCCTGGACTGGATGAAGCACAAGCTGGAATCAAGATGGCTGGGAGAAATATTAATAACCTCAGCTATGCAGATGACACCACACTTATGGCAGAAAGTGAAGAAGAACTAAAGAGCCTCTTAATGAAAGTGAAAGAGGAGAGTGAAAAAGTTGGCTTAAAGCTCAACATTCAGAAAACTAAGATCATGGTATCTTGTCCCTTCACTTCATGGCAAATAAATGGGGAAACAATGGAAACAGTGAGAGACTTTATTTTGGGGGGCTCCAAAATCACTACAGATGGTGACTGCAGCCATGAAATTAAAAGACGTTTGCTCCTTGGAAGAAAAGCTATGACCAACCTACTTAGCATATTAAAAAGCAGAGACATTACCTTGCCAACAAAGGTCCGTCTAGTCAAAGCTATGGTTTTTCCAGTAGTCACTCACGTATAGATGTGAGAGTTGGACTATAAAGAAAGCTGAGTGCTGAAGAATTGATACTTTTGAACTGTGGTGTTGGAGAAGACTCTTGAGATTCCCTTGGACAACAAGGAGATCCAAACAGTCCATCCTAAAGGAAATCAGTCCTGAATATTCATTGGAAGGACTGATGCTGAAGCTGAAACTCCAATACTTTGGCCACCTGATGTAAAGAACTGACTCACTGTACAAGAACCTGATGCTGGGAAAGACTGAAGATGGGAGGAGAAGGGGATGACAGAGGATGAGATGGTTGGATGGCATTACCGACTCAATGGACTTGAGTTTGAGTAAACTCTGGGAATTTGGTTATGGACAGGGAACCCTGGAGTCCTGCAGCCCATGGGGTCGCAAAGATTCAGACATGACTGAGAGACTGAACTGAACTGAATGTATTTAAATTAAAAATTGATAACTAAAATAAGAAATAGGTATGCTTATGATTATAGGACAAAATTTAATGAATTTCTCTCAGTTGTTGAAAGAAAAATTCAAGACATAGATTTGCACATGGTTGACAAACTCAGCCTTAATTTTATGTAGAACCCATGTCCAACAATTACAAAATACACACTCTTTTCAAGCAAACAGGGAACAGATAAAAATTTACAATCTAATCAGCCATAAAAATGAGTCTCAATAAATTTTACTGAAGAATGTTCTCTGACCACAATGAAATTATGATTCTAATGTAATTATAATTTGTTATGCTTAAAAAGACTATGGTGCTAATGGTAAGGAATCCATTAGCATTAGGAATGCATGAGATGTAAGAGATATGAGTTTGATCCTTGGGTCGGGAAGAGATCCCTGAAGAAGAGCATGGCAACCGACTCCAGGCTTCTTGCCTGGAGAATCCCGTGGACAGAGGAGCCTGGTGGACTACCAGTCCATGGGGTTGTAAAGAGTGGGACATAACTGAAACGATTTAGGATGCATGCATTGAAAGTTAAACTAAAATTAAAATAAAACTTTTCCATTTGGTTGGAAATAATAAAAGACACCCCTAAAATATTATTGGTCAAAGAAGTCACAATCAAAATTTGATAACATTTGATCTAAAATGACATAATACATATTAAAACACATGGGACAGAAAACATCTTAAAATAGATTAAAGTCTAAAAATCAACAACTGAAGCATACATCTCAAAAATTAGAAAGAGAACAGCAAAATAAATACAAAGAGGATTTTAAAAAGGAAGCAATAAACATAGGATTAGAAGTTGGTGAAATACAAAACAAACATGTAAAATGAGGACCAGTAAGGTCAAAAGTTGGTTCTTTAAAAAGATTAATGACTTATATATTCTTTTCATGGCTGATCAAGAAAAAAGAGAAGGCATAAAAAACTCAAATCAGAAATTTTATGAAGATAGAGACATCATTAGAGATGTTGTTGACATTAGAAACATTAAAAGAGAATATTGCAAACAATTTTATGCTAGTTAATTTGAAAATTAGACAAAATGGAAAAAATTTCTAGGAGAAAAAAACTACCAATTTTGAATTAAGAGAAAGTAGAAAAACCAGACAGTTCTAGAACAGTGCTTGTCCAAAAGAAATATAATGTGAGCCAAAAATATGAGCCATGTGTGTAATTAAAATTTTTCTAGTTGTCACACTATAGTCCATGGGGTATCAAAAGAGTTGGACATGACTTAGCACCTAAACAACATTTTAAAAAGTAGAATAAAAGCAGGTGTGATAAATTTTAATCATAATGAATTTTATTTAACCCAATATATTAAAAATATTATCATTTTAACATGTGATCTATACAGCAATTGTTAACAAATATTTTTCATTCTTTTTCAAAAATTACCTATTTAAAATGACCCAATCAAAAAATGGGTCAAAGAATTAAACAGACATTTCTCCAAAGAAGACATACAGATGGCTAAAAAACACATGAAAAGATGCTCAACATCACTCATTATCAGAAAATGCAAATCAAAACCACAATGAGGTACCATTACACGCCAGTCAGGATGGCTGCTATCCAAAAGTCTACAAACAATAAATGCTGGAGAGGGTGTGGAGAAAAGGGAACCCTCTTACACTGTTGGTGGGAATGCAAACTAGTACAGCCACTATGGAGAACAGTGTGGAGATTTCTTAAAAAACTGAAAATAGAACTGCCATATGACCCAGCAATCCCACTTCTGGGCATACACACCGAGGAAACCAGATCTGAAAGAGACACGTGCTCCCCAATGTTCATCGCAGCACTGTTTATAATAGCCAGGACATGGAAGCAACCTAGATGCCCATCAGCAGATGAATGGATAAGAAAGCTGTGGTACATATACACCATGGAATATTACTCAGCCATTAAAAAGAATTCATTTGAATCAGTTCTAATGAGATGGATGAGACTGGAGCCCATTATACAGAGTGAAGTAAGCCAGAAAGATAAAGACCATTACAGTATACTAAAACATATAAATGGAATTTAGAAAGATGGTAATGATAATCCTATATGCAAAACAGAAAAAGAGACACAGATGTACAGAACAGACTTTTGGACTTTGTGGGAGAAGGTGAGGGTGGGATGTTTTGAGAGAATAGCATCAAAACATGTATACTATCTAGGGTGAAACAGATCACCAGCCCAGGTTGGATGCATGAGACAAGTGCTCGGGCCTGGTGCACTGGGAAGACCCAGAGGGATCGGGTAGAGAGGGAGGTGGGAGGGGGGATCAGGATGGGGAATACATGTAAATCCATGGCTGATTCATGTCAATGTATGGCAAAAACCACTACAATATTGTAAAGTAATTAGCCTCCAACTAATAAAAATAAATGAAAAAAATAAATAAAAAGAAACCATTAACAAAAACTACCTATTTATTTGGCTATGTTGGGTCTTAGTTGTAGCACATGGAATCTTCATTACATCTTGTGGGATCCTTCATTGCGGCACATGGAAACTCTCTAGTTGTGGCATGCACGCCTGTTGCTCTGGGGCATGTGGGATCTTAGTTCCCTGACCACAGATTGAACCTGTGTCCTCTGTGTTGCAAGGCAAATTCTTAACTACTGGACCACCAGGGAAGTCCTTTTCATTCTTTTTGGTATTAAGACTTTGGTATGTATTTTATACTTATAGTACATCTCATTTTAAACTAGCTACATTTCAAGGGTTCAATAAATATTTATAGCTAGTGTCTACTATATAGGACACTGCAGATTTAGGCAAAGGTTAGAGAAACTGTTCTACCAGATACCAATATTTTATTCTATTTTTTAACAATGTAGTAATCAGGACAGTGTAGATTTTGTGCAGAGCTAGACAAATACACCAATGGCTGTCTCATTAATAACCAAGAAGTGTAAACTTGCTTTTCAGATGCCTCAGAGATGCGGGAAATAGTCACATGCAGTGAAACATTAAAACAGTCAAGAAAGTTGAAATGTTTTAAACGTTAACATTGATCAAGAAGGGTTATCTGAAGTAGAGTATGAACACAATGGGAATCTAGTATGAGAATCACATCTCACACAAAACACAATGAGAAACTACATCTAGAATTTTTAAGACTGCTTTATAATGCTTATTGACTTCCATAAAAAGAATAACTTTTCTGTTGGTAGTTCATGGATATTTTTGCATTATTGCTCTCATTTAAAAATAATATTTAGTAAACACTAAAAGATGAAGAACTCCAACTCCTATAATTGTATCAGTTCAGTTCAGTCCAGTCACTCAGTCGTGTCCAACTCTTTGCGACCCCATGGACTGCTGGACACCAGGCTTCCCTGTCCATCACCAGCTCCTGGAGTTTACTCAAACTCATGTCCATTGAGTCGGTGGTGCCATCTAACCATCTCATCCTCTGTTGTCCCCTTCTCCTCCCACCTTCCATCTTTCCCAGCATCAGGGTGTATACTTTTGGTGTGTTTCCATCAAGTTTTTAACATGTGTGTGTGTGTGTGTGTGTGTGTTTAAAATAAAGTTTGATTATGTGGTTTTGAGAAAAGTAATACACAGGCATTGAAAAAATTTTGGAAAATAAAGAGAAATAGTGTAAAAAAAAAAAAATCATCCATAATCTCAACAGCCAGTGAAACCCTTCCAGCTTTAATCATCTTGTTTCTTTATAAACCTTTTCAATACAACCCAAGCAAGGGAGCATTTTAGCTACACATTTAAGATGAGAAGTAGTGAAACATTTCTCCACATCAGTGAAGCTAGGAAATCAAACAGGCTCTCCCTCACTCAGTCATTGAAGTAAGCTGGAGCTGCATAATAAGGGTCTACCGTGGTATGTATAATTACGGGGGTATGTTGGTAAATGTATTACATGCAAAGAAAGGTTACAAGATCTAAGGAGTCAAGCGTGATGGATTGCTTCAAAGCAGGCTGCTTGCCAAGTGGGGCCTATATCGTGATGTACAAGAGAATCACTGCAAAGAAAATTATATTGTTGAGGATCCAAAGGGTGTATTTACATGTATGTGTGTGTGTGTGTGTATTATTTAAATCCCTTGGATGGACATCTGATTTCTGTTACCCTCTTTCAATTTCAGGATTTCCATCTGGAATTTTACCTCACTAAACCAAATACTGCAGGGCCAGTGAGTTTGAAGCCTAATTAACTTTTTCCCATTACCAGAAGGCAATCTTGGAATAAGATCTTCAAAAACATTATAATCTTTCTGTAGACATATTTATCTCTTTCCATCAAAACAACATTCTAGGGTTTACAACAAATTCTTTCAGATGAAATTCAAAATTCTACAAGTGTTTATGTATTAGTTGACAGATACTACATTCTAAGCTAGTCAGAAAATTGAGTTTTTTCCCAGGCCCATAAAACTGTGGTTGAGCCTATGACGCATCAAAACAGAGAAATGAAAAGTGAAAATGAAGTCAGATTTGACATTTACCATCTCAATAACAGATACATAAAAATGGTGAGTTATTTCAATATTTGAATCAAAAATCTAAAGGTATAGACAGAAGATACAGACACAGACAGTACACTGGACTTTCCATTAAATTTTTTGAGTATTATACAGACACAGTAGATGCCCAGAACTGAAACTGGAGGTAGAAGGCAGCAAGGAAATGAGAGTCCAACTACTTCCAGGCAGAATCTATGTCAGATTCACTTCTTCTTTCCATTATTCTTAGACCAGTCCCTGGAGTTTGTGCTCAAAATATGTTTGTGACTGAGTGATCAGTTAACTGAATGAATGAGTGTGTGAGCATTTGGAATTGTAGTCTGTGCTAACTGCCTATAGCAATTAGGCAGAAATATTTGGTTTCTGGTAGCAGTGTTAGAGGGAAAGTGGGGGGTATATGTCAAAATAATAGCAATTTGAAGCTAGTTTTAATTTTGGTGTGTGGTAGCACAGGGCAAGTTTTCAGTTAAAAGTTGTTCAATGCTCCTGTGGCTCTCAGTATTCACAAATGCATTTAATAAACCAAGGATTCCTGCCTAATTACTATACATTGAGGTCAGGCTGACCTGAACAGGTAGATGAGACTTAGCCTGAAGTTTTGGTTGGATCAATTCATCAGCCTCACTGACCCAGAATTGTGGAGGTGACATTTACTATTCTCTGTATTAATCTTTCTAACTAATAATAATATTGTGCTTCTCACCTGAAGTGCGGCAAAGTGAAAGTTTCACATCCTATATCAATGTGACATTGAAATGTATTAAAAAGCAGAGATATCACTTTGCTGACAGAGGTCTGTGTAGTCAAAGCTATGTTTTTCCAGCAGTCACATATGCATGTGAGAGTTGGACCATGAAGAAGGCTGAACACTGAAGAATTGATGCTTTCAAACTGTGGGGCTGGAGAAGACTCTTGAGAGTCCCTTTAACAGCAAGAAGACAAAACCAGTCAATCCTAAAGGAAATTAACCCTGAATATTCATTGGAAAGACTGTTACTGAAGCTGAAGCTCCAATACTTTGGCCACCTGATGCAAAGAGTAGACTCGTTGGAAAAGACCCTGATGTGGGAAAAGAATGAAGGCAAGAGCAGAAGGGGGTGACAGAAGATGAGGTGGTTGGATGGCATCACTGACTCAATGGATATGTGTTTGAGCAAACTCAGGGAGATAGTAGTGGACAGACAGGAGCCTGGGGTGCTGCAGTTCGTGTGGTTGCAAAGAGTTGGACATGACTTAGTGACTGAACCACATCAAATGAGAGTAAAAAGTCAAGTCAGAAAGATCTTCATATCTGGGTTAATGATGGGTGCCTGAATCTAGATTTCTCCCTACATATACTATATATCTACTTCTCAAACATAAAATCACCGAGTAGCACACACCAAAAATCCCAGGCATAGCCCATACCTTCAACATTACTAGTATACAGAGAATACCATGGCCTTCATATTATCTGAAAATAGAGAAACAAACACCAAATTTCAGGAGAGTCCCACCATCACCTCAAGCCTGTGAATGCTTAGAGTAGAGAGATGGAGATTTAAGTGACCTCCAAAAAAATAAGAGACAAAAATAAAAGGTACATGAAGTATAGGCAAAATCACCCCAGAAAAGCCTAACAGTAAGTGTCAAAAATACTGAACCCTTGTCTGGACTTGGTAGTTCAAAGTGCCAGCTGCTGCAGAGGGGTTTCAACTGAGCAGCCCTGGAAGTGGAAGTCTTGAAAAGGCACTGCTGCTTCAGTGAAAAAATCAGATAGAGAAGTGATTGTGGCCTGGAAGATGTTGCCATGAAGAACTAGAAGGAAATAGAGAAAATTAAAGATCATGAAAAAAACAAAAGAGAAACAGGATGTTTAGGAGACACAATGGCTCATGAGGACTGAAAGCATCTATTCCTGACCCTGTATTCAATGAAATCCCGGTAGTAGCTTGAAATGCACTGTGGAGCATGGAGGGAGTACGCACACCTCAATAACTAACAAATGCCACAAATCAGGCCACTGATCCTCCTGGAGATCTGATTGCTAAACATTTATCAGCACTTTGTTGCACCAAGTTATCCCCTTTCTCTACCACCACCATCACAACTGCCAACAACATCATCCATTAAAGAAAATGCATTTCAATAAGCTGACATAAGAAGGCACTGCAGGAACCTTGCCCACAAAATGCCTATAAATTAGAAAAAAAATCAAACTGGTTTCCTATGAAACAATTACAAAAAGAAAACAGAAAATGTACATCATAAGACTTGAACTGATAAAAATCCTCCCCCACCCACTGCCAAAACCATTCATAAAGCAGAAGGAAACAACACAACCCTGCAAACTGAATTAAGTATCCCAAAGCAAATATATGGAGATAGAATTTTATTAATCCTATAAATCACAAATTAAGAAACTAAGAACATAAATGGATGTAAGACAGGAATAAATGCAATATAAATTGATTAAATACAAGAGAGATATTGAGAAAAAGACTCACTTACCTCAGAAATTAAGAATAAATGACAAATTTCAACAGGGACACTGAGGAAGGCAAAGCAATCAAGAGAAAGTGAAACAAGTAAGTTAAAAGTGTCTATGAGAAAGTGGCTGAAATGGAAGGCAGACAAAAAAGGTCCAAACATGTATAATTATAGTCCCAGAAGAAGCAAACAAAATATTGGAATGGGACTAGTATTTAAATGTATATTCCAAGATAACTTCCTGGAAAGAAAAGAAAAATTCAACCAATATATAGAGTAGCCTACTGTGTAACTCTGAAAGTTGATGTAAAACAACGATTTCCAAGATATATCCTTGTTAAACTATTAGACTTTAGGATAAAGGAAAGAAATTCTTAGAGCCTCCAGGTAAAAAGATTCAGTTGCTCACAGGAAAAAAGTCAGGCGTGTCATCAGCTCCCCCTGAGACTCACACAAATTAAGACAGCAGTGAAGCAGCATGTTCATGAAACTCAAGGAAAGTGCTAGTCAAGAATTTTATATCCATCTGTGCAATTTAAACCATGCATGGAATACTGTACATATTTTCTTTCTGAAGAATAGACTAGAGAATGAGCTTCATTCAGCAAAATAACCAATGGTGAGTCAGAGTTTGGTGATGGACTGGGAGGCCTGGTGTGCTGCGGTTCATGGGGTCGCAAAGAGTTGGACACGACTGAGTAACTGAACTGAACTGAACTGAGCCCTTTATGTAGTTAATTATAGAGTTAGGAGTAAAAAGGGGGAGGAAATGTGAGAGGAAAGCATGTAAAAATTATATTTTCTGATAAAGTAGAGAGAATACAACTGAAAAATGGAGGACACAGGACAAATGCAGGGGAAAGCAGAATAAGACCATTGCTTGCTATGATAACTGAAAGTCAAATGATACCACTGATGGGTTAGATAATAAAAGGTTCAGTAGGAAAAAAGGAGTTAGGGAACTATTATATATATATATATATATATATATACACACACACACACACACAAAAGGAATAACTAGAACAAAAAAATTCTTAAATACAGAAACTTTAAAATGAATATAGATGATTTTTTAAATAGTAAAAAAGGCATAGTAAATAAAATATAATATACACTCTAAGTATAAAATAGTGTGACAAAATTGAGACCAAACACATGTCATTTTGTGAAGGTGCTCTAATTTGTCTATATATATGAAAAAAGATCTTCAAATTGGCTTATAACATAACCAATTCTTTGCTGTGATCAAAAGACATACCTAAAGCGTAGTGATTCCGAGTGAAAATAAAGAAATGGACAAAGATTTACCAGGCTAGTAGAAACAATAAGAATTCAAGGATTGTTATTGTGATATTAGACAAAGTGGAATTTAAGTCAAAAAGCATTAAACAAGATAAAGAAAGACAATTACTGAAGTTAAAACCATAATTCACAAAGGACTGGAACCAATATTGGAAAGGAAAATATTATAAAGAAAATTATTGGAGAAATTGTCAAAACTACAATATGTTGGACTGTGGGACTGTATTTTAGATCAAAGTGTCATATCAAAGTCAGTTCTTAGGAAATACACTCAGAATTATTAAGATGTAAAGGTACATGATGTATACCACTTACTAGTAAATGGCTAAATGTAGTAAATCTGGGTAGAGGGTAAATGAGAGATCTTTGTATTACTTTTTGCTAAATTTGGAATTATTTTTTAAGAAAGCGAATTGTATGTATTTGTTAAAACTCATCGAAAGAAGTCTACTTCAAATTTGCGCATTTTACCACATATTAATTTTATTTTAAAAATTCCACAAGTCATAAATGAATGTTGAACTCAAATTAATAGATGTACGTTGAAGTGTTTAAGGGTGATGTCAGCAATCTTAAAACTCTTAGAAAATAAGATGCCTTGATGGAAAGTGAAAGCCGCTCAGTTGTGTTTGACTCTGCCCCATGGACTATGCAGTATATGGAATTCTCCAGGCCAGAATACTGGAGTGGGTAGTCTTTCTCTTCTTCAGGGGATCTTTTCAACCCAGGGATCGAACCCAGTCTCCCTCATTGTAGGTGGATTCTTTACCAGTTGACCCGCAAGGAAAGCAAGAGCAAAAGATAGATGATGACTAATGTGAAAAAAGCAATACAGCAAAATGATAATTACAGAATGCAGGTGGTGGGTATGGGTATTAACTGTATTATTATTTCAACTTTATCTATATGTTTGAAAATTTTCATAGTAAAATGATAGAAAAGAAAAGTAGATTGGTAGTTTGATGCTATGGAGACTTTACAAATAACTAGAGGACTGATTAGATTTTCCACTTTTCAGCACTTTCTTTTTACTTGGCCACTTTTGGAATCTAACATCTGGTGCAGTGTCATAAAGTCTTGGAAACACAGGGAACCACTGCTTGTGTCTTACTTGAGTCCTAATGCTCCATGGATGGGCAAATTTGTTCATTAATAGAACCAGACCTCACAAGTCAAACTTCAATTTCCTTTTTCTCTAACCTAGAATAAATTAGACCAAAGTTCCTCATACTTTGAATTTACTTCCTTTAAAACATATTTTGAATTTATTTCCTTTGTGGGTGCACATGCATCACACACACACACACACACACACACACACACACACACCTGTCTTCCCTGGGTGAGGCAGAGCCAGTTCCCACTGCTGTGGAAGTCTGGTTCTGGTTTATTTTTTAGGGTAAGAAAAAGGCCATTAAAATTCTCTCTGATGGTTGAGTCAGTCCTTGTAGGGGGAGGGGAGGGATGGAGACAAGGGAAGAAATTTCCTGGTAAGCAAAGCCCCACTTAAAAATTTTCCCGTTCTTTCTTTTTGTTTCTCCTTTTTTCCCTCTTGAAGCGGCTCTCTCTGGAGTCAAAGCATTTTACAAAAACAAACCACTCCAAAGCTTTCAAGTCCAGGGAAAGCTCAAGCAAAGTTAATTAACATGAAGGTTCTCACAAAAGTTAATTAACATGAAGGGACTCACAAAAGCTGTCTGTTGGCATCTGCTCGCCTCCCATGTGCAGTGGTCCCTTTGTCTGATGGCAGACTCCAGCCCAGTCTTGCCTGCTTTGCAGCATCTCCCAGGGCCCAAGCTGCCTTCATTTCTCCCAGAGCACGTATGCATCCTTCACAAAGTTACATGATATTCTAGGAGGCTCCTTGCTTCCATGATGAATCACAGCTGCTGTGAGACATCCTTGAAAAACATGTTTTAAAAATGTTAGTTAGAAAAAGAAAAGAGGAAAGAAGTGTGGAGAGAGGGGGAAAGAGGAGGGAAAGCAAATGAGGAAGGAAGATAATAAAATCTTTTCCAGAAAAGTGCTTTGTAACAGAAAGATGATTTTTTTGGTAGACAAATTAAAAAATATAGATACACACAAAATATGTCACTCAAAACAATAAAAATATGATGAAATAACAATATAATAATTAATAATGCAACATATTAATAATATATAACTATCAAATAATATTACATTAATATTGACAGGCAATATTGAATACTATTTGCATATTGAATAATATAATGAAAATGTTCACCTTCCTCCAACTTTGCCTCTGTTCTCATACAAAGATATTTTTTTTCAGAAACAAAATTATAACATAACAACCTTTTATAAACTGTTTTTTAATTGATTGATAGATCATGAACCTTTTCAGTGTTAGTAGCTATTGGTCTCTGCAGGCCCTCAAGCACTTTCTGAATTCTCAGATAATCAAATTGTTCCAAATAAATATGTATATAGGTTTTGCCATATCACTTATCAGCCCTCTTATGCATATACAGCCAAATATACTATATGTGTGGTATTTACTGAACAAATCACAGGAGAAAAGGTTATATCTCTTAAAGAAGGGCTTACTATGTGGGTTCTTCCCTAGGAAGAACTGTACATTTTTTCAGATTTACTTATTTTGAAGTTATGTGTCCTTTACCTAGAAATTTGTACTGGGAATGTTTGTTAGAAATGCTGCTTTGATTTCCTTTAGAGACTTTAGAATGTCCATCTACAACTTTCTAATGGATACAAGTCATACTGACCATGTGTAAATCTTTCTTCATTCAGTAACTGCTGAAGGAGATGGGGATGGTCCTTCGACAACTTTGTGTTGCTACATCGATGTGCCTGCCCAGGTGTGTTCACTTGGATTTATTTACAAAGTTTGTCGGGTGGGACTGATGTAGTTAAGACACAAAGACTGAGGAACGTTTGCTTCTCATTGCAGATATTTCTTATTATCATTGTCAGAAGTTTTTTTTTAATGCTTCTTATAATTCCAGACATCACTAAGACCACTGGGTTTGATTGCCCAGTAACTGCTTTGCTGACTTTCATAAACAGAAGTGTTCTGAAGTGACTGGCTCAGGAAGAAAAGAGTGCTATACATACTACAACCTTCCCAAGTCTGAGGGGATATGGACAGGCTAGAAACAGGGTTGATTGCTTTTATTTTCCCTGGTATAGGCTGTGTCAGAAAAGTCTGCAGCTGATGACAAAAAGCATGGATGTAATAGGTAAATGCAAATTTAGAGACCAGAAATATTTCTAGGCAAGTCCCAGACAACAATGAACCCAAATCAGAAAAAGTGAGAAAGACCATTCTGGATCTTGGGAAGAAGTACACTGTGGGGATTAAGAGCATGACCTGAGTTTGAACCCTGCCTTTGCTCCTCAATGGCTGAGATGGCAGTACATAGAACTGTGGTGGACCGGTGCCTTGCATCCATTCTAAGGTGAAGAAATAAAAACACTTTCCAGACTCCTTTGCAGCTAGTGGTTAGGATGTGGTTTCATCCCACCCCATGGCAGTCCGAGGAAGCAGAAGTGAAATTCAGGGCCATATTTTTGTGGTTTCTGGTGTTTCTCCTGGAAAGCATGGCTGTGGTGGCACGGTTCAGAAGCTGCCAAGAACTTTCCAGTATGACTGGTGGCTTCTTGATTTTAAGAAGCAGAAACCCTGTTCGTAGTATGTTTCTGTGGCACTGACACTGCTTTTCAAAACTCAGCCCACAGCTTTCCTCTTTGGTATTCTCAATAATTCTGTTGTTATTCTCAATCATTCATTACCTTGTAATACATCTCTTTTTGCTTAAACCTGCAAAGAATGGATTCTGCTCTTTGTAATGGAGCCAACAGAGCTGCTTAACCTCTCTGTGATGGCTTCTGGTGTGTTTCCTTGACTAGGCTTCACTGCAGTCCCCAGCGTTCTATTTCCAGTGTGTTCCTGGTTAGGTTTTTCTCTTTCCAGACTTGGAGCATGGAAGGGAAGCAGTGGCCATTTTGTAGCTTGTACACACAGCTGACTCATTGGAAAAGACCCTGATGCTGGGAAAGATTGAAGGCAGGAGGAGAAGAGGGCAACAGAATGAGATGGGTGGATGGCATCACCGATTCAATGGACATGAACTTGGGCAAAATTTAGGAGATGGTGAGGGACAGGGAGAAATATCAATAACCTCAGATATGCAGATGACACCACCCTTATGGCAGAAAGTGAAGAGGAACTAAAAAGCCTCTTGATGAAAGGGAAAGAGGAGAGTGAAAAAGCTGGCTTAAAGCTCAACATTCAGAAAACTAAGACCATGGCATCTGTCCCATCACTTCATGGGAAATAGATGGGGAAACAGTGGAAACAGTGTCAGACTTTATTTTCTTGGGCTCCAAAATCACTGTAGATGGTGATTGCAGCCGTGAAATTAAAAGACGCTTACTCCTTGGAAGGCAAGTTATGACCAACCTAGATAACATATTAAAAAGCAGAGATGTTACTTTGCCAACAAAGTTCCGTCTGGTCAAGGTTATGGTTTTTCCAGTGATCATGTATGGATGTGAGAGTTGGACTGTGAAGAAGGGTGAGCACTGAAGAATTGATGCTTTTGAACTATGGTGTTGGAGAAGACTCTTGGGGGTCCCTTGGACTGCAAGGCTATGCAATCAGTCCATCCTAAAGGAGATCAGTCCTGGGTGTTCATTGGAAGGACTGATGTTGAAGCTGAAACTCCAATACTTTGGCCACCTGATGCAAAGAGTTGACTCATTGGAAAACACCCTGGTGCTGGGAGGGATTGGGGACAGGAGGAGAAGGGGACGACAGAGGAAGAGATGGTTGGATGGCATCACTGGCTTGATGGACATGGGTTTGGGTGTACTCCAGGAGTTGGTGATGGACAGGGAGGCCTGGCGTGCTGCGATTGATGGGGTCGCAAAGAGTTGGACATGACTGAGTGACTGAAGTGAACTGAGGGACAGGGAGGTCTGGCGTGCTGCAGTCCATGAGGTAGCAAAGAGTTGGACATGACTTGGCAACTGAACACCACCACCACCCACCTTCTCCCAGGTGTTCAATCAAACACTAACGTAGGTGCTCCTGTGAAGGAATTTTGCAGATGTGGTTAAAATCTCGACTCAGTCCCCATTATATTCATTAAAAAGAAGGTTATTATGGGTGGGCCAGGCCCAATCTGTTAGAAGGTTTAGGCCTTCCTCAACTTTAGAGGTTCTTTCCTATGAACAAGTTTCTGCTCATACCTGTAAGGTTCTATCTAGCCTGCCCATGATCTTTTTTTCCTGTCTGCACAAAGAAGGACCTTGGATTTGCTTAGCCACCTTCATAATTTCATAAGTCAGTTTCCTGTAATAAATCTATCTATTTGTCCACCCATATATATACCATCTATTTGTCGTTTATCTCTCTCTTTTACTGCCTCTGCTTCTATGGTTGAACCCTAACTGATACACACTCTGAGCCTCAGTTTGATTGCATCTTGGGACTTATTGTCTCACACTAGGCTTGCTCTCTAAGGATTACATAAGAGAGTGAATGCAAAGCACAGTACCTGGCAAAGATGTCAACTATTTTGCTCCCATCCAATTCTGTACATTGATTCATAGGGTGACTATAGCTTTACCAGGTATGTAACCTCAAAAAACCAGTCCTCTCTCCACAGAAATACCAAAATGACGGCCAGTTCAAAATGATCCTTCCTGCCTCTGAATTTCTAGGTTTTGTTTACCTCTTCCTGAAGCTTAACCCCTATGTTCCCTCTAGTGTCCTTTTATCATCTGATATGGTTTTCCCTGGTGGCTCAGCGGTAAAGAATTCACCTGCAATGCAAGAGACTGCCTGCATTGCAGAAGATGTTAGTTTGATCCCTGGGTTGGGAAGATCTCCTGGAGAAGGAAATGGCAACCCACTCCAGTATTTGTGCCTGGAAAATCCCACAGACAGAGGAGCCAGGAAGGCTACAGTCCATGGAGTCACATGAGTCGGACATGACTTAGCAACTAAACCATCACCACCACCATCATCAGGTATACTACATTATGCATCATTTGTTCCCGCCCCCTGCTGCTGCTAAGTCACTTCAGTTGTATCAGACTCTGTGCGACCCCATCCCTGGGATTCTCCAGGTCGGAACACTGGAGTGAGTTGCCATTTCCTTCTCCAGTGCATAAAAGTGAAAAGTGAAAGTGAAGTCGCTCAGTCGTGTCCAGCTCTTCATGACCCCATGGACTGCAGCCTACCAGACTCCTGTCCATGGGATTTTCCAGGCAAGAGTTCTGGAGTGGGATGCCATTGCCTTCTCTGTGTTCCCGCCCTAGCTCCCACTAAAGTACCCAAAAAGTTTGGGGGTAGATACTGGTTAAATTGAATCCATCTTAGACTTTTTCATAAGCTGCATAATACTCTTTGCAAGCAAAATATGTGTGTTATTGGGATCAGTGGACCCAACCTATTCTTCCTTTCTCACTCCACCACCACCAAGTGGTGATGGGGAAAGATGAGTATATGGTTAAATTTATGGCTACTCTGAGAACCCAATGGGGCATCTCTTTGGTACTAAAGAATTAAAATCTCAGAGGTTAAGTTATTCCTTAGGACGGTCATTTGTTTGGTTTTATTGTTACCGCTTGTACTCAGTTGTTCAGTTGTGTCCAACTCTTTGCAGTCCCAGGGACTGTGGCCTGTCTCGTTCCTCGGTTCATGGAATTTTCCAGGCAAGAACACTGGAGTGGGTTGCCATACTCTGCTCCAGGGGATCTTTCTGACCCAGGGATTGAACCCATATGTCTTGTGTCTTTTGCATTGGCAGGTGGATTCTTTACCACTAGTGCCACCTGTAAAGCTCCACATATTTTCAGATGGGACACACTCACATTCATCCTGTATATCTCTCTCCTCAAATGACCAGACAAAAGGTTACCATGTGACCTAACAATTCTACTAGGTACATACCCAAGAGAAATGAAAAAATAAGTCCACAAAAAGCTGGTATAAGAATGTTCACAGCAAAAAAAAAGAATGTTCATAGCAACATTATTCCTAATCACCAAAAGCCAGAAACAACCAAAATGTTCCTCAACTGAACAATGATAAACAAAACATTGTATAGCTGTACAGTGAAATTTTATTTCACCATAAAAAGTAATGAAGTACTGATACTGGCTACAACATGGATGAACCTTGAAACATTATGCTGAGTAAAAGACCCAGTTGCAAAAGACCACATACTATATGGTTCTACTTATCTGAAACATCTTAAACAGAGTGGAAGGTAGATTAGTGGTTGTTTAGGGCTGGGAGTGGGGGCGATGGGGTAGATAGAGGAGTGAAAGCTAAAGAGAGATGAAAATGTCCTAAAATTGACTGGTGATGGTTGCATAATAGTAACTATGCTAAAAACGATTGATACATTCACTAAAAGCTGGCTTAAAACTCAACATTCAAAAAACAAAGATCACGGCATCTGGTCCCATCACTTCATGGCAAATAGATAGGGAAATAATTGAAACAGTGACAGATTTTATTTTCTTGGGCTCCAAAATCACTGCAGATGGTGACTGCAGCCATGAAATTAAAAGATGCTTGTTCCTTGGAAGAAGAGCTATGACAAACCTAGACAGCATATTAAAAAGCAGAGACATTACTTTGCCGACAAAGGTCCACATAGTCAAAGCTATGGTTTTTCCAGTAGTCATGTATGGATGTGAGAGTTGGACCATAAAGAAAGCTGAGCGCTGAAGAGTTGATGCTTTTGAACTGTGGTGTTGGAGAAGACTCTTGAGAGTCCCTTGGATTGCAAGGAGATTCAACTAGTCCATCCTAAAGGAGATGAGTCCTGAATATTAATCAGAAGGACTGATGCTGAAGCTGAAACTCCAATACTTTGGCCACCTGATGCAAAGAACTGACTCATTTAAAAAGACCTTGATGCTCGGAAAGGTTGAAGGTGGGAGGAGAAGGGGGCGACAGAGGATGAGATGGTTGGATGGCATCACCAGCCCGATGGACATGAGTTTAAGCAAGCTCCGGGAGTTGGTGAAGGGCAGGGAAGCCTGGGGTGCTGCAGTCCATAGGGTTGCAAAGAGTCAGACATGACTGAGCAACTGAACTGAAGTGATGTACACTTTCAGGGGGTGAACTGTATGATATGTGAATTATAGCTCAATAAAGATATAAATGGTAAAGGAACCCAAAAAGTAAAGATAAAATTTATTCAACAGATACATGCTATGACTTTTATGCTTTAGCCAGCAAATACACATGCTTCAAGTATACCTGTCTTATGCCTAGATTCCAGAGTCTTTCCCTAATTAAATGCTCATCAACACATGAACTTCTGCCTAATTCATTGGCCATCCCCATTTTAAAGTTCCATATCCAGAAATGAGTTAATACAACTGTTATCATGGAATTTGCAACTCTTCTCTAACTGTTCCTCATTTCTCCCTTCGTGGGTTCCTTTGCTTCCTCTTCTCCCTCTGTGGGGCACTCCCTGGCCTCTATCCTCCCTTTTTTCTCTCTGTCTACCCTCTTTCTTGGCAGGTGCTCATCAACTATGGTTTCTATTCCAGTGGTTCCTGGATTGACATCTTTCTGGACCTCTGGGAATAGCATCTTTTCCAGTGTTTAAATACCACTGGTTCAAAAGTAAATCCATGTCCTCCCCGACTCTGCTTCCCCTCACTCCTCATTGCATTTGCAGGTATCCAAGTCGTCACAGAGGCTCCCGTAGGCAGCACACCTAGCTGCCAGTCATGCTGGACTGCTCCGGCCGCACCAGACTCTGCACTCCTTCCCCAGCTGCGGGACCATTGGTGGCTGATGTCTGGGCTCGTTCCCTCATTGGGAGTTGCACTTGATGGAAGAAAGACAACTGGCCCTCGACCGTGCCCTTTTCCTGGCGGCAGTCTGCACCCAGTGGCTGGTTGACGTGAGATATCAAGCTCTGGCCTCTTTGCCATAATTTGAGTTAACTCTGAAAGGCCGCATCAGCTCGCATGGGACCAGCTGCATGGCAGCTTGACTTCTGCCTCTACTGGTGCTGCTTTCGCTTTCCCAGGTTGCGAACCTGAGAGCACTCCCCAGGAAAACTCTGTACACAAATCTTCTCTGAGTCTGCTTCTCCTGGAATTCGACCTTCAACACGGTCTGTCACTTTGAACATCCTCAGTCTCTTTTCTTTTCAATCACAATCCAAAGCCTGTCAGTGGCCTGTGAATCTGTGGCTCCCAGATCAAGTCCAATGTCATGGCTGAGCCTACATCAGGGACATTTGGGACAAAAAAAACCTGATTCCATTCAGCCTGAGTACAAAAAGCGTTTCAGAACTGAAAATTTTAGGCATAGTTTTAGGTGCAACTTGATCCAGGTTTGAAATGATGTAGCCAGACTTGACTTCATCTTCTTCCTTCCTTGGTTCTGCCTTCTGCCATATTGACTCCTTTCCCAGAAAAACTCTCTACCCCTCCCACATTTCCATGGATAGACACATCTTACACCCGCTCTTAGAAGTTTCAGAGAAAGCTTCACAACACCTAACAGGTTCTAACTGGTTCATGCTCCCATCCTTGGACCAGTCACTGTGGCCAGGAGATGATGCTCTTGTCAGACAATCTGAGTCACTGATCCTGAGAGTGGGGAATGGGATGCTTCCTTTGGAAGAAAATTGATTATCCACAGAATGATTGGATGTTGGAGAACACAAGTCATAGGTTGTTTCTATAGTTCTGCTTCCCAGCCACTGCAAAAGTTTCCTGTGACTTTCCTGCTTCAAGATTCTCTTTTAGTACGGTTCATCTTTCCTTCAGTTTGAAAACACAGACATGATCAGCTCTCTGTTCAACAGTCTTCAAGGGGGCATCCCTGTTTTGGTAAACAGGTAAGACCATTTTCTTTAAGCTAGCTTTCAGGATCACCTTCTCCCAATGTGCCTTACACACTGCTTCTTTAACCTTCAGTAACTTAACAATCACCTGGAGAGCTTATTAAAATATAGGTTTCTGGGCCTCTATTCCAGAGATTCTGACTCAGTTATGTTGTACTGAGGCCTGTGAGTTTACATGACTAGCAATTTTTAAGTTTATGCTGAATCTGCTAGTCCTGGGACCACATTTTGAGAACCATAGCTCATGGGTAGCATTTGCTCCAATGAAACGAGCCCCTTGTCTTCAGATACACTCCAACTTTCTTATCCTCTGGGACTTAGTCCCTTCCTTCTGTTGATAATGCCCTTCCCATAATCTCTGTCTGCTGAAATTGTATCCTTCCAGGCCATATTCAAATGCCTTCATCTCTAGGACCTATTTCCTGATCTATCCATCCCTTTGTGCCCCATTTTGCTTGATTTATTCCTTTTAGAAAAATGAGTCATTGTATCATATAATATTCAGTTGTTTATATCTCTTAATTTATCTAACATTTGCCTTAAAAATATAAAAAAAAGTTTGTTCCTTTTTAATTTTATTTTGGATAATTATAGAAATGTTTGCCTCAAAAAATAGGAGGAAATAAAAATACAAAGTCATTTTGAGGACAATCAGGGGAATTTGAATATGAATTAGGTATTATATGATATGAACAAATTATTGTTAATTCTCTTTGATGTAATAATAGCCAGGGTTGTTGGATTTTAAAAGTTCTTGGTTAGAGATGCTTATGAAAATATCTGCATATGAAATGGTATATTATCTGAGATTTGTGTTTAAATACTCCAGTAAACAACCAAAATTGGAGGAGGAGAGACAAAACCTAATTGGGGAAATAGATGAATGAATTGTTGGAACAGAGTTCATTTTATACTATATTTGTGTGTTGGAAAATTTTCCGTAATAAAAAAGTAAAGCAAAAACAAATAAGCACATATGTGTGTCTTAACATTTACACACACACACATACACACACACACATATAGAGAGACAGAAATCAATTTTAAGGTTCTTCAGTTCAGGGATTGTGGTCATATTTTTTTTTCAGTACTGCACAGAATATAGAAAAGTGCTTGGATCTAGATAGGGTGCTTTACCTAATAACTAGCTGTGAAAAGAACGGTAGAGGCAAACAGCAGCAATGGAAAGCTTCTGCTAGTGCTTAAGCATTGAGGCTCAGGAGTCCATTACTAATTCTCCTCCTTACTTGCACTGCAGTGCCTGGCAAGTCTTTTAACCTCACAGGGGTCTTAGGGTTCTCATCTGTAAAACAGAAGTAATCAGAGCAGTTACTTTGTAGAGTTCATTTGTTTAACAAATACTTTGCTTAAGGGAGAACTGTGTTCTAAGCACCCTTGTAACTGTTGGGGTACAGTTGTTGTTGGGGCACTAAGTCATGTCCAACTCTTTGCGACCCCACGGACTGTAGCCCACCAGGCTCCTCTGTCCATGAAACTCTCCAGGCAAGAATACTGGAGTGGGTTGCCATGCCCTTCTCTACGGCAGCTTCCCAACTCAGGGATCGAACCCAGGTCTCCCACATTGCAGGCGGGTTCTTTACAGTCCGAATCACCAGGGAAGCCCAAGAATACTGGAGTGGTTAGCCTATCCCTTCTCCAGGGGATCTTACCGACCCAGGAATTGAACCAGGGTCTCCTGCATTACAGGCAGATTCTTTACTAACTGAGCTACCAGGGAAGCCCATAGAGGATGTTAGGAAATGCTAAATGCTGTGAAGAAATTAGCCAGAAAAGGGAAATGGCGTGTACTCGGGTAGGAGTGGGGATTGTATTTGCAATTTTATCCTGGGTTCTTGGGCAGGGTCCCTGAATAGGTGACATTTCAACAAAGACCCAGATTTGATAGGGAGATAGTAATGTGTCAATCTGGGAGATGAATGTCCAGTCCAGGAGGAAGGGGGAGTAAGTGCAAATGTCCTGAGGCAATACAGTGCCTGGGGTGTTTGAGAACCAGCAAGTAGCAGCATTACTTGTCTGCACAGTGGCTTTGGTGTGGAGGTATCATACCCTAAATCAGAGGCAGCACACTATTTCTGAATATGGTCATATAGCAAATAGTTTTGGATTTGTGGGCCACGTGGTTTCCATCACAATTACTCAACTCTGCCATTGCAGCATGAAAGCAGGCATAGACAATACACAAATGAGTGAACATGTCTGAGTTCAATAAAACTTTATTTACAAAACAAGTGGTGTCTGCATTGGGTCTGTGGGCTATGGTTTGCTGACTCTTACTCTAAATACATCTTTCACTCTAAGATTTTGGAAAATGAAAGGGAGATGAAAAAAGAAACACATAAAACAAAGGTACTGTTTCTTTATAATTCGTCTTCTCACTTTGGGTTTAGAGTACCACCACCTGTCAAAAAATTCCTTTGGTGTGTGGTGTGGAATTCCTTTCATGGCCTCAGCTCTGTTTGTATCTTCTACTTCAGGCTTTGCCTTTTCCTCCTCTCTTAACTCACCTTCATAATTTCTAATTTCTCTGCTGCTTCACTCCCTTCCTCACTGCCCTAGCCTTCTTTCTTCCTCATGTTTTCTGTTTTTATTTGCATTTTAACACTCTTTCCTGTTCATTTTCAGTCCCTCTTAGTTTCATATTTAGAGGGTTTGTTCGGTGAAATAAATTAGGACCTGAAACATATTGAGCAAGAAACCGTGGTTTTAGTGCTAATGTCACCGCTACCCAGGGTGGAGCTCCACTGTTAGCGTCTGTACTTCGGATAGATTTCTGTTGCCCTTGATGCTGAGGGTTTGACTCCACTGAGTGTTTGAGGGAACAAGCCTTCTTATGGAAGGGAGAATGAGAGTAGAGAGGAGTAAATTTGGAAGGGGTCAAAAGTTGACAGGTCAGGGCTTACCCTATGGCTCAGTGGTAAAGAATCCTCCTATAGTGCAGGAACCACAGGATATGCGGGTTTGATCCCTCACTTAGGAAGATCCTCTGGAGGAAGAAATGGCAACCCACTCCATCATTCTTGCCTGGAAAAAATACCATGGACAGAGGAGCCTGGTCAGCTACAGTCCATTGGGTTAAAGAGCTGGACATGACTTAGTGACTGAGCATAAGCATGAGCCAAGTTGATGGGCCAGGACTTCCTATGCATGTGCATATGTTTGGGCAAGTACATGGAAACATGACCTGTGTTTTGCAGGCCAGGGTGGATGCAGGCTATGCCCTCAGCAGTGGAAGAATACAGGCATCCTCCCTTACTTACACTTTGAAAATCTACCGTAATTGTGTGTGCCTTATGATTACAGGCCATTAAAGACCATTAGTAAATGAACTATGAGATTTCAATCATGAAATGCAAACTCTCTTGTGAAATGCAAACCTAGTTTCACATATTAATTGCTTCTAATTATGGAGGAATATTTTAGCCAATTAGTTTTTGGAATTTAAGTGAAATCAGAAGGACAATTCAAAGATTTGCTAATTGCTTCCCCAATTGCAGCTGCTTGCATTTATTGCAGACGTAGACTCTGTGTGCACGGTCAAGCATGTGCCCACGGTGCCCGAGAGGCCCAGAACTCTGCTGTTACAGTTGTGTGGACAGCAGTCACCCATCCCTTTGAAATTATCACGTAAAAGAAATGCAGGTGGAATGAGGGCAATAAGAGAGAAGAAGAATGTTAGATGTTCTAAATCTGACTTGGCAGCTGAAGGCGCTGGTTTGTGTTAGGCATGTCACGATGTCTCCAGATTTCTCGGATACAAGATGACAGTGGACTCATATAGCTTTAGTCTTCTCTGTGTGCTTGCGTGTGTGCTCAGTTGATTCAGCTGTGTCCAACTCTTTGCAACCCTGCGGACTGTAACCTGCCGGGCTCCTCTGTCCATGGGATTCTCCAGGCAAGAATTCTGGAGCAGTTGCTGTGCCCTCTTCCAGAGGAGCTTCCAACCCAGGGACTGAACCTGAGTCTCCTGCATTGCAGGTGGATTCTTTAGCGCTGAGCCACAGGGGAAGCCCTGGTCTTCCATGATTCATGGCCAACTCCCAAGATTCATGATAACCTGTCATGATTCCATGGAAGGTGGGATGTGTACAAGAAAAGATAAAGCATCCACTGGTAGAAGGGCCAAGTGAGCTTATCAACACTGCAACAGTCAGAATATGAGTGTTATGGTCTGGCAACTGCTTTTGCAGCCTATGGGTGTTCTGACCATCTCTTGACAATTTTTTCCACCCAGTCTTTTTCATACCCCTCCCTTATTTTCATGGTTTTTCCCATAGGATTGGCCTCACTTTCTGGACATCTGAGTGTGTCCCTCTTCTCTCTTCTCTCTCTCCTAATTACGGAGGTAGCTCTTCTCTCTCTCAACCCATAGCAGGGGGCCTCCTGCTTTTCTCTGTTCCTGCCTCATCTTGCTCCTTCTCTTGCTCAAAGAAGACTCTCAACAGGAGTCCACCTACCCGTGCTGCTGATTGAACTTCGTAATTAGAAAGATTATTCTTTTGGCATCTCAGGCTAAATGCTGCAATCCTCATTATTATATAACAACTCACCAGTCAGAACTTGCTCATCAATTTCTCTTTCTTCTATGTTTTTTTTTTTATTAAAGAAAAAAAAAGCTTTTTTCTTTTTTTTCTACCACCCCTCTTTCCACAAAATACAAGCTGTTGTACATTGTGTACAGAGATGGTGCTGTTGACAGAGGTATTTCATGGGCTTACTTCAGTGTGAACTCTTATTTGGCTTTGTTTTTTGCCCTGTTGGTAGCTTACATCACACTTCTATACCGTCAATCCTGTGGATAGGAAGGAGATGAATGAAGAGAATGCTTTCCAGGGAAAAAAAGACTGTAAAGGGATTTAACTGACTGAGAAAGATGTGGCTGTCGTTGCTTCTTCTTGACTCTGCTCGCTGGGGTGTCTCATTTTCAGGGTAAATGCTGCCTCTACAATGTGGCTCCCTTCACAGCATCTTGGCTGAAAGGTCTCATTACTTTTGTCCAAAGAAAGGAAATCCCGCAGGAGAAGGCATAAATCAATGATAGTAACACTCTGTCACGTAGAATTTATCGCTTTGGCCACATCAAGCTGAGTTTGGGGTATCTCTATTGGTCACTTTTTGTAGCAGAGTTGCCTGGGTCTCTCTGTTTTCCTGAGGTCCATCATGTTCCCAACAGACCAGAATGTCCTTTCAAGATCCTTATGATGGCAGTTATTATAATTTCCTAGCAGGGAACCTCTGCAGAAAAGATGTCAAACATGCCTTCCATAGTCACAACGTGAACAATTTAACATATTTGTGTTCAAGGCATGTTCTCATTAGGTGCAGCCTTCATTAAAAGTAATTAAAACTTGGCAAATATTCTTTTTGGATGATTAATAGGCCATCTCCACTTCTCCTTTTGGGAGGTCAGTTGCCAGTTACCAAAAATGAAACACCTGCCTTTACATCAACGTGGCTGCTGCCCGAAATTTAGCAGCATGCAGCATTCCCGAAGCTGTTAAATATGTCCATCGTGCCAAAAAAAATGGGGCCTTATGTTTACCTAAGTCTTGAATAAATACGGTGGATTTGGGGACACAAATCTGATTAAATATTAGGCCTATATGAAAAACTAAGTTAGCTGACTTAGGTATATGTAATTTATAAAGAATATAAAATTAGATGGCAGTGAACGGTCATTTTAGTGGTATAAAAAAACACATTGAAAAGAAAGTGTCTCTCAATTTGAATCCCAATTAATGTAATTAGTCTTTTACACGCTCAGTTTCAGGGAGTACAGATTCCCCATGACTTGTGAATGAACCAAGCGAACATTTTGTATGAGCTTTACCCCTGAGGTAGGAAGATGAGATTATATAAGATAGAAAATGCTGCTTAATACTTTATGATTTTTTCCCCCCAGGTAAAGTATCCATTAAAGAGGACATTGTATTACCCAAACACCTTATTCCTTGGTCAGTTTACTGTATACCTGAAAACCTTTCCCTAGATGCTCTCACTGTTTCATACATGAGAGGGCCCATGTTGACTTGGAGGCCAAAAGGTGGTGATTGAACCAACTCAGTGTAAGGTCCAGAGGTGGTTTCTTTCAGTTGACTCTTCCTGTCCCCTCTGGTGCAGACCTCTTCACAACCATTGTTTTCAGAAGTCTATGAGGGACATGCATTTATATACAGATAAGGCCACAGAGGCCCTGAAGTTTCAGATGACTTTCGGTGAGAAGGGTGGAAGAGGGTCTGGTCTGGCATGGACCTCTCTCTTCCCCCGGCCTGTTGGGTTATCGGCCCACACCCTTCACTGCCTCGTGGCTGCGGCAGAGCACTGAAAAGGGAATTCCTCTCTTGACTCTCAGGCACAGATGCAGAGTTCACAGGCCTCCACTCTCCCACAGACGAACATGTGTTTTTGTGGAAAGACCACACAGAGTCAGGATCTCTACGTTGCTTCCAGATCTGGCCTGCATTGGCCATGTAGCCCGAGTCAAATTATAGAACCAAGGCCACATTCAGCTGGAAGGAATTTAGAGATCGCCTTTGCTGGTGCATCAGAACCACCAGGACAGCTTATGAAAGCACAGATTCCTGGGCTTCAGTCCCAAGATTCTGACTCAGTAGGTCTGGGGTGGCCCTGAAGATCTGCTTTTCTAGTAAACTTCCAAAGCATGTGAGTGCCACTGATCCAGGCACCCCATGTGAGCAGCACTGGGCTATGGTAACCTTAAGATAGGTCAGCAAATGTTTTCTTAAGGGCCAGTTAGTAAATATTTTAGGCTTAGCAGGCCATATGGTCTGTGCTGCAACTATTCAACTCTGCTGATGTAGCTGGTAAGTGGCAGTGAATAATCTCTACATGCGTGGGTGTGTCTCTCTTCTGATAAATCTTTATATAAACAGGAGGCCCATAGGCTGTAGTCTGCCGACTCCTCACCATACGCTGATAGTAATTTGAGTTCTTCCCACCACTCCCTGCTTTCAGCTGTAAAATGAGGATGCTATTTCTAGTCTTATTTTTCTCTAGCCCTATGATGAAGAAAAATGGGTTACAAAGAGTTGGGCACGACTTAGCGATGAATAAGAACATGATGAAGATAGGGTATAATCATATGATAAATACTCAGAAAAAATATTTTGTATCATGTTCAATCAGTCCCATATTGTCAGCTATACTGTTTTTAAATATGATAATCTTCCTTTAATAATCACTAAATTGGATTTATAAATACTCCGTCTAGTTATTAGGCATCACACACATACACACACACAAAATTTTAAAAAGGCTAAGAGATGATAGTAGGGATCATTTTGAAAGGTAATTTAGGAGCTTTCCTGGTGACAGGAAATAAAAATGTAGAACTCTTCCTATGTCAATAATTCCTCCATGAAGAACAAAAAATGAGTATTTAATAAGGTTAGTCAGACAAAAACAACGAAGTTTACGATGACCTGACACGCTAACTACCTTTGTAAGATATTCTAATTAAAAAAATTCCATAAACAAAGACATAACCAACAAGTTATATTATTTTTTATTCATGTTAGAATTTCTATCAGTGTTTGAACATTAATATTTAGAGAGTTTGTACATTTTTGCCTTCCGAGGTTTAAAATGAGAACCACACTAGGTCACAAATTGTAACTAATACACATTCCACAACTGCATGAATATTCACTCAATCTCACTCTCTTAACACTGTTAAGACATTTTCTTTTCCTTGCTGTACTTTACAATGAAAAGTGTGCCCCATTCATGTCTCAGCAAAGTTCCAGACATTATGGATTCATCACATATAAATTCTTTAAAAATATACTTCTGTCAAAAGACTTGATGACTACTATGTACACTACAAAAATAAATTTTCATATAAATAAATTATATGGCATACTTTTATCTTTGTAATTGAAATGACACAAATCCATTCCTGCCAAAACTGGCAGACAATGAGACCCAGTTTGAATATTTCCTTTAAACTCCTTACACTAAAACCTACCATGAGTCCTTAATGAAAATGTTATATACTCTGAACTATTTAACATTAGTAAGCACTCTATACAAATAAAAATTCTGTTCCAAAGTAAAACATAGCTGTAATAGTGTTTCCAATAGAAATAAAATCCCTGCATTTTTCTGTTATAAACTGGCATGACAAATACTGTAGGAAAACATTCTTATGATACAAAATTATAAATATCAGCAAAGATTTAAAAAAAAAAAATTAAAACATCCAAATGAACAAACAAGACAGACAAAATAAAACTATTTTATAAAAGAGAGAGAGAAATTCTGGTTGCCTGCCAGCCCCCGAGGTCTCCCTTTGCCAATGTGACTATCGGAGAAAGTTCTATGCTGTGCAGAAAGCGGGGGCCAGGCAAGCAGTCACGCACCACACAAGCTGGGCTCAGGAAAGGAGCGAGGCATGCCTCGAGCCAGAGGGAAGCAGACCTCTGAATTCTGCATCATCTCTCTCCTGAACGCAGGATAGATGTTTTCTGAGCAGAGCCTAGTGTTAGGTAGACAGACAGTGTAGCTGACAGAGGCACCAACAGTAGCAGTGGGTGGGGTCGCTGGGGCCCCAGGCATATTAACACATACATCTGGCAGCCACAGTCTCATGGCGCGTTTGAGTCTGAGGTCACTACACTGCCGGTACTACTAGGGGCTGTTGCCTTTCGATGGACATTCTCCATGTGAAACAGGAGGCGTAATGGGGGTTGCCATTTGTGCACTCTTTACAGTAGCTTAGTCTGGGTACCAAGTGCTTCCCAACACTTGCTGGTCTCTGGCTAAGAGCCGAGGAAGACCAAACCTCAGAGTAAGGCAACAGAATTGATATGGAAGCAAATCTTTAAAAATAATGCCTGGTTGAGAGACATGTCTCTATATACATTCTTCATTGGGGTGGGGGGGGAGGAGGGTGGTATGCAATTAGCATCTTCCTAGTCTGCAGTAAATGTACTAATGATGGTGAGAGGAGGGAGATGAGTTGCTTTAGGAAGCGTGCACCTATAATGTTAGTATCAACATGTGGAGAATCATCGTTCGGAAGCTCATATCCTATAGAATTTCTGACTCCATATCACCACATTGGATGCTCACTATATAAAGAGGCAGAAAACAAATCCAGAAAGCCCCAACCAACTGTGCAATTTAGCAAGAGAGGGAGTTTAAATTGTAGGGACTCAAAACATCACCTCTGGGCTAACTGTAGACCCAGAATTAAGAGGTCATTGTCTCCGAAAGACTTCTAATCCACTCTTAAACTTGGGTGGTGGTGGTGGTGTGTGTGTGTGTATGTGTGTGTGTGTGTGTGTGTGTGTGTGCTGTGGATGTGTGTGCTATGTGTTGGTTACAAGAGAGGTATAATGAAGGCTGCATATTTAAAGGATATGCTCACAGCCCAGCTGAGGCTCCCCACTAGGCATGTTTTCTAGGTTTTAATACCAATGAAGATGAAGAGGTGTGAGCTCTGTACCCTGAGGTTCCAACATACACCACAATGGTCCATGCAAAGGAACTCATCTCCTCTGAAGCATGAGTTGGGGTGTCTGGATGGCAGCCAATGATCTTAAGAGATGCCCTGAACTTGAAGCGAATCTGGCAAAAGGATAAGGCGATGTATAGGGCTAGCCCTCCACCACCACTAGCACTAAAAATATCCTGACTCTTCGGCCTAAGGCAGAGCCCACCAAAGGTTACAGACAGTAAAAAGAAACCAAAAAAAAAAAAAAAAAAAAAGAAAAAAAAAATCACAGTACAGTACATTAGGAAATCACACACGTGTTCACACACACAGTCAAACAGGAGAATCGCACCCAACTACACCTAGAGAAGCCACCGGGGTTAACATGCTTTCTTCATATCTGCTCATTAAACAACAACAAAATTATCACGCATAGCGTGTTTGGAAGTTAACAGTAACATTTCATACTACCACAGGGTTGTGATATGCAAATTTAAAATATTTTAAACAGAAACCTTTACAAAATAATCCTATTACATAAGCAATATTTGCATAGAATTATACAGGTAAATTATACAATATTTAAGCAGCAGCAACATATGCTGAAATTTAGGACTAAGTTAAGCTTGGCTGTGGCACAGAGACCAATGTACACACAGCGAGGGGCCCTCTGTGATCCCCCCACTGCCCACTCTGGAGGCAGGAGTGGAGAAACCCCAGTAAATCACACTACTTTACATCCATTCCTTCGTATATTACATATGTGTACACCTCTTAAATATTTATAGAAATATTTCACAAAATAATACAATCGGTTACAGTAACGATGAACTGCTCTCTGGCACAGCACACCTTTCTAATTCCGCGTTCCTCTTCAAGCAGTTCTGGTGGGGTGGGGTAGGGGTAGGGAGGGGCTTCCAATCTTTGGCCTCTTTGCTTCAGATTTTACTCACCCTTTAAAAGAAAAAAGGAAGTCAGATAAAGTAACAGGTCTATGAGTCCATATTCATAAAGCGCAATCACAAGCAAAATGAGTCTGAGGTATAGAAATCAGGATGGTGGGGGCTGGGGTGAGGGCATGAGGGGCTTCCAGGGGCAGATTATGATCCCTTCCTTGATCTGGGGGCTGGGGACAGGGATGTGGTCACTTTGTGATGTGCCTTCATCAGACATAGCTGCTATATGGCATTAGAAGACTGAAAAATAGGTGAAGGGGCAACTATCAATATCTTTGTTGAGATGCACCAACGCCCTCCCCCATCACAAGCTTACAGTAAGTGAAGTAAGAAGCGGAGTTGCTCAGTCATGTCCAACTCTTTGCGATCCCATGGACTGTAGCCTACCAGGCTCCTCCATCCGTGGAATTTTTCAGGCAAGAGTACTGGAGTGGGTTGCCATTTCCTTCTCCAGGGGATGTTCCCGACCCGGGGTTCGAACCCAGGTCTCCCGCACTGCAGACAGATGCGTTATCCTCTGAGCCACCAGGGAAGCCCAGTAAGGGATAGGCCCAATTTAGAATGCCACTGGTTCTCCAAGGATGACTAAGCTTGAACAGGAAACCCTGCCTGCGGGTTAAGAGGTCACTGTTTGTGACACATCAGTGCCCAGGGGCCCCAGGAGAATGCTCTATCTGCATCCCTCCAAGTCCCTGAGAGCACGTGTGCTCAGCTGTGTCCAACTTTGGGACCCCACGGTCTGTAGCCCGCCAGGCTCCTCTGCTCATGGAATTTTCCAAGCAAGAAAACGGCGGTGGGTTGCTATTTCCTATTCCACGGGATCTTCCCCACCCAGTGATCAAACCCACGTCTCCATGGAAGCTGAGGGACCACTGAGGAGCCCCGCCCACCTGCCCGCCGGCCCCGCCCACCTCAGTTGGAGCTGCTGCCCCGGCGTCCCTCCTCACATTCCACGTCCTGCAGCTCAATGACCTCCACCTTGGGTTCCCTCCTCTCACACCGGACATTAAAAGGCACATGGGGATCCTCAAACAGCCCGTGGTCAGTCTCGGGGTAGTCCTCGTAGCCTGGGCAAAGCCCGCTTCGGGGGTTCCGACTGGGCCCGGGCCCGGGGGCGGGCGGAGGATGCACGGCCACAGTCACGGATGCCGAGGCCGTCACGGTGGTGATGGGCTGGCAGTAGCTGGGCATGGAGCTGCCCATGGCAGTGAACGCTGGGTTGTGATGCCGAGGGTTGTGAGAACGGGCTCCCCGGGGGCCCGTGCGGTCCCTATTGCTAGGGCCAGAATGCCCTTCAGTAGAAATTTCGAAAGCGTCTCTGCGCGGTTTATAGGGAGGCGGCCTCAAGCCTTCTCTGGGGGTTTCTCTTCTGGGCTGCTGTCCCGGCGGTCCATGTGGCAGGGTCCTTGAGTCCAGGTGGGGCTGTGGTCGAGGATTTGAGGGTGGGTGGGGCCTCGGTTCAGGATGGACCACCTGCAGGGGGCAAGGGCAGGTTGAAACAGGCCCAGGGCAGCCCCAGCCTGGGCGCCACCCCCTGCTGTCCCAGGCCCTCTTCTTTCTTGGCTCTGGCTCCTGCCTGGCCACCCACACACAGCTCTTTCTGAATTAGAGCTCAGTCAACCCCACAAGTGGCTGGGAGTGCCCCGGGCAGCTAACAAGGGCCTTCTACCCACAGACGCAAACCCATTCTCTTAGAACCTCACCAACGTGGCAGAGGCGCGCCCTACTTGGACCCGGCGTGTAGGCTTTCTCCGGCACAGCTGGCTGGATGCACGGGGCTGCTGCTCAGAAATGCAGGGCTGTGGTCTGAGCATCCAGCTGCCTCCCTCCCACAGTCTGCCACCCCGCCCTGCTGGGTAGAGTCAGATCTGGAGTTCCTCTTCTAAAATTGCCAAGTGCCTGGCCCTGGCTCACCCACATGCTAGGACGTTGCCAGCACTGTCTATACCTACACTGTTGAATATGGCTATTTACATTTAAGTTAACTAAAATTAAAATTTCAGCCCCTTAGTCACACTAGCCACATTTCAGGTCCTCAACAGCCACATGTGGGCAGTGGTCGCTGCACGGGCGAGTGCAGGCAGAGAGCGCATTTGCATTGTCATAGAAAGTTCTACGGGGCAGCACTGCTCTGTCCTGTTGTTAGGAATCTGGTTTCTGGGTCTCTATACAAAGCACGGAGCAACACAGTGGCCACATCAATCAAAAGGACCGTGACCAACTTCAAAGTCATTCAGCTTGTACCTATTTTTAGGCTCCCGCTGAACAAAACCAGATCCACACTGCAGCTCAGCAGGCGTCGTCACGGGGGGTAAGAGGAGGAAAATTCAGGTTATTTGGTTGGCCCCTCTCTCTTTCATGGAAGGGCAGCTCCGGCCTGAGACTGGAATACCCATTTCCTGGAAGGACAGCAGGAGGCCCCCAGTTGGAGCAACATTAGCCTTGGAACCTTCCTTGGGTTTTGTGTGCTGTGCTCCAGGCCTGAGGGGCTGAGAACATCCTAAGGAGCACAGAGAGGGGAGAATGTGGCCGGGGCTCCCAGAGCCTCTGAGAAGAGGCTCCCCGGCTGCTCATGGTTTTCCTGAATTACTGAAGGCTGGTTCTCAGTTTCTCCGCTCCTTCCAGCCACCTAGAATGGGAGCTTGGAGCCATAAAAGCTTCTGGTGAAGTCTCAGACAATAGTGATTGAAGTAATTTTAGCCTAAGGGCAATTAAAGGTAACAGAGGTGGAAGAGAAAAAAATAACTTCTGCTGGCAATAAAAATACCATTATTTTAAAATAAGTATCATCCTACAATGTAGGTAGCTTTAAAATAAGGGTGGGAGGGTGGGTAGGGAAGCAAGGCATGCTTTACCTCTGGTTCTTAAATAAGATATATGCTGATGGATGTTTTATGTGTAGTCTCCAATACTGGCCCCCTTGCCCTTTTCAATCTGTATGAGATACAACCATATGAAACTGACATTTTTATAGTATGATTCTACCTAACCTATACTTTTTTATTTTTGCATCCTGTGCTTTGCTGTTCAGAGCAGGCAGGGGCTGCCTCCTGGGGTGCCTTATGACTTACAGTGGAGCGGGCGAAGACAGGGTTTTCTGTGGCTTCCACAATCACTTGGTGGGCAGGGCCCCCAACACCCTGCCGGGCCTCGTAGTGCCGCAGCTCCTCACTGATGCCCGACACTGTCGTCTGAGAGCTGTACTCCGAGTCAGAGGAATCAGACCCGTTGTTTGTGTGACCGGCGGGCACAGCAAACCGGACCACGCTGGGGGCTGGCTCAGGAGAAGGTGTGGGCAACCGGTTCAGCCCATTGGCTGGAGACACCTATTTAAGGGGATTCCATGTGTCAGGTGTTATCATCCATTTACCTGGCGGCTACACTCAAGGTTCAAAGCACAGTACCGTTCAGGGGGCGCTGCCCTCCCTCACTCCCCCTCCCGGCCTCCCACATACTCTGTATTCACTGAGCCCGATCCTTGCCACTTCGAGGACCCTTGGGCCTGACAGCTGGAGCAAAAGGACTGCCCTTCGCTTTCACACACTGGAAAGGCAGGCTGTGCCCTTTTCAGTCCTGTTCAAACCCAGATATTCACCTTGAGTGGAAAATGCTTCATTGATAGAGACCTGTAACACTTAGGTTGCCAATCACCAGGTTTCAAAAAACCAAAATAAAAGCAACCTAAACCAAACCAAACCAACACAACATCCTCCAACACTAATAAACTTAAGAGGAAAAAAAAGCTATAGTTATCGAGTTGTTTACTGAAAAAGTAAACAACTAGAAAATGGGGATAAACCTAAATATCTAAATCAAGACTGACACCAGGAAAAACAGCATGTAGATGGCCTGTGGGCTGCACATGACGCCAGCAACGATTACTGACCTCAGGATACGGTCCGAAGAAGGACAAAAGGACTGGCAGCAAAACTAGTCCATTGAGAACACCCAGGATTGTTAGGATTGCCAGGACAGCAAAGAAGTACCTTAAAGATAAAAGGGAAAACAGGAACATTTACCATGGCAGAAGTGAATTAAGGTACCCTTCAAGGGTCCAAATGTCAGAGCCAAAAATGAACAAAACCCACACCAGTGAAAAGGCTGTTACAAAACTTCAGTTCAAACCCGGCACAGGATTACTTTCGTTTTTCTTTTAACCTTCTGACTTTGAGGACTGCATTCCGCAACCCAAAGTGTTAGTTCATGAAGGGAGGGGAAAAAAAAAAAAATTAGGTTGTTAATTTGCTGAAATCTCATGGCATGTGATGTTATTTATGAATGTGTTACACAAACACAAAAATATGGAATGGGAACTGAATGGCGGAGCAGATTGAAAGCACAAACACAATGCAGAGGGGCCCCGTTCACGAAAACCCAGCAGAAGCAAACAAATGAAGTGAAGGGTGTAGAATTTAAACAATTTAGCCCAGGAGGAAAAGCGGCCCACTTCTGCAGGCAGCTAATCCACTGTGAAATGCTTCTGCATCTGAGAGCAGAATCTCTAATTAAGTCTCCAGTGTATCAGGTAAGGCTTTCCCTGGGCTTTCATTAACCACAACTTTCTGCCGAGAATTCTGTGAGTTCCAGTTTTACCAAATAGCTCCAACTGCGACCTTTTTAGAACACTGGAACCAGCTTTCCGCAAAGAAAACACTGCCCATTCTGTGGTTGCTGGGGCATTTTCAGGGGAGGGCGGTCCACAATGACGGGTTGCTCTGCTGGCCAATCTTTTGTTGAACAATTTAGCATCTCTGAATACTCTTGTTTTGCGTCAGCCAATTCAGACATAAAGGCTGCAGCACCATGAAGAAGAGGAGAGTGCACAAGTGGCCCTGCTTTCCCACCATTGAGGGCTAAGGTCTGGGATCCTTCACGAATACCAAGGTGAACCTGTCAGCCAGGGAGGGTGGCTGGCGGATGTTCCACACAGCTGGAGGCAGAAGGCTACACGCAAGCATGCGTTTCTGTAACTATCGGTTTCTAGGGCAATTTTGCTGGAAGGGGGCTGGGGTGGGGGAGAGCTCAGGATGTTCTGGGAAGAGGGAGGGCAAGATATCTATATGTTAATGGTCCTCTTGATCATAAAACAGAACAGGCTCCAAACTTTGCTGTGCCTATATATGTTTCGCCCTTAGATGAAAGGAGAGACAATCTCTATAAAAATACAAATACCTCGCAGCTATTGTAAACACTAGAAACTTCTGAGCTGCATTAGTAAAACCAAGCAGCCGATGTCTTGCACTAATGTAAACTGCTGGAACTTTAGGTTGAGGCATATATCAGCAGCAGGCATTAAGACATTTGCATCCCATCCATCTAACGGTAGAATAAACAGACCAATTAGATTTCTGACGGCTTAGTGTATACAATGTCTGCTCATTTAGTCGACCTCAGTGAGGGCTTTATCAGGTTAATCCATCCAGTTCTAGAAAATGGGAAGCCCTTTTAAGTGCTTGAAACAAGAACCCTGCTATCTCTGGGAGAGAACAAGAAGCCATGGGTTAGATGAGAGAGTTGGGATGCTGCCCTCCACCCAGGTCCCAGATGGTTGCTCTAATTCAGGCAAAGTTTCTTCTCTGTTGCTCCCTTGGCGTCCCCCCACAAGGCTGAGTTAGACCCTCTGAGATCCCATCACAGTCTGTTTCCCATGGTTTTGAATTGCTTGTGACCTTGTCTCTCCCCCCCCATAAACCACAGCTATGTAGAGGGGGACAAGGACAATGTTACCGCTGAGCTGTTGTGAGAAATGGCACTTATGAGGTGTTCACCATACTGTGTTGAATGAGAAATTACACAAAAGAATCTCTCTTTGACGTAGTGTTTGTACATCACAGAGAAACAACTACTAATGCTCACATAAAGGAAAAGTCAACATCAAATTAAGAGCTCAAAACAAAACCCAGACCAAAACCTTCTTCTAGCTTAGGCATATATATCTACCTGATACTGGTCAACGAGGTGTACTAATTGGCTTGCTAATGGATCAGTCCTCTGTGCTGAGAAAGTCAGCAACAGGACCATCATCTGGGAGCTGGTTAATAACCCAGACTCCGCCCCCCAACCCCGATGAAGTCTGATCTGCATTTACAGAGAGCCCCGATGATTCATGAACACATTATAGTTTGAGAAGTACTGCTCTACACCTCTCCACTCACTCTCCACCCAAATGACAGTGAGCCAGCCCTGGCACTCATTCTAGGAAGGCTAAATCTCCAAAATGATGCCAAGGGCCTATCGTCTTTCATAATAAAGAAACTTTGGCTACAATTTAAAATCCTTAAAATCCTCTTTTTTTTCACTTGGAATTTAAAGTCCTATTATAACACACATACCAGGAAAGCCGGTTTAGATTCTCTCTCTAGATTACCGAAGTGTCCCTAACAATCCAGTCATTACTCACATTTCATTCTGCTTTACTATGGTCCTAATTCTGGACCATCTTTTACTTATTGATGATTCTAGCCTTGACCCTCCACAGAGCAGCAGGGTTACATCCAAGAGCAGCTGTTTAAAAAAGCTGTGGAGGCTCTTCAGAGAAGAAAATGGTCCCTCCTTGTAGTTCTCAAATTCTTTTCAAAAGGAAAACTTGCTCTCCTTTTATACTTCACAAAGTCAAGTTCTTAAATAAATTCACCAGAAACTGCTTGCCATGAAATCCAAATAGAAAGATGTATCCAAATGAGGCTTGGATTTTAAAAATTTGACACCACAGTCACACAGTAAATGCTTCTTAAATCTTAGTGGGAACTTGAACATGAAATCAAGGTATGCTGTCTTCACTTCTTAAAAGAATAAAATTTCTGAAAATTTTAGGTCTCTGCATGTTTTCCTTTCTACAGTTTTGAAGGACAATGGAAGGTCAAATTTAGTCAGTCAAAGGGAACCAGGTCATTTCCTTCTGCTGATATTTCTAACCTTAATACCAATAGCTGGGATGTGGTGTCAAGCTGTAGAGCTGCCTTTGTTTCTAGCCCCAAACCTTCCATCTTTTGTCCCCAGGATATTCCCCCAAACAGCTCTAAAAGCCTGTTCTTATGCCTCTCAGCGTGTGCATGTGTGCTCATTCGTGTCCGACTCTTTGCAGCCCCATAGACTGCAGCCTGCCAGGCTCCTCTGTCCATGGAATTTTCCAAGCAAGGAATACTGGAGTGGGTTGCCATTTCCTACTCCCGGGGATCTTCCCCAAGTCTCTTGGCAGCTTCTGCATTGGCAGGTGGATTCTTTACCACTGTGCCACCTTGGAGTTAATAAACTCAAAGAAAGTGGAGTCACAGATTGTGACAACCACTTTACAATATATATGTATATCAAAACACCATGTTGCACCCCTTAAACATATACACTTTTTGTCAATAATACCTCAGTAAAGCTGTGGTGGGGGCAGGCGCAGCAGGAAGTAAGAGTCACAATGAAGACAAGCTGTAATCGCCCAGAGACAAAAGGAAATAAGTTACGGAGAACACAGTAGAAAACAAGGCTTACCTGACAATGAAATCAAATTCAGATCCTGCAAGCATCAGCACTCCCAGTAGAGTGGAAACAGCGCCGTCAAGAACAGGCGCAAACATGTGCTCCAGGGCAAGCACGGCCCTGCGGTTCTTGTCACCAATGGCTGTTAGAAAGGCCTGCGCAACGAGAGTTCGGGTGATCAGGTTCCTGGACTTCACTTAGTCAATGGCCAGCTTCGTCTTAAATGCTATAAGCCGGTTTCATTTGACTCCACTGTACCCCTCAGATCTTACTGTCTAGCTATTGGAATGTTTAATTGGGATTGTTCAACTTGGCTAAATCTAGGCTTACACGAAACTGACCTGTTAATGATAATGGATTGTATTTGGTGTTGATGTAAATCTTGAACAACAACAAAAAAGACGGAAAGCGTATTTACTTTAAATTTAAAAATGATGCCAAAACTATACAAAAATGAGCAAAATGTTCCCTTCTTTTCACTGTTATTCACCCTTGAGTTCACTCCCCATGTGAGTGATCTTATGTTATTCACATGGAAGATCTCTAGCTGTGAAAGCAACAGCATTTCTCCCGGTTTTTGGAAAGGTCAAGATCTTACGTTAAAATGGGCTTAGCACCGAGGTGCCAAGTACATATTGCCTCACGATTATACTGAGGTTAGAATTTCTGTCACTGTGTTCAGACTAATATGTTTGTAGGACATGTACGTACTATTAACGCATCACCAGAAATTCAATCAAGCCTGTTCTAAATGTGGGTGGACATGTCCCAGCTCTTCTGGGTTCTCTAGGTCTTGTAGGTCAAGGGCATTGCGGACACCAAATGGAAACCTTGTGTAGGTCTTGGCATATCACACTATTGGCTTGAGAGTATGACCCAAGACCATTTTAATGTGGGTTAGTGACTTACACCCCGCCTGTTCCCCCCAGAGGGCTGAGCCTGGCACAAGCTTGCTCCCTGAAAGGGCAGGCTGCTCTGGGATGTGATGAGAAGAGGGCCTGGAGCCCTTGCAGATGGCATATGTGTCCTGGGGAAAGACACGTCCATTAAGGGCTGCTTAATGGATGAAGAAATGAAACTACACAAAAGTGTACCAAGCTGTATTACTTTTCTCTAAAGTGGGATCTATGTAAGTGATGCTCTTTCAGAGTCAGGAGACTTTTAGGGTCAAAGGAGTTATCTTTCTCTCCTGAGAGGAAATGGCCTGGAACCATGCTGTCTGTGCTGTACTTGGGCCATGAGGCCATAAGGGCCAGAACTGAGTTGATCTTCTTGCATACAACTTATGCTACTGGAACAATGAACTGCCAGATACCCACTGATCCCTTGATGACTTTCACATACAGGATGTGGTAAGAATGCCTTGTCCTGTGTGTGGATAGTCTCCTGATGAAGACTTGGGCTAGCAGCACAAAACTGAGTTGGCTCTTGAGACTCCTTAAATTCTCAGGATTAAATCTCGCATGAGGAGTAGAGGCGTTCCTTCACTGTTTATTCAACACTGGTATGGATATTTATGTTCCTACTACCTCAGAGACCCAGGGTGCTGCAACAGTTTAAGAAAAGATACTAGCATTTACACCACAAAAATCTGATCTAGGACCACCCTTGTCTGTAATGATAGCCACCCAAAAGAGTGGTTTTTATTCACGTCAGAATAAAATGATTTGTGGATTTTTAACTCACATATAAATTTTTCTCATTTTTAAAAGAAATTATGTGTTTTCTTCTAATTTCTAAGCTCTTCTTTTTAAAAATCCCCCCTCCTTCCCAGCTCAACTGAGGAAAGTAATTTGGGTAGGTTCAAGATTTAGGGAACTGTTTCTATATTATCACCTTTTTATTATATACTAGGGGAAGAACAGGTTAACTGCAATAAAACATTCTTTCTGAAATACAAAAGTTTATAATCCCTAAGTAGCATAAATATGGCCCTGAAAGAGGACAACAGAAAGTAGGAGATACCCATGTGTAGACACACGTATGCCATGTGTTGAGCCCAATGCTAGAGACTCCAAAAGCAAGGCTAAAAATAATGTGATCCAAGTCCAGTGCTAGGTCTCCTGGCCAAGCATTCAGTATTTATTCAGTCAATAAGTATTTACTGAATGCCTATGTAAACCCAAGGTCTTAGGATATAAACACAAGTGTGGATGGAACATAATTTACACATCACTGTGGGGCTTTTAAATAATTCTCTGATAAATGTATAGGATGGACTTGTCTCATGGATTAGACGACTCTTGAAGTTTACCCTCCTTTTTCACAAGACTGGGCCCAGAGAGAGAGGGGTAAGATCCCTATGGAGAGCAACACTCATTCTTTTATGTTCCGTTGTCACGAATTTGGAGGCTGGGAGGTCGAAGGAACTGGGGTGGGGGGTGGTGCTCTGGTGGGGAGTTCATTAGCCCCAGGGTATTTCCTTAGCTGCCAATTCACCTCACCCTCAACTATGCCTGCCCACCATGCCTGTGAGTGTGGTCTCATGTTATTCCCACTTTATTACTGTGGTTTTAAAAACTGTATGTATTTGTGCACACACATACTTAATATAACATCTGTCTAGGAAGAGCTGACACCTTTAGGACCTGTGCCACAACTGACAACAGCAAATAAGCAGAATCCTTCTTGGCCCACTCGGACACACCAAGGACACTGTCTACCGCTGACACGGCCCGGCTACCTTCCACCTGTGATGGCCTGCTTCTTAGATTTCCTCAGAGGGAAAGGAGACCAGCTGAGCTGCGGCCACTCCTGGGGAATGTCCGTGCTCCCAAGCCTTTTGCTGTGATAGGTGTCAGATGTGCTCCTTGATGGTGGAGAAAATGAAAAGGTTCCCAACTTGTAAACTAAAAGAGCTTGAGGAAACAGGTCGCCTTTTCACGGCTTTCACTGAAACCATCTCCCTTACCAGAGCGACATGAACAGTGAATTCCACTCCAATGCCGACGGAAGCAATCAAGATGACCACAGGCACAGCACTCAGCTTGATTCCAATGAGGCCCATCATGCCAAAGAGCTCAACTGTCATCAAAGCCAAGACTGTCACCTTTAAAAAAACACACAGGATGAGTGGCTGGGCACAAACACACTCTGGGTGTTGCAAAAATTCTTTCCAAACTATTCCATGAGTGTGATCTATAAAGACTTATACCGATATGTACTCATTGCTGGCTACATATTTAATACAGTTTAAAACAAGGCGTTTCCTTCTGTTTTGATCTTAACCATCAGAGATCATCCTTCAACTTGTAACTGAGCTGAAACTTTTTTGGTTGCCTTGCCCTCCATCCTAAACAAAGCTGATAGGACAGGCTGAATAAATATTCTTTTATGTAGAAGTTGCTTTGCTTTTGTTTGGAGAGCCTGTGGGCTGAGTGAGGATGACTTAGGAGAGAGGGGACGTATGGTCAGCTGATGAGGGTCAGGTTACAGCCCCTTCACTCTGAAGAAATGTGGAGTCACTGGGGTGGACAAAGCAGTTAAATCCAGGGAAAAGCTTTTATTTGCCTTTCTTTCATCTGCCTTGTAAAAATTTCTAGGGAGATGGAAAGAATCCGTGAGATAGACTTTGGAGTTTTTTGGGCCAGAGAGGAGAAAATACAAATAAAACAATAAACTTTACAAGAGAAGGAGAGAATGATCTTTCCTTCTGGAGGTGGGGGACAGCAGGCAGTGAAGGGCGAGCAGGCAAGTACAATAAAAGTTCCCTTTGCTTTCTTTTAATAAGCTAATGAAAGATGGATAACATCAATTGCTTAAGTACCATGAAAACTCCTACAGACTAAACATTTACCTTTAAACATACCTGCTGTACAGACTTATGGTGCAGAAACAAGACCTGGTCTCTGTTTTTATAATTTTGGCATTTTGAAGGCTATACCACAGTTCATGGAATTTAAACACTGCCATGATTTTATTAGACTCTACACGAAACTAGCTTCAAACCTGCAAGCATTATACTCGGAGAAAGAATGCAAAAAAAAAATAGATTGGCAATACTTTATCATTTCTCCCCAAGAGTTAAAACAAATACACCACACAAAACCATCTCTAAAATGATTTATCCATACACCACCAACCAAACTTCTCTAATTATCCCTCCATTTAGAAGAATCTTCTCTATATTTGGTATGGGTATTGTAACAAAATGACACTTGAATTAAAAAAACAATTAGTTATGCTTTGAGTGTTTGTATCAATATATACCCAGCTCTATTATGGAAAGTGTGCTCAAAAACTCCCCTATCTTTACCTAAAACGTTTAGTGCTACAGGAGAGGGGATCTAAGATTAAGGCCATTAAAGACTCTACCTAAGCATGAACCTCGCCACCTCCAGTAGAATAAATACAGTATGGATGATGCAATCTATACCCTCCTCCCGAGGCCCAGACATAAACAAAACTTCCCGGCTGCAGAAAGAGCTATGCTGAAAGGAATTTGACTTCCACAAAGACCCTTAGAATAAACTCACAATGATCCCGGCCGTCCAGGGGTTCAGGAGGAAGACGGCGCACACGAGGAACGTGCAGGCCAGCACCACGCTGATGGACAGGAGGAGCCAGTGGCGGAGGCCGATGTACTGCTCCCAGAAGAGGAAGGGATAGCCGTTGGGGTAGCTGGAGAGCCCCAGGCTCGTGTAGTTATTGCAGATGGTTCTGACTTTCTCAATGGCTTCAACGAAGTCCGAGGTGTCCCGCAGGCCGTTGAGGTAGAAAGGGAACTGAGCGTATTCGATGGGCTCTGCCGCGGGGACTGCACAGAAAAGACAGCAGGGAGACGGCCCGTGGGCCAGGGGTTCCCGGCAACACCGAGACAGGCAAACAGACTCCATCCAAAGGTGGAAAAATGCAGCAAGCGTCCCACTGTTAGCCTCCCAGATGCGAGTCTCCAGATTCTCCGTAAGTGCAATGAGGAAAGAAAGAACTCAGCAAGAAAGTCCGCTCACTTTTCTTCTTTCAGTGTGAAGGACAAACAATACCAGTGATAGTCTTGGTAGTCTTAAGGTCTTTACAGTTTCAGTCTTTGGTTTAAAAAATTTTAAATGATAATCAACTTTTGATTTGGGGGGGGGGGTGGGTTGCGGGTGGAGGAGGAGACTGTGATCTGTGTATTGATTTACCCTTAGATTTTTAATCTTCTAGAAGCAGTCATTGTTTGTAATGGGTCTAAACAACTTAAGAATTCAATTGTGGTAACATTTTTTTCTGTTCAGTTGACACAAGTGAAAACACTAAGTTCAAACCATTTTACTTAATCACTTATGAGAATAAAATAACTCGAAAGTCATGCTTTACTGAGAAAAATGCTTAACTTTCTTATCCTTTTAGTGATCTTACACACTTAAACCTTCCATGCTTCTTTTTTAATGCAATGCTAAGTCTTCAGCAGCAGGGGAAGAAATCCTCACACAACAAGCATTTAGTTACTGCCGTTGTGTGTTCCAGACCCTTTGGGGTCATTCAGCTGACTTGCTAAACATGATTTGCCCTATTATAATCTCAACTATAAATTTTCATTAAGACAAGCCTTGGCTGCTTGCCACAAGGCTCTGAGGTTTAGATACAGGGAAGCACAACCCGCCTGCTCTCCAGCCATGGTCACAAAGGGACCTGTCTTCTTTCTCACGTCCATCCTCAGCCTCATACCCAAGGTATAAGCAACTAATATCTCTAACATAAATGCAAATTAAATCCATCCAGAACCACCTTTCAAAGTTGGGGCTGAGAGGTGAAAGGAAGAGGACGCTGTTGTATACAGACTTTTCTGCTCCGGTTTAAACAGCTTTGACAGAGTACAGGTGCTTGGTGGCTTATAGGAATGACTCAACTTGCCAAAAATCCCTTCAACACCAGAGTTGACAAAGTTAAGATAAACATATAATCCCCAGTGATAAAACTCTGCAACAGTAAAACAACACTCAACCTGGAGGCGTCCCCAGCTTTCACATGGAACAGCTGGCATTAAGGAGAGATGCCTGGTGGATGTTTTAGACTCAAAGGCACAAAGAGAGATTAGAGAGTCTTGTTTCTCAGTGTGATAGAGCATGAGTTGTATTCGATTACACATCCTCATCTGTCTCCCAGAGTTTTAAACTAAAAGAAATACACTGTTCTATTTACACTTTTGAACCCTAATTGGTGTCAATGGATGAGGGCTATAACTGAGCTTGGAAGTACAGGGTGCAAGGAGCCCCCAGCAGCGAGCAGGTCCAGTGGAGGGCTACTTACTTCTCAGCCTGGTTTCTGGCATGTAGTCAGCTTTGTCATGGACCCACTCGGGACGGTGAGGCCGGATGTTGGCTTGGGAGGCAGCATAAGCCACAGGGTCGTTGCTGACCCAAGCAGTCAGGTAGATGTAGAAAGCACTGGGGTTAATGATGCCGTCTGCATCCACCAGGCGCCGTTTAGTCAGCTGCAAAATGGGTAGAACAGGAGTCTTTCAGAGTGGGGGCTTGGGGTCAACACACTCCTACCTACAGAGAAGCAGAGACTGCATCAGCATTTGCAACAAAGAAGAGAATGTCTCTGTTTGCAAGTGCAGAAAATCCCATCAGAACACCTTAGGTTCCTTTTAAAATGCACTTATCAGAGAATGCAATAATCGGCATGTTTATAACACACATACACACACACACAGAGTTCGGCAGATGGCCCAGGAATTGACTGAACCAATTAAATCTGAACGCTAAAAGACTGTCTGCAGCCAAGGCAGAGAATGAACAATCTGGAGAAACATATTTATAGGAGGGGAAGGGGGAAAAAAAAACCTGGCAAGAATCCCCATACACGTCTGTGTGCAGTTAACCTCTGCTGTTAACACTGAAGGAAATGCCACCCAGTAAATGGAGGAGAGCTATAAAAATAAAACAACATCTGTATAAATTTTGCTAACACTAGCCTCCTATGACCTGTGTATTCAAAAGATGTCCATCGCCAGAAAGTAGAAGGGACGGGTGCATAATCTTGGTCTTTCTGGGAATCTTAGTCTGAGCGAGGTGGTTACATTTAGCATATGTGCCACATCCTACGAGAAAGCCAAATAAACACCATGCTCGCTCTAGAGCTGGTCTGTGGGCCTTGTATAGGCGAAAAACATCCAGAGAGAAATACACACAGACACACATGGATGTATGCATATATTTTTTCCTGTTTACTTCAGATGGTGACCTGGTTCCAATGCTTTTCATCTTTAACGAAATGAAAAACACCAGTGACAGAAGTTAATAGGGAAAGAGTAAAGGAAGAAAGTGGAGGAGAGTGAGAGAACTAAATTTCAGGGATCTGGATTCAATTAATCCACAGGATATGTAACAACTGTATGTCTTCAAGCCGTCTCTGGAATTACATAGTACAGCTCACATGGCCTCCGTGCACACAGCACGCTTTTCTCCCTCCCAGGCAGAGGAAATGATGTCTGGCGGCCTGGCCCAATCACATTTGTTCCACGGTGTCCCTGGGCCCTAAAACCAACCCAGCCCCCAGCATCCCCCTGCCATCTCTCAGACAGACTCCTCTGCCTGCATCCTTGTCAAGCCTGACAGCATGCCGCATGCGGCCATAAAGCACCGAGTTCACACTCCATAATAACTCTGAACAATGTACTTTGTAAATCTGTCACCTTTAATGCCAGCAAAAATGGGGAGACAATAAACAGAGCTGCTGGGAAGATCATTAGCATGAAGGTTTTCTGCCTGAAGGTGAAGCAAGTAAGCTACAAAGAACGGAGGGAGGAGGACCTGGGGAAGCCAGGAGTGGGGCTGGACTCCTCTGAAATGTGAAGGATCCAAATGCCCTCACCAGCATGCCCAAGAAATCAGAGGGGATATGATGGAATCCAAGTGTCACAGCCAAGAGGCAAATGCAGCTAGAGAATATGATTATCAAACAGAAACAGCTCTTGTTCTTCGGGGGTGAGCACAACAGTGAGTCCACGGAGAGTCCAAAGATCTGCATTTCCGTCTGCCTCACTCATGACAGAGCAATCTGTCTGTCCTCCTCTACCCCTCAGGCCACAGTGACCCAAAGGAATCAAACCTAACAAATATTCCCGTCCTGCTAGTAACCTCTCCTAACCCATCCATCACCCCAACTTCTATTTTTCAAATTCTGCTACCCAAATGACTCACCCTTCCAAGTCTGAATACAACCAAGACTGACATGGTGACAAGGACTAGAATTCAAAAGAGAACAGTGAAGCGCGGTATGTCTCACATCTGAAAGAATCTGCACTGCCTCAACTATACTTTGTTCTGACAACTGCTCTGAAGGTAAGTAACACACTTGTCCCCATTTGACAGATGAGCAAGGTGAGGCGCTCTGGTTTGCCTGCAGCCACTCAATTATCCAGTGGGATCAAAAGCCCCAAAGCCCTGCTCAACAACTCTCTCCGAAGCTCCCAAGGTATAAGGTGTAAAGCGAGAGTACCTGAGTGATGTCAATGGGCTTATCACGGCTGCCGGTTTGTACCAGGAGTTTGTAGGCAAGGACCCCATCATCTGATCCATTTTTGTAATTGTTTGGCATGATTTTCCCGGTTTCCCAGTCACTGTCAAATGCATCCTGAAGTCCTAGAAAAGGCAAATGTGTGTAATACATTATAACTCTTAACCAGATTGATCCTGGTCCTAATGGGGTAGGCTGAGGACAGGCGAGTGTTTGCCATCAACTCCAAGGACTCTGTATTCTGCTTATTTTTGATTTCACGTGATACTCGTGTTTCATGAATGAACTTCAGGTTGCTGATAATCACTGCTTCAATAGGCAGAAGGGAGGGAATATTCATTTCTAGGAAACAAATACACGTGTTTTAACCCCAAACTCCCCCTTTTCTCCCCCAGGTCACAAGAAAGCAAGAGAAAGCTGGGTGCGGAAGACACACAAGGCTCAAACACTGTTTTGTTACACATTAGGCACTAAGCCATGGGTTCTTCAATACAACCAGAAATTCCATTCAGAGCAGGAAAAACACATTCAAACCCCCCAACTTCAAACAGCAACTGAGTTGCTTCTCCAGCCCAGGGTGAGTGAACATGATTCTGTCAATTTGTTCCATCTGTTCGACTTGTGGAGCTAACACAAGCTGTGGGATCGGCTGCCAGGTTGTGTAAAGATCACAGCCAACACCTATTCACTCTCGACTGTTCTCTTCCTCTTTGCCACCCTTCCTTGAAGAGGGGGTGCGGAGGAGGGGGGGGAGGACGGAGCTTGTGTGCGCGTGTGTGCAGGGAAATACCTCACAGGGTAAATTTGGATCAGATTGAGAACAGGAAGCCACAGGCCAATACAAGGGGGCTCTGTGAGAACAGATGACAAACCGCAAGGCCGGGGAGGGGGAAGGAAAGAGCTTTGTGGGCTTGGGGGATGGGCGAGCCCACCACACACAGCTGCGCTTGGCCTCTGTAATCAAAACCATCATTACAGACCTGACGGTTTGGCTACAGCTGTAAAGAGATAAGCGTGTTGGAAGAGGAAACAGGGCCCTGGTGACCCGGCCTGAGGCGCTGAGCAACTGCTGGCTCGCACACAGTCTCCTCCGACACCCTCACCCCTTTCGTTCCCTGCACCCCCAAATCACCTCCCACGTAGAACTCCAGAGTCCCAGCCCCCAAGAAGCCGCGTCTTTTGAACCGGCTGCACACGCACAGGTTAGACGTGGTAAGAATGGAGGGAGGGTCTTCAGTCACTTCAAAGTCACCCCCCGCCCCCGACGCCTCCCAACACACAGAACCGGTTCCGTGTTTAGAGCTCAAAGTGGGGGTTGAAGCTGAGGGAAGAGGAAAGCACAGACCCTCTCTCGCGCTCTCTGTCTCTCTCTGTCTGATCTCTAAACCTCTGCTGTGGGCATTGTTTTCACAGGAACAATTTGGGGACGAGGCCCGCGGGCTCCGTGGTGAAAGAAGGCCCTGTCTGGGGAGAATGGAGCGGCTGCAAGGCCGGGTGGGGAGACCACCGGAACGGCCGCGCTGCCCTTGCACACAGGCTGTTTTTCATGGCGAGGCGTGCACACAGCCCTCAGTATTGAACAGATGTTATTTTATTACCTAAAGCCTTTTTTTTTTTGGTTTTTGGAAAAAAACAAACAGGAGAGAAAAAAACCACCTCTACCCCACAACCCCCCCAGAAAAGAGGCCTGTTCTGGTTTCTTCACCATAATAGAATTTTCATCACTTTGTGGCTTCCATGGCACTTTAACCCTTTCCTCTTGACCTGCTAATCCTGAGGAGCAGCTCAGGCTTATAGTGAGTGCGGGGCTGTCTGAGCATTTTACACTGATTACCTCCCATTTAATTCTTAAAACCTCATGAGTTTTTAAGCCTGCTGGTATTATTTTACAGATGAGAAAACCGAGGCTTAGGATGGTGAAGTGACGTAAGGAAAGCCACACAGCAGCTAAGTGCTGGTTAACCTCTGAAGAGGCAGCCTCTTCCAGAGTTGGCTTGAACCACAGATGCTCTGAACTGCCCTGAATGCACTGCAGTGCCCTGGACGCATCTGTTGAAGCCTCAAGAATAAGACAGCAGAGCTAACATGGGCACCAATGATATAAAGTGGCAAACAGGGGGCCCCAAAAATCTGAGTGTGGTTGTTGGATCTTTATACTCCGAAGACAACCTCGAGTGAGACAAAGAAAGAAGGATCTGATTTGGGGAGGTCCCCCTCACTGGCTATTTAGTTCAACTCATCATTGACGCTGCTGGCCCCTACTCGCCATTCACTCTACTGGGACTTCAGGATGAATGAAAAATAATCACTGACTTCACAGAAAAGCCAAGTTCTTTCATAATTAGTATATTATTTTCTGACTAATTATCAAAAACCTCAAGTAATAAGTTTTGGCCTAAGTGCACACACATTATACAATCTTGACACAAAACAAGGAACAGGAATTTGCTTTTCCCTTGGCTAACACTTCATATTCCAACACATGCACTGCAGGAAAGAACTGTGATGTTTTACTTATTTTACAGCAAAACATGAAATTTTGGCTAGAACTCTTAAAATATTTTATACCAGAAACTATTTCCTAGTGTGAAGTTTTGAGTTAATTATCCCTATTGTCAATTTTTCTTTGATACAAGAGTTTAAAAAGAAAATGTTAATCTAAATTTTATTTGTGTAATTCAGTGTGAAATATAAACAAACACCATTTGTACAATATGGTTTTATCACCAAGGTCACCTCATTTGCATATATGTTTAAAGGTGACATTTGAGATACTTTCTGTATTTTGATTATGTATTTTTATGAGTAAACCCCTCCTCCCTTAAAAAGACTACTGGAATGTTGCTAAAGACCAATGGGATGACATGGTTTTCTAATGAGGGTCCCATCACTTATAACTACCCAAAATGTTCTGAAGGAAAGCTGATTCAAGGACAACCACTTCCTTGGAGGAAATAAATGTTCAAGGACCAAATCAACCATACAAAAAGCCCGAAAAGCATCTAGGCAGCTGGTGGTCCCAGTATCTGGCGTTCTGTGTACAGAGCTCTGCTGGACCTTGGCAGAGTCAGAGGCAGAGATCTGGTCTGGCTGGGACCCAGATCAGGGGCCACGAATGGGTCTTACTTGGTCTAGATGGGTGTTGTTCACTTAGCAATGAAAACAGGATTCAAGCACACCTTTTGAAAAGATTCTCAAGTCCAAATGTTTTAGGTCTTTAAAAGGATGAAAGCATGAGGATAATTTATAATACGCTATAAAAAGGTTAGCGTTCTGCACTGCCTGGAGACAATGCCTTGCTGCCCCCTTTCCAAGCTCCGCCTAACATGCCATACTGAGCATCCAAAGGAATGGCCAAAGACACTGGAATCACTTCCACAATAACCCTTCTTCTCTCAGATACTGGCAGTGCTCCGCAGATCTCTTTGTTATTTGTGGCAAGTTATTTGCATGTCTTTGGCCAAAGCGGGGGAGGGGGGGAATGAAAAGCAGGGAATCTCTCAACTTTCTGGGTCCTCTTGATTCATTATCTGAAAAAAACCACTGCTTCCCCTACTACTGTAAAAAATAAGACCTGGAAAAAATTTAAATTAATCTCATGAGCATGTTAAAAAATAATGTTAGTGTCATGTAGTTCTCTTTGCCTTCCTCAGAAAGAGGTCAAATCTGATATACACACAAGAACAAAACTCTGGGAATATGAGTCAAAGCTAGAATCTGTATTGAACAATTTTCAGTCGAGTTCACATTGTTCACCATTTCATGCAAACTCACAGGGAAACTGGCTGCTTAATCTTTACATACAAGTGTATTGACTTAAGACCAAAAAAGGCATTTAAATCTGTGTTTAAACAAGCCTAATTAAGTGGGAAATTAAGACAATCATTTGGATAACTTCAGCCAAAAAATGTTGGGGCCATAATTATTTGGGTATTTCAGTAAGAGTATTTTTGCTTGAATTGTGTGTATAATTATCTTGATTCTCCACTTCACTTTGCATGTGTCAACACATAATAAATGAACAGATGTTCTTAGAATTACTGAATACATTCATATTCAATCAACAGGAGCAAATTTAGGCTCTTTTTTCTTTCTCTCCAGTTTACTACTATTTCCTAGAAATGTTTCTAAGGACAAGGTAAGAAGCTAAGAAAGACATTTTAAAGCAGAATTGATTATTTATGATATACTATCAGATGCGATTGAGTATTTAAATTTATTTCATATGCCAAGTCAAGAGACAGTCAAAATATGGAATTTTAAATTATATTCTCCAATGATGCAAACTACCTGTGTAGTAAGCTATGATCTGGCAGTGAGTCAGCCTAGAAATTCCATCAACACTTGAATTTCACTTCGTCACCAAACTAACCACCATTCCAAAAAAAAAGTACTAGAAGCATCCAGCTCCATATTTTATAACCTACTTTCCCATTTCCTCCTGTGTACTCATAAATTCTTACAGAAGTTTCTGAATTGGCTATTTGAATTGTCTGCATTGTTTTACAGGTAAAAACCAGATTTGGAAGCTGCCCCAGAGTCTATATAAGAATTTTAAGCAATTCTTAGAACTCAATGAAACATGTCAGTGTTACATTATAATCTAACACTTGAGTAAAGTGAACAGAGAGAACCTGTGGAAATCGAACACACTAAAGACCAAATCGTGAATGTTCACAAAGGATGAGTGCCCTCCAGCAGCATCTTACCTTGGAGCCAGTCTCTGAAGTAGTGCAGCCACATTTTGGGAAGCTGTTTATTTTCTTCCAGCATGACATACTTCACATTACTGAAACTCTTATGAAGGTCATAAAGTAAGTGCTGGATATTCGGGTAATCTGCTTTCTGAGTGACTATATACATGTTGTAGAAAGAAAAGTATTTGAACTGTGCAGCAATAAAGTCATATTCTCTAGTTTCCCGAGGCACAATGTCTGTAAGATCCAGCCCATCACGCACTCGGGTGGTCCCATAAAGGCTGACCCCCAGCAGGCCCAGGAAAAGGAAGATCACCACGACCTGCAACAGAATAAGGGGCCCGAGATCAGACCCAGAGGAACATAACCGACTCTCTCTTGACAAAGATGAGCTGTTTGGTTTATACCTCACTCTTCCCGTAATACTGCCTGGAAACAGCATGTAGGGGTTGTTTTTCCAGAGCAAAAAAACCAGAAAATCATGGTAACTGCATTTTAAAACAAGCTCACAAAGAATAAAATGTTAAAAATGCAAGGAGTCGATGTAAATTCGAAAGAAACATTTGCCACATAGAGATTCATGCCTGTAGAAGATGAGCTCATTAAAATGGCCTCCAGTTCTAAATGGGCTGACTCGTTAGGAGGCCTGAAATATATCACGTCTGAAGAAGCAATCCAATGAATTTCAAAGGCGCCTGCTTTGTTATTTTTTGAAGAACAGAGTCTTCTGTTTTGGTAATTACCTTGGCTTTTGGTTTTAGGAGGAAAGGAGCATAGTGCTTCTCAGCAAAGGATGAGAGTGTCCACCTGCTGCAGGGGGGCTCCAGGCAGTGCAGGCTGGAGTCTGAGAACTGGGAGAGCAGGTCCCTGGTGGAGCTGGCGCTCTCAGGGCTCTGGCAGCTGAGTGAGTCCTGGGCCATGGTGACGGGCTGCACGCAGATCTCGGAGCGTGGCTCGGCAGTGGTGTAGTACACGTGCGTGTGCGGGTCATACTCCGTGCGAAGCTGCACCGTGGACTGCATGGTGATCTGGGTCTCATGGGCGAAGCTGTGGCTGCTGTAGGGGGGTGGCGGGCTGTAGCGCGTGCCGTCTTGAGTCTCCGTGTAGGCCTGGGGCTCAACCTGGATCACTCTGCTGACACAGGGGCTGGAAGGGGGGAGTTATATTGCAGTGGGATACTGAAACAAGGAAACAATGCCTTCATTTCTGCCAATGACTGATACTGCCCACTCTACATAGTTCTGATTTAGGATCAAAATGTTATCACTGAACTCCACAAACGTCTAGTTTATCTATCTGGACAGAGACATGAGTAAGTCAAAGGAGGCCAGATGGATGGTTGATCCTGAATCTGGCTGACAAAAATCAAGTTACATGCTGATGAACCTCTTTAATGCAGAATTCCTTTAAAAAAAAAAAAGACTCAAAATGCAAACCACCCAAAGGGTGATGTTTTTTCCAGATGGTGGTTTTAAACCATTGTTCTGCCCTAATTCATAGAGATACAACACACTCCCAACGATCAGCAACACTGGTGTGTGATAAACAATGACCGTGTATCACCACCTCCGGGCTGTGAGGATGCTCAAGGGAGGGGAGAGCCCCCTTGACCCTGACATCCCCCTGAGGAAGCATCCTCTGTCCATCATCTCCCCTGTGTCCAGCACACTGTTAACTACACTTCCTTCCAAGTGCACAGACTAAAAAGTTCTCTAAACATTACAATTATGTTCCCAACAAATAAGGGCCAGAGCAGACAGGAAATGTACCTTGTAAAACAGCAGAAAATATCCAATCTCCTGTCCTCACGTCGATACAAATCCATGCTGAGAATTGCAGGAAAAATCAGCAGAACCATAGCAAAATTGAACACCACTACTACAGCCGCCTGGGAGGAAAAAAAAAAAATGAAGAGGTCACTAACACATCTCCTCCCAGTCAGAGGACAGCTTTGAAAAAATAAAGATGCTTTAAACAACATCCTTCTTTCACTTTCCTACTGAGGTATGTAAACCCAAAATCACTTTGCTTCTCGTCCATCACTAAGAGACCATCTGACTATATAACAGGAGGGACTCATCATTCTGATCCTTTCCGTCTCTAATAATTCCATGAGTCCATGGGGTACAAACACAGGACCTAAACTCAACTAACATTTTGGAGCAACCTAGCCAAACCAAACTGACAAAGGCAGAACAAAGAATATACTTGATATTTTACTTTAAGACAAAAAGAAACATTTTCCTCTTAGAATGTTCCTAAGAGTTCACGCAGCCCTGGTTTTACACTTAGAAATTTTATATATAAAGTGGATCGAGTATATCAAAATGTCACCTTTAAAACATGAAATAAAATTTCAAACACATCCCCTGAGGTGTTTAATAGGCACATTCCAAATAGCCTCTGGAGTAGCCTGGGGGTGTGTGTGAGCACAGTAACATAAAAGGTCAAGGAGAGTTAAGCAGAAATTCCTGTGTGTGATTCTAGTATGCAGAATAAATAAGTACAGATTCAAAAGTCACTCCATAACCTAGAATAAACATGGGGCTAGATTCTGTAGTGCTTTGGCAAGTCTCCTGCTGACCTAGTAAAAATTATACAATTGGGCTGTTAATAGGGGAAAGTCAACAGAGGACAGTTGAAAGGCTCTCCCATTCAGAAAGGCATGGAAAGAAGCAGCACGATGAAAAAATGCGAGTGGAATGCTAAGCAATCGAGAAATCATCAGAAATTTGCTTGGAAAATAAAACCTCTTACGAGGTTTTTCAAAGAACTGCTTAGTTGTAAAACCATCTCAAACTGGGTAAATGTCTCAGGGTGAGAAAAGAAAACTTGATTATAAGTGGTATGAAACAATATCAGAGAACTTTGCAAATGTCTTTGGATAGTAATTTTTGAATTTATGCTTGAGGTGAAATGCAAGCCCAAGTTTTGGAGAGATGCTTTTCAATGATTAATACTCTGTCCAGTCTACAAAACCAAAAAATAACCAAGAGTCTCCTAAAAATGACTCAATCCCTCTCTTTTTATTCTGCCTTGAAGACTCCTCATTAACTCAAAAATTATGAAACATGTTAACCGGCCACTATGATAAGGTATTTTAAAGACCTGTCTAATATGTTACAAGCAACTCACTATTTTGACTAGAGGATTAATCTAAGAGGCAAATAATTTAAAAAGTCAGGGATCCATATTAGATATGGAAGACACAAAGATAAATAAGACAAAATTTCTGTTCTCAAGGAAAGACACAGCCAGAAACAAATTACAGTTTAGGTTGATGAATGTAGTAATAAAAGCAGGCCAGAGTTCCAGAGTGGCTCAGAGGAGGGGGAACATGCAGTTGGGGGTACACATGGGGGTGGGGAGGGTGGTCAAAAAATGTTTCTTGGGAGATGGAGAAGACAAAAAAGGATTTTGGGGAAGCCAGGAAGGATGTGTGGAGGAAATTCAATAGGTGCTGTCTGAGTTTAGGAGCTTTGAAGCACTGCTAAGTTTAAAATTCTGTTAGAGTAAGAGAAAGGGGCAGGAGTGATGGGAGGTCAGGCAGCTAAGTTACACAGGATCCATTTGATTCCTGCTGCAACCAGGAGGCAGACATCAGTGCTGCTGTCATCCCTGTTACCTAATAAGCCAGTGGTGCAGAGGAAGGTCACCTACCTGAGGTTCCCATCAGACTCAGGCTTGATGTGTCTGTCTCAGGGCACAGACATGGTGATGGGGGGTTGGGGGGGGGGGAGGTAGGATTCCTGACCAATCAGAACAGAGGGAAGAATGGGTCTGATTCTCAAGGGTTTTCCAGGAAACCTCAACCTTGGGGGTTGGATCCTTTGAGCTTCTCTTTTTATTAGAGTCGTGCTTAGAATTCAGGAGTACAATACAGTAAGAACCCCTGGGCTTCTCATTTTGATTAAGTTCCTGGGGATGGGAGCAGAGACTGTGAAAAAGTTCATATACACGAACATGTATACAGGTGGCCCAGATGTTGTGGCCAGAACAACACTGATGCTTCTGCAGTGGCTGGGAGATACATCTGATACCAGCCTCAACCATCCAAGAAATTTGATGGGCATCTTGCTTGGTCTCTTTGTGGTGGAAATGGAACAATGAAAGGAGAAACCCAAGGTAGCCTCCCATCTCAACTTATTGTCCAACAGCTTATTAAATACATAAGTAGGGTATTTTCTGACAAGAAAGTAGTAGAACTCCAATATCCTCTAAAGAGCACCGAAATGGTAAAAACAAACAGCAAGAATTTCTCAATAAGAGAAGTGTCACCACTAGAGCAAAGAGCAGTTTAAGAAACTTTAGGTAAATGTGAAAAGCTGATGGGGACGATTTTATACCATCAATCAATTCTAATTGCTGTGCTTAAAGGAAATGTCCCATTCCCCTGCACAGCATCTATGGTGGCCCCACTGAGACACTTGCAGAGCAGAGAGGAACTGGCCTGCCTAGAGGGGCCCTCATCTAAACCCTCTTACCATCTGGAACAATAAGACATCCTGTTTCAGGAGTTTTCATTGAAGAAAAAATACCATTCAGTTACCAGCAAAACCCCGGTGCATGGCATTGGTTCTCAAAGAATTATAGACACTGCTTTCTGGTATAGAGGTGGCATTTGGACAGATGGTGAAGATTGACAAGGAGGTTTCTTTGGGGAAAAAAATCTATTTATTTTGACAAGGTTACAAAATTGAAAAAGCTTGACAGGGAAAATTTCTAAATGTAGGTTTATTACTGGACAGAAATGTTTTGGATATATCCCTTTAGATGCTTAAACTATAGCATCCTGAAAATACAAGTGCAAATGAATAACCAAAGTTTCAACTTAACATGGTAACTAAAGGAAAGAGAAATTATATAATGGTCAATTTCAAATGTCAGCACGTTTTAAAGGGAACCAAGCATAAAATTTCTGATGGCTACTGCAAAAATCATGGCATGCTTTTTTTCCTTACATTTTCCATCTTTTTTTTTAAAAAAAAAAAAAAACAGAGAATGAACCAGTATCACAGGAGGCCATTTTGTAATAAATGAAGATTCCTAGAAGCTGCAGATGCAATTTTCTAGATACTCCAGTACCCTGGAATAGAAGTGCAAAACCAACAGCATTCAATTCATCTCAGTAAGGTGCTTACCTTAGGAGAACTTAGCGAACTGGATTTTCTAAAAGGCGTAAGGAAAACTCATGTAGCTTTTCAGACCACCACACCATAGGATATCATTAAAGGAGAGTATGCCTTGATGAATCATCAGTTTGTACTGAGAGAACAGGAGAAATGAGAGAGAGGGACAAGAAGAAAAGAAGGAGTGTGAGGCAGCCAGAACAGAGGGAAAAGGCAGGCAGAGAGGGACAGAGGCAAGAGGGAGGGGCCCGCTGTTCAAAGACTCTAGAACGATCTCTCAGTGCCAGAATCCGCTGTATATAAGACAAGAGCAGGCTGTCAACGGGTGTTGCACACATGCATGCCTATGCAAAAGGCATCCTACAACTTCAGCTGTACCAAAAAAAATTAATAGTTAGTGGGCATCTTGTTATTTACCTTTCGTATTACTGAGCAGTTAGATATATTTTCATTTTCCTTGAACTCTGGTCCCACTTTCAGATTTAACTTTGTTCATTTATTCACTCACTACTTCTATTTTTTATATATTTATAATAAAAATGAAAAGAACCTTTTTTAGTTATTTCTCTTTTGGGGATTCTGGTGGTTATAATGATGGGTACAAAATTTTATACCAAGTATTAAACAAGTGTAGTGTCCACATCTAGTAAGATTACTAGTTGCTTAGGCCTATATAGGTAATTAGTGAAACAAGATTCGTATCTGAAGGCTAAAAAAGAGCTGAGTTTTAATAAAAATATAAATAGCAACTTAATCTATGATTTGTCAATTTCTTCTCCTGGTCACAATCCTTAGAACCTTTTGGTGATTAAAAGGAGTAAAGCAGCATGAATAAAGCTGGACGGATGTAACAAGAGTTTAAAAAGTGGCAACAAAATATTTCCTTCAAAAACCTGGCCATCTCATGAGTTACTATTGCATTGTAACAGAGAGAAAGGAAAGTCACTGCTTCTTTAATCTTTCTTAGACAACACTTGAAGCTTTAAAATTTGAATTTAACTCACAAAACCTCAATAATATCCTTGAGGAAGAACATGTCACAGACTGGTCAAGTAGCCTTCTTTATCTGCTGTGTTGACCAATTTCAGGATGTCCCATGAGTTTCGAGCAGCTGAAGAGCAATGCCCATACCGTAGCTGCATCCCCAGTTGAGGGAACTCTTCATTCTTACAACTCAGCTGGCTCCCTGGCAAAACATGTCAGAGGCCTCTAGGTGTCAAAGGGCCTGGTTTGGAAGGAGCAGAACCAAGTGGGACAAACTCGCATGAGAAAGGGAGAGGAATTCTGAGTTTTGGGGGGCAGCCTGAGAATGCGGTAGGAAACCAAAAGGAAAGAGAAGAGGGACCAGGAGAGACTGGAGGGTGAACCAAGGAAGGAAAAGTGGCAAACCGGAGACCAGGGAACTCCGCCAGGCAGAGACTGGCCAACATCTCCTCACCCGGTGAAGTATACCTCATGCTCACTTTTATGTTCTCGTCTAGCCTGGGCTACCCTGCAACCTCATCCCATGTCAGCGAGTCTGCTTTGTGCACTGGCTTTGTGTTGGGGGCTGCCTTAGGGAACTCAGGGCTTTCCTGGTGGCTCAGAAGGTAAAGAATCTGCCCGCAATGCAGGAGACCCGGGTTCAATCCCTGGGTCAGGAAGATGCCCTGGAGGAGAGCATGGCTACTCACTCCAGTATTCTTGCCTGGAGAATCCCATGGACAGAGGAGCCTGGGGGGCTACAGCCCATGGGGTCACAAAGAGTCAGACACGACTTAGTGACTAATACTTTCTCCACTTTCATTCAGGGAAATCAAGAGAGGGTGGCCAGCAGGGGAGGGCAGTCGAGCACAGAATTTAGAAGCAGGGGTGATTAAGAACTGGCTGCACCAGGGACCAATCCAAGGACTCCTGCACATCTGGAGCAGCGGCTTCTAGGCATCCCACAGAGTGGCCTTTACCATTTTAGTTTAACTCTAAAGAAAAGGGCAACTCCCTAAGGCAATAGGTTATGAGGATGCCCAGGCCTCAGGGCTTTGGAGCTACAGGGCTTGAAAGCAAAGAAGGAACCCTAGAACTTTGCCTCAAAGGGAGTGCCAGCGTCATTGCTTAAAGAAGCAACCACCCCAGAAGAGAGAGCCCCACACGCTGGCCTGCTTCTTTACTTCATGGTGGCAGGACCGTAAGCACATCAGTGGAGAAAAGGAGACCTAGGAGGCTCTCTGTGAGCACAGTGCTCGCAGCCCCGGTCCCTGGAGACGCACCTGCAGGGAGAATGCCCGCAGAGCGGGAATTGGGATCAACGCGGCCATGAAGAAGGCTGTGACGTTGCTGATGGAGGTGAGGGCCACGCTGGCTCCTGTGCGCTTGAGGCACTCCCCGGTCCTGTCCTGAGAAAGAGAAAGCACAGTGCTGGGAGCTGCAAGGTGGGGCCTCAGACCACATGTTGTCTGAACAATGAACAATTCAAGTAGGTGGCAAAACAAGAGAACCAGTATTTTACAATGCTTATGTGAGGAGACATCTCTGCCTTTCTAACACCAACACTGAAAACCTATCTATAGGCGTGTTGCTCATGGTCATTTCGACCCAAAGCACAACGCTGCAAGATAATGATTTAAGTAAAATTTTAATATGATTAAAAAGGGGCAAGGAGAAATAATAAGGTGACCAAGAAACTCACAGAAACAAATGTGCACTTTGGAACAAGTGTCCTGAGATTCTTCTAACTTACTTATTTACAGTCAGCAATGTATCTTCTGACTTGCGACTGAAATAGTTACTGGGCCAGATTGAGAAAAGGGAAAGGACAAACACTCAAGGAACACAGAGGGACTTCTGCTTTCCTCAAAGCTTTCTTCTTTTGTTTTTCTATTACCTCAAAGGGAATTCTTTTATTCTGTCCCGTTTCACTAAATGCATGCGCCAGAAGAAAGACATCATCCACACCAACGCCAAGAGCAAGAAATGGCAAAACCTGTAGTGGAAACACAGCACAGTGACATTAGACAATGCGGTCCAATTCTGGGAATCCTACAGCTACTTAAAACACTGCCACCAGCACCCCTAGTAGTTACCCAAAGGACAGCTTCCATGCACTCATGCGAAAAATTTACTTTTATCTGATAGTTAAATCCCCATATGTAGAAGTTGTAGCTCACAGCAGATCTTGTACATTACTATTTCTAAGTTTCATATACAATAATTTTTTAAGTTAATAAATGAAAAGGAACCTAACTCATTTAAAGCAGTGGTTCTCAGCGCGTGAGCCCTAGCCCAGCAGTGATAGGAGCTGGCTAGCTGCCCCCACCCTAGAAGGGCTGCATTAGAGACTCGGGATGGGGCCCAGCAGTCAGGTTGCACAAGCCCTCCAGGTGATGCTAATGAACATTCAAGATGAAGACCCACTGCTCGAATACACGATACAAATTCCACTGCTAAGCGAGGCATCCCTGACTAATCCACAAGCCCATTCAGACCTGCCCACTGTCAAGTGGTCCACTTAGAGACAGCACTCTGAGGAATGGGGCATCCAAGCGGAAAAAGACGGGAAGACCCTTTAGGTGACACGGACACGCGGGAGGCCAATGAGGCCGAGCCTGGAGAGGAGGGGAGTTTGTCAATGAACAGCGGATGGATGGCTCCTTTAGTACCTGAGTTGTTGCAGCATTAAAGGAAATCCCGATCAACGAGCACAGGCCCAGTCCTGCAGCCACTGACAGTGCAACCAAGAGGACGCCAGCCAGCCCCACGGCGCCCTGGGACTTGGAGCAGTCCCAGCGCAGCATGGTTAAACAGGCATAGGCAAGCTGCAAGCAGAACAGTTGGGGCAGGGGTTGGGGAGGGGGGTGAAGGAATGAAGGGGAATTGGAGGAGGGGGGAGGGGGGGAGACACAAAACAAAAGCCAAACATTAGAATGTGTAAAGATTCTAATGTTTTCCCCCACCCGTCACCCCAAATCAAAAGATAGAACTCACTAAATCCCAACAACAACAAAAACTTACATTACAGACATCACACGAAATGATACAAGTCAAAGATGGGCAAACTGCAAACGGTAATAAATGCTTCACATGACCACTTTTTAAACCGTTATGAAGCCGAGCTCTCACTGTCTTAGATGCACGTGTGTGTTAAGAGCAGTTAAGAAGCAGGGGCAGTCATGAAAAGGTAAAAACTGAAAAACAAAACCAACCCCCTCCTCCCCCAGAAGAAGGGAATTGACTGTTACCATCAGTAAATAGCCACTGGCCACTCGGATGACGCTGACATCAGAGAAGGACTTGAGGATGTCATCCAGGGTCGTCGTGGTAAAGGAAAGCACCTTCTGAGTGGAGTTCTGAGCAACACTCTGATGAACCACCTGTGGTCACAACGCAAGGATAAATTCCCAGATGGGACTCGAGCTGCAATGAGCTTCAAGAGCACAGACTTCTAGTGACATGTCCCCTTTGCCTAACCCCCACTACTTCTGGATGCCTTAAAAGGAGTTCTACATGATTGGTATTTGGACTTGGATTAACATGAAACCACCTGGGCGCAGGACAGTGAAGGGTATTGCTGATCAAGTGAGAATGTGGAACTGCAGTAAGCTGGTGAGCCTGTGTAACTGAAATTCACTCTGAGAGCTCTATTTACTCTGCGCCTAAGACTGCTATTCTCCTCTCCATAACTCTACAACTGATCTGCGGGTCCATCAGTTCCCCCCTAATCCAAAACAACTCATTCTTATGGGCACTCCTCCTCCCCCCTTTCATTTGCTGGCCACTTTTAAAAGGTCACATGCAGCTCAGCGGAGGTCACTGCTTGGGAAACAAAGGCCAGCTCCTGTCACATGACCTAACCAAGGGGACTGCAGCTGTGAACAGATTCTATGCCTTGCTAATGTTTTCCAGACACCTTTTCTTGCTAACCAAGTGTTTTTTTAAACTCTGTTATGCCTCAGCTCTGGGGTTCACAACTGGTTCCTCACAATGTTTCAGGGCATTGGAGTTAGAATTAGCATCACTCAGGAAGATTTTCAGTAGAAAGAAAAGGAAAAAGCTCCCATCCCACCAGATTCCCAGAATTACAACCTACTATGAAAATAAATGTGAATGCAAACAATGCTTTAAAAACATGAAAATGAAGTACTTAGTAACTAAGGGGTCTGTACTAAGATTCAAAGGGCATCAGAACACCAGCCATTTACCTCCACGTACGTCCTCTGCCAAGCCTCCAGGATGGCTGCTGCCTTGTCCTCGTTCCAGTTGATGTGCGAGACATATTCATAACCCTTGAAGTGTTCATACATTTGCTTGGGAGTCATTAACTGAAACATGGTCTGCAGAGCATGGGCACTGTGATGGGGTGGAAAAGCCACAACATGAGCAACCCCGGGGAGCAGCTCTCACTGTGCAAAATCCCCACCCAGTACCCTTGACTCACCGCAGCCATTCTGTCCTACGTGAGCACATGTTTCCATTAAAATGGGACCTGGATGGTTATTTTATTTAATAGATCGATGTACCATATTAAAGGTGTAACCTTACAAACCTTTTACAGATATACCCCCAAATTAAATTAATAGGCAATTTCCTTTCTCAGTTTCTATCCAACGAAACAGGAAGGGTAGGGGAGTAGATAGCTTGACCAGATATGCTGGGCTCAGCATTGCATGCTTGCTTGTGCAGAAATCCCAGACGACGGCTCTCTCGAGGGAGAAATCTCAGACGGAGTGACTGACACTTGACGGAGCGGAGTCCACAAGTGCACAGAGGATAATTCTCATTAGCCGTCAGTTGTTGGTCTTTCCTTTTAACAGTCTGTGACAGAGTTCAGCTCGTATCACTTAACTCCACATGGTATGACCAATCCCTCTTGCCTACTTTACATTTGCCCCAATTTTCTACGCAGTAGGTAGATCTTCTAAAACTCTACAATCACTCACTATGGTCTTGATGAACATGATAGACCTGTTTTTGCAAAGTTCCCCAGAAGGTGATTTTTGAGCTGGTCTGGTCACTAATATTTTCTAATATTCTATTACACCAGACAGCTAGCTAGGATAACAGTTAAGTATTAATGCAAAAACACTTGCAGATATCAGAAGAGACGTGGTTTCTGAGGAGAGGACAGAGAAGAGACGGCTTGGATTTTCCACGTGCTGGATTACCTGACAAGCTTCCCGGTGCTGTTCTTGACTGTGCCACCCACAATTAGTTCCTCCTGCCAGTGCATATACTTTCTGGATAATCCATGACACCCACCATTCAAAACAAGGGCCATATCAAGAGGCTAAAATAAAAAGACAGCCACATAATTACAGGAATTAGTAGGCAGGTCACATGCCTTGCTAAAATCCAGTGCATTAAGGGCTTGTTTGTTTCAGTGAGAACATTAATAACAAGGCTAATGAGAGGCGTATGGCAAATCTTACAGCAAAATTTTAGCTCTTTAAACAAACTTAATTCCACAGACCAAAAAAGTTGAGAGCAAAATCTTAAAAACAAGAGAACTAAAAATGGGGGCAAATATCAAAGTTTTTCTCCCTTCCTCTCTTGAGGAGAACGCAATGGCTGTACTTACTTTGGTTGCATTTTTGTTGGGGGCTGTGGCGGGACAGTCTGGATCAGCTGGATTGAGGCAGGGCCGGTCCATGTAACCATGACCAACTTCAGCCTTATTCAGCATTTCCTCCCAGCTGTCCACTTGATAGTTTATTTTCTTTAACTCTTCTAGGAATTCCAAAGGGTCAAAGTTTGTCCACTGCAAAGGAGGCTTACCTCTGTGAAAGAAATTAGGAGGTGAGACAATGAAAAAGAGGTTTCTAAGCCCTGAGTAAAATAACCAGACTGAATCCAGATTGCATCTGGATTGTACGATGCTTTGGGGGATACAGCTATAACTCTGGGACCCTGGAACAAAAATGAAATGCTCCTTGTCAGTATGCTGCTGTGCTGTGCTGAGTCACTCAGTCGTGTCCAACTCTTTGTGACGCTGGGACTGCAGCCCTCCAGGCTCCTTTGTCTTTGGGGATTCTCCAGACAAGAATACTGGAGTGGGTTGCCATGCCCTCCTCCAGGGGATCTTCCAGGGATGGAACCCAGGTCTCCCTGGGTTCATTGCAGGTAGATTCTTTACCATCTGAGCCACCAGGGAAGCCTAATACTGGAGTGGGTAGCCTCTCCCTTCTCCAGGGGATCTTCCCAACCCAGGAATTGAGCCGGGTCTCCTGCACTGCAGGTGGATGCTTTACCAGCTAAGCTACCAGGGAATCTTCCTTTCCAGTATGCCTATATGCAAACCTGTATCAGGAAAATAACTCATGAACGGACATGGCAAACAGAAAACTTATAAATTAACAAAGACATTAAAGAATCTTTACTTGCTTATACAGGATATTTAATACCTAAAAACAAAATTAGTCAAATGGGTGCTCCTAAGCAGAAGACTGAGACCCAAAATTAAGGGGAGAGGGAAGGTGGGGAGGAAATCACAAAGTCAAATTAGCACTTGCCAGCCTAATAAATGCTTTGTGTAAATGTCATCAATAAAAATATTTGATCTCCTTTACCTTTAATAATCCCATACTTATGAGTGCTCTCTGACAGCCCAGCAGCCAACCCCACAAGACCCCTGCTGCCTCTGCCATCACCGCCATGAAGGACACTTCCCTCCACACTCACTTTTGAATTTGTGCTGTTGACAGACCAGAAAGGCTTTTGACTGCCTGTTATGTGGTTCAAACCACACTGTAGCTGCTCAACCAGGCTGAAGTCATTATTCAGAATCTCCCAACCAGAAAACATAAAACCCCTTATTTCCCATCTAAAACTGTACACTGAAGGTCAGGGTGTGGCCACTGCAAATTGCTTTTGCAGATATGTGCAAGCTAGAAGAGAGACAATCACCCAAGCACTCACTCTTGCATAATTAACTGAAAATGTCTACATTAATTAACAATTATTCCTTAAATGATGTGGTATACATCATATTCAACTGCTAAACTGTGAAGCCTCCCTTACCATGGCCTTCAAAGATAGTAGGTTTCTCTCTTAAATGTCATTAATGTGATCCAAAGAAAGGTTAGCATTTCACTTAACAGGAAGATCTTAACCTTTAGCATGTACCCACTAATAAATTCTCTCCTTAAAAAATAAGCTAAACCTACGTAAATGCTACGTCTGCAAAACTGCAAACATTTTAAAGAGTTAAAAATCACACATACTCTGAAATAATTTGCATTTTATTTGCATATAAATAGGCTGGTAAAAGTGAATGAAATTTAATGATGCCTACAGAACTTTTTTTGAAAAGAGGGAAAACATTCTGCCCTCTCCCCCAGCTATTCACTTAAAATATGCACATGGAATTTCAATGTTTTTATTTTTTATTCAAAACTAAAATAGAATAAACAATGATAAAGTAACATCAGAAAGATTCTAGAGTTTAGAAATCACAGAGATCAGAAAATAAGATCACACACTTACAGTAGGTATGCTGTCCCAGACTGTAACTTCGCCCCTTCCCAGAAGCAGTCCAAAGGTGTAATAATTAAACAAGGGTAAAGATACTCTATTATCTGTCAAAGTTGAAAAGAACAGGCCATGCATTATGCTAATGTATACTACACTGGGCTATTTGAGAATTTTTTGCAAACAAAAAGAAAATATATACCTGATCCATGTAACCTGTTTCTGTGATAAGTTCTCCAGATTTATAACACAAATGTTCCAATTTCCACTGCCTATAAAATAAAAAACAGAGACAAATATTTCTTGTAATAAAGGAAATCTGTGCAAAATCAGAACTACAGAACGTACAGAAAGAATTCCAATTTTGATCACTTTTCAGTATTTGTCAAAATGAGCAGAGCTTTGCCAAACAGATTCAACAAGCTTACTTTAATGAATAGATAATACACAACTGTAATTAACATGTGGGGGTGTTTATGTAAATGAATGCTACCAAAGTACTTGAAAAGTCTTGTTTTCTTAAGTGCTCTCCCAATAATCTTGTTTACACCATTAACCTGCTTTTCCACATACATCAAACAACTTTCAGGCAGATAATTCAGAGTTGAATTATCAGAAATTCAAAATAGGTGGGGACTAAATTAGTGAGGTTCACCGACTGGCTGAGCAAGCTCCGGGAGTAGATGATGGACAGGGAAGCCTGTCCTGCTGCAGTCCATGGGAGAGTCGGACACAACTGAGCGACTGAACTGAACTGATAATGTACTAACATATACTGAAGTGGAGAAAATATTACTTTCTTATTGGTAGGTAATGTCCTTATTAACAGTGTTCAAAATGAATGTTTCTGCTCTTAACCACAAATGTAAACAATATTTCCAGGTAGACTGGTTTCCCACTTTACATTCTTCTATTCTTGTCCTACAGAAATTATATTAAATACCATGATCAACAATTACCTCTATTAACTATCATCTGTCTATTATTATAGAGTTTTGTTATCCCTAAAAGAGTGCTAAATAAACCCAGACCTTCTACCCAAGTGTATTAGGGAAATAAGTCCAATTTGAAAGAAGAGAAAACTAGGAAAGAATAGGGATGAGAACTCCAAGTAAAGAAAAACAGATATAAAACTCTGTCCAGACTGCTGTTTCACTGGGCTCCTTTTTCTCTCTTGTATCAGTTACCCAAAAGGACACTCTGGACTCTGCCCTCTTCCTTATGGAAACTTCCCATATATTCCAGTGCCACGTATCTCAGTGGCCCGCTGAAATGCCACCTTTCTGCTAAGCTTTCTTTGATCAGTCCCATCGAAAGTGACTCCTTCCTCTTGAACCCCAGAACAGTGCTCTCCTTGTTGGCACGAGCACCTGTAGGCGGGACTGCCTGTGTTTGCATCGTACCTGTTTCTCTGCATTGTCTATCCTCTGCCTAACTATAGGCTGTCAGCTCCTGAGAGGGCCCAACTCACCCAACCATCCATCCACCCACCACTCATCCATCTATACATATACTTACATTTTAATTCCATATAGCACACAACACATAAAATCGAGCACTAGTAGGTTCTCAACATCACTTATCAACTAACTCTTACTTACACTTGCTTGAGAAGGGCATGGCTAATGTTTCAGAAAATCCACTGGGCTTAGAGTCAGAAGAAAGGGTCTGAAACCTGGCACTACTATTTGATAACCTATTTGAACTGGGACAAATGCTTTAATTAATCAAATTCTGGTTTTTTCACCTAAAAAAAAAAAAGGAAAGGGTTGAACGAGGTATTCTTTAAAGTTAAGGTCAACGCATAAAAGTTCTCTGGTTCCACTGTTGTGTAAGATGGTAATTTCATTGTACAGATGCTCCCACCTTCTCCTTAAGAGTGTAAGGGACAAGCCCTCTTAAGACAGGGTCCCATTTTGTTAGGAATGCATTGGGCATGCTTACAGCAGCCCTGGGACACCCATTTCCAGGTTCTTTATGGGCCTCCACTTGCACGTTCTGCAAAACTGCACTGGGTGATCGCTTCCCCGACACCACTCCTTACAGACTGAGAGGGCTGTGCTGGGAAGAGTGAAGATGGGATCTCAGGTTGGAGGTTACAGTAGGAGGGACAAGAACAGATTTTGGTTTTACTTTCCACCCTTCATTCTCTCTGGACAACGAATATATCTACCCTGCTGCCTCCTCTTCTCTTCTATGAAATACAGTACTTGCCAAGCACTCACTTTAGAGGTGTTTGATGATGAGGGTGGGGTGGGGGGAGGATAAAGTTAGGTAAATGCCAACCCAGGGGTATTTTTAGCTCTAGGAGAAGATTCAGTTTAAATTCAGCAATCCAAGCAGTCAATCAGTCAAGCAACTCCAAGTGCCTGCTCTGATCTAAGGGCTGAGGTACAAGAATGGATAACATGTGGTCCCTACACTCTGATTTAAGTGTTGGGGGACAAGAATGGATAGGATGTAGTCCCTACACTCTGTTTAGATAGGTAAGAAGACTAGTGGTTTCATTCCAGAACTCTTCCTATGCTTTTACAACATCCACAGCATTGCTAAATCAGCTACGAAGTTGAAGGGTAGTATTTTGCATAGGTGTGTTAATCCACCTTATTCTGCCTACCTGTCCCCAGGAATTCATCACAGTAGTTCAAACTATTTTTTTGTTGCTGCTTTTGGTAACACACACCAACTGTTAGCATCTGTACTATATACAAAGTAATGAGAGGTAACTTCTTTCTTATTCTTTGTGAATTGACAAAAATGTAACTGGTCCAAAAATGTCTAAAATAGTGAAACATCTTTGGAATGGGTAGGCAGCCACCCAAATGGCTGTTTGAAGGACCATACTCATTTGGGTAGAGTGCCAAGATACTTACTGAAAATACATTGTAAAGTAATGTAATTCATATGTTATTAAACTCTAGAGACAAATCAAGACTTTAAAAACCATTGCACTGGAAAACTACCTGAACTAACTAACACTCCAGGTGTATTTCCAGAGCAACTTTTATTGACTAAAACAAAGGAGTCTAAAGCCAGCACGCTCTCCCCACCACCTTACCTGTTATACATATATACGTGGACCCGGCTGGCCTGGAGCGCAGAGTCCAGATGCTGTCGGAGCGCTTCTGTGGTCAGGACGTTAGCACCTTCTTCCTTGGGGGTCTGAATCATGAGTTGAGGATTAAACATAGCCTCTTCTCCAATCTTCTGGCGAGTATAATTTAATTCACGACTTACTCGTCCACCAACTGGTAAACACGTAGAGGTTTCAATTAGAACAGCAAAATCCCCAAATTCCCATTCCGTTATCTAACTAAAAGGAGCAGGATACGTAGTAAATGAGCTCTGATCATGAAAATGTATGGCTGATGTTAGAGGAGTAACACTCACTTTATTATGATTGGCAATGTTAACTCTACCAATAACAAACATATAAAAAATACTCACTAAACCTATTAACAATGGTCCTGCCTGTCACATACGCAAACCTAATGCATGCGTGCTCTGTGCACCTTCTAACTAATGCACCATATGTATAAGGGGGAGGGGAAGGAAAACTTGAGACACCTTCTCCTTGCAGACTAGACCAAATACCCCTGTTACAATTTCTTTCACTTGTATAAACAATGTGGCCCTGCAGTGCATTTCAAGATAAATGGCTTCAATTTACACTCTTCTCCTAAATAATCTGGCAAAGGTAACAAGGAAATGTTTCTCCTTGTTGGAAAAAGAAATAAGGAAAGGTGGCAAATGTGTATTTAGCACAAAACTTGCCAGGAGAAAATAAATAATGTGATTCATGTCAGATGCACAAGGGGAAATCCCAGTTGAGAGGAACCACATGGATCCGCCGTGGCTGTCTTGGGAGGCCCTGGAACCTGCTCTCTCAGACTCGCGTGTTCAGTATCCAGAAAGCATTGTCAGGTTCTGAGTCACCTGGGGGTGGGCTGCCTGTGTTCTGGAAGCTTCCCTAGTAAGTCTGAACCCCCGCCCCAGAATCTCCAGCAGGCAGTCACGGCTGGGCATGAGAAAAGCCAGCACAACAAGTAATGCTGTTGCTAAGAACTGCTTGTCTTCTTCCTCAGGTCCTCGGTTATACTTCAATTAGGGCTTTAGAACATGCCAAGCTCAGGATGCTGCAACATATGGCAGGAAGGGAGTTTCACTTCCTGACGGGGCTGTGTGTGCAGATGGGCCATGGGCATGGATGGGTGCTGTGAGAAGAAGCTCTGAAGAGGCTGCTTCGATTCAACAAGGTAAGTAAGGGCTTTGACGGAAGGCCAGCAGGGGCAGCAAACGTAAGGGAATCCTGGAGCACCCACACACTCCAGCTCCTACAGGCACTGTAAGCTGAATGTTTACTGAAAGGCAGGCCTTCAGCTATCTTTCAGAAAGAACCCTCCGGGATCACCTCAGCTTTCCCACGAGGAGAAATCCCTTTTCTTCAAGTTTAGTATTCAAGGACATAAACATTTGGTTTGAGCAAGTAAATAAGTACTGGGAACAGCGGGTTGTTTAGTTCTCTTGGCATATTTTATAAACAAGAGAGCAGGATAAAAAGCAAGTAATGCCCTCATTAGGAAAACTAGTCCAGATTTGCAGACTGGCAGGGTCATCTGTGCAGGTTCACGCAGATGGCCAAGGCCACTGCAGAACCCTGTGAGGTGAGGCTGAACACACTGTGTGTGTTCGAGAGAGAAGAGGAAGGGGGAGGGGAGGTTAAGTGGGAAGGGGTGGTTGGGAGAAGAGAGGGGGAGAGAGAGGGAGGGGAAGAGACAGAGAAATGATCAGTTGGCTATAAAAACTAAACATCTAAATAGATGCTGCAGAAAACTTTGATAAATGCCCAGGGAATTATTGAGGCCCTAGCAATCAATGCAAAGTTAAAGACAGTAGGAAAACCTAGGAAACAACTTGCAATAGAGGAAGAATTTACATAATGCCACAGGCCTTCTCAGGATGCTCCACTAAAGCTGCCTGTAGGCAGGGTCTGGCTCCTTCTGGCAGGAATCACTATGCATTATTTCAACCAATTAGCTAGTGAACTGAATTACACTCAATCCACATTCTCCAGAGATAGAAAAGCTGTTTGAGGCCAAAAAAAAAAAAAAAAAAAGCCAATTACTAGTCCAGAGGTCACTTCTGAAAAGCCACAGAGTTGCATACCAAGGAGCTCCAAACAGCCTTTTCAGAAAAAAAGCAAGCTCAGTCCCTTCCTTTTCTCTGGATATAAGACATCAATGCCCCACACATACCAATCATTTCTATTTCCACCTGCCTCCTTAAACACTGGCATAGTACCTGATTTCTCATTCTGTTTACAAACTTGTAGTACTTGCTTTACCTTTACTGAAGCTTAAAATGTCAGGTGAGTTAAAACCATGAGGTAAAAACAACATCAAAGCAGGACCACAGACATTCCACTCCCCACCCCCCAACCCCGGCCCCGGCCAATAAGCTGCCTGTAACTATAACCAATAAGGCGAAGACCTGAGGGGAGTGCACACAAAAATAAAAAGCAAATGCAAGATTCATGCTGCTAAAAACTTAAAACTCTTCTAGACTAAGCTCATAATGAATCAATTAATTTATCACAGTGGGTTTCAGAAATGATGCCATATCCTACAAGATAGGAATTCTGTTAACATCATCTTTTCAGAATTTTTAAGATGTATATTTAACACCCACATTTTAATAAAGGGGTATATGTGTCATATCTGTAGACTTAAAAACCTTTTTGCTCGTCCACCTCTTTGGTCTAGTGATAAACATGACTATTTTGCTAACGTGACAACCAGTTTCAACCAAGACTATTATCACAGGCAGATTTAGCAACTAGAGGTGAAGGACTCTGAATTCTAAAATTTCCTCAACTGGCTATGCTATGTCCTACTTTTGAGTACTGTTAAATTATTTTTCCATATTATGAGACCATATTTTACTTCATCTTACACAAACAAATACGAAGGTTTTTGAAAAACTATTCAGTAACTTTTTAAAAAGTTCAGTTGATACCCACTTGCTCTGATAGTTGTACCATAAATCACTCAGCCAGTAAACACTTGAGGGGTTCAGTGCTATGTGCCACACACTGGGGCGTGTGGCGGCTAAGACAATTCCAAGAGGCTCGCTGGCCAGTGAGGCAGACAGGCAGTACCCAAGCAAACCAATGTGGTAGCTTCCTGGCGTGACAAGTACCAAGGAGGAAATCAAGATGGTGATGCCCATGTGAGTTACTGGGTGGTGGAGAGCAGGTGAAAGGTCAATTCAGACGGAGTTGCCAGGGAAGACCTAGAAGGAAGAAACGCTGATGTTGACGTGGAAGAGCTGGGGGAACAGCATTCTGGCCAGAAGAACCAGCAACCACGAAGTCCTCAGGTTTGCCTTGCCGCAGGGAGAGAAAGAAGGCAAGAATGGCTGGAGCTTGGTGAGACCATGACCTAATCACGCGCTTGGCTGCATTAGCAGACTTGAGCTCTTTCTCGGGTGAACCGGTGTCATAAACTGCACAGCACTCACATGGTCTTACATCAGTATCCAGCCAAGGCGCTCTGGAACAAGCTACCAGAAACAAAACCCCTTTGAACAGGGCAGTTTTATGGACTTACTGACTTTTGCTCCTCTACCAAATGCCTATCCTAAAATCACAGCTCAGTGATGGTTCCCGAGATGTTCCTTGTCTTACTATCTTTGTCAGCATGCACAAGTGTGAAGCTGTGGTCTCAGGAAGCCATTTCAGGTGACTGAAATTACGGGTGTGGTATGGGGGAAATGTTTTGCTCCCTTCTCTTTATCATTGTCAAGGTCAAAGTCCTTCATTATTACTTAAAAAATAATCTCATATTTGTGCAATACTGCATAGTCATTTTTGAGTACTGAGCAGAATGACCCATAAGATCCATCATTTGTGATACAGATGTGGGGATACAACCATGTGAATGTGGTTATTACCGTGTGGTGGTTTATGAGTGTTTACCTGCTTCCCTTTGGGGGCTTTATCTCTATTTCTTAATCCTTCTACAAAGAACACATAAAATTAAGACTCTCATGCAACTTTCTGAGAAAAATATGAAAGCTATTTGACAGGCACCTGAATTAAAAATAAACTCAATGCAAGAATATTATGCGCCTCTACCATACTCTGAAGTCCTCTCATAATTTTTCCTTCTCCTAAACTCAACAGAAAAGCAACAAAAAAACAACCGAACTTTTTGAACAAGACTCAGGAAAACTGATACTGAGGATCCTGGGACACAAAATAAAATTTATATGCCTGTGGTGATTTCCATTTGCAAAGCCCTCCAACACTCATTATTTACTTATCTTTAAACATTCTGCTTACTGCTGTGCTATGCTTAGTTGCTCAGTCATGTCTAACTCTTTGTGACCCCATGGACTGTAGCCTGCCAGGCTCCTCTGTCCATGGGATTTCCCAGGCAAGAATGCTGGAGCAGGCTGCCATTTCTTCTCTGCTTAGTGCTACGTCCCCATCAAGCTGGAGCGAGGTAGATGGACAGATGATAGGAACAGAAATCAGAAGACCTGGGTTCTGAGTCCCAGCTTTGCCACTCAAGGAGCTGAAGTTTGGGATATAGTTGAGTCTCAGTAACCTTCTCTGTAATGTGGGGTGAAAATGACACTACTAACCTCATAGGATGGTGTCAAGACTGACAATTAGGTGGTTTCCCAAACCCTTAACCAGGAGCTGAGGGGGCCTCCATTCACTAGTTTGTCTATTGAAGGGCATGTATTGTCACCCATCCTTTACAGAGCAGGAAACACAGCTACAGAGTTTGGGTGACTTGCCCAAGGTTCCCAGCTGACTGCAGAGGTGGAGTCAACCTTTAACCGACTGCCCTGCAACCCTTGGGGCTTCTGTGCACCAGGCAAGGATATGAATTCAGGAGTGCCCAGTTCCACATGCTAGACCATCAACAGAGCTTATAGAATTACACAGGACGAATAATTGCTATCTTTATTTAAAGGACAGCAATGTTACCTCTCAGATATTTTACCACCACCAAGGAGATAGTTTTTTTTTCCATAGGACTCCAAGGGAAGCAGTGAACAGGCCCCATTTCCCCGTGGTCCCAGAGGGGCTGTCTTAGAGGAGCAGAGTGATGAGGGTACAGAGAACAAGCCGCTCTAAGCCTCCTGACCTACAAAGTCTACCATTTCATTTTTTGGAAATCAGAGGCTTAAGCCAGTTCTTTCGAAGAAGTGGGGTCTAAAGGATCACTCCTGCAAAAAAGTTCTTGATCAAGTTAGGCTGATCCTTCCCTCCCCCAATTCAACTAAGTGTAATTTTCCCAGGTGAAGAAGGACCATTAGACAGGTTGGAGACCCTTCTGCTCACGGGTCCATATCTCCGGGTCGGTGCCCTTCCAGTCCGTGGCAGACACCAGACGTCCGCTGTGATGTTCTGCTGGATCCTTCCTCAGCACGGCCTTTCGCACAGAGCTTAATAAACATCTGTGGCATTCATGCAAAAAGCTTTTGCCAAAAGCGTATTGTAATTCACATAGAGATGTTCTGAAGGACCAACCAAAGTGTTTTTCCCAATAAATTCCAAGTCCTTTCAGGGAGGAACTGTCCGCTGCCCACTCACCTCGGCTCACACTCAGTATGTCGGATGAATAAATGAATGAACAGCCTCAATACAGAGCCTTGGGAACAGGCAGTCATCTGTATAAGATATTAATTCTCCCCAAAGCCTCAAAAGTCAATCAGTCAAAACAAATGACCCTTTCAGCCTGAAAAGTACCCACTCAGAGTCCAATTAGGAAAATGGGGTCTGTGTATATGCAAGTGGGGCATTTGCATTTGATTAATCCCATGAATTATCTAACAGCCTCTAGACAGAATTTTTTTTCCCCCTTTAGTTGCTTCAGGTCCTCTTTTCAATCTTGTGATTGGTAATTGTGAGAATGAAAAAGTACAAATCTCTAAAAAGAGTGTAACTGTAAAATTATTAGCACCAGCTCATTTTCTAAACTGGAAAAAAATGAAGATTCAGTAATTTGGGCAATGGGCTGAAAACTTCTGGGCTGTGAGTTTCAGTCCCTCTTCCACCCATCTCTTTTATTCATGACTAGCCAAATGCTGCTTAAGCTTCTAGGCTGTTTTTTTTTTTTTTTTTTCCTCCTGGTGGGATTGTGCCCTTGGGTATTGCCATGGGAAAATGCTACAGTCATATAGCCCAAAGAGAATCTGTCTTCATGAAGAGAGCCCGGTGCCATGAAAACAGCAAAAACAAGACAAGAGCCGGAGAGACACATTGCAACGCCTCCCCGGGGACTGCGCGGGGGGACGAGGAGGGCCAAGTGCTGTGGCTGCAGCGGCTCTGAGCATGCGCCTACTACTAGCCCCCACACCAGCTGTTTGTGGTGCCATCTGTTCCCACCCGGGCTGCTTCCTCTGAATGGCTTTCCTGAAGCCGCCCGCTCGCCCTGTCGGACACGATCAGGTCAGCCCAGCGCTCTGTCCACACTGGACCTGCTGCCTGCACTGCCCCACCCCCACCCGGTATTTCTTACAGGGCCACCAATTCCCAAGATGACGCTGCGTCTGTCAGGAGGCCCATTCTTCACTGGTCACTTGCTGCTGCAGCAAATGAGGACTGCGGTCAACCCCACCTAGGAGGGGCTGAGTGAAGTCAAGCCCGCAGAGCTCAAGATATCCCTGGCTTCCAGCAGAATGTGGCAGAGTGGAGCTTGGCTGTATCTCTAAGTGCATACCTGCCCAGCTGTGAACTGTCCCAGGCCCTACAGTGATTTCCCCTGATTGCTCAAACGCTACTGCAGGCAGATGTAAACCCCAGTCCTGTCCTTCTGCGGGAGCTGAGCAAGCCCAGGAGGGTCTGACACAGAGTGGCAAGTTTCCTCAGAGGCAATGCTGGACCAGGAAGAAGAACCAGGGACCAAAGACAGCCTGTTGTTATCAAGTTCTAAGTTCTCAGTTTAAGCCCTCCTAATGTCTTCATTTAAAAAAATAAAAATACAAAGCAACTGAACAGCAACAAAACCGAACGCCTTTGCAAAGCTGCAGGCTCTCTATCTAGCATTCAGGCTGTTGCATAACATTAACCCCAGTTCCCTTCTCCCGGGCTTCTGTGAGGCTGACATCACCTCTCCGCTCTGAACAGTCTCCTTGCCATTATCCAGCCTGAGCTCCTTTTCACTGGCCTCCTACTGGAGCAGCTTGGGGTGGGGGAGACGATCTGAGTCCCCACCTTCCCACACAGGCTCCCTGGCCCGTGGAATTCCGTCTCCTGCACTGACCCTTCCCTCTTGCATCTGTGTGGGGACATGCACGTCACTGGGGGCCACTTTCACGATTGTGTTGCCATCAGGATTAGCTGGATTAGGGGCCTGATGCATAAGGACCCCCTGGTGCTGTGAGGAAGTTTCATCACTAGGTCAGCATGGTGTGAACTATATTCTGTCACCACCACCACTCCCTACAGCCACCAGCTGAAAAGTGGGGCTGGGGGGGAGGTGGCAGAAAAAAATGCTTCCAGGGCAAAACTGCCTCAACTCCTCTTAGCAATAAATTCCCTTGTGGTGCATTCCGAAGGACATGAACTATTGAAGACTGTCTCCTTTTTTAAACAAGAAACCTACCCGATTCTTTTCTAATCCATGAAGAATTTCATGGGTCTCTCAGTGGCAGTAGGTGGAATGGTGAGCATAGCTACCCTGAGACACAAGGGAACATCTCTTCCAGCCCTTTGCTAAAACCAGTCAAGCAGTTTGGTAAGAGGGAGTGTTGGAACCTCACTACATTCAAGGTGAACAAACACCTCCATGGTGGTCAATTCCCATTCTTCTAGAGATGCTTGCACTAGCTCTCCCAGGGAGGAGGGGAGGCTTCCCCATTTAATCTGAAGGAAAACACCATGGACACAAGGAGTGGATGGAATCAGGGGTGGGGCAAGCCAGGGGAAACAAGAGGATGGGGACAAAACCAAGAGCACAACTCTTAAACTCCTTTTAAAAATTTTCACCGACAGAGAAGTTTCCCTCCCTTGAAATCATTTGGCCCATTCACCAACCCAAACGTCCCATTCTGGCCGCCACCACTCATGTGGACCCTGCATGAAGTAAACTCAATTTGTAGAGAAAGTAATGGGATTTCTGCAAGTGTGTGTGAGTGTGTGCGTGTGTTTTATAGAACAGTCCTTCTTGCACAGAACCAGGCTGTTCCATCAAAGCCGTATCTGTTATATTTCTGTCTTTCTCTTCTGTTTGGTGTATTCACCAACAAGAGAAAAGGAGGTAAGCTTTGGCGGCCCTGACCTGCAGCTGGAACACAATACTTTCGCACAGCCCTGCCGACCCCTGACATAAATTTTACACCGCAGCCGGCATTTACACACTCAGCATTACCATATGTATAGCTGCTCGGTGCTAATTATGCTAATCACCTGTCTAACTCGCTGCTGCGAAAAATGGTTGTATTTAGCAGTCCAGTGCCTACCAATGCAGCTTACTGTGTGGCTGAAATGTACATTCAGACGGCCCTGAATGGCGAGATTTTTCCACATTGCTGGCTGCATTCAGGCCTCAGAAAAATTTATTCAAGTCAACTGGTTTCGGTCCGCAACAAAAAAGTTACGAGAAAAAAGTGAGTGTGTTCTTGCCCTAACATTCTGGATCTGCTTGCAAGCAAAATGATAAATCAATTGGTGTGGGAAACAAAAAGGGAGAGAGATTTCTTTTGGAAGCCATGTGAAACTGTAGCCTATTTAAAAAAAAAAAAAAAAAGAAAAAAAAAGGGTCATCCTATCCCTCAAATCTCTAGAAAGAGCAGTTAATAGATATTTAGCCCTAATCCCAATTCTCTCAAATTGCAAGCTTTGTTTGCAATTAAGCAAGGTATTAAAACATGTGCAGCTCTTTTCTGGATCATGTGTGGATTAAAATGATGGTATCATTTTTTAAAATTTATTACAACACTGTATGATTCTCAAGGGGGAAAATCAGGTAAGAGGAAAGAATGTCTTAAGTAGTTTGGGAAAACTCTTATTTTACCTTTCAAAAAGTTTCTATTTAAAAAGATACTGTGTGATACTTACGTCTATTTTGTGAGATTTTCTGGTTTCTCCACTGAAGGAGCAAAAGAAATCAAGGGAGAGAATGGGGGTGGGGAAGATGGGAGAATTCGAGAAAGAAAAAAGTGGTTGGGAAGGCAGGGAGGGAGGAGGGCAGGAGAGAATCAAAAAGCCTACATTTTCCTTAATCTCAAAGTTCCTGTTTTTATCATCAATGTTTCTTAAGGCAATTTTCTCAGATCATTCTACAGAACAGATTTATTAAATCAAGATAATATTATCATAGATTGTTTTAACAATTCCCGAAGTCCAAGCTGAAACCCCATTTCCTCCTAACTCACAAAACACTTTCCTATTAGTTTTTAAAAACCCTGAATCTAGTCACTGTAAGGACTGCTTAGTGTTTGATTATTTGGGTGTGCAGATCTGTCTAGCCATTCCAATTTCCTTGAACTGCCCAGACCACATAAGATACATTCTACTGAAGGGATGGCCGGAAGTGCTTGCTTTCTCACCTCCAAATGATCATAATTAGTAAATTATTTATTTAAGTTTAGAAATTGGGAGCAAACTGGAAGGCCATTCATTTTGCAGTGTAACCTGGGTTACCCCACCCCCACCCCGGCTACAAAACACCAGAGCAGCCTTGTGATAAATCTTAGGTTTACACACAGAAGGTGTACCAACCAGCATAAAGGGATTGTGAAAGAAGCTGGCTTCTCTTTGCAGCCAAAAATAAGGGTAAGGCTCATTCATAGTAGCTTGAGGATGCTGCTATGAAGACAATAGCTTTCTTCCTATCAGCTCACTCCACCATTCTGTTCAACTTTATATAAATTTATCTGACCCAATGAAGCAACATTATCCAAGCCACATCTTTCTCTCTTTGGCATCCCAATTCAAGTTGCTTTTCCTTACTAGTCCAAAGTATTAACTTGTCTGGGTTTTTTGTAGTTTTAAATCTTGACTATGCAGCTAAAAATACAGACGACGGGATCACTACTGTGCTCACTGCAGAAGGCTAACCCCTCTCATTCCCTCTCAATCTCCCGCTCTTCTTAAATAGGAGGTGGACCACCCTGTCTCATGGCACAGAGGAGTGTTTACATTGCAGTACTTGACTGTGTAATACATCTGGCATTTTTGGGCAGGATTCCTGAGCTAGGGGCCAGAAGCCCTTAAGCAATGATTTAAAAGGGGAAAAAAAAAAAATCACGCACATTGACTTAACAAAGCCCACTTCCAGCTCCTTTTGTTTACTTTCATATATGCTTCATCAATAACTGAAGACCATCTTGGTTGCTAAATTGGGGAAGTCTACTGTTTTTCATTTATTTTAACTATAATAGATAAAGCTTGTGCTGCGGAATGGAGGCTTGCTTCTCACTAGCCTTGCCTCCATAGCCAGTGGTGTTCTGGGACCCACATGCAGTGTGGACCATTTGGGCCTGCTCACACCTGGGTTTCTGGATTAGACATAAGGCCCTGCCTCCACATTATAAATCTCTCCAACAACAAACTTGTCACTCATTAGCAGGTACCTGACTGCCCACCACCGAGTTTCCTTAACACATGACATCTGTTTTTCCAACTATGCTCTAAGCTCCCAATACAACAAAATGGTCACAGTCTTGAAGGGACTGAGGACAGGAGGCATCTTTCTGCAAATACAACTCCTAAAACTCTCCACAACAGTCAAGCACTTCCTCAATGGCAGCATTCTACTGTTTTGAAAGGCTAGTTATTTCTGTCAAACTTAAAAGATATATGGAGAAAAAGTGAGATATTGTAGTGAAGGAAAACAACAACCCTATATCCAATTAAGAGAAAAAAAAACCTAAAAAGTATTACCATAAAGCTCCTAAATGCAGAGTTTAGAAGCAAAGAGTAATAAAAATGCTTATATTTTGAGGACCCTGATGATGACGGTGTAGTGTTTGAACCAAGGAGCTCCCTCTTTCTGGGCTGCCAGAAATGCCTTCATGAGCTGAGCTGTTTACTTTTCAGGATGTCAACTGAGATTCTCATGAGGACAGACCATCTAATGCCATGGCATCAGCCAAAATTTGGATGTGGAAACCTGTCCTCTTCCACCTCTATCCAGGCTCCAAGCTACCTTTGGTTCTGATGAGAGTCCCACCCGGGGAACACCTGAAGTGGAGGGCCTGGGCTGGAATGTCACGGTGTATGTTTCACTTACCACCTCACTATGGGGCCCAAACCTTCACACTCACATGGCACATTAAGCACAGGGGACTAGGACTTGTTTCAGAGTCCACACATCAGTGGACTCTACAGTCACCTCCAAAGCTCATTAAAATGCCATGACTCTTCAATAAGGGAAGCACATCTACTGATAAGACCCCATCAAAGAAACAGTCTTGAAACCAACCCTCATACAACCTAAGAAACCTAAAGATGCAGATGGTAGCTCTGCATCTAGTATCTCCCACAACTGATTTGAAACAATACATTTTCTAACTCCTTCCTGTCAGTTTATGATTAACCAGATTTACCACCATTTCAGATTTCACACTGGTAATTCCAGAGAGCCACTAGGGTTGGATTTGGGCAGTTTATGAATAGGTGGGAAGACAGACAGGTGGGAGGGAGAGGAGAGAGGTGAGGAGAGGAGGGGAGAAGAGCGAAGAGTTACAGGTGATGGAGAAGGGAGGAAGGAGGATGGAGAAGAGGTTCTGGGAACCGATGAGCAGCAAAGCAAATGACAGTATTTTAATAATAGAATCATTCAAGTATGGCAATTATTTAGGGAAGTCTCACATAGCTACAATTCTCTCAACCTTTTTTTCCAATATAGTGTCAAAATAATGCTGTTAAAATAGTGTATTTTGCAAAATGGCTTCTATTAAATCTAGTCTCCCTTCAAATAATTTAAACTATTTCCAAACTTGATTTAAAAGCCAAAAAAAAAAAAAAAGAGTTTAAAATAAAACACTCCCCTCTTCTCAACCAGTTGAATAGATTACTCTTCAGGAGTTAAATCTGGGCAGATTCAGTCCTACTGGTGTGAACAAAGCAGGGGCGCAGCCACATAAACAGCCTCTTCCACTGCATAACTGTGACCCCCCAATAAGAAAAGGAGGGCAGACAAGTCACAGCTCAGCCCGAGTGGACAGAGCTGCAGGGGTCATGGGGAGGTCAGCTTCGAAGGAGAAATCCCAATGAAATATAAACATGGCATTGTGGAAACCAGACAAATCTCCCATAGCTTGTCCAGCCAGCGTTAATCTCGCCATCAGCTGTGGCGCATAATCCAAACAAACTGATCTGGCGGTTCATACATCTGGAAGCTGTCATCTTCTGGAACCTCCAAGCAGCGTTCCTCATATCTGAAACACTCCATCGCCCAACCTGACCTCTAAACTTGTCAGAGGGTCAAGAGTGGCAGGCACCAAAGAGATATACAGATTCAGAGGGTCAGCTGCCATAGGAAGAAGGCATCTGAGGCTAGGTTATTTTTAAAGCACTTATTGTTGGGCATTTATTTTTTGATCATTTTTCTCCAGCTATGAAAGATATGCCACAGTTATTTCCACCTGTATGTATGTGCCCACTGTCAGAATCTAATCAATAACTATCTAAAACACATAGTCTTCATTTTAAAAGTGCCTAGGGGACCAAGGAGCAGAAAGGAGCTGTTGCCTTTTTCTTTCTCTCCTTTGTGAAATGCCAACCCCCCCAAACTGACAGCCCCAGAAACCAGAAACTGGCTGATAACCTTGTAGAGGGCAGTAAGGGCAGGGTCTGTGTACCGCCTGCCTGGCAGACGGGCTTCAGTCCCTCGTTGTTTCTTTCTGCTGCACAAGAGCACCTGGTGAAAGCGGTGTGTGACAGGAACATCTGGAGGAGAACTGCATCACCAAGAGCCCGCGTACTATGTGGGCTTCGGAAAGGAGCTGTTACTGCTGCGTGACCGAAGTCCAGCGGTACCTTTTGTTGTTCTTTGTAAAGTCACATTCATGCTAAAAACCTTCAGTCTACCGTGTTGGAAATCCAGTGAGGTCTATCTGCAACACTGAGTTACCCAAAGGAAAAGGGAAAAAAAGTATTTGAATATAACACTTCTCCCTTCTTCTATGGCCTACCCCCACCTGTTCTCAAGTTTTCATGATGTTTTTAGGTGCTACTTAATACAATTCTAAGGATAAGCAAAAATTTAAATTATTTGCATGAAAAAAGTTAGATACCTGGGTCAGTAAATACGGGGATGGGGAGGGAGAGTTATCTTAAAGCTTTTGCATTTATGGCAATGCTTTAGCAGTGTAATAAAAGCCTTCCATCTGCACAGCATTGGTCTTCTAACTGAAATCTATTACCTATTATCTAAACCACTGGTTCTCATTTGGGGCAATTTTGCAACCCCCACCCCATTTGACAATGAATAGAAACACAATGATCACATCCAGGAGAGCGCTACCAGCATCTAGGGGGTAAAATCCAAGGATACTACTAAACATCCTACAGTGCACAGCACAGCTCCCACAACAGAGAATCATCCAGCCCCAAACGTCAGTAGTGAGAAACCTTGTTCTAAACTGAAAAGGTGAAGCTCAATGATCTCCTCTAACTGCCTAAGTTAGAGCCAAAAGCAGCCAAGAACACTGAAGGCTTATGCTAGCAACTACAAACTCTAGAGCACTTAGAAATATCAAGCAAGCATTTTAAAAAAAAGTCCATTTCCATTTGCCTTAAAAAAAAAATTAAGTTATAATTTGTGTCCTCCTCTTTTGATGCTGGCCTCCAGAGATGTTAATAACCAAACATAAGACAATGTGGATTCATTTCAAGGCTGTTATCTTTTGCAGTAAAGGAGGCAATGTTAAGAGAAAAAAACCAAAAAGCTCAAAAAGATAAATGAATGCTCTGTCACTGGAGAATCATGACAACAAACGCATGTCTTAGAGAGGGTTGGAGTGGAGGGGTAGGTAGATACTAAGTGAGACAGAAGGATAAAAGCACTAAGCAAAAATGAAGACTCAATAGAGAAATGGGCAAGATTAAAAAGAAAGCATTTCCCTTCTGTGAGATCCAGGGGACGCTCTCTGGTACCAGGGAGGGAGCTGGAGGCCAAATACACTAGTGTAAACCTTGAGGCAGGCAAAGAATGGCTAAAGAAAGATCTGGCAAGTCCCAGCTGACACCATCCGCCAAACACCCTGCACACATCAGAGACCCTCCTGCTACATAGCTGGACCTTCCAAGACACAAGGTGTCCCACCTCAAACCTGCTGTCCCAACCAAAGGGAAGCACTGGGAGTTCTCCCAGAGGCCACACCCCTGTCCTCTGAGCCTTTGTCCACGCTGTTCCTTTGACCTGGAATGCCCCACCACCAGCCCTGCCCCTGACCGACCCTGACTCAGGCTCCCTTCCTCCCGGCTGTCCCACAAGGTGCCCCAGCCATCCAGCCACTGGTCCGTGTGTCTGCTGGGTGGAAGTCCCCTGAGGGCAGGGATGACGGTCTTTCACTAACATCTCTCTGGAGCTTCAGGCAGTACCTGACACAGAGCAGTCACTGAGAACGGAATGAGTATTTTTATTTTTAAGTAACACTCTCTCCCTGACCTTGCTGCCACTGGCTGGTGTTACTGAAACATACCACATATTATTTCATCCACCCTCAGGACTCCATTCACAAGCAATGTAGATTTGAAATTTTTTTTTACTTGCAAATACTATAACCCTAAGACCCAAGCTAGCACCTAATGTATATTGACAGTTTCTTTAAAAGCAATCATTGTATGAAGACTGTAACTACAGAATCAAAGAATTCTTATCACCAATGCCATAAAAAACATCTTCCTTATCTAGCTTATATTGGCTGCACATTGTGGCCAATGTATTCAAACCGTCTTTATAAAGCCATGTTTCCCCAGCACGTTAAACAAAACATGAAAGCCAAATCAAAGATACAGCCTATCAAGTGGATCCCTTTAATTTGCTGCCTATATTAAAAAGATAACATTATTTTGGCAGATACATAGATACTTGTAGTAAGTCTATGTGTGTACACAGATATAAAGGCAAGTGAGGATATTAATACACTATAAATCAATCTTATCTAGATATGAATGTACCTGTGTACAGATATATAGTTGCCTTTGCATATATATGCACGTCAATTTTTATCAACAAAAGAAATGACATTTTCCAAATTGTCCCTCAGCACTCTCTCCCCTTGAAATTCTTATGCTTTCCTTTCTTCTATTGCTTTTTAACTAAGAAAATATGCAACCTCCATTCTCTTGGTTTCTTTAGTGTAGCAAGCACCCTTGTTTATGCCCAGAATATCTGCAGTCTCTATTAAGAAATGACTATCTAACAGATTTCTTTGCTGATAGTGATGAAAAATGTACCTAAGACACTAAAGTGCAAATTAACCTACATTCCAAGTTACTTCTCATTTTACTCTACTAAAGTTTAGGATAGCAGAGGATTCTTACCCTGAAAAGCAAATAATTCCATTATTTGCTGTTGACAGAAACACTTAAGCTCACTATGTCACAAACAAGACTTCCTCATTGTTACCTCTACTTTGAATTTAAATTAAAATTATAAAATGGTATGGTGGCCTCCTTGGTTGGGTTTATTTACACTTTTGAAACTGTTACTTCTTCTACAGGGGAAGAATCGAGTATGGAATGAAGGAATGGCAAATCAAGGTCAAGGCAACAGAAGACCAGGCTGACTGAAGTCACCAGTAGGAAGAGTGGACATGGAGACAGAGGATCCATAATTTCTCACTTAAATAGGACAATAATTCAATCATCTAGTAAAAAAAAAAGTTACAAAGGCTATCAGGTTATAAAAATAAAGATAATAATAGATAGCTACTTTACTGAGTGGTAAGGCACGGGATAATATAAATGGTAAGGGTAGTTGTTTAACAAGTGATAGTATGGAGAATCTGGCCAAAGAATCAGTGAGCCACGCTGAAACTGCCAAAACAGAATGGGAAGGAAAAAAGCTCAGAGGACCAAAGTAGGCACAGAGTCTTATCTCAGGTGTGTCCTTCCCCAGGACTCTATCACTAAGCTAGAGCCCCAGTATGTTTCTCCTCCCAGGACTTGAAATGAGTTATGTAATGCACAAACATAGTTGCTTCTAAAAATATTTATACAATGTTATGCAAATAAGTGGGGGCTTCCCTGGTGGCTCAGATGGTAAAGAATCTGCCTGTAATGCAGGAGACCTGGGTTTGATCCCTGGGTTGGGAAGATGCCCTGGAGAAGGGAGTGGCTACCCACTCCAGTATTCTTGCCTGGAGAATTCCATGGACAGAGGAGCCTGGCAGGCTACAGTCCATGAGGTCACAAAGAGTTGGGACACGATTGAGCTGAACTAACACACACAAATAAGTTAACGTTAGTTGTCTACAAACTGATTAAAAATCTACTGGCAAGACATGCTCAAAACAACAAGATATGGTCTTTTGTCATCATCATTGACACCCAACAAGTTTGTTGGTCCAAGTAGCAGAAAGGGAAATTTACTCATCTCTTGCTCTGCCCTAGAATCTAGGGAAGCGCCCCACAGTCTTAGCCAATCACGTCATTTCTGAATGGTCCAGGGCCCGGATGAGCTACTGCACTCTATCCCTGCCACACAGGCGGCCTCCCACTGCTGCTGTCCACTCAGCTTGGGTCTTTGTTTGACCCCTTTTCTGAGCTTCTGCTTAGAACTCCCTCCCTCCTCTGCTCTAGGTTGCCCTAATTTGCCTCACTACCTCCATGGAAGGTTTTTTCTTTTGCCATTTAACTTTCAAATTTAATGCAAGTCTGACATTCAACTCTAATAGTGTTAAGTGTGTGATTTTGTGCACAGGGGGTGTCTCACATCTTCAGTGTCCCTTTCAGAGCCCAGCACCGTGTGAGGACCATTATAGATGCACAGTAAACTTGCTGTTAAGACAATATATGTGCTTAATAAAACCCTTCTTTTATCTACTAATGACAATGAGGCGCTGAGTTGAGGTAAATTACCCCATGGATTCAATCCAAAGAACACTGTTGTATTAATTACCAAGCTACTTAAGGCAAGAATGTTTTCTGGTCTTAATTATTTGGACTATTATTTTAATTGTCACTTCTCAACTAAAGACTCCACCATATGCTTGCAAAACACTCAAAGCTGAATCTTCACAAACAAGGCAAGATTTAATATTCTCCAAGGCTAGGTCTCCAAGACTATTCTGAAGAGGAATCAATTAGGCAATTATGCATGTACTCTTAGGCTTCCACGTTTTGTCTTAGATATCACTAGGAATGCCTCAGATATTCCGGTTTGAAGTATCTACATAACTACCTCAACCCATCTCTCCCACCTTATTGTAAGAGATTCCCTACGTAGTGTTCAGGGGTTAAAAGTTTCCAAACACCAACAATGTTACGTTCCAAAAAGAAAAAATAAAACAACAGAAAACAAAAACAACTCCCTTCCCTCCCCGCCCCCCGCCCCAAACAAAAACCCTGAATCAGAGAGATTTACAAAAAGAATGTAAAATGTTTCCGTCGGCGGTGGCGGCGTAAGTCTCTGTGTGTGATCTATTTTAAATTTACAACCACTTGGAAAAAAAAAAAAAAGACTTCAAGAACCCCCAAATTGAGGAATGTGGATAAAAGACTGGCAGAACCCTTGGAGAGCTCCCATGGCCCCTCCCTCCAAACCCGCGTTCTTAAAACACATTTTTTTTTAAATTCTCTCAGCCTGCAAAACACTGCTTTCTCCCAGAATAATTTCATTTTAAAAGCCCCCACCCGCGAGGAAACATTAATCTACTTTGCAAACAAGCGTTCCAGTCTGTGCTTTACTGTTTTTTTTCAACTCCTTTTCCCCCACCCCCCCTTTTTTGTACCTTGAGACAAATGTTTTTTTTCCCCAAGAGTTGAAAGCTGTCCAAAAACAGGACCACACACGCCGCCGCCTCCGCAGGTCCGCGTTGCTCCCGCCCCCCGCCTTCCGCGCGGCGGCCGCGGCCGCCGGGGGCGCGCACACTCCCTCCAGCCGGAGGGGTGGCCTCTCTCTGCCCCCACCCTCCTTTCTCTTTGGACGCCGTGGGTGGGGGTGGGGGAGGGAAGGAAGCTGAGGACGCGAGCAGGGAGCGCAGACGCCTTCCTCTGGCCGCGTCTGGGCGCGCGGCGGAGGCGAGCGGCGGTGGCGCTGGACCTGGGGGCCCCCCGGCCGAGTGGAGTGGTCTGTCCCGCGGAGGGGCCCCGTGCGCCCCCGCCGGCCCGCCCTCGCCACTCTCTCCCACAACACCTCGCAAAGCGCAGCTCCCCGAGTAGATTACAGCGCGGCCTTTGTCGGGCGGGCCTGGCTCCTGGCCAGGCGCCCAAACAATAAACAATTCCCCCTGGTGCGGGCAGGGGGTTTTCGCTCTTCACAGAAAGGATCTAGGTGTATGCTGGCAAATATCTTTATCAATTGGAAGGAAGGGAAGGGGGCCCGGGTTGGGGGGACGGGAGGGCGCCGCGGCGGGCGCGGAGTTTCTTACCTTCCACCCACAGCTCCTCCACGTTGGTCTCGAGATTAGCTGCCTTTAATCCCACAGCGAAGGCCCCAAATATGAGGAGGCCTACAACCAAGAACTTGCCGCAGTTTTTTTGAATGTAACAACCCAGTTTAAATAAGAGTCTTTGAAACTTCGCTCTCAGCCACAGCGGCGCTTTCCGGCCAGTAGCTTTCCCCTGAGGATGAAGCAGAAGGGAGGAGTGAGCGCCCGGGAGTCGCGGGCCGCGCGTCCACGCCCGCTTGCGCGCACCCGTCCGGCATCCCGCGACGGCATTGCGGGGGGGTGGGGGGTGCCCTGCGGGCTGGAACCCAGGTCAGCCAGAGCAAACGCGAGCGGCGTGGGTGGGTTGGGGGGGGGGGGGCTGGTCATAAATCAAAGTCAGGCTGCAGCGTGGGAGCTGCACCTCGGCCACAGCAGGGGCGCCCCCACGCGCAGCCTGCGTAGCGTCCCCGAGTGACCTGAAGGTCTGGGAAGGGGGACTTTGGGAACAAGAAGAAGCCGAGGCAGTAAGGAGAGACACCATTCGATACAGGAAATATTCACACCGGTTCGGGAAGGGAGGGGCTGCGTAATCCCTGCGAGGGAGCCCATTTAAGAACAAGTAAACCACTGCGCCCTTGCCCGCAAGTTCTGCCCCAGCCTTCACCCTTTTCGGGGTGCTCCGCCGAGGGCAGGGACTGGGTACAAGAGCGCTTTGGGAACAATGTATGGGGGGCTCCCCCATTCTGATTCCCCCGCCCGACTTGGTAGTAAATTGAAATCCACGTGGTGAGCGTGGGCGCCGGAGCTCACTCGCGATGCATTTCCATGGCGTTGGGAGACGCCGTGTGAGCTGAATTAGGAAATGGGGCAGCCATCTGCAACTTACGACAATATTTGTGATCGGAAGAGGGCAGCCACATGGATCTTTCCCTCCTCTCCCTTCCCTTCTGGTTAAACGCGAAAAGCAGCCGAGTGCTCAGGGGGCGAGCCCAGGCCGACGCAGTCGGGGGTCCTGGCTGGGTGCTGGCTGTTCCCGGCGGCGGCGTTTCCCCGGCGCTGGCCGCAGCCCCGGCGGGCCCCTGTCTGGGTGCTTGCCTTCCCCAGATTCCACACATTTCAGCGAACCTCGTAAACACAATGAACTCGGCCGTTCCGCAGACCCGCACCGCGAATTTAAGGTGGCAATTTGTTTACAACTTCCCTTTCCCGGCAGACTCTGAGATGAAGTGACTCAAAAATTGGAAAAGAAGAGGGGAGATGCCCTTTTCCGAGGATAATTTTTAAGGGAGCAGAGATTTCATGCTCAACAAAAGCAAAACCGGCTGCCAAAAAAGGAAACCACCTTTATTTCGGTTCCCTCCTCCCCCCCTCCTCTCTCCGCCTCTCTCCACTCCGCCTCCCCCTCCAAGATGTTAAGAAATGTGGCAGTATTACAGGGGTTTAGGCTGCAAATAGGGGCAGGGGCGCAGGAGGAGGGGGCTTAGGGGCATCGGGCAGTGCCGCGCTGCGGCGGCTCTTGAGGTGGTCCACTGTGGACCGCTTTCCAGTGTTCCGGAAAAGGCACGCTGGGGAGGGCGCGTACGTACACACACACACACACACACACACACACACACAATCTCCACCCCCTGCAGACCTCCGACAGCCCTTTCCTCCTAGGACCGGAGGGAGGGTTTGAATTTTTCAATCCCCACTTGTCTTTTTTCCCCCCTTGGAGGTGTGTGTGTGTGTGTGTGTGTGTGTGTGTGTGTGTGGCGGGGACGATTCCAAAGAGGAAGAGGAGGGAAGAGAGAGTGGGAGGAGAGGAGAGACTGAAATGCACCTTGGAAATCTGCTCCAGAGCGAAGGCGGCGTCGCAGTAGCTGGGCCGGTGCAGATAGTCCCAGTCCGGCACGGCGTTGCGGCGCAGTCCCCCGGTCCGCCTGCGCCTCCCGCCACCGGCCGGCCGGCCCGGGGCCCCGCTGCAGCTGCCGCCGCCGCCGCGGTCCTGGAGCTCGGCGGCGTTACCAGCCGAAGCCATGTTGCCGCCGCCGCCGCGGGAACCGAGGCTTCCCGGGCGGCCCGGCGCGCTCCTGCCGCCGCTGCGGGCTCCCGGCGCGCCCTGGCGCTCGGCTAGCGAGGACGCTGCTGGCCGCCGGCTGTTCGGGCTGGGGCTCCGGTTGACAGACCTGCTGCTGCCGCTGCTGCTGCTCACACAGCGGGTGATGCTGCCGCTGCGGCCGCGGCCGCTGCCGGAGAGTCAGACCCTGCGCCTTCCATTGCCACATTGCGCGGGGGTCCCGAGGTCTCTGCGGCTGCCGCTGCCCACATCCAGTTCTCCGGAAGGCGAGAGCCGGCGCGTGGAGCCAGCCTATCCTTCGGTCGCTCGCGCGGCGCTCCTGGCTGTCCCCAACTCCCCCTACCGCCTCCCGCCCCGCGCCGCGACCCCTTCACTGCAGAAAGCGCCAGCAAATCCCCGCCGCTCCCGCCGGCCTCGCTGACTCTCTCGGCGTCTCACGGGTCGCCCGAGCGGCCGTGGAGGGTAAAGGCAGAGCCACCGCCGCGGGGTCCGTGGGCGCCCGGCGGGTCTCAGCGCTGTCGGGCCGGGGCAGCCGCCGCCGCCGCTGCAGTTGCGGCGGTTGTAGCTGGCGGTGGCGGCTCCTGAAGCTGCTGCTCGGGCTGCTCGCGCTCTGGCTGCTGGCTTCTCGGTGGCTGCTTGGTCCCGGACTCTGCTTTCTTGTGCTCCTCGCTGACCCGCTGGACCATTCTGCCCCAGTGCAGCGCGCCTCTCTCGCTCCCGGGACCTGGGGACTCCGCTCTGTGTGTGTGCAGCGGGCAGCGGCCGCAGCAGCTCCTTGATTCAATAGATGAGATGGAAGAAGAAAAAAAAGAACTCTCTCCATTTGGAGAAAGAGGAGGAGGAGGGGAGGGGGTGGAGGGGGAGAGAGCGAGCGAAAGAGAAAAAGGCTGGAGCTCCCGCCCCCGGGGCTGTCAGATGGCTTGGGTTTCTGCAACGCGATTGGCTCGCGGAGGGCAGAAATTACTCAGCAAACATGACTATTATTAGCTGCTTAGCAACAGCTCACCAAAGTAGAGAGACCACCCAGGTAGGCAACCCCAGTGTGTGCATCCCGGGCTTCGGGGGGAGCCTCCGAGAGCGCCAACCTTCTCGCATGCAATACTTCCATTAAGGAATGCTCCCCCTCCCTCTCTTTCTTATTCCTTTTCTTTTCAACAGTGTCTTCTTTTTGTAAGATGCTTTGCTCGCGCGCTCGCGCGCGCGCACACACACACACACACACACACACACACATACACGAGTATTTGCCTCGCGATAGACACGAGGGAAAATGTAATATTTTTTTAAGCGCTTAAACAATTTCAGAAATTTCTTCAAAGAAAACCCTTTCAGAGGCACCTTGGCCTCAAGCTGCAGCAAATACTGGGAGGTCCAGCTTGAATTCCCAGGCCTGCACCAATAATGACAGGGTGGTGGATAGTGCGCCAGTGTGTGCCAGATTTTTTTTTTTTTCCTTCTCTCTTTTCTTTTATAACCAAAGAGAAGACTTGGGCTCTCGCAGGGAACAACGCCTCGCATTAAGATAAACAAAATGGAAAGTTAAAGAGGAGAGTAAGGACGTTGGGGAAAGCCACCCTTTCTTAAAATTCGCTCCCCCCCCCCCCGTTTTCCCTCTCTAAACCCCACGGCAGCACAGTCCAGGTTTGAAGGAGTCAGTGTTTTATAAACGTGGAATCCAGACACAGAAGCAGTCTCGTGGAGGCAGAGGCGTTTTATTTGAATCTTTAATGCGACGTTTGTAGAGGAGAAACAACAGAATCCTTTTAACAACCGGAGAAATAGAAATGTTTTCTTTAGAAAGAGAGAAAAGCTTTCCTATTTTTGGATTCATTTGGACCCTCCCCCCTTTTCATTAACCACAAGTCCCTTTTTATTTAAAATCTTTTAAACCTTTCCCCCCAAACTGGTACGCATCCTGTTATATTTAATAGTAGCGTGACATAAAGGAGAATAAAGGCTTTGATGCTGGATTCATTTGAAACAAATTGTGCGCCGATTGCGAGGACCTGTCCGGACACTGCAGCCAGTGTCACCGAGACATCAGGGGGATTCGCTTCCCGTTGGGGCAGAAAACCTGCCAGTCTGAGGTGGATCCTGGGGTCAGAGACAAATTAAACTGCCTACACGGCTCCGATTTTTATTAAAAAAAAAATTTTTTTTTTGGAGAGTATTTTTCTTTTGCAAGTTAAGTTCCTCTCCGAGATAGAGACCAGACCCACAAACTCTCTATTCTGTCTCACTTTAGTATTTGGTTCCCCTCACCGCCACTTTTTTTTTTCTTTTTTAAAAACAGTATTGAACTGCAGAGGCACTCCCTGCAGCAAGTAGCCGATTGAAGCCGTGAAATGGGGCAGTGTGGCTTTAAGATGCACACGGTGTGTGTTCATTGAAAAAAAAAAAAAAAACAGAAAGAAAAGGAAAGGAAAGGAAAGAAAGAAACCCAGATGGAGGGAAAGGGGGAGGAGCGGGGGAGAAGGCGGAGCCCACGCGACCACGTGACCTAAGGCCCAGTCGGCGCGCGCTCCAAGGGCCCGGAGGCCTATTACGCGCGCGCGTGTCCGAGCGCGCCCGCTAGCGCGCGCGCCGAGCTCCGGACTCCCCACTCCTGCGCAACCCCGGTCAAGCAGGTAGGGAACTGGATGCGCTCGGCTAGCGCCAGGCGGGCTCCAAGTCTCCAGCGCTGGCTCCCGGGAGCCCAAGGGAGGCGCACGCCCCACCGGCGCGGACGGACGTGCCGGACGCGCCGTAGTACATTCCTGAAGGCGGTCCGGCCCCCTTATGTCGTCCAATGCCTGCGCGGCCTCCTCGTGGTCGGCCAATAGCTTATCGCTCGGGTCCCTTCCCATTCAGCGGCCCCGTCCCGAAAGGAACTGCAGCCGGGCGCGCCGGCCACCCGGGCGGCCCACGCGGCTCCCGCAGGGGGCTAGTCGGCCAGCCCTCCCCGCCGCCTTACTTCCTCTTCGGCGGCTCCCCCCTCCCTCCTTCTTTCAATCTCCCCTTTCCTTTCTCCTTCCTCTTTCACCCTCCCTTTTTTTTCTCCCCCTCCCTACCAGCCTCACCACCTTCCCTCTATAGCCTTTTCTCCTTCCTGGTTTCACTGGGAGGCCCTGCCCTCTGAATCCCAGACTGGCGAAACGCGTGCGGTACCCTGGACTGGATGGAGTGTCCTGCAGAATTAAGAGACAAAGAGTGTAGAAGTGTCTGAGATCGGGAGGAGGACCTGAGTACCCGACCAGCGCGTAAATTCAAAACTTAAAACTCCGAAGGAGCACGTGATTTTGTGCGCGGCTCTAGGAAGGGTTGCGAAAATTCAGAAAAGACAAGCAGCGTGCATTTCAAATGACAGTACATTAATAAATATAAGATCGCAGGAATAATGGGCTCGACCGAGAGCAAGCTTAATCTTTGAGCAATACCCTGGTCTTTATTATGTTTGGTAAATAGCATATCGGGACACGTGATATATTATTCTGGGTTTTTTCACTGAATGGTTCTACTGACGTTTCAAGTCAAACCGTTTTGTATGTGCCGCTGGAAGTTAATTTTTAAAGGTTTTGGGGTGGTACCCCTAAAAAGACATGTCAGTCTTATATTCGAGGTTTGCTGTGTGGCAAAGGTAACCATGTAAGCTATAGGCAGGGTGCTATGTTTTTCTTTACGAAATTCTTTACAATGTTTTAGACCAAAACATTAGTTTTTCTTTTATTGCAATTTCAGTGTAGATTATGGAATTCTAAAATGAAATGATAAGCTATGCACACATAACGATTTCCTATTACTCTCCACGCAGCTACATGTACACCATTTCGATGACCAAACCCTTTTCACTCGGGCTCATTTCCCTGGGTTTGACTTAATTCCTAAACGTTCTGAACACTGATCTCTGGCGTTTTCAGCTCCCTTAGCCCCCTCACCTGCTGTTTGATAGGTTAACTTTTCAGTATCTCAGACAATAGTCTCGGCCTGTAAATTCTACCATGGGTTCCAGGACAGCAGTCCCCAGCCTGGGCTCTAACAAGCTCTATCTTAATCTCCCCACCCCCACTGGCCGCTTCCCCTGTGGCCTGCTTTTTTCATACACGGAGATGAATTACTTTGAGGATCTAATTGGCCTTGTTTCTGTAACGTTTTAAGAAAGGAAGAAGAGCCAGTGTAAAAGCCTGCTCGACTTGGGTGGTCAGGGTTGAGGCTGCCCCCAATTTGCCTCATTGCTGATGCATGTGAGTTCGACATTCCCAGCGATAATGTTGTTCCTAATCAATCTGCCCTTATTTACATTTGTAAGCATTGTCGGCTTTAATATGCATGCCCTGTGCAGGGCACCGCTGCGCCACACCGGGTTTGTTAACTTCAACCAGGATTCTCCAGACCTGAGAGGAGGCTGACAGGAGGAGCCAGGGCTGCAAAGGTGTCTGCTGGGAAAAATCTCTTTAGTGGCCTTTCTGCACTGAACAAGTGAGACGCCTGGTGCCTTTTCAACCAGCAGGAGTTGCTGGCCCTCTTTCTTGACTGTCCCGTTTTCCCTTCCAAGTAAAGTCCATCTCAGTGCATCAATTGTCATTTTGGTCTCCCTGTCATGATCCAAGACTTCATTGGAATTTGTACTTTTCAAAACACATTCCTTAGACTCTTCAACTATGATTCCTTCATATCTTTTCTCTACTCCAGTATTCAAATAACCATGGTCACACCACACACATCTCAAAAATGACATCTGATTATCCCAATGATGACATTGAAATAAAACATCTGCCCTTTGTGTTTGGACATTCCAGTGATAAGAAACTGTGGGAGCTGCACTTGGTGGAGTAATGAGAAACCATGCTGGAACTTGACTTTTCACTGGTTTCTCAGATCCAACTAATTAGGTCTTTAAAATCTAATGTAATTTAGCTAATATCTGCAGAATACAAATGAATGGAGGAGTAGATGTATTCTAGTAATTTGACCTTTGGGCCATGTTATAATTTTTTCTACTGAGCTTAATACTCTTCTCCACAAATGCAAAGAATTGCAAACATTACATTAAGTCCCACAAGTATTCCTGTGGAGAGGCTGCGATGGGGAGAGAATTGGGGATTTAAAGTGATATTCTATTTGTGGATGGAGAGCCCAGGGTTCTGGATGTGAGTGATGGACCAGAACCTGAGCAGTTCAAAGCAAGTAACTTGGATAAGAGTTGACTCAATTCAAGCCATTTTTAGGCTCCCTGAGAATGCCTTATTATTTCCTCATTGGCAGCTTTTATATTTGCTTAAAGGTGATGGTAGAAAATGAGTCTAAAAGGGGGAGGGAAAAAACCAATTCAGCAGCCCAGAATGTAACCCCCTTAAGTATGACTCCCCTCCCCTTCTCCCTTCAACCTTCTGTTTCCTCCTGTATTCCCCCCTCCCCAGAACTGGAGGAAAGGGAACAGCTCTAGCCAACTTGTCAAAATAATGCTGCTAATTACCCCTGATCTCCTTTAATGGGAAGCTGCTCCCAATTCTACAAAAGAGTAAATGAGGGGTCTACAGCACAAACCCAGGAGCACTGGCTTTGTGTGTGTGTGTGTGTGTGTGTGTGTGTGTGTGTGTGTGTGTGCTTGCAGTGAGCTTGGGGGGGGGGTTGGGGGGGGGTGCTGGTGGTGGTGGTAGAAGGAGATGTCCCGAGAAGGTCCCGGAAATCTTCACGTTTATTACTCCAGGTACACATACTGATTTGGAAAAGGGACTTAGACTTTCTGCCAAAGCTATTGGTATTCTCTTGCTGGGAATGTCACTAACTGCAGAGAAAATGCTCAGTCTACAATGAACTTGAAAGAAAACAGCATTGACCCTTATATTTATTTCTTCCCTTGCCTATATATCTTCTTAGCCACATTACTTTAAAAGAGAGATGTATTCTGGAAAGACCCAAACTTCAAACATTCTCCATCTCTCTCCTTGTCTCTATCTCCCCATCTAATATATCCATATCAAACTCTGCATTTGGCAGAAGGCACACCATTCATTTCGGTGATCTCTGCCATCGGGTCTTGCATGAAAAAGAAGCTGAGCAACATGATCCCTTTGACCCACTGCTGGAGCAACAAATTTATTAGAGATATAGGCATGAGAAATGAAAGGGAAGTAAAACAATTCCAGCTTATTGTGTGTCTTTCTTTCATACTGCTAATCCGGTTTACACATCACGCCTACATGTCTCAATAGGGCTTTATACACTGTGGCAGAGGCGGGAGAAAATAAAAGGTGTGTGTGTGAGAGAGAGAGAGAGAGAGAGAAAAGACAAAATAGGGAAGACCGATATTTTAATCCATTCAATCTATATTGATTTGCCTCATTAGTTTTTCTATCTGTAGAAAGTTGAAGATAATTTTTTAAAAAGTCATTTTTTCACAAAATAATTCCAAATGGTGCTAATTCCTATTCAAATAGCTTGTTACATTATGACTAGGTTATAACCAGAAATTAGCTACACTTCTCAGTGAGTTTGAAATGAAGCTCATACCCCAAATTGAGAATGAGCCTATGGGTGTCTACCTTGATTCAACATTTTAAAAGAAAAAGGTCTTAGACTCAAAGGGGGAAGGCTGTGAAACACAGTCTTGTGGGAGGAAGCTGGGTGACAACTGGAACACACACAAACTCACAATTGAAAGCCCTTGTTTTATAACATGGGTACACAATGCACCTGAGGCAACAATTTATACCACCCAGAAATAATAAGTTACAGTAACAAAGGGTGACACCAAAAGGCATTGTCTTTCTTTGTAGAGGCAATTAATTGCATGTTGAACTACTGGAGCCAAAAAAAAAAAAAAAATCGAACACACAAAACGCTGAAAAAAGGACTATTGTAGGAGTTCAAAACCTCAGTATCAAAGTATTAAAAACTTAGAACCACCCATAGTGGGTTTTTATTATGAGCTCCTGTTCTTTCATATGGTTCCTCCTTAGAGGAAGGAAGGCTAGAAAGGGAAGAAGATGGTCTTCTCTCCCATGTCTATGAAAACAGAGGTCTCTAGGTGTCTTCCATAGACAACAATCCATATGGTTCTTCTTAGGTGATGGAAATCGAGATCTGAAAATTTGGAGTTTATTGCTCATCCATCAAGTAGGAGTCATGTTTAGCAGGAACTTATATACCTGAAGACACAGTATATGTCACCCCCGAGGTACAGTCTCTGGAGGTCTTGTGGTCCCATGGTTGGCACCAGGTCTACATGGCTTTGGATCAGTCTGGCCCACCTCAGGGATCCCCCTCAGGCCCTACTTAGCCATCTCAGCACCGGGCTAGCCGCCCACCTCTTTAATGGTTGGCAGGCACCAGAATGTCCAATTCCGTGGGTGCAAGAGTCAACACATACCTCTCCTACCCGTGGCCCCTTCCTGAACCCAGGAAAGCCCCTTTGGCCCTTATTCCCACCAACGGCGAACGGGAGAAGGATGTTTGCGCTCCGGGTTTTGATAAGGTACTTCTCTCCTAGCCCTGGGTGTCCCACTCAGAGGCCCGGCCCAGGTGCCGAGAACACGGTAGGGGTGCGGGAGCGTACGCCCAGCCCCTCGGGCAGACCTCCCCGAGCTCCCGGGAGACTAGAGAACTCGCCCGGGTGCGCGCGCTCCCGGCCCGCACCCTCCCCCCGGCGCTGTCACTCTTCGGACCAGCCCTCCATCCCCAGCGCTCAGCCTCCGCTGGCAGTCAGTAGCCACCACCAGGCTGATGAGCGGAAGCCAAGGTGGCGACCCTTTCAAGCGTGAAAATGGGATCCCAGGCGACCCCCTCCGTGAGAATTCCCCTCGGAGCCGTTCCCCGGCCGGGCCCGCCGCAGACAACCCCCTCCCCGCCCCGCGGGGCCGGCCTCGGGGGGCGGGGGCCCGGAGCGTGCGAGCGAGCGAGCCAGCCCGGAGGCGCGGGCCGGCGCCCCTGAGCCCCGCCGGCGCAGCCCACCCAGCCCCGCGGCCCCGGCGCGCCGCCCGCCCGTCCCCGCAATCCCGCGTTCCCGGGGCGCACGCCGCGCGAGGGCGAGGTGGCGGCGGCGGCCGAGCCGGCTGCACTCACCATAGCCGGCCGTCAAGCCCTGCCCGGAGCGCGGGTGCCGATGGCGCGGACGCTGCGCTTGGATTTCACATCAATTCCTTTCCCCCCCCGTGCCCCCCTTTCCTGGTCTTCTGCTCCTCCGTCTTCTTCCCGTCTTCCCTCGTCTCCCCCTGGTCTTGTCGCCGCGGATCTCTTTGTCTTCCCTGTCGTCGTCTTTTTCTTCGTCTTCGTCTTCTCCTCCTCCTCCTCCGTCTTTACAAAAGGAACGGAAAGTGTAAAAACCCCGGCGCGCTGGGCCGCCGGAGGCTTTCGGCGGAGTGCGGCGCGGACTCACAATTACAAGCCTGTTTCTATTAAGCCGTTCCATGGCCCTCGGCGTGGGTGGTCTGCCGCGCCATAGGCAGGACCTGTCAGGGTCACGTGACAGATCCGAAAACTTTACCCCTTTACAATAAACTCAAGGAAAGCAAAGTAAACTCGAGGAACGTGCTATCAGCACAGCCCTCCTGGGTAAACAGGCGCTCCCCTCCCCGCCTTCCTGGGAGGCGCCCCGCCGAGCGAGCTCCTCCGAGCCCCTGCCGCCCCTCCCCGCCCCCTGCGGCTCTTGTCTGCGGGGGGCCGCCGGGCGGGGGGTCTCCGCTCAACATCTCGCCTTCCGCACCTACTGCTCCCCAACCCCACACACGTTATTTGCTAACAAATAGCCACTTGCCCAAACCCCCGAGTGGGCGGTGCTGGGGGGGAGCAGGGAAGCTCATTTTAGCATCCCCGGCGCTCCGGGAAATGAGGGGTGCCCAGAGAGAGCGCTGCAGAGGAACACCACTTTCCTGTCTTCAGTTCTCAAAGCCCTTTCCCGCTCACATTCCCACGGAAGCCCCGAGAAGCTGGGAGCATTCTGGTTGACAGGCCCACAGGCTGACAGGGAGGCAGAGAGCCAGGGAAGCCGGGCAGATAACAAGAGTCTCCCCGGGGAAATGTTCAGTGTACTAAGATGTATGCGGATTCGTGCAGCTTCTGTCGGAGGTCCCTGGGAAGCTGTTACTTCTGAAGTTAAGACTAAAGTGGAATCCCTTGGAAACCAAGATTGGTAGCTGGCTGAGGAATCACTAATTGATATTTGCTCTTTTCCCTTCCAATTACTGTGGTTTTTGGGGTATGCCACCCAAACTCTCCCACCCACGCTGCCTTCCCAAACGAGGCCAGCTTGGGTGATTGGGCTAGACGGAAGTGCTGTGGCTCTCAGCCTCTTACCCTAAATGGAAAGTCCTATTCAGGAGAGACTCGGCTGCAATGTTTAATCTACTCAAACCTGCAGGGTAAACTGTTTCACATTCAGACCGCTGAAAGGTGCTATTTTAAATGAACCCCGTTTTGAATAAAGATGAATTACAGATACAGGGGGAAGGGGTAAGGAAAGTTCCTGAAACTGTTGGGGGTTACCTGGCTGGTCTTCAAGAAAAGCCTGCCTTTTCTCACCTCATTCTGGGCTGACAGTGTGATTAGGGGTGTGTGTGTGTGTGTACATGTTGTTATTAAAACAAAATAAAACAATACATGAAAGTCACAATGGGGCTTCTCAGTGGCACTAGTAGTAAAGAACCCAACTGTCAATGCATGAGGCGCAAGAGACAGGGATTCAGTCCCTGGTTGGGGAAGATCCCCTGGAGTAGGAAATGGCAACCCACTCCAGTATTCTTGCCTGAAAAATTCCATGGACAGAGGAGCCTGGTGGGCTGCAGTCTGTGGGGTTACAAGGAGTCAGATAGGACTGACCACGTGTGGTGGCCTCTCCCCACCCCCACAAGGGTCACAAGTCAACTCCTTACCCCAAAGATGATATACCATTCTTTAACAGGGTCATTTGAGTTTACAGGGTGTTTGTGTTTGAAACACATTAAGTAATTAAACATTGGAATACTGGACAAACCCTATGAATTAAGCTGGTCCAAAAAGGGGTTATCATTTCATACCAGTTGACTTTAGTATAAAATGGTCTCGAATGGATATTAGATGAGTATGGATTCTGTGTCATAATGATTGGGAAAACAAACCCACCAACATTTCCCTCTGAAAGACTACCTTTTGGTGTCATATCAAAGGATTCTGTTCATACCCTATTATAAACCTGGGTTGGGGAGAGTGGGTGGGGACTAGGAAGAAGATATAAGTACATTTACAGATAGAGTGATCTAAAATATGAAAGAGGAAAGGTGACAAGAGAAAGAGGAAACAGTTTAGTGAACAACTTTTAAATGGCCCATAATATAAAGTTGTTAGGTAAGCTAGTTTTGCAGGGAAATTCCAGCAGAATTGTGAAGTTTGCCTTTCCCAGTTCAAAGGAAGACCCTCACACAAGCACATTTGGCTACCTGCTCCGTGAGTATGGCCAAGGTTGATAATCAGGGGTGGACCCAGGTTTGGTGGGGTCTCAGGCATATGCAGTTTGGTAAGGGGAGACAGCTTCTTCAGGAAGTCCAATTACAAACAAAATCAAGTACAGGGCTGTGGAAGGGGAACTGTGGAAGGAGGGGCCCTGAAGCTGCATGAGCCTCTGGTCAAGTTACCCCTTTATAGTACAGAACGGGGAGGTTACAGAGCTGCCCAGATTTTGTGGTCTTGCCATCATTAGTTAAGACTGAAAGTCTTAATGTCATAGTTCAGTCAAATGCTTTATAGTTGGGAGCAAAGATGAGCTTGGTTTGAATGTGAACTGTTGACGTTGGGCAGTAGTGGTTTAGTGAATCAGGGAGATAGACCCTTTAGTGTCTTGAAAGGTCCGAAAGGAGAGGAGGGCACACTGGCAATGCCCTCTCTTAATAGCAGCTTGCCCTTCCTATCCTTCTTCTGAAATCAGGTTTTGAAAATTATCTCAGTACTATGCCCTCTCTTCCCTTCACTCCTAGATGTTAGAAACATTAAATCATCAATTCTGAGACATGTGTTCTCCGGGATCCAGAGCCCCATGCACTGGTATCTTCTGGCATTTCTCTGAGACTCTCTGCCAGGGTAGGTGGGCTCTTTCTTATCAAGCAGCTTATCCACCATTCTAAAGTTGCTTGTGTCTCATCCCTTCCTGCAAAGCCAGCTCCAGTGCTGCCTCGTCTGATAACCCTCTTGGCATGGAGGTGTCAATGACTGTCAAGGCTTCCAGACAGCAGAGCCCAGTTGTAGCCTGCCCGATCTGATAAGCCAATTGGCATCAAGATGTTAGTGGCTGATGAGGCCACTAGACAATACATTTATAAGTTAACTTGGACTTTTAGAGCATGCCCAAAGGAATAAGTTGCCAAGTTGGAAATTTCAGGGCGTTAAGGCAGGACCAGTTGGAGACATGTGGGGCATCTGAGGACGGAATAATGGAGGGACCTTTTGAAACAGATCTGAAAACAGACCACTTGGGCATGATCAAATTTGTTGATGGGCAAGGTCATTCCTGGCTCTGTTTGTCTCTGAATATCTGCTGCTACTTGAGATACAGTTGTTACCCTTGCCACACATAAACACACACACAGGCACATGCATGCACATACATTCTTCTTTCTGTGCTCCCCTCTTTCTGGTTCCACTAAATGTGGGCGCCTCAGCACTTTTACTCATCCCCTCCCTGACTGCAACCTCCGGCAACTTGAGGGTTTCAAATAAATAACTGAGGGTTCAGGAGAAACATTTGTCCACATTTGAGAACGTCTCCATCTCAGGATGAATGCCACTCTCATACTCTCTCAGTCACCCTTGGTGTGGTCATTCTTTAATACTGGATCAAACAGACCAAGCTTTCATAAAAAGTAATTTTGCCCAGTGTAGAGATTTCCATCCTAAAATGACTACCCTCTCTTCCTGTCAGGAGGATACCTACCCCAAGACAAACCAACTTACAGAATTGGGGCTTTGAAGACTGAAGGGTAAGAAGTATTTAATGTGGTTGGTTGGAATTAGGAGACTGAATGAACAATTGAATTATAGTGGTAATTGCAATGCTGAAACAGAAAAAGAAGAATTTTTTAAACAATAATGAGAAGTAAAACAGGATTGCAGAGCAGAAAAACCTACACAAACAGCTTGGAAACAAAAGGGGTGGAATGAGACCTGGAGTGTCATAAACGAGCTTTGTTTGAGTGTGATCTGTAGGAGTCATAAACCAAAGACTTTTAAGGGCCGCCATTACCAAATACGGAGACATATGGAGAAGTTGTAGTATTCAATGTAAGACAATAACCTCAGGAGGAAAAGAAGCAGGGAAAAGAGATACCTGGGGAAACTCCTACCTCAAAAAATGAAACTGACCCAAGTTGTTTACTCTTGCAATGGATATACACATAGAACTTTCTCTAATCAGAGGATTCCCTCAATGGAGAACTTCAGGGGCAGCTTTGCCAATGTAGAATGTGGTAAGAAATGAAATGCCAAAGAAGATTTTTAAACTATGGGAGGCAGCTGTGCCCGGGCTGGCTGGTGGTGATGGTGATGGTAGCAGATCAGAGCCACGGGAAACAACTTATTGCAATCAAGCAGGTCAGAAGAATTATCAAAAGGTTCCAGTTGTATCTAAAAGGACTGAAAAAGATATTAAATGTAGTAAATATAAAAAATACCCTCTGTCTGGAAAAAGAACAAAACTGGAGCTATAATCCTTCAGACCATACTATAAAACTACAATAATCAAAGCAACATGGTATTGGCACAAAACATATAGATCAATGTAACAGAATAGGAAGCCCAGATATAAACCCACGCACCTAAGATCAATTAATCTATGACAAAGGAGGCAAGAATCCACAATGGAGGAAAGAATCTGTTCAGCAAGTGGTGTTGGGAAAGCTGGACAGCTACATGCGAATCAGTGAAATTAGATTGACTATCTCATATCATATATAAAAATAAACTCAAAATGGTTTAAAGATCTAAATATAAGACATGACATCCTAAAACTCCTAGAAGAGAACACAGATAGACATTATTTGATATAAATCAAAGTAGTATCAGTCTCTGAGGCAAATGAAATAAAAGCAAAAATAAACAAAATGGAGCATTATGAAACTTAAAAGCCTTTTGCACAGCAAAGTAAACCATCAATGAAATGAAAAGACAATGTACAAAAAGGGAGAAAATATTTGCAAATGATGCAGCCTACAGGGGTTGATATCCAAATTACACAAACAGCTCAAGCAATTCAGTAACAAAAAAAAAAACAATGCAATAAAAAATGAGAGAAGATCTAAATAGATATTTTCCAAACACAACATGCAGATGGCCAATAGGCACATGACAAGATACTCAGCACCATTTATTATTAGAGAAATGAACATAGAAACTCAATGAAGTATCACCTCACACCACTCGGAATGACCATCATAAGAAAGTCTACAAATAAATGCTAGAGAAGGTATGAAGGAAAGGGAACCCTCTTACACTATTGATGGGAATGTAAATTTGTGTAGCCATTATGAAGAACAGTGTGGAGGTTCCTTAAAAAACTAAAAATTGAAACATCATATGACCCAACAATTCCACTCTTGGGTATTTATCCAGAAAAGATAAAAGCTCTAATTCAAAAAGATACATGCACCCACCCTAATGTTCACAGCAGCATTATTTACAATAGCCAAGACATGGAAACAACTCTAGTGCTCATCAACAGACAATTGGCTTAAGAAGATGTGATTGATATATGTGTGTGTTTGTGTATAAAACTCAGCCATAAAAGAGAATGAAATGTGCCATTTGCAGCAACATGGATGGACCTAGAGAATGTTGTGGTTAGTCAAGTAAGTCAGACAAATACCATATATCACATATATGAAGACTCTAAAAAGTAATGCAAATGAATTCTATATACATAACAGAAACAGACTCACAGACAAAGAAAATAAATTTATGGTTGCCAAAGGGGAGAGGGTGGCAGAAGTTAGGAGTATGGGATTAAAAGATATAAACTACTTTACACAAAACAGATGAGCAGCAAGGATTTACTATACAGCACAGGCAGTATATTCAATATTTTATAATAACCTATAATGGAACATAATCTGAAAAAAATAATTGAATCACTATGCTGTAGACCTGAAACTAAGACAATATTGTAAATCAACTATACTTCAATTTTAAAAAACAGCAACACTTACAGTTCTGATTTTGCATTTAATAGTAATGGCACTATTGCTACAGGGTTACAAAGCAAAGCTATGTCCTTGGAAAATATTTGTTTTCATATATACTTGTATAATTTATATTTTTATTTAAGTATGAAGATATTAAAATTTGCTGTCTGAAAAAAATACCCTCGGTATGACAAAAGCTGCTGTTTTATATAATTAACATTGTTGCTTCTCAGAATTCATCATGTGTCTTAAAACTGGTGAGCAAAGGTGTAGAACCAAACTTCATTTCTTTGAGCTACATGGTTCAAGATTTGAAGCAGTGAGCCACATTTCATTTCTACTCTATGAGTGAAAGAAGCTGTGTGAAGGCGAGGCTTGGTGGAGATGGGGGGACGGTTTGAGGCGTGACAGGAGGGGCTAAGGCCTCCCTGAGCCCTGTCATTGCCCCTGTTCCGAGCCCACTTGGCCGCGGGTGGGCCTGCCTGTGTCTCTGAGGACCCCTCAGGTATATAGACAGCTGCACTCCTTGGGCTTGTGGAGTGGACCCTCTGACGAACAAGTGGCTGGAGAGATGTGTCCCTCTGTCGCCTTGCAGCCTCCACGGGCAGGCCACGGTGCACTGGTGCCTTCTCTGGCAGCTCTGACCCGTTGTGGATGGAGGCCTCTTCAGCAGGGAGTTGGGGAGGCAGGAGCCTGGGTCTGCCTGTCCTGTTGTCTGATTCCAGGCTTGGTGCCCTCCGCTCCGTACCTGTATTAGTTTTCCAGGGTGTCCATAACAAAATTCCACAAACAGGGTGTCTTAAAGAGCAGAAGTTAACTTTCTGACAGTCCTGGAGGCTAGAAGTCCAAGAAGTCCAAGTTGTCAGGGTTGGTTTCTATTGGGGCCTCTCTCTTTGGCTATGGTTGGCCACCTTCTAGGTCTTCATGTGGACCGTGCTACGTTTGTATCCTCTTCTTGTAAGGACACCCGTCTTATTGGGTCAAAATCCATCATATGACCTCATTTTAACTTAGTTATCTCTTGAAAGACCTTATCTCCAAGACAGTCATATTCTTGAGACACTGAGGCTTCAACATATGAATTTGGGGGGAAATTTTGTTCAGCCCATAACAACACCCAAATGTTGACAGGAGCCGGCTTGCATCTGAAGGGTGAGTTCCTCTCTCTGCCTATGATGTTCACAGGGAGGAATCAAGAGGGGCTGGAGCCAGACCCTTCTTGGCTTTTAGTACTGAGAGGACCTGGTCTTCCACCTCCCAAGAACCTGTCCACACCCTTGCAAAAATAATGCTGGTTGACACATTTCCTAGGAATGCTGGTGGGCTGAGAAAATGACTTTAGACGCCCAGCAGGGCTCCCCCCAGCCCCAACGCACTCACAAAGAATGAACACTGCTGGCTAATGCTAAATATGTCTTTATTTATTGCAGTGAGTTTCTTCAGCCTGTGGTTTCCAAGACTGGCTGCCCATCAAAATCATCTGGGGAGTTTAAAAACAAAAACAAAGAAACAAAAATAGGTTCTTTTCTTCCATTTCAGAGCTACAGATTCAGAATCCCAGTCTTGGAGAATGACATTTTTCAAAAGGATCCCCCTAGAGCAAGCATATGAGTAAAATGAGAATGGTAGGATCTAGGTGCATGCATTCCCTGTAAAATTCTCCCCAATTTATTGTATGTTTGAAGTTTTTTCACAGTGAAATGCCAATGATAAAGGAAAAGGATACCCAGGTGATTCTGTTGTGCAGCTAGATTGGAAGACCAAAGGGACACATGCTTAAATTACACATGTATTCTTAACATTCTTTTCTATCATGGTACTTGTCACATTACATGATTGCTGTTTACCCACCAAATGAAAGATTTGTGAGCTTCTACTCACTTGCATAATCCTCTATTAGGTGCTAGGAACTGGGGAATGAGAAAGAAGTCTTCCTTAAAAACACCATGAAATATTCATCAAACTGGCAAAGATTAAAAGTCTAACCATAGCCAGGGTGAGCAAGACTGAAACAATGAAAACTTTGGGGCACTGATGGTTGGAGTGTAGATTGAGTTCATTGCTTTTGGAAAATAATTTGGCATTATCTAGACAGGTTGAATTCCATTCCTAGATATATCTCTAAGAAAAAAAACAAGGTCCAGGATGTGCATTCATGAATGTTCACATCAGTATTGCTTGTGATGGCATAACTCTGGACATGACTGAAATGTCAGTCAAAGTAGGAAAGATACACTGGAGAATTCGCACAATGGAATTTGACTAAGAGGCAAAAATAAATGAGCTATAGCTACCTTATAGTAATAGGGATGAATCTTACAAACATTATCTTGGGTGAAATACCTAGGTCAGAAACAAGCTTCATGGGAATGCACATATAAATTTCAATTTTATAAAGTTCAAAATCAGTACTTATGAACAACCCATGACTTGTCACTAACCAATTCAAGGACAGTTACTTCCAGAGGTATAGGTGAAGGAATTGGGGAGTTTCAAAAACAATTCATTACTGTTCTTTAAAAGGTACATACAAGTGATAAGTACACTTTTAAATGTATGATCAATTTCATAATAGAAAGATTTTTTAAAAAGACACTAACCTAGCCCCAGTTTCCCAGGTGGTACTGTGCACTGTGCTGTGCTTAGTCGCTCAGTTGTGTCCAGCTCTTCGCAATCCTATGGACTGTAGCCTGCCAGGCTCCTCTGTCCATGGGGATTCTCCAGGCGAGAATACTGGAATGGGTAGCCATTTCCTTCTTCAGGGGATCTTCGCAACCCAGGGATCAAACCCAGGTCTTCTGCATTGCAGGTGGATTCTTTACCAGCTGAGCCACTTGATAAGGAATCCACCTGCCAATGCAAAAGACTCAAGAGATGCAAGTTCTATCCCTGGGTAGGGAAGATCCCCTGGTGAAGGAAATGGCTACCCACTCCAGTATTCTTGCCTGGAAAATTCCATAGACAGAGGAGCCTGGCGGGCTAAAGTCCATGGGGTTGCGAACAGCTGGACATGACTGAGCACGCACACACTTCCTAGCCCTAGACAAACAGGTGGCCTGGTGGGGTGTGAAGAAGAACAAATAATATGACAGGTGCAGAAGCCGCAGAGTACATGGAGAGTGTGCCTGAGTTCCATCTCCTGAGCGCACGCAGAAGCAGGGAGGGGATGCTGAGAAAGGAAGAGACAGTTGACCAGATCAAAAGGAGAGAGAAAGGGCACCCCTTGGGAAGGGACAGCAAGATGGGGCGGCAGGGAGTCCTGAAGCAGTTGAGAGCAAATCCTGTTCTTAGAACCGAGACCCTGCTTCTGGACCTGATCCTGTCCACCCTGTGAGGGACAGCCTTCATGCTTTCTCTATATCATGGCAATGCCCTCGGTAAGGACTAGAACCCCATGTGGTCTTTTCCTAGGAAATGAAGATATATAAGCTTAAAGTCAAGTCAGAAAATGTGCAAATGAACTGTTACTTTATGGGCCCAAAGTTGGGTTTAAAAAAACCTGTATTATGTAATTCTTCCATGGGATCATCATATAGTGACATTTCAGTGGTTCTTTGTGTATAAGGTGGTAATATTTGTTTACTATAAACACTATGAAGAGTTATAAATGGGAACAATAGTAAAAATCCATAAAACAGAGAATTTGCCTTTTGATGGGATGTTTTATGAAAGTGTCATTCAACTATGGATAAACTGACAGTCGGACTGCTTAAGAAATATTCAGTTACAAACAAGCGTTGGCCTGGAGGAAGTGAACACGAAGGCAGCTTACAAATTGCAGCTCCTGATTTACTTTTACAGATGAACACTTCTCTTTAAACTTTCTGGTTTGAAACAGGCTCCCAGACCACCCTTCCCTTGAGTGACCTGCCCTTTTCCATGCCCCCACTTCTGCAGACATGCAATTAATTCCATTTGGTTCCACAAAGTGCTTCTTTATACCCTCTATTTAAGTGTTTTTAGTTCTTTCCAACGTTTTATGTCATGGTACACATAGAAATGATAATGTTGGTACTACAACACAATGGAATAAACTGGAGGAGATTTGAAGACATCTGTCTGTGGGGGGGAATTAGCGGAAATCTTATATCTTCTTATATTATAAAATTATGAGATAAATAAATGAAGTATTACAATGGAATATCATCCAGCTTTAAAAAAGAAGGAAATACTGCCATCTGTGACAACATGGATGAAACTGGAGATCATTATGCTAAATGAGATAAGTCAGACAGAAAAAGACAAATACTGTTTAGTATTACTTGTATAGAGCAATTTTTTTCAAAGTCAAACTTAGGGACTTTCTTGGTGGTCCAGTGGTTAAGAATCCACCTGCCAAAGCAGGGGACACAGGTTCAATCCTTGGCCCGGGAAGATTCCACGTACCACAGGGTAACTGAACCCATGTACCCCAACTACTGAAGTCTGCTTACCCTAGAGCCAGAGCTCTGCAGCCAGAGAAGCCACTGCAGTGAGAAGCCCAAGCATTGCAACTAGAGAGTAGCCCCCACTCACTGCAACTAGAGAAAGCCCTTGCAGCAAGGAAGAAATAGATACATATATTGTTTAAAAAAGTCAAACCTAAAGAACCAGAGAATAGGAAAGTTGTTGTCCAGGGGTGGGGGTGGGAGAAACAAGAAGGGGCTGGTAATAGGGTATAAACTTTCAATGATAAACAAGGCCTGAGGATCTAGGGTATAGCATGGTGACTATAGTTGATAAAACTGTGTTATATAATTGACATTTGCTAAGAGAGTAGAACTTAAACATTCTCACCAAAAAAAATAAAATAAAATAAAATAAATATGTGAGATGATGGATGTGGTAATTAACTCAGTATCTTCACAATGTATGTGGTATGTGTATATATATGTATATATACAAGGTGTATGTATATCAAAACATCATGTTGTACACTTTACATATCTTACTATTTTACTTGTCACTTAGTAAAGATGAAAACCCCCAGATTTACACCTGTTGAAATTACAGTCAAAGAATCTAACAAATTCTTTGTTAGGCAAATGTTTCTTGCTTTGACAAATTTCATACTGATATGTCTTATGATAATATAAGTGGGTTTCTAGTTTTCCATGTGTTTGTTTCCTAAGGTTGTTATAACACAGTATCACACAAAACATTCTTAAAATAACAGAAATGTATTCTCTCAGCATTCTGGAAGCTAGAAATCAGAAGTCAAGGTGTTGGCAGTGTTGGTTCCTTCCGAGAGCCCTGAGGGAGAGTTGGTTTCCGGCCTCTCTCTTAGCTTCTGGTGATGGCTGGCAATTCTTGGCATTCCTTGGCTTGAAGATGTCTCTCCAGTTTCGCTCCGTCTCCCCATGATGTTTTCCCTGTGTCTCTGCTTCTGTGTCTCTTTTTCTTCTAAGGATACTAGTCATATTGGACTAGCACAACTGCATCTTAACTAATTACATCTGCAACAACCCTACTCTAAATAAGGTCACATTCTGAGGTACTAGGGGTTAAAACCTCAATATATCTTTGGTGGGGAGGGGGGCAGAATTCAACCCATAGCATCATGGAACTTTTTCAAAACAAGCATTTCAAATTAACAGTGAAGCTCCAACTTGCAGAGTAGGCACACATGATTAGAACAGTCACCGTGACCCAACTCTGACACCGTTAAAATAGTGTACCAGTTGCAAAAAGGAGAGACAGATTCAATATATGTGTAAACAGAGATTTGGGATTTCTGGAGACTGTTTTCTGCCTCCCACCCTCAATGCCAACCAGCTCCACTTCTAGCATCTGAAACATGACCATCCCCAACTGACTCCCAGCGCCTTACCACCATCTGCACTGCGGCCAGTCACCGACGGCCGGCACCTCTGACGCTCCATCACACTGTCACCACATAGCAACAAGTTCTGCAAGCCGGCAGGGACCTCAGATATGGACCCCATTCCCCTCTGCTCCAGGAGTTCCAGCGAGGGCTGCTTTGAGGCTGGAGAGGCTGCCGTGTGGCTCCAGCCTCCCTGATCACCAGGGCTGTTCTCCGGGTGACGGATGTACACCCTTGAGGCACTCCTGACTCATCTTTGTGCCGTGCAGGGGAATGAACTGGAGCCCCTGATGGTCAAGCTCCGTTCTCCTGCCTTGGCCTCCGTTCTGCTTCTACATCTCTCACCGTTCCTCCCCAGCTTCCTTTGATGGCTCCTAGTCTTCCACTTGAGGAGAGCATGGCCACCCACTCCAGTATTCTTGCCTAGAGAATCCCGTGGACAGAGGAGCCTGGGGGGCTACAGTCCATAGGGTGGCTCAGAGTTGGACGTGACTGAAGCAACTAAAGCAGCAGCAGTATTCTTCCACTTGAGCTTCTCTAGTGGCTCAGTGGTAAAGAATCTGCCTGTAAAGCAGGAACCTTAAGAGACATGGGTTCGATCCCTGGTCAGGAAGATCCCCTAGAGGGGGGTGTGGCCACCCACTTCAGCATTCTTGCCTGGAGAATCCCATGGACAGAGGAGTCTGGTGGGCTATAGTCCATGGGATCCCAAAGAGTTAGACATGACTGAAATGACTTAGCACGCATGCACACATTCTTCCACTTGCTCCTGAAAGGTTGATGCTCCCTAGAGCCCATCACTGACCTTGGTTCCTCTTACTCTTGTAGGTTGGAGAATGAGCCCACTGGCACCCAAATCTCCTTCCTGAGCTTTAGACTCTATATTATATCCAACTGCCTCCTGGCCATAGATGCTTCACTGGTGCCTAAAACAACATATTCCTGCCCACCTCCAGGACAAGGATGCATTGCTTGTCCCCTCCTCATCCCCAAACCTATTCTTTTCATTCAGTGGCTCTTTTGTTAATACATTGACCAGTCAGAAATTAAGCTGTGGGACTTCCCTGGTGGTCCAGTGGATAAGAATCTGCCTTGCAATACAGGGGAATGCACGTTTGATCCCTGGTTGGGGAATTAAGATCCCACACACTGCAGAGCAGCTAAGCCTATAAACTGCAATTTCTGAGCCCACATGCCACAACTAGAGAGAGAGTCCACACGCAGCAACAGAAGATTCCACATGACGCAATGAGGATCCCGTGTGCCACAGCTGAGACCCAATGCAGCCAAACAAATAAATAAATATTTTTATTAAATAAAGAAATTAAGCTGCACCTTTGATGCTGCCTTTCTGAGGCCAGTGGAACTCATCCACCTACTTCCTTTGTGCTCAATCTCTCAGTCGTGTCCAATGATTTGTGACCCCATGGACTGTAGCCCGCCAGGCTCCTTTGTCCATGGAATTTTCCAGGCAAGAAGACTGGAGTGGGTTACCATTTCCTACTTCAGGAGATCTACCTAACCCAGGGATTGAATCAGCATTCAATCCCTGTATCTCCTGCATTGGCAGGGGGATTCTTGACCGCTACACCACATGGGAAGCCCCTACTTCCTATACCTCCTACCTTTACATACATCCTTTAAGATGCAGTCAAATGGCACTTCATCATTACACACAGAGATGGCACCAACTCTGCAGGAGAGGGTCAGAGAAATCTTCACAAATAAGGTTTTCTCTTATAAAATTTAAGTCTCTCAAATATTATTAGTCATTTTGATGTCAAAGTTTATTAATTAGTATAATAAATAGTTATTTTGGCATTGCTGTTCAGTCATTCAGTCATGTCCGACTCTGCGACTCCATGGACTGCAGCACACCAGGCTTCCCTGTCCTTCACAGTCTGCTGGAGTATGCACTGACTCATGTCCATTGAGTCAATGATGCCATCCAACCATCTCATCCTCTGTTGTCCCTTTCTCCTTCTGCCCTCAGTCTAGACAAATGGTTCTCAAAGTGGGGTCCCTCAATCAGAAGCATCAGCATTATCTGGGAGATTGTTAGAAACATGAATTCTTTGCTTCACTCCAGACTTACTAAATCAGAAGCTCTGGGATGGGGGCCCAGGAACTCTGTGCTCTAGCAAGTCTTCGTGGTAATTCTTATACCAGCTAAAATGTGAGCTCCATTAGTCTAGACTGGCCAAAAGGGAAAGTGAAGATACAATTGCCTTGTAAATTTGGCTTCTGTAGGCAGACAGATGGGGCTTCCCTTGGTCAAGTCTCTCCTCTCTCTCCAGGTACAGTCACTCATCTAACAGACTTACACATATTCAGGTTGGTTTCTTCCCAGCAGAAATACGAGAAAGTCCTCCCTGAATGGAATGGAAATTTGTCTCAGCATCATAGTCTTGGTATTTATGGCCCACAATCTTCATCTCCTTTTTGTTTCACAGCTAGGGCTTTCGTTGTTTCAAATTATCAGCTTCATTTGCCTTTCCTGATTTCTCATTCAAAGGCAAACTAGCCAGTACCATATGGCTGCTTCCCAAGAATACAAAACTCAATGTCACCCAAGCTGCCTGCATTTTCCAACCTCCAAACTATTCACCTGTATCTGTCATCTTTTTATTCATCTTTTCTTCCTGAAAAGGACCTCAAGACAGATTCTGTAGATAGAACCTGGGTTCATTTATATCCTCCAACTTGTGAAAAAGCAAGAGAGTTCCAGAAAAACATTTATTTCTGCTTTATTGACTATGCCAAAGCCTTTGACTGTGTGGATCACAATAAACTGTGGAAAATTCTGAAAGAGATGAGAACACCAGGCCACCTGACATGCCTCTTGAGAAACCTGTATGCAGGTTAGGAAGCAACAGTTAGAACTGGACATGGAATGGCAGACTGGTTCCAAATAGGAAAAGGAGTACGTCAAGGCTGTATATTGTCACCCTGCTTATTTAACTTACATGCAGAGTACATCATGAGAAATGCTGGGCTGGAGGAAGCACACTCTGGAATCAAGATTGCCAGGAGAAATATCAATAACCTCAGATATGCAGATGACACCACCCTTATGACAGAAAGTGAAGAAGAACTAAAGAGCCTCTTGATGAAAGTGAAAGAGGAGAGTGAAAATTTTGGCTTAAAACTCAACATTCAGAAAACTAAGATCATGGCATCTGGTCCCATCACTTCATGGCAAATAGATGGGGAAACAGTGGAAACAGTGGCTGACTTTATTTTTCTGGGCTCCAAAATCACTGCAGATGGTGATTGCAGCCATGAAATTAAAAGACACTTACTCCTTGGAAGGAAAGTTATGACCAACCTAGATAGCATATTAAAAAGCAGAGACATTACTTTGTCAACAAAGGTCCATCTGGTCAGTCCATCCTAAAGAAGATCAGTCCTGGGTGTTCATTGGAAGGACTGATGTTGAAGTTGAAACTCCAGTAGTTTGGCCACCTGATGTGAAGAGCTGACTCATTTGAAAAGACCCTGATGCTGGGAAAGATTGAGGGCAGGAGGAGAAGGGGATGACAGAGGATAAGATGGTTGGATGGCATCACTGACTCAATGGCCATGGGTTTGGGTGGACTCCGGGAACTGGTGATGGACAGGGAGGCATGGTGTGCTGCAGTTCATGGGGTCGCAAAGAGTTGGACATGACTGAGAGACTGAACTGAACTTGCTTTCAGAACTTTGTCTTTCTTCTCCTAGTCATAAGGAAAGGAAAAGAGTAAACTGGAATAGAGAGCATAGGAATAGATCCCAGTGAATATAGGAATTTAATATCTAGCAAAGAAGATTTAGCTTGAAAAAGATTTCATGGGAACTTTGATGGTGCTGACCTAAATAAATATCTCCTGGAAGAAAATTTGCAAAGATGGAATGTTTACATATAAAAAGTAAAATAATAAAAATCATATAATTTAGCATGACCTCAGGTTGGAGAAAACTTTTTTAACAGAGGCTGTTGTTCAGTCACTCAGTTGTGTCTGACTCTGCAACCCCATGAACTGCAGCATACAAGGCTTCCCTGTCTTTTGCTATCTCCCAGAGTTTGCTCAAACTCATGTCCAACGAGTTGGTGATGCCATCCAACCATCTCATCCTCTTTCAACTCCTTCTCCTCCTGCCCTCAATCTTTCCCAGCATCAGAGTCTTTTCCAGTGAGTCCATTCTTCACATCGGGTGGCCAAAGTATTAGAGTTTCAGCTTTAGTATCAGTCCTTCCAATGAATATTCAGGGATGATTTCCTTTAGGCTTAACTGGCTGGATCTCCTTGCAGTCCAAGGGATTCTCAAGTCTTCTCCAGCACCACAGTTTGAAGGCACCAATTCATCAGCACTCAGCCTTTTTTTTTTTTCCCCATTTATTTTTATTAGTTGGAGGCTAATTACTTTACAATATTGTAGTGGTTTTTGCCATACATTGACATGAATCAGCCATGGATTTACATGTGTTCCCCATCCTGAAGCCCCCTCCTACCTCCCTCCCAATCCCATCCCTCTGGGTCATCCCAGTGCACCAGCCCTGAGCACTTGTCTCATGCATCCAACCTGAACTGGCGATCTGTTTCACACTTGATAATATACATGTTTCAATGCTGTTCTCTCAGATCATCCCACCCTCGCCTTCTCCCATAGAGTCCAAATGTCTGTTCTATACATCTGCGTCTCTTTTTCTGTCTTGCATATAGGGTTATCATTGCCATCTTTCTAAATTCCATATATATGCGTTAGCACTCAGCCTTTTTAATTGTCCAGCTCTCACATCTATACATGACTTTTGGAAAAACCATAGCTTTGACTATATGGACCTTTGTAGGTGAAGTAATGTCTCTGCTTTTTAATACTCTGTCTAGGTTTGCCATAGCTTTTCTTTCAAGGAGCAAGCGTCTTCTGATTTCATGACTGCAGTCACTATCTGCAGTGACTTTGGATTCCAAGAAAATAAAGTCTGTCACTGTTTCCATTGTTTCCCCCATCTATTTGCCATGAAGTGATGGGACCAGATACCATAATCTTAGTTTTGTGAATGCTGAGTTTTAAACCAACTTTTTCATTCTCCTCATTCAGCTTCACCAGGAGGCTTTTTAGTTTCTCTTCACTTTCTGCCATAAGGGTGGTGTCATCTGCATATCTGAGGTTATTGATATTTCTCCTGGCAATCTTGATTCCAGCTTGTGCTTCTTCCAGCCCAGCATTTCTCATGATGTGCTCTGCATATAAGTTAAATAAGCAGGGTGACAATATACAGTCTTGACGTACTCCTTTTCCTATTTGGAACCAGTCTGTCATTCCATGTCCAGTTCTAACTGTTGCTTCCTGACCTGCATGGAGGTTTCTCAGGAGGCAGATAAGGTGGTCTGGTATTCCCATCTCATTAAGAATTTTCCACAGTTTGTTGTGATCTGCACAGCCAAAGTCTTTAGTGCAGTCAATGAAACAGAAGTAGATGTTTTTCTATAATTCTCTTGCCTTTTCTCTGATCCAATGGATGTTGGCAGTTTGATCTTTAACAGAGGTAGGAAGTTCATAGTCTATAAGAGAAAAAAATATTTTAAACAAAAACAAACTAAACATATCTGAATGGTGAAAATATATATATATAAAAAGTACTTAACCAGAAAAATACAAGTTTCATATAGGGGAAACACTAGGAAGTGATGGACAATAGAACAAACTGGAGAGTCCTATCCAGAATAGCCAGCAACTACTTAGCTCCAGCAGACGCATTGTTGCCAGGAGGGGGTGTGGACACAGTGCAGCCAGAGGTTCTTCTAAAAAATTCTCCAGAAATTTTATAGTTCTACCTGAGTTGTCTACTGGTGTCCTAACCTTAAAATGTTGAAATAAAAATTATTGTCTCACCAAAATATTATTCCTCTCCTTCTTACTCTCTCTCTCCACTCACACTCACACACACATGCACACACAGATCAACTTTATGTAAATGTATATTTTTTATTTTCTTATTTTGCCCAGATCACTCCCTATGCTAATTCACAAGTCACCACTGCTTCTTCATACAATATCTTCTCCCACTGTAATTTCTCTTATATTCTTTCATGCTCCTCATTCTCACAGGGGCCCTGGCCATAAGTACATTATTTTTTCTTTTGTGACTGGCTGATTTCACTTGACATAATATCTTCAAGATTCATCTATGTTTTAACATGTGTGATAAGTTCCTTCCTTTTAAAGGTTAAATAGTATTCTATTGTATGACTATCCCACATTTTGTTTACCTGTTCATCTATTGATAGCCACAGGTTGCTTTGACCTTTTGGCTATTGTAACACCTCTATAAATGTAAACGTGCAAATATCTCTTTTAGACCCAAAGATACTTTATGTGTTCGTCTATTTTTGGGGGGGAGGAGTTAGGCCACTGTTTGCTGGTGTTAGCTCCTCCATAATAAATCCAGTTTTAAAAGATAGATTCTGACTGAAACTGCATATTCAAGGACGTTATATTTACTTTGAACACCTGGATGACTTTACAGTTGGAGTTAGTCTTCACAATACATAGTTAATCAAACCTTTAGAATATACTTCTGCCTACTTACCCGGAAATAGCTTTGGCAGGAATTTTATGCTATGTGGTGGACGTTAGAGTTCCAAAAATTACACAGATTAAAAAGAATAAGTGAGATGGCATGGAATCAGGATTCATTTTAGAAAAAATTAAGGCATTGATAAAACACTATTTTTAGGAGCCTCTGGTAGGCAGAATAATGGTCCCACAGAGACCACAGTGGCAAAGAAGCCACCTGCAATGCAGGAGACACAGGTTTGATACCTGGGTTTGTAAGATCCCCTGGAGAAGGAAATGGTGACCCACTCTAATATTCTTGCCTGGAGAAGCCCATGGACAGAGGAGCCTGGTGGGCTGCGATCCATGGTCTCACAAAGAATCAGACAAGACTGAGAGACTAAACGATAACAACAAGAAATGTCCATCTCTTAATTCCAAGAACCTGTGAATATTTTACATTACCTGGAAAAAGAGACTTTGCCGAGGTAATGGAGTTAAGGATCTTGAAAGATGAGTTATTTACCCTAAATTATTTAGGTGGGTAGATCCAAACTAGAGTTCTTAAAAGTAAGACAGGGGGCAGGAAGAGAGGCTGAATGCCATGTAAGAAGAACTCCCTCTATCATTGCTGGCTTTAATGGAGGAAGGAGCCACAAGCCAAAGATCGTGGCCAGCCGTAAAGGACAGATTTTCCTGAGTCTGCAGAAAGGAACGAAGCCATGATGACACCTTCATTTTAGCCCAGTGAGACCCACATCAGACTTCTAACCTACACAACAGTAAGATAACACATCTGTGTTGTTTTAAGCCTCTCAGTTTGTGGTAGCTTGTTACAGCAGCAACAGGAATCTCATACGAGATTTCATCTTTTTCTTCCTCATTTTCCCACTGTTCCCTGAGACCACACACAAGAACTCAGAAAGAAAACATTTTTTAAAATGTTATTTATATTTCCTGGCTGAATATACTGAATAGTCTGGCTGAACCATTTGTACCCTCTAGTAAAGACATGACAAATAGTTGAAAATTTGAGAGCCAATCTTGATAGCCTGAAAGTGGCTGCCAATCATCTGATGTTGAAGAGAATTCTGAGCCAGCGCGGGTCAAAGGAAAGGGACATGGCTGACTCGTGGTGTCTGCTGTGGTCGGGGAGGTAGCATGTAGGACCTGTGCTTTCTGCTCCTATTCTGCCCTTGGTATTCCAATCCTTTCATTTCCTTTGTTGTTTTCCACAGGCCCCCCTGTAATGCCTTGTAAGCAAAGCTCTACCTGGTCAGATCAAACCCTAGGAATGTGGGGAACTATTCCACCTGTTCCAACTGGTAGAGATACTCAGTGATGGTTGGCAGGCCACTAGACGGACCTCAAAAGATGAGGCTTACAGTGGGTGTTGAGAGTGCCTCTCCCTACCTCCCAGACTCACTTGAGAGCAGGGAGTGCTCTTCAGGTTTCCAGCTGCTAGAATCTGCGTCTCTGTGTGTGGCATGATGATATAATAAGAAGTATGTATTTGGTCTTTGTCCCCAGTTCCTTCCACAAGAGCGTCTAAAACCCTTGGAATTTCCTGAGTGATAGAGGTGAGAGGAATGTGTTATAATAAGCCTCTTTCATTCATACCTAAGTTTGTGCTGATGAGGTGACTCTCCGTGAGTCCTCTGCAGACCTGTAGGATGGGGGCTGGTTGCCAGAGGAACCAAACATGTGATTAGATCGTTGCAATTTCCAGAAACCACTCCCCTCTGCCAGCCCTTGTCCTGATCTCCAGGAAGGGGAGGGGAGCTGGGGATTGAGCTCAATAACCAATGGTCAATGATTCAATAAACCTTTGGCTACACAATGACACCTGTACAAAATCCCTAAATGCCAGAGTTTGGGGAGTGTCTGGGTTGGTGAACTCATTCATATGCCAGGGGTGCCCTCCAACTCAATGGGGATAGAAGAAGCTCCTGCACTTGGGGCCCTTTTGGTCCTCTCCCCGTGTACCTCTTTCTCTGGCTATTCATTTGATTCCTTTACAATAGAACTGGACATAGTAAGTAAAGCAGTTTCCGCTAGCCATTATAACAAATTATCACACCTGAGGAAGGGGTTGTGGGGACAGATGTGTGACTAACGTGAGCATCCACTATTTGTAACAGGTTCCTGAGGTGGAGGGGTGGTCTGAGCATTTAACCTGTGGGGTCTGTGCTAACTCTGGGAAGTTAGTATCAGAATTGAACTAAATTATAGGACACCCAACTGGTGTCCACGAGAATTGGAGAACTGCTTGGTGTGAAAAATTCATACATTTGGTGTCAGAAGTGTTGTGAGTAGAAACAGATCGTAGAACTGTGCCTGAGGATTCTTGTCCCCCATCCAGTAGCCAAATCCACACTACCCTTTATGGCCTGGGAATCAACAACCACCCTGCCCCCAGCAGCTCACAGTGGGAAAGGGTTGTTGCAAAATGTACACTCACAGAACTGGTGCGTCAATACCCCAGCTTCCTCAGTCTTGGGTTGGATAATTCTGAGACTTGTGCTGTGTCCAGAGTTTCCCTGCAGGATCACCCTCTCCTCATTACCCATGACTACACATTTGGATTTTCTATTTCTCTGCTCCTGCTTTCTAAGCAGGCCATACATTTTCAAATATTCAGTACTTGGAAAAAATACATGTCCATAATAAAAAGCCACGCCCCACAAAATGTATGGAACGAAGAGTAAGTGCCCTAGTTCTGCTCTTGATTTCAAATCCTATTTTCTCCAGAGACAGTCATACTTTTGCAATTTTGTTTATCTCAGGATTATTTTACATGTAATTAAGTCTATATCTAGTAGACTAGCATATCAAGCCTATATAGAGGTAGCACATCAAAAACTGCTCTATCTTCTACTTAAAACCACAACTTAACCCTCACCCCCACCCCCTTTTCAACAAAAAACCCCACAGAGTTGTCTATTTCTTAGAGTCTTTTTAGCACAGCTTAGTGGGTTTTCACCAAATCTGTGCTGATCTGAGCAGGTGAGGTAATTTGGTAGGCATAATGCATAATCAAAATGATAACATTGATGATGGGGATGGCCATACCATGGGTTTTCCCTCACAGCACAAAGTCTTTACTCACTTTCATTTATTCTGACTGAGTCTTCATGAGTCTTACTATTTAATGTTGGTTCATCTCACAATTGTAGCTATTTGCTGTATGGATGAGAATGCTTTGTTATATAGATGAGAATGCTTTAGTAGTGAAGAGTATCCTTTAAAAATGAACACAAACCACAGTGCCTTTGAGTTTGACTTCAGAAGAGCATGTCTCTAAAGGAAGCCCACTGTGACCTGAAGAATAGGAGATGATGGTGGTCGTTTAAATGTGGGAGGACACTACAGAAACCTTAGAGGTGCCAATGACCAGGGTAACAAAGCCATCATTCCTATGGTCACATTTTGGTGGTTCCCTCTGAGGGGTACTTTTAATATTCTTTCATCTACTATACTTTGACTCTTTCACAATGTCTATGTTAAGGGAACAAAAACCCTCTAGAAGAGTTGTTAGGGGATTCCTTATCGGCTGGAATACGGAAGATGCTAATGTTTTGTGCTCTAATTTGATTTTCACGTTGTTTCAGGTGCCTTTCTGCAGCAAAACTCTTTTAAAATTAATTGTTTCAGACAGGGGAGCCTGCTCACAATTTTTTTTTTTTTCATCCAGAGTTGTGCAAGCTGTAGTAGATAACTTTGCATGATAGAGATAACTAGCAAAACCTGGAAGGTTTGTGCCACCTGAGTACCTCACTTTTCCTCCTAAACATCTGATCATGTATTTGGTATAACTCTTTCTCAAGTATCTTTGAATAGCTTTGCAGTTTTAAAATAGATTAGGGACAAATGATTTTTTTCTTAAAAGTGGGCTTTCCATAGAAACAAAGAACTTAGGAATATTCTTTGAAGAGTTATAAAATAATGAGAGCTCTGAGAAGTTACAAATGTAACTTTTAAAGAATTCAAGGCTTTATCAAGACTAAATTAAAATGCTGTGACTTTAATGTAGGAATATGGAAGAAGTCACTACTAGAGTTTCTCAGAAGAATGGGAATTTGGTTGGTTCAAATTCACTTTCAGTGTACACAGCAATGCTCATCAAATGAACCCCTGGATTACTGCAACAGTTTACTAAAAGATGATTATTTTAGGTAGGGAGATTTTTCTCAGTTGGAGGGAAAGTCTCTGAAAATAATTTCATGGTCTAGCTCAGTAATTCAGCAGGTCAAGTTTTGTCCTCATAATCAGGGACTGGGGAGCAGTCGCTTTTATGGTGTGCTTCATTGTACAATTCCCAGCTCCTTCAGGAAATTCCTTTCCAACTTCAGATAACAGTTACTTTGTGCCCCGAGTACTGGGGCAACCCCCTCATAATTATATTCAAGCTCGGGTGTTTCGGGCGCTGCTTTTAGTCATACACCATGGAGATTCATTAGACCTTCTTTTTCACTGAGCACTTGGCCACACGGAATGTTCATTTGGACGTTTCAGTCAAAGGCCCATAGAGCCCCGCTCCTCTGCACAAAGTTGTCCTGTATTTGGTCAACTGACTGTTGAATAATTGGCACAGCTCTTAATGCCAATGTGAAAGAACCAGTAAAGGCAGAGTGCAGTGCCCGACAGTTAGGAAGGATACACTGGTCCTGCGAAAATTCCACTCCGTGTGAAGTTGTTCGTATGTGTGTATTTATTGGGGTGCAGGGAACAGCCTTCTAGTATAGGATAGTGATTCAGAACTTAGACTTTGGAGCCAGATAGATTGTGCAGTTCATTAGTGCACGACCTTGAAGAAGTTAAATATCCTCCCTCTTCAACTGTAAAATTTTAATAATAGTACTTACCACCCAGTGCTACTATGAATTGGAAAATAAAATCCTAAGTGTAAAGGGTTCTGACCAGAGCAAGCACTCAGTAAATGAGAATTATTTCTGTACAGTTTATCACCGTGGCAGATACTTTTGGTGCCCCTGCTATATTTATTCCCTTGTGCCCACCACTGCAGCCTATATTGGCCCCAGTTTCAGTATCTGCATTATTATTTTTTTAAATTTTGCCAGAGGGCTTTCTCTGGTCACCAGACTGGTTCTGCTGTCCTCATACAAGCAGGCTGGAGGAGCTGAAGAGTGAGTACCTCTGGAAATAGCCTTCAAGCAAGGATTGACTGATGTATAAATACCCCAACTCTCCTGCCACTGGGTTTGAAATAACTTTGACCTTAGAATTCCCACTGGGATTGAATCTCATTTATCCACAGCAATGACTTTCATAATGATGGACCTTTAACTGGCTGCCTTCCCATCCCTTTCTTCCTACTGTACATCCCCACTTGCCACTCCCAAATAAACCACTTGCACTCAGATACTTCCCCAGGTCACTTCTGGGGAAACATACACTAAGCCAATCACCTTCAACATGAATCAGCAACAAATAAACACTTTGTCAAGGACTATGCATACACACTGGAGAAGGAAATGGCAACCCACTCTAGTATTCTTGCTTAGAAAATCCCATGGACAGAGGAGCTTGCAGGCCACAGTCCATGGAGTCGCAGGGAGCTGGATATGACTGAGCAACTAACATATACACACATGTATAAATGTATGTTGTTTAATCTTGTGTAATAACAAAGAGGAAAGCAGAAACATATAGTACTCATGCTTTGGGAGATACTTTTTGATTAATAATTCCAAAGCCTTCCAAATATCCAAAATAGGTATTTTATAAAAAAATGCACACACATATTCATTCCTCCATTACTTCAGTAGATATTTACTGAGTACCTACTATGTGTCCTGGTACAGATCTAGGAGCTAGGGATATAACAGTGATCAAAATACAGATATATGACCACCAAGCAGATATTATTTATTTAATTATCTAAATGAATGTATAATTATACAATGAAGAACATATACTATTTATTTAATTACATAGTTATTTAATATAATCAGAAGTTTAATATAGATAATTATATAAATAGTTATGATATTTAACACTACTATTAATATGTAATATATTTGATATATTATTTGCTATATAAAATATATGAAAATAATATATATTATATAATTTAATGTATATATGCTATTATAAGAATATAAGACAAAATATATTATTTATATTTTATGAACATTATGTATATAATATATATTATATATAATATATAAAATATATAAAAATGCATACTATAATAACATATGTAGTATATAATATATAAATATAATTTGCTAAAAGCAGTAATATAATTAATCAATTGTATTAATTATTGATTATATTAATTAAATAACACAATTGATTAATATACATAAAGAATGTGTATTATTTATCTAATATATAAATGAATGTATAATTATACAGTGAAGAATGCATACAACTATAAAGTGAAATTGTGCTCTGAGGGATAGCAGTGGAGTTCTATGAAATCACCTAATAGTGGAATCTGATCTAAGCTGAGGAAGCAATGTTTCTGCTATGTTATGAAAGATAAGTGGTGTTCAGTTCAGTTGCTCAGTAGTGTCTGACTCTACAACCCCATGGACTGCAGCACGCCAGACTTCTGTGTCCGTCACCAACTCCTGGAGCTTGCTCAAACTCATGTTCCATCGAGTCAGTGATGCCATCCAACCATCTCACCCTCTGTCGTCTCCTCCTCCTCCCACCTTCAATCTTTCCCAGCACCAGGGTCTTTTCAAATGAGTCAGTTCTTCGCATCAGGTGGCCAAAGTATTGGAGTCTCAGCTTCAGCATCAGTCCTTCCAATGAATATTCAGGACTGATTTACTCTAGGATGGACTGGTTTGATTTCCTTGCAGTCCAAGGAACTCTCAAGAGTCTTCTCCAACACCACAGTTCAAAAGCATCAATTCTTTGGTTCTGGGCTTTCTTTATAGTCCAACTCTCACATCCATACATGACTACTGGAAAAACCATGGCTTTGAATAGACAGACTTTTGTCAGCAAAGTAATGTCTCTGCTTTTTAATATGATATCTAGGTTTGTGATAGCTTTTCTTCCAAGGAGCAATTGTCTTCTAATTTCATGGCTGCAAGAACCATCTGCAGTGATTTTGGAGCCCAAGAAATAAAGTCTGTCACTGTTTCCATTGTTTCCCCATCTATTTGCCATGAAGTGATGGGACCAGATGCCATGATCTTAGTTTTCTGAAAGTTGAGCTTTAAGCCAGCTTTTTCACTCTCCTCTTTCACTTTCATCAAGAGGCTCTTTAGTTCCTCTTCACTTTCTGCCATAAGGGTGGTGTCATCTGCATATCTGAGGTTATTGATATTTCTCCTGGCAGTCTTGATTCCAGCTTGTGCTTCATCCAGCCCAGTGTTTCTCATGATGTACTCTGCATATAAGTTAAATAAGCAGAGTGACAATATACAGCCTTGACGTACTCCTTTCCCAATTTGGAACCAGTCTGTTGTTCCATGTCCAGTTCTAACTGTTGCTTCTTGACCTGCATACAGATTTCTCAGGAGGCAGGTAAGGTGGAGTTACCTAGGCTAAATGGATTGGCTTGGACAGTGGGGAGCTGATGATAATGTTTCAGGAGGACGGACCAGCAAGTGCAAAGACCCTGATGATAAGAATGTTTCGGGTGGGAGGGAGGCAACCTATATGAGAATCTAAAGGAAGGTTTGAGCACAGAGAGCTCAGGGGACAGAGAGCCAGATGAGACCGGAAAGCAAGGTTGAGGTCTTGTTGTAAAGGCTTTCTAGATCATCAAAGGAGATGTCTTCATCCTGTGAGCCACAGGCAGACAATGAAGGGGTTTATATGGAAGGGAAATGTAATCAGGTTTGTGTTTAGAAAAAATAAAAATACTCAGATTGGCATCAAAACCATTGGTGGCAGGGTTGGAGAGAGTAAGGGAACAGATGGATAATTAGTAGGCTGTTAGCAGAAGTCAAGTGGAGAGATGGCAGTAACTTAGTGGGTTGATGGGAAGAGAAAGTGACTAGATTCTAGAGATATATGGTATATACAAAGTTGACAGGACTTGGGGATGGTGTAGCTGTGGAAAGCAAGAGAGAAGGAGGTGTCAGAAATGATTCTTAGTTTTCTGACTTGTGACTCTGCATGGAGAGTTATGAACTCACAGCTCTCAACTGTTGTTGAGAGAAGAAAATAAGTTGAGAGAAGAAAGTGAGTTTTCTTTCCAACATAATTTTGAAGTGCCTTTGAGTCTTCTAAATGGAGAAATTGAGTTGGCATGAGTATACAGATCTGGACACCAAGATGTTCTTTTTTATTATTATATAGCTTGTTCTTTCCAAGATTTTAAAAATTAGATGAAATATGCAGGATCTGTATTTGCAAGTGGATGTGTGTGTTTCTCATCCATTTACAATATTCAGTTTAGTTCATAAAAATTTATTGAAAATACATAAAATGAACTCCCCCCCCCCATAGGAGATTGAGAAAGTACTTTTCTTATCCTGTATTAATTTGGGGATAATTGCAAGAAAGTATGTACTTAACCTATTATGTGTAACCTTATCTGGAAATTCTGTAATTTCTATTAAACTGGAAATATACAGAATTGGTGTTTGGTGCTGGCAGTGTGAGCAGTGGAGATGCCCAACAAGTTATCTCCTTTTATGTGATTGAGTATCCTCCGACCACTTCTCCTTATTCTGCATTTCTACCTGGACAATTCTTTCACTCCCATGAGTTAAACTACTCTTCATCTAACAGATGTTTATGGTATGTACTGTTCTATACATTGGATATACAGCGATGAATAAAACACATAAAAACAACAACAAAAAATTCATACCCTTATAATGTTTGAATATGCTAATGATTCACAAGTTCATGTTTAGCTCAGTCCTCTTTTCAGTGATTTAGACACACCTATATTTAAGTATTCCATGGGTCCCTTACACTTGAGATATCTAAAACCAAATTCCTATGCTTTTGTTCTATACCTGCTCTTCTGAAATCCCTGTTTGTCAGACTGTTGTGCATCCATCCACCCATCCAATTTCCCAATCCAAAGAACTAGGAATCATCCTTAATTTCTCCTTCTCCCTTACTTCTAAATTCTATCAATAACCTATCTTCCTATTGCATCTAAAGTAGTTCTCAAAGCATTCCCCTCATTAGTTCCCAACTGCCCCTGCCTAATGAGATTGGCTCTCACCATCTCTTGCCTAGAGTACTGTAGGAATCACCTTCCTAGTCTCCCCAATCCTATATTGTTTCCTTTAAATCTCTCCTCTAGTCAGATGCTGGCAATCTTGATTCCAGCTTGTGCTTCATCCAGCCTAGCATTTCACATGATCTACTCTGCATATAAGTTAAATAAGCACAGTGACAACACACAGCCTTGACATACTCCTTTTCCTATTTGGAACCAGTCTGTTGTTCCATGTCCAGTTCTAACGGTTGCTTCTTGATCTGCATACAGATTTCTCAGGAGGCAGGTAAGGTGGTTTGATATTCCTGCCTCTTAAAGATTTTTCCACAGTTTGTTGTGAGCCACACAGTCAAAGGCTTTGGCATAGTCATTAAAGCAGAAGTAGATGTTTCTCTGGAATTCTCTTGCTTTATCTATGATCCAACGGATGTTGGCAATTTGATCTCTGCTTCCTCTGCCTTTTCTAAATCCAGCTTGAACATTTTGAAAGTTCATGGTTCACGTACTGTTGAAGCCTGGCTTGGAGTATTTTGAGCATTACTTTGCTAGCATGTGAGATGAGTGCAATTGTGTGGTAGTTTGAACGTTCTTTGTCATTGCCTTTCTTTGGGATGAGAATAAAAACTGACCTTTTCTAGTCCTGTGGCTACTGCTGAATTTTCCAAATTTGCTGGCATATTGAGTGCAGCACTTTAACAGCATCATCTTTTAGGATTTGAAATAGCTCAACTGGAATTCCATCACCTCTACTAGCTTTGTTCTTAGTGATGCTTCCTAAGGCCCACTTGACTTCCCATTCCAGGATGTCTGGCTCTAGATGAGGGATCACGCCATCATAGTTATCTGGATCATGAAGATCTTTTTTGTATAGTTTTGTGTATTCTTGTCACCCTTCTTAATCTCATCTGCTTCTGTTAGGTCCATACCATTTCTGTCCTTTATTTGTGTCCATCTTTGCATGAAATGTTCCCTCTAATTTTCTTGAAGAGATCTCTAGTCTTTCCCATTCTGTTGTTTTCCTCTATTTCTTTGCATTGATCACTGAGGAAGTCTTTCTTATCTTTCCTAGCTATTCTTTGGAACTCTGCATTCAAATGGATTTATCTTTCCTTTTCTTCCTTGCCTTTAGATTCTCTTCTCAGCTATTTGTAAGGCCTCCTTAAACAACCATGTTGCCTTTTTGCATTTCTTCTCTGTGGGGATGGTCTTGATTCCTGCCTCCTATACAATGTCAGGAACCTCTGTCCATAGTTCTTCAGGCACTCTGTCTATCAGATCTAATCCCTTGAATCTATTGTCACTTCCACTGTATAATCGTAAGGGATTTGATTTAGGTCATAGCTGAATGGTCTAGTGGTTTACCCTACTTTCTTCAATCAAGATTGCCAGGAGAAATATCAATAACCTCAGATATGCAGATGACACCACCCTTATGGCAGAAAGTGAAGAGGGACCAAAGAGCCTCTTGATGAAAGTGAAAGGGGAGAGTGAAAAAGCTGGCTTAAAGCTCAACATTAAGAAAACTAAGATCATGGTATCTGGTCCCATCAATTCATGAAAAGTAGATGGTGAAACAGTGAAAACAGTGACAGATTTTATTTTCTTGGGCTCCAAAATCACTGCAGATGGTGACTGCAGTCATAAAATTAGAAGACACTTGCTCCTTGGAAGAAAAGCTATGACGAACCTAGATATCATATTAAAAAGCAGAGACATTACCTTGCCAACAAAGGTCTGTCTAGTCAAAGTCATGGTTTTTCCAGTAGTCATGTATGGATGTGAGAGTTAGACTACAAAGAAAGCTGAGCATGGAAGAATCGATGCCTTTGAACTGTGGTGTTGGAGAAGACTCTTGAGAGTTCCTTGGACTGCAAGGAAATCAAACCAGTCCATCCTAAAGGAAATCAATTCTGAATATTCAATGGATGGACTGATGCTGAAGCTGAGACTCCAATACTTTGGCCACCTGATGCAAAGAACTGACTCATTGGAAAAGACCCTGATGCTGGGAAAAGATTGAAGGCAGGAGGAAAAGGGGACGACAGAGGATGAGATGGTTGGATGGCATCACTGACTCGATGGAACATGAGTTTGAGCAAGCTCTGGGAGTTGGTTATGGACAGGGAAGCCTTGCATGGTGCAGTCCATGGGGTTGCAGAGTCGTACATGACTGAGATACAGAACTGACTGAAGCAGATGCTGGAATGGCTGGTCTAAAAGCAAATCTGGCCATGTTCTTTTTTAATGACTGAAACCACTTAGCATGTCATTGAAAGCCTTCTGTGATTGTCCTCTGCTCGCCTCCCCAGTTCATCTCCTTCCATCTTCTTCTTTCTTTCATATACAACAACATTAAGTCACCTGTAATTCCCATTCCCCAAACATGAAAGGCCCTTCCCAGTACTCTACCCCCATCCACTCCTGTTCATCTTCTAAGTCTAGGCTCATGCAACATTTCTTCCATGAAATCATTGCTTATCCTCTAACTCCCTCCCCAGGACTAGATGGTTTCCAGGGCATTGTGTGATAGTTCCTTTACAAATTTCCTGCCTAATGTTGAAATTGCCTATCTTCCTCACTTTTTGAAAGCACGAACTGTGTCTTAGTTATGGGTATAACCTCAGTGCCTGCAAGAATATCTGGCACAAAGAAGGCCAACAATCAATATGTGTTGAGCTGTGTTGCTGAGTATGTCCTATTTAGGGTACTTCTGTATTGGGGAAATTCAAGAATATGGTGTGTGATTTTTCATTTCTTAGAGGTGCCAGGATAATGTTGTAGGAGTCCTTTAATATAAAGTGTAGTTACTGATGCTGAAGCTGAAACTCCAGTACTTTGGTCACCTCATGTGAAGACTTGACTCATTGGAAAAGACCCTGATGCTAGGAGGGGTTAGGGGCAGGAGAAGGGGACGACAGAGGATGAGATGGCTGGATGGCATCACCGACTCGATGGGCATGAGTTTGAGTAAACTCCGGGAGTTGGTGATGGAAAGGGAGGGCTGGCATGCTGTGATTCATGGGGTTGCAATGAGTTGGTTACGACTGAGTGACTGAACTGAACTGAACTGAAATAGAAGGAGAAATATGACTTTCTGCAGAGAAAAGCTGTTTTCTTCAGCAAAAAAAAGTGAGACTCACCATGAAATGCTTTGGTACCTATGATTCTCATTATACTGTAGTTTTTCTCTAAAAGAAAATTATCTTCTGAAAGTGTCTCAAGGGTAATAATAGCAAAAGATATACTAAACATGGGAGTCACAGATTATTTTAAATTCCAAAACCTTCATCTTACAGACAGGCTAACATTGTGTTGAATTTGGCATCCTCTCTTGACAATGATATGTACACAATTGATTCTATCACCTAGTTCTTTCCTGTCTTCAACTTATTTTCCTATAACAAAGGATGGAAAAATATTCACAACTGAGAACATATGTATATTTGGAATAGCTGGGTCTTTCTGCTTTTTCTTTTTCTTTTTTTTTTTTTTTGGTTCTTTGAAAAAATGTACTTTGATCTTTAGTGTACCACATGAAGGCCCTTTGAAAGCAGTACCTAATGGGGAAAATAAATAAGCCAAGAGCTGCTGTAACTTAAGATGTTTGCCTGGAGAACTATTGGTTTTTCTGTCAGTCTGTCAGCCTGCCTGTCTGTGTGAGTGAGACTCTCCATTTTGAATGCCAGTGTTTTGTGTAAGTACCTTAAAGGTTTTGTTTTAGTATCTAAATACTAGCCCCTCATTTTTCTTGCCAATTGCTGTAGAATTCTTTCATCACTCAGCAAGGGCAAATTTTCTTTTTTGTTTCTTATTCAGCTTTGCTTACTAAAGCTTTTAAACTGCTAAAGAAGACATCTCCACAGATTAAAAAGAATGATTTTTGTCTCTTGGTTGATTTTGTAAACAAACAAAAACAATCCAATTACGAATTGATTTGGTGAAGGTGGAAACATTCAATGTGTAGTAGATGCTGTGGTGTACTGCTTAGATTCCCTCTTCAAGACAGGGACACGTATTCTCTGTGCTGCCAGGAACGTTGGTTGATAGCAACTCACAGCTAAGTTGCTCTTTGGGAACTGACTTCAGTCCAAGAAAGCTACATGGCACAAGGCATGATGCCTTTTTGCTCTACTGCAAGAGGGAGCAATTTATAAAATCTTGGCCTGCTAGCCTGAATTTGGAATAATTTTTAAGGGCCATGTCAGCTCGTGCACTCCCCACAGTCCAATTTCTCACTCTGCCTCACTCACTTGAGTGTTACTCCTATGAGCACTACTGCACAACCCTCTTGCCCACATGTGTTAGACTCCTAGAAATCTTTCTCAGGAAATCCAACCTAACTAAGATATTCAACAGTATCAATTCAGGAAAATGATTGGTGTATTAGAGTTCTTCAGAAAACAGAACTGTCAGGAGATAAATATGTTAATATATATCATATAATATATCCTAATGTAGATCATATAATATATATCATATTATATATAATATAATGTATATGTAATATATATATGAAGTAAGTATTCTTTCCTGGAATATTTCGTGGACAGAGGAGCCTGGCAGGCTATAGTCCATAGGTCCACAAAGAAGCAGATACTATTGACCAACTGAACACACACATATTTTGCATATATATATATATATATATGTATACGTATATGTATATATATGCATATACTGACACATGAATAACATGGAAGTTAGGGCTGCCTACACCTAAGCAGTCAAAAATTCCTGTATGATTTTTGACTCCTCCCAAACTTACCAACATTCAGAAAACTAAGATCATGGCATCTGGTCCCATCACTTCATGGCAAATAGATTGGGATGCAGTGGAAACAGTGGCTGACTTTATTTTTCTGGGCTCCAAAATCACTGCAGATGTTGATTGCAGCCATGAAATTAAAAACACTTACTCCTTGGAAGGAAAGTTATGACCAACCTAGATACCATATTAAAAAGCAGAGACATTACTTTGCCAACAAAGGTCCGTCTAGTCAAGGCTATGGTTTTTCCAGTGGTCATGTATGAATGTGAGAGTTGGACTGTGAAGAAAACTGAGCACTGAAGAACTGATGCTTTGAACTGTGGTGTTGGAGAAGACTCTTGAGAGTCCCTTGGACTGCAAGGAGATCCAACCAGTCCATCCTAAAGGAGATCAGTCCTGAGTGTTCATTGGTAGGACTGATGTTGAAGCTGAGACTCCAATAGTTTGGCCACCTGATGCAAAGAGCTGACTCATTTGAAAAGACTGTGATGCTGGGAAAGATTGAGAGCAGGAGGAGAAGGGGATGACAGAGGATGAGATGGTTGGATGGCATCGCTGACTCAATGGACATGGGTTTGGGTGGACTCTGGGAGTTGGTGATGGACAGGGAGGCCTGGTGTGCTGCGGTTCATGGGGTCACAAAGAGTTGGACATGACTGAGCGACTGAAATGAACTGAACTGAAACTTACCTACTAATAGCCTACCACTGACTAGAAGCCTTACCAAAAACATACAGTAAATTAATACATTTTTATATGTTAAATGTATATCTACATATATTTTATGCATTCATGACATATTTAACTTTCTCTTAATTTGGGGGGATATTTCCAGGCTGTATGGTTCACCTGTAAGTATTTTCAAATTGTTGCAAATCTCAAAAGAACTTTTAAAATATATATACTGAAAGAAAATCTAAGTATTAAGTGGGCTTGCACATTAAATCTACTACTGTGGGCAAGAATCCCTTAGAAGAAATGGAGTAGCCATCATACTCAACAAAAGAGTCCAAAATGCAGTACTTGAATGACATCTCAGAAACAACAGAATGATCTTTGTTCATTTCCAAGGCAAATCATTCAATATCACAGTAATCCAAGTATGCCCCGACCAATAATGCTGAAGAAGTTGAAGTTGAACGGTTCTATGAAGACCTATAAGACCATCTGGAACTAACACCCAAAAAAGATGTCCTTTTCATTATAAGGTACTGGAATGCAAAAGTAGGACATCAAGAAATACCTGGAGTAACAGGCAAATTTGGCCTTGGAGTACAGAATGAAGCAGGGAAAAGGCTAACAGATTTTGCCAAGAGAATGTCATAGCAACACCCTCTTCCAACAACACAAGAGAAGACTCTACACGTGGACATCACCAGATGGTCAATGCTGAAATCAGACTGATTATATTCTTTGCAGCCAAAGATGGAGAAGTTCCATACAGTTAGCAAACCAAGACCGGGAGCTGACTATGGCTCAGATCATGAACTCCTTATTGCCAAATTCAGACTTAAATTGAAGAAAGTAGGGAAAACAACTAGACCATTCAGGTATGACCTAAATCAAATCCCTTACGATTATATAATGGAAGTGACAATAGATTCATAAATCTGATAGAGTACCTGAAGAACTATGGACAGAGGTTCCTGACAGTGTACAGGAGACAGAGATCAAGATCATCCCCAAGGAAAAGAAATGCAAAAAGGCAACATGGTTGTCTGAGGAGGCCTTTCAAATAGATGTGAAAAAAGAGAAGTGAAAGGCAAAGGAGAAAAGGAAAGATACTCATTTGAATGCAGAGTTCCAAAGAAGAGCTAGGAGAGATAAGAAAGACTTCCTCGGTGATCAATGCAAAGAAACAGAGGAAAACAATAGAATGGGAAAGATTAGAGATCTCTTCAAGAAAATTAGAGATACCAAGGGAACATTTCATGCAAAGATAGGCACAAATAAAGGACAGAAATGGTATGGACCTAACAGAAGCAGATGAGATTAAGAAGAAGTGGGAAGAATACACAGAAGAACTATACAAAAAAGATCTTTGTGACCCAGATAATCATGATGATGTGATCACTCACCTAGAGCCAGACATCCTGGAATGTGAAGTCAGGTGGGCCTTAGAAAGCATCACTACAAACAAAGCTAATGGAGGTGATGGAATTCCAGTTGAGCTAATTCAAATCCTAAACGATGATGCTGTTAAAGTGCTGCACTCAATATGCCAGCAAATGTAGAAAACTCAGCTGTGGCCACATGACTGGAAAAGGTCAGTTTTTATTCCCACCCCAAAAATAGTCAATGCCAAAGAACGTTCTAACTACCGCACAATTGCACTCATGCTAGCAAAGTAATGCTCAAAATTCTCCAAGCCAGGCTTCAACAGTATGTGAACCATGAACTTCCAAATGTTCAAGTTGGATTCAGAAAAGGCAGAGGAAGCAGAGATCAAATTGCCAACTTCCATTGGATCATTGAAAAAGTGAGAGAGTTCCAGAAAAACATCTACTTCTGCTTTATTGACTATGCCAAAAACTTTTGCTGTGTGGATCATAACAAACTGTGGAAAATTCTTCAAGAGATGGGAATACCAGACCACCTGACCTGCCTCCTGACAAATCTGTATGCAGGTCAAGAAGCAACAGTTAGAACTGGACATGGGACGACAGACTGGTTCCAAATAGGAAAAGGAGTATGTCAAGGCTGTGTGTTGTCACTGTGCTTATTTAACTTATATGCAGAGTAGATCATGTGAAATGCTAGGCTGGATGAAGCACAAGCTGGAATCAACATTGCCTGGGAGAAATATCAATAACCTCAGATATGCAGATGACACCATCTTTATGGCAGAAAGTGAAGAAGAGCTAAAGAGCCTCTTGAAAGTGAAAGTGGAGAGTGAAAAATTTGGCTTAAAGCTCAACATTCAGAAAACTAAGATCATGGCATCTGGTCCCATCAATTCATGGAAAATAGATGGTGAAACAGTGAAAATAGTGAGATACTTAATTTTCTTGGGCTCCAAAATCACTGCAGATGGTGATTGCAGCCATAAAATTAGAAGACAATTGCTCCTTGGAAGAGAAGTTATGACCAACCTAGACAGCATATTAAAAAGCAGAGACATTACTTTGCCAACAAAGGTCTGTCTAGTTAAATCTATGGTTTTTCCAGTAGTCATGTACGGATGTGAGTTGTACTACACAAAAAAGCTGAGTTCCGAAGAATTGATGCCTTTAAACTGTGGTGTTGGAGATGACTCTTGAGAGTCTCTTGGACTGCAAGGAGATCCAATGAGTCCATCCTAAAGGAAATCAATTCTGAATATTCACTGGGAGGACTGATGCTGAAGCTGAGACTCCAATACTTTGGCCACCTGATGTGAAGAACTGACTCATTGGAAAAGACCCTGATGCTGGGCAGGAGGAGAAGGGGACGACAGAGGATGAGATGGTTGGATGGCATCACTGACTCAATGAACATGAGTTTGAGTAAGTTCCAGGAGTTGGTGTTGGACAGGGAAGCCTGGCATGCTGCAGTTCATGGGGTCACGAAGAGTCAGACACAACTGAGTGACTGAACTGAACTACACAATTCAAATCTGTATTGTTCAAGGGTCAACTGTTCGTCTGTATATATATATCTCATACACATTATATGTATGTAATAAACATCCTCTATTTATTTATCATCTAAATAACTTTGTGTCTGGATTAGGGGATGGATAAGCAAACCAGGAAGACTGTGAGGGTGTACAGGATTTCTTTTGGGGACATAAAATACTCTAAGATTAGATGTGGTGATATAATTCAGTTTACCTTTGAATCAGTTTAAGCACCACATCAAGTACAATTGCTTTTTTCATCTTAGAGTTTTGGAATGTTTGACCACGAATATTGCCTTGGGAACAGTCTGGTAGCTTTCTGACTGGGAGATCATGGATTGAGACAGTAGGCAACCCTGTTAATTGGCTGAGAAGTTGAGAACTGAAAAGACAGAGAAGGAAGTATTGTCAGTTTTAAGGTTGTTCACTCACAATAACACTTTACACTTTGAATTTTCTCCAGCTCTTTCACTTCTCTATGTAGGTTCATAGAGCAGAAGCAGATAAATTCTTGTGGGGACAGCTGCATACCATGGTGAACAGCACACAACCTGTTGGTATGTTAAGAATATGCTGTCTTTGCTTTGGTTTCCAGTATCCTTCTAGATAAAGCATTTGAACTGATTGATCTTAGCTGTATCGGCATACTGGACTAATGTGTTCAGAGAGGAGTCTACTACAGCAAATGTTTATTGAGCGCCATACTATGTGCCAGGTACTGTTCTAGGTGCTGTGGATTTGTGGTGAACCAGTTTGATAATGAATTTTAGATTCAACATTCAACCATCCAAAACCATGTACTGAGTACCCATTGTTTTTCATGGCTAGGTTCCAACTTACGATGAAAATTCAAAAATAAAATTGCAGCTACAGAAGGAATCATGTTTTAATGAATTGTGGAGTTAAATAAAGCCAGATGGGCAGTCCCAACTTTACTCCCTCCTAGTTATGTGACTTTGGAAAAATATTTAAGCCAAGGAACTTCAGTTTTCTCAGCTGTAGAAGGTAAAGAGAGAATGGAGAAACTACCTATGTAAAATTTATCCTATCCTGTAAAATCTATTGAGATAACACATTTCACTGAATGTGGAGCTCAACATCTCGCCTTTAGTATCTAAAAATAAGTATTAATTCCTTTCTAATTTTTAGCTCACTCCCGTGGATTTATAGTTTATGTAGACATCCACTCGAGTAACACTCTAATAATTCATCTTCCTCATTTATAGGTGAAAAAAGTTGGGTCTACGTATCTTACCCAATGTTGCATAACTAGTTAATGTGAAATCAGCACTGGATGCTGGCCATCTCAATTCCAGGCTCAGTGCTTTTCTATCACATCACAGGACCTTAAGTGATTTGTTTGTTTTCTGTCATCTTGCTTGCATTTTCAGTAGGGTTTAGCATTATATTTAAATCTGGAGATTTCACTGTGAGTCTCAGAACATTTTTAAAATGTCACTCTCAAGAGAATGATATAGATGAGATGGTCACGTGTTGATAATTTTTGAAGCTAATTGATAGATGCATGGGGATTTTTTACACTACTCCTTTCACTTTTTGTGTATGTTTGAAATTTTCCATAATAAAAAAGCTAAAAAAATATCTTCCAAATGTTATGCCAATACCAGTTCTGGAAAACCCCTACTTCTACCACTTGTCTATCCCAAGAAGTTTTCATTTCATTTTCATTTATTCTTCATTTTCAGTCTTCAGTTGATTCTCAGTCCCTAAGAGCTTTTGTATCCCATTCCCAAAGGAACTCAGTTTTTCATTTAAGGCTGGGTGTTTAGAATGTCAGGGCCGCTTTCCAATAGACAACCTCCTTGGCCACACTCAGTGGGTCACCTTGAAACAGAGGACACTGGATGTTGCCCATTGTGCCTTCTTCTCAAAGGGGGCAAAGCCATGCTCCATACTGTTCTCCACTGTGGCTGTACCAATTTACATTCCCACCCACAGGATAGGAGGGTTTCCTTTTCTCCATACCCTCTCCAGCATTTATTTGTAGATTTTTTGATGCTGGTTATTCTAACTAGTGTGAAGTAATACCTCACTGCAGTTTTGATTTGCATTTCTCTAATAATTTGCAATGTTGAACATCTTTTCAAGTGCCTGTTGGCCCTCTGTATCAGACCTTGTAATACACTGAGCAATCAGTCATGCCTGAGTACTGAGTATAACCTGTTCACTCAAGTTGTGCAGAAGCAGATAGAAAGCAAAGTCAGAATAGTGTGTATTCACAGAGGGTCTCCACAGTGGCCTGGCAGCAGTAGCAAAGCTAAGATAATCATGTGAAGGATTAACTAACTAGCACGATAAAAGGACACCTTGGCTATTATCTCTGAGCCCACACCCACACCTCCACAGGAGATGTGAGTTTCCTGGTCTGGTGTGAACATCTGAGCCTGGAGGAGAACCCAAGTCTCTGGCTCTCCCACTCAGTGCTCTTTCAGGGCCAGTGTTTCTCCACCTCTGCTGTGTATTAGAATCCCCTGGGGATCTTTAAAAAAATGCAGATGCTCTGGCGCCAACTCAAACTCATTAGATCAAAATCTCTGAGGTAGGGGCTTGGGTGATAATTTTTTTTTTTCTTTCAAGTTCTCAGGTGGTTCAAATGTGCAGCCAAGGTTCCAAACTTCTGTGCTATACTGAGGTGTTGCCTCTCTTCTTCCAATAAGATTTTTGATCTGCTAGTCATGTCACACCTGCTCCCTTCACTTCACCAGTCTCCATCTAGCTACTTGCTCTCTGGCTTGCTGCCACTTGTGTTTCTGAATGACTGCATCCCTGCTTCTCCCCAGAGAAGTGTTCAGAGGCCGAAACACCCACCACTTATTGTGGGCCCTTATTGTCTCCGAAAGTGCTCCTTGCGTGATTTGAATGGTGGCTCCCCAAAAGATATATCATGTCCTGGAATGTGACCTTATTTGTAAAGACAGTCTTTGCAGATGTAATTAAGTGGATGTTCTCCAAAAGTTATTACTCTAGGCCCTAAATCCATCAACAGGTGATCGTTATGAGAGATATGCAGGGAGAAGGAAAAGGCCCCATGAGGACAGAGGCAGAGACTGGTATCCAGATATAACCAACAGATATCCAGAGCTACCAGAAGCTGGAAGAGGCATGGGAGGATTCTTCCCATTAGCGTTTGGAGATACCCTACTGACTCCTTGATTTCGGACTTTGAGCCTCCAGAACTGTGACAGAGTATCTTTTTTGTTTTAATCCATCCCTGAGTTTCCTGCATTGTTGGCAGATTCTTTACCAACTGGGCCACTAGGGAAACCCAAGAATACTGGAGCTGGTAGCCAATCCCTTCTCCAGGGGATCTTCCTGACCCAGGAATCGAACCAGGGTCTCCTGCATTGCAGGCAGATTCTTTACCAACTGAGCTACCAGGGAAGCCCTTAATCAATAGTTTGTGGCAATTTGCCATGGCAGCTTGAGGAAACTAACAGAGATATGATCTCAGTGCCCTGCTTTTTGCTTCGTTTTATGGTAGCAGACAACCATCCAGTTCAACATGCTTCCTCTGGACTTGTTTTACTGAACTCATCAAGTTTTGCCTTATCTTATCATTACACATGGGTTTCCCTGGTGGCTAAATGGTAAAGAATCTGCCTGCAATGCAGGAGATACAGATTCAATCCCTGGGTCAGAAAGATACCCTGGAGAAGGAAATGGCAACCCACTCCAGTATGCTTGCCTAGAAAATCCCATGGACTGAGGAGTCTGGCGGGCTATGGTTCTTGGGGTCTCGAAGAGTTGGAACATGGCTGAAGTGGCTGAGTACGTTCCATTATTACATCTAGAAAGTTTTGGGGGTATCTACAGGGGCAATGCACCTTCTTCCTCTCTCCCTTCCAGCCTTTTCCTCTCTATCCAGACTAAACAGCACCCATCAAAACCCATCTCATAGCAGCCACATCTTTGCACCTTCTAATAATTTTATAGATTTTCATTTTTTCATATCATGCTTCTTTTAAAATGAACAAAATTTAGCCTGGTTATTGTACACAACTGAAACAATTTAGAAGAATAAGTTTTGCCTTCACCTGTTACTTCCTGCCATCCAACTTCCCATATACACCTACCGTGTGTATGTGTGCTAAGTCATTTCAGTCGTGAACGACTCCATGCAACTCTATGGATAGTAGCCTGCCACGTTCCTCTGTCTGTGGGATTCTCCAGGTAAGAATACTGGAGTGAGTTGCCTTCTCCAGAGAATATTCATTCCTAACCCAGGGACTGAACGGTGTCTCTTATGTCTTCTGCACTGGCAGGCAGGTTCTTTACCACTAGCACCACCTGGGAATCACCCCCCCACACACCTACAGTAACCACTGCTAATCAAGAACACTCTGAAAAAAAAAAAAAAAAAAGAACACTCTGGTGAATATCCCACCATCCGTCTTTCCAGGCGGATATTTAAAAGCGATAAATGGTTCAGATGGCAAGTATAAACTATGACACTGTTGGAAATAGCACTGCACTTGTTGAAGCAGGCAGGGATGGGTTGCTTAGAGCCCATGGACTATTTCTCCAAGAATCTCTCTGAACACAGGCTGCAAGGAACAAAGACACATTGAAAGCCACTATCTCAGCCCTCTGGAGGTCTGGCTTTGGGGGACAAGGTGGAGACCAGGGCAAGGGAAGCATGGGACATTTAAGGAGGTACTTGCTCTCAGGGTGGTGCACACCTTCAGAAAGCTTCTGGTTAGTTGATGAAGATCCCAATCGATGGCAGAAGGAGAGTCCTGGCTGTCTTGTGGCTTCTGGGTCTTTCTGAAGGAGGAAGGAGTTGCAGCCATTATTTCTGGTATGTACATCAGTAAGTCAGTTAAAGTCTGACTTTAAACCCTCCAGTGTCTTCCCATTTTACTTACAGTGAAAGTCAAAGCATCCTTCCCGGCCACACACAGTCTGTCCCCCTCCCACCCCCGACCCTGCTCTGGAGACTCTTCCTCTCTCATCCATCTCTCCATCAGCATTCCCTGCAGTTCCCCTACCCGTCACATGGCCCTCCTTCCTTTTCCTCAAACACTCCAAGTGTGGTCTATCTCAGGACCTTTGCAAACTTGCTGTCCTCTCTGCCTGTGATGCTCTTCCTCCAGGGATCCAGGAGTTTCACTCGCTCAGTCCCTCCAGATCTCTTCTCAGAAGTTACCCAACCAGAAATGACTTCCCTAACTGTGTTGCAATCACATTGCCCCCAGTCAACTCCACCACTCACTATTCGCCTTGCGCGACTTCCTTTTCCTCTGATTGTCACCTGGCTCTGTGGTCACAGATGGACTACCACGGGTTTTGTGAGAAATGGTACAAAAACAAGCCAGGTGCTTTCTCCCACTGCCTTCACCGTGGGATGCCTGCTGAGTGCCAGAGCCACTGTGTTGGTGTTTGTTCCTGTATGAAGAGCCCCACAGACATGCCTTTTGGAAACTGGGCATCCCTGAGAGCACTGGCTTGTGTCTTTGTGAACTTTCTATTCCAAGGTGCTAATTAGCATCTGCAGGGTTGCCTTTTTCTCTTTGGCTTCCAGGAAGTTTGGGGCCAGCTTTGAAACTGAACTATAACAACTTCATGACACTTGAATGTCCTTTCTGGTTGGGATTTTCCAGACTTACTTACATTTCCCCACCCCGATTGTTTGTTCCTGCTTTGCTCTGTTCTATGCTATAGTTTGTTCCTTTGTGTGATCCAGGGATGAGGTGGGAGAGAAATGAGCTGATTATTGAGGGCACAGATGAATCTACCGGTGCAGAGAAGACAAGACTCCTGGATTGACTGCACCTTGGGGATGAGAGGGTGGGACTGTGGCCCGGCAGGCCCTTCTGGAAACTTAATACTGCCTGGGATGGAAGGAAAAAGACAGGTGGAAACAAGGAGCACAGTCAAGTCCTGAGGTCAAGTTTTTGCTCACCAAGTTGTGACTTATAAAATGAATAATATGTATCCGTAAGTTTACAGAATTTTTGAGCTGAGAGGAACTGTTGGTAAATCCAAATATTTTCTTGTAAAACTGAGGAAACCGAAGACCAAGCAATTTACTTAAAGTCCAAAACTATTTATTGGCAGAGATGAGAGGAGAGTTCTTTTCTCTCTCCTCCTGGCCCAAAGCTTTTTCCATGATACCACCCACAAAGTTGCAGTTCTTCCCATTTTGTGTATTAAGAAATTTTCATTCGAGTTCCTTGGAACCCGTGTTAAGAGGTTATGCCTGCATACATATAATTCCTTTTCCTCCGTGGACTTTCCAAATTCAATAAAGTAATGGAAGGGACGTGCCCCCTGATGCTTTTCCTCAAAGCCCACCCTGATTTTAGTGCTTGGGCTCAGAAGCACACTTGTTCCTGTGGGCTGTGGATGGAGGGTGAAGGTTAAATCTCAGGGGGTGCTCGTGGGCAACAACAGTGGAAACAGCAGGGCTTGGGTGACTTGGGGCTCAATGTGGGCCACTTAAGTGGATTCCAGGTGACCAGGTGAGATCAGCCGAGTAGGGTATGCAGGGAGAGCGGCCTGCTGGGTCCAGGAAAAGAAAGACAGGGTTTCCAGTGGTGCCCCAAACATGGCTGGTTTCCATCAGTGCAGGAGCAATCCTCAGCCGAGGTGCTCAAAAATGTACAGAATCTGAGGGGAAGAGCAGGTTACAAAGAGAACGGGAAGCCCCTGCTGCCTGCAGAATCACTAGTCTACAGGGAGTTGGAACACAACAAAACACAGCACAGGCTTCTCTGGTGAGTGGCACCGAGGATTAGGACCTAACTTTGTGAGGAAAATTGTTCTGACGAATGGGTATGTTTGGCTAGTTCCGGCTAAGTGGTTTTCAATGGTGACTTCAGCCTAGAGCCCTGCAAAGCTGAGCTGCGGCTTCCAGGTGGCACAGAGGGCTTTTTTTTTAAACCAGCCAGTCAAGCACAGAGCCCTGGGGGTGCGTGGGGGTGGGGAGGCCCCTGGGAGAACTTTAGGGCCTGGGAGCTACTGCTACCTGGAGAGAAAGCTCAGCAAAGTTTATTATCAAAAAGCCCAGGAAATGTTGGGCCTGCGCATTCCATCCTTTTGCATGGCTTGGGTGTGTCTCCTTAGAAGACCAGAGCGCTTTCAGGGTCTAGCTGTATTGGACAGGAGCTTCTACAGATTTAAGGTCCACAGCAGCACAACATTTTCTGTATTGCACATTACAAAGTGATGGCCCCTATGATGACAAATAAGCAACAATGATCCCAACAATGACTCTACAGCTACTCTTTTAAAAGCTAAGAAAAGTGATCAAAGGTAGTTAAGAAGCTTTATAATGGTCAGTCTTCTCATGAGACACAGCTGTGACCTTACAGACACTGAAATGCAATTCTGAGCTTCACTCTCAGTTTGTTTTGAAGGTTATGTAAACTGTTGCTGGTTTTTTGAACTGTCTTTGTATCTATGTTCCCTACAATTGGTACCAGGCCTAATCAAAAGAAGACCTGAAGGAATAAACCAGCTGATAAAGTTAGAGCACTAAATTGGGAATCAGAGTAAGCTTTCTGACTACCCCTTAACATTCTCACCAGCTATGAGGAAGAACTGTACAAAAAAGATCTTCACAACCCAGATAATCATGATGGTATGATCACTCACCTAGAGCCAAACATCTTGGAATGCAAAGTCAAGTGGACCTTAGGAAGCATCACTACAAACAAAGCTAGTGGAGGCGATGGAATTCCAGTTGAGCTATTTCAAGTCCTAAAAGATGATGTTGTGAAAGTGCTGCACTCAATATGCCAGCAAATTTGGACAACGCAGCAGTGGCCGCAGGACTGGAAAAGGTCAATTTTCATTCCAATCCCAAAGAAAGGCAATGACAAAGAATGCTCAAATGACTGCAAAATTGCACTCATCTCACATGCTAGCAAAATAATGCTCAAAATTCTCCAAGCCAGGCTTCAATAGTATGTGAACCGTGAACTTCCAGTTGTTCAAGCTGGATTTAGAAAAGGCAGAGGAAGCAGAGATCAAATTGCCAACATCCACTGAATCATTGAAAAAGTGAGAGAATTCCAGAAAAACATCTACTTCTGCTTTATTGACTATGCCAAAGCCTTTGACTGTGTGAATCACAGTAAACTGTGGAAAATTCTTCAAGAGATGGGAATACCAGACCACCTGACCTGCCTCCTGAGAAATCTGTATGCAGGTCAGGAAGCAATAGTTAAAACTGGACATGGAACAACAGACTGGTTTCAAATTAGGAAAGGAGTACATCAAGGCTGTATATTGTCATCCTGCTTATTTAACTTACATGCAGTGTACATCATGAGAAATGCTGGACTGGATGAAGCACAGGCTGGAATCAAGATTGCTGGGAGAAACATCAACGACCTCAGATATGTAGATGACACCATCCTTATAGCAGAAAGTGAAGAACTAAAGAGCCTTTTGATGAAAGTGAAAGAGGAGAGTGAAAATTTTGGCTTAAAGCTCAACATTCAGAAAACTAAGATCATGGCATCTGGTCCCATCACCTCATGGCAAATAGATGGGGAAACAGTAGAAACAGTGGCAGACTTAATTTTCATGTGCTCCAAAATCACTGCAGATGGTGACTGCAGTCATGAAATTAAAAGATGCTTGCTCCTTGGAAGAAAAGTTAAGACCAACCTAGATAGCATATTAAAAAGGAGAGACATTACTTTGCCAACAAAGGTCTGTCTAGTCAAAGCTATAGTTTTTCCAGAAGTCATGTATGGAGGTGAGAGTTGGACTATAAAGAAAGCTGAACACTGAAGAATTGATGCTTTTGAACTGTGCTGTTGGAAAAGACTGTTGAGAGTCTCTTGGATAGCAAGGAGATCCAACCAGTCCATCCTAAAGGAAATCAGTCCTGACTATTCATTGGAAGCACTGATGCTGAAGCTGAAACTCCAGTATTTTGGCCACCTAATGCGAAAAACTGACTCATTTGAAAAGACCCTGATGCTGGGAAAGATTGAAGGTGGGAGGACAAGGGGACAACAGAGGATGAGATGGTTGGATGGCATCACTGACTCAATGGACATGAATTTGAGTAAATTCCAGGAGTTGGTGATGGGCAGGGAAGCCTGGAGTGCTGCAGTCCATGGGGTCGCAAAGAATCGGACATGACTGCGTGATTCAACTGAACTGAACTGAGAGCTATGAGGTTGCTAATCTTCATTTGCCCAAGCCAGGCCTGAGGGCCGGGTATGTCACAATCTCTCAAGTTCTTTATTTACAGTGTGTAGCTTCCTGGGCCTGAGACACACTCATTGCATCAAACTATCTTGGATGTGGGACCAAGAACCTGTATTTTTAATACCTAATTCTTATGCATATTTAGTTTGCTTAAAAGTAGACACTTTTGTAGCTATCACCCTGATCAAGAAAGAACTTTACCAGCAATATAGAGACACCCCCCCCAACTTATGTCTCGTCCTTTCCCCGAAGGTAACTGCTATCCAGATTTTATGTCAATCACTTTTTTGCTGTCTCTTTGCATCTACATTTAAGAATACATTATGTTGGTTTTGTCTGTTTTTTCAAATTCTATATAAGTGAAATCATACAGGATATAGCTTTGGCATCTGCCTTTTTTTTTTTTTTTGCCTTCTTACCATTATGTTTATGAAATAAATCCTGTGGTTGTAGTTGTGTTATATTGTATGACTAAACTATGATTTATTTATCTAGTCTACTGTTGGTGGACACTAGGGGGTTTCCAGTTTGGGACTGTTATGAATAATACTGCTCTGAACATTCCTGTGCATATTTCTGTGGGTTATACAGTAAGAGTGAAATTTCTGAGTATCTTATCTCTAATGCTGGTAGGTAATGCAAGCTATTTTACAAACTGGTTACTGCAAGTCGAAATTTAAGAGCTGTTATCTATATTTTGCAGGCAGGACCCAGTCATAGGTGTGGAGATGTGGATGTGGTCTGCTGAGTGGTGTGAAAGGGTGGCTCTGGCTACTGTGAGGAGAATGGGTTGTAGGAGGCCAAGTGAGGGAGCGGGGACGTCAGTTAGGAGCCTACTAGTAGGTGGAAACAACCACAGAGTGAACCTTATGTATGATTAATTGTCATATCCTCCCCCTAATTTATGGAGCTAATGGCTAGATTTGTTTTCAGCTAGAGTGGTATTGATATGTTGCATTCCTCCTTCATTGATTACTGCTAGATCCTCCTGAATTTATACCTGAAGTGATTACTTGATCTGCCTGGAAATGAAGATACATATTCATAAAGACCTGCTATGTGCCATGCACAGTGCTGGGCTCTAGGAGCACAATGGTGAACAGGACGGGGAAGACTTTGGCTTCGGGGAAGCTTAAAGTCTAGTGCAGGAGAGAGAGAAATGAGAAAAGACATGTAAATATATAAATTGTGAGGTGTTCCACAGAAAAAGAACAGGGTGCTGGGAGAGAGAAAGGGGGGCCATGGGGAGGTGCACCTCCTAGATATGAAGGATCAGGGAGGGAGGGAGAGAGAGCCTGGCTTGAAAAGTGAGAGCTCAGACCTGAATGAATCTGTGAAGAGTCAGTGGAAGATTTTCCAGGCAGATAAGCCCTGCTCTTGTGTGGTCTCTTAGGGAGAGAGGAGCTTGGTGCATTGAAGACCTGGAAGGATTATGATGGATTATGGTGGGGTAGGGCAAGCAGAATGAGCCTGGTGAGGCAGGCAGGACCCAGGCATGGGTGTGGAGATGTGGATGTGGTCTGCTGAGTGGTGCGAAAGGGTGTCTTTGGTTACTGTGAGGAGAATGGGTTGTAGGAGGCCAGGCAAAGGAGCAGGAAGGCCAGTTAGGTGGCTACTGCAGTCATCCAAGCCAGAGATGATGTTTAGCTGGACTAGGATGCTGCCAGAAGACTTGGAAGATGTGCATGAATTCAAGAAGCATGCTAGAACTGGAACTGAGAAGTCTGGTGTGCAAGAATAATGACTCCCAGGTCTGGCCTGTGTGACGGGTGGAGAGTTTACCAAGATGAGGAAATCTCTCCTATGTACATCAAATTCTTTTTATAGTACTCAGACCTACCCACGTCCTCCTGTAGTTTCAAAGTCTTTCTACATTCAATGCCAAAATGAAAGAAATCTCCTAGTTTTTGTTAACAAACTAAAAACAACAACAACAACAACAACACCCTTTTATTTATATTTATTTTATGCTGAATTTATTCTGGCCTTAAATTTTGTTTCTTCAAGAGAAAAATTAAATAAGTAACCTAACTCTACACCTAAAGCAACTAGAAAAGGAAGAAATGAAGAACCCCAGGGTTAGTAGAAGGAAAAAAATCATAAAAATTAGGGCAGAAATAAATGAAAAATAAACAAAGGAGATCATAGAAAAAATCAACAAAGCTAAAAGCTGGTTCTGTGAGAAGATAAATAAAATAGACAAACCATTGGCCAGACTCATCAAGAAAATAAGGGAGAAGAATCAAATCAACAAAATTAGAAATGAAAATGGGGAAATCACAACAGACAACACAGAAATGCAAAGGATCATAAGAGACTACTCTCAGCAACTATATGCCAATAAAATGGACAACTTGGAAGAAATGGACAAATTCTAAGAAAAGTATAACTTTCCAAAACTGAACCAGGAAGAAATAGAAAATCTTAACAGACACATCACAAGCACAGAAACTGTAATCAGAAATCTTCCAGCAAACAAAACCCCAGGACCAGACGGCTTCACAGCTGAATACTACCAAAAATTTAGAGACAAGCTAACCCCTATCCAACTCAAACTCTTCCAGAAAATTGCATAGGAAGGTAAACTTACAAACTCATTTTATGAGGCCACCATCACCCTAACACCAAAACCAGACAAAGATGCCACAAAAAAAGAAAACTGCAGGCCAATATCACTGATGAACATAAATGGAAAAATCCTTAACAAAATTCTAGCAAACAGAATCCAATAACATATTAAAAAGATCATACATCATGACCAAGTGGGCTTTATCCCAGGGATGCAAGGATTCTTTAATATCCACAAATCAATCAATGTGATACATGATATTAACAAATTGAAAGATAAAAACCATATGATTATCTCAATAGATGCAGAGAAAGCTTTTGACAAAATTCAACATCCATTTATGATAAAAACCCTCCAGAAAGCAGGCATAGAAGGAACATACCTCAACATAATAAAAGCCATGTATAATAAACCCACAGCAAACATTATCCTCAATGGTGAAAAATTGAAAGCATTTCCCCTAAAGTCAGGAACAAGACAAGGATGCCCACTCTCACCACTACTATTCAACATAGTTGTGGAGGTTTTGGCCACAGCAATCAGAGCAGAAAAATAAAAGGAATCCAGATTGGAAAAGAAGAAGTGAAACTCTCACTGTTTGCAGATGACATTATCCTCTACATCAGTCAGTTCAGTTCAGTTGCTCAGTTGTGTCCGACTCTTTGAGGCCCCATGAATCGCAGCATGCCAGGCCTACCTGTCCATCACAAACTCCTGGAGTTTACTCAAATTCATTCCCCTCGAGTCGGTGATGCCATCCAGCCATCTCATCCTCTGTCGTCCCCTTCTCCTGCCCCCAATCCCTCCCAGCATCAAGGTCTTTTCCAACGAGTCACCACTTCGCATGAGATGGTCAAAGTATTGGAGTTTCAGCCTCAGCATCAGTCCTTCCAATGAACACCTAGAACTGATCTCCTTCAGGATGGACTGGTTGGATGCCCTTGCAGTCCAAGGGACTCTCAAGAGTCTTCTCCAACACCATAGTTCAAAAGCATCAATTTTTCAGCGCTCAGCTTTCTTCACAGTCCAACTCTCACATCTGTACATGACCACTGTAAAAACCATAGCCTTGACCAGACGGACCTTTGTTGGCAAAGTGATCTTCTACATAAAAAACCCTAAAGACTTCACCAGAAAATTACTAGAGCTAATCAATGAATATGGTAAAATTGCAGGATATAAAATTAACATACAGAAATCCCTTGTATTCCTATACACTATCAATGAGAAAACAGGAAGAGAAATTAAGGAAACAATTCTATTCACCATTGCAATGAAAAGAATAAAATACTTAGGAGTATATCTACCTAAAGAAACAAAAGACATATATACAGAAAACTACAAAACACTGATGAAAGAAATCAAAGAGGACACAAATAGATGGAGAAATATACCATGTTCATGGATTGGAAGAATCAATATAGTGAAAATGAGTATAATACTCAAAGCAATCTACAGATTCAATGCAATCCCTAGCAAGCTACCAACGGTATTTTTCACAGAACTAGAACAAATAATTTCACAATTTGTGTGGAAATACAAAAAACCTCGAATAGCCAAAGCAATCTTGAGAAAGAAGAACAGAACTGGAGGAATCAACCTGCCTGACTTCAGACTATACTACAAAGCTACAGTCATCAAGACAGTATGACACTGACACAAGAACAAAAATATAGATCAATAGGACAAAATAGAAAGCCCAGAGATAAATACACACACCTATGGACACCTTATCTTTGACAAAGGAGGCAAGAATATACAATGGAGAAAAGACAATCTCTTTAACAAGTGGTGCTGGGAAAGCTGGTCAACCACTTGCAAAAGAATGAATCTAGAACACTTTCTAACACCATACACAAAAATAAACTCAAAATGGATTAAAAATCTAAATGTAAGACCAGAAGCTATAAAACTCCTAGAGGAGAACATAGGCAAAACACTCTCCGACATAAATCACAGCAGGATCCTCTATGACACACCTCCTAGAATAATGGAAATAAAAGCAAAAATAAAGAAATGGGACCTAATCAAACTTAAAAGCTTTTACACAATGAAGGAAACTCTAAGCAAGGTGAAAAGACAGCCTTCAGAATGGGAGAAAATAATAGCAAATGAAGCAACTGATGAAGAATTAATCTCAAAAATATACAAGTAGCTCCTGCAGCTCAAGTCCAGAAAAATAAGCGACCCAATCAAAAAATGGGCCAAAGAACTAAACAGACATTTCTCCAAAGAAGACATAGAGATGGCTAACAAACACATGAAAAGGTGCTCAACATCATTCATTATCAGAGAAATGCAAATCAAAACCACAATGAGGTACCATCTCATGCCGGTCAGAATGGCTGCTATCAAAAAGTCTACAAGCAATAAATGCTGGAGAGGGTATGGAGAAAAGGGAACCCTCTTACACTGTTGGTGGGAATGCAAACTAGTACAGCCACTATGGAGAACAGTGTGGAGATTCCTTAAAATACTGGAAATAGAACTACCATATGATTCAGCAAACCCACTGCTGGGCATACACACCGAGGAAACTGAAATTGAAAGAGACACATGTACCCCAGTGTTCATCACAGCACTGATGTTTACAGTAGCTAGGATGTGGAAACAATCTAGATGTACATCAGCAGATGAATGGATAAGAAAGCTGTGGTACATATACACAATGGAATATTACTCAGCCATTAAAAAGAATGCATTTGAATCAGTTCTAATGAGGTGGATGAAACTGGAGCCTATTATACAGAAAGAAGTAAGTCAGAAAGAAAAACACCAATACAGTATACTAACACATATATATGGAATTTAGAAAGATGGTAATGATGACCCTATATATGAGACAGCAAAAGAGACACAGATGTATAGAACAGTCTTTTAGACTCTGTGGGAGAAGGCAAGTGGGGAATGATTTGAGAGAATAGCATTGAAACATGTATATTATCATACGTGAAATAGATCGCCAGTCTAGGTTTGATGCATGAGACAGGGTGCTCAGGGCTGGTGCACTGGGATGACCCTGAGGGATGGGATGGGGAGGGAGGTGGGAGGGGAGTCCAGGATGGGGAACACATGTACACCTATGGCTGATTCATGTCAATGTATGGCAAAAACCAGTACAGTATTGTAAAATAATTAGCCTCCAATTAAAATAAATAAATTAATATTAAAAATTTCTTTTGAGATTACCTCTTTCTTCTGTGCAGCTTCCTCCTCTGGTTTAGGAACGATCTGCATTTTTAAAGTAAGAATCATCTCTATTTGGCAGAAGGAGCTCATGTAGATCTGTAAGTTCAGCAGTGCATCCTGGGGCCTTTGTTCACCTGGATGTCCTCAATGAGCAGAGAATCTACATCTAGACCCTTAAGGTCATCAATACTCTGCATTTTTAAGCATGTGCAGCAAAAATCCAACACTCTTTTTGGGCCACTGACCCTGCATCCAGCTCTGGGGCTGGGCCTGATACAGTCACCAACTCTGCCATTGTAAGGATGGAATGACACACATTTGATTCTGTAAAATGACATCTTTTCAGATACACATAACATTGATGGCCTGGGTCATTTTTTTAGTGTTCTTAAAGTGAACCTAACAATTTGAACCTCTTGATTTATAGGATTTTGTGGAGTTTTCTGAGTCGAATGAATAGCAGACTATTTTCAGAGACTGTCACATATTAGAAGAGACTTACAGTCTTTCTTCTACCCTCTCCCATCATTATTATTTATTAAGGGTTTATTTGTATGCTTACAGTGTCCAAAGTTTCTGGGCCATAGCTCTAAGGTATGAATTAGTGAATGAGTTCATTTTATTATATGAATGTATAAACCCAGGTCAGCCTCCAGATTTTACTGTGGGTAGGCTGCCCTGATAAGGAAAAATAGCAGATCTAGATATGATTCTCAGAGCAAGTGAGATTGCTTTAAAATTATCTTTTGAGGAGTACAGTTATGAAACATTGAGATATGATGTTAAAACCCCCAAAAGTTCTGAATTCAGAAATGTAAAAGAAGTGACAGAAAAAGAAACTTACTTCAAAATTTTCACTAATGAACTGGACTAACAACATTTTTCAACTTTTTTTTCTTAATAATTTTGTTTAGTTTATTTTGGCTGTGCTAGATCTTTGTTGCTTCATGGGCCTTTCTCTAGTTGCAGGGAGCAGGGCCTACTTTAGCTGCAGTGTGTGGGCTTCTCCCTGTGGCAGCTTCTCCTGTAGCAGAACATGGGCTCTAGGGCACACGGGCATCAGTAACCTTGGCACATGGGCTCAGTAGTGGTGGCTCCTGGGCTCTAGAGCATAGGTTCAGTAGTGGTGGCACATGTGCCTAGCTGCTCCGAGGCATGTGGAATCTTCCCGAATCAGGGATCAAATCTGTGTCTCCTGAATTGGCAGGTGGATTCTTTACACACTGGGCTACTGGGAAAGCCCTCAAGTTAATTTTTCTTATAAGAATTTTAACAATATTAAGGCCAAAGTGGGCTTCCTGCATAATATACAAGATATAATCAATTTCTTTGAGGTCTGTTCCTTTGAATGTAAACATAGAAGTGCTTTTAGTTTTGAGTTTGTGAGGAAATTACTAACTTTTCAAATTTGTTCATCTAGTATATTTTAAAAATTAGGTTTTGATCTCTTAGCTGGTTCTTCAGAATCCCCTTTTCATGCCCTGGAATCTGATCAGTTGAGAGCACTGGAGAAGAGAGAAGGATGTGAACTGAATGTCCAGCTATCCACCTGCTGCCCCCTTGCCTAGAAACAATGAAAAGCCAGGTCTTCTCCATCGTAAATAAGAGAGTCCAGCTAGGGAAGCAGAGTTAGTACAGAATTTCCATGAATACCAGGGAGCTAGCTTGGATGTACTCGATGGCTCATCAGGTGAAGAATCTGCCTGCAGTGCAGGAGGCACAGGAGATATGGATTTGATCTCCCGGTTGGAAAGATCTTCTGGGAGAAGAAATGGCAACCCACTCCAGTATTCGTGTCTGAGAAAGAAAAATTCTCATAAACAGAGGAGCCTGAAAGGCTACAATCCATGGGCTCTCAAAGAGTCAGACATGACTGAGTGACTAGGCTCTAGAGGAGTCTAGAAAGGGTGTTGTTTCCCTTTTTTAGCCTCTATATAGCAGGGACACCTTCTAGACAATGTTGGAGATGATGTTGAAATATTTTATGGTATCTTATCACAGATAATTAACAAAATCACCAAAAGAAATTATCTTCCCAAATCACTGGTCTCCTCTTGCCAGCACTAATTCCATTCAGAAGAAACAATTACCTGAGTATTTCCTACATGTCCCAAACATTGTCATTTCAGACACTTCCTCTTTCAGAACTAGTTCAGCATTGCTATAAGCAGAGCACCCCTCTTAAGCATCCATCTAAAATTGGTAGACTTGAGGACCCTCCTTTCCCATGGAAGGCCCTTGAACACCAAAGACTCAAGCAGTCACTTTCAGATCAGTGGCCTTGCTTTCCCCTGATTTCTGTTAGATTTTTTGGATTCAAGTCAAATGATGGATTAGAGAGCAATTCTTGTTTTTAAGAGTGTACTACCAGAAACATAAAATGTGAACATTGATGACAGTGTTCCGTTTCTTTTGTTCATGGCATAGTGGTGGGGACAAAAGTGGTTTGAAAAAATTGTAGAAGACTTTCTGGGTGCTTCTCTGGTGGCTCAGAGGGTAAAGTATCTGTCTGCAATGCAGGAGACCTGAGTTCAATCCCTGGATCAGAAAGATCCCCTGGAGAAGGAAATGGCAACCTACTCCAGTACTCTTGTCTGGAAAATTCCATGGATGGAGGAAGCCTGGTAGACTACAGTTCATGGGGTCACAAAGAGTTGGATACAATTGAGCGACTTCACTTTCACTTTTCTGTTTCTAGTTCCACATGTAAGGAACATAGCAGTCATCACTTTGCCCTAACAATAAATAAAAAGTTGAACAGACTGAAAATTCAATAACTCTTCTAGGATATGTGAAAGAAGACATAGGGAGAGCTGCTGCCTTCAATGTTGAAGACAGGTGAACCCAGCATGTCATGGCTTAAAGGAGTGGAGATCCACCTCATGCTAAGAGTTGACTCATTGGAAAAGACCCTGATGCTGGGAGGGATGGGGGCAGGAGGAGAAGGGGATGACAGAGGATGAGATGGCTGGATGGCATCACCGACTCGCTGGGCATGAGTTTGAGTAAACTCCGGGAGTTGGTGATGGACAGGGAGGCCTGGCGTGTTGTGATTCATGGGGTCGCAAAGAGTCAGACACGACTGGGTGACAGAACTGAACTGAAGTCCCACCTAATGGTGGATGGGGGAGAAAAAAAATGAGAAACACTTGTGAAATTCACAGTCTAGAGGCACAGGCTCACTAAATGCTGAGACCTCATCATAAGACTGTAAATGCTTCCTCGCTTCACTGCCCCCTTACTAAAGGTCTCTTTACGGCAGTTCCTTTTACTCATTACCCCATATCTAGCTCTCAAGAAAAAATTACAAGGCAAACCAAAGAGAAAAGAAAACAACAAAATCCCACAGAATTTAAAGAGACAGAGCAAGCTTCAGAACCAGACATAGCAGGGATGTGGAATTAGCAGCCTGGGATTTAAAACAATTATGATTAATATGCTGAGGGCTCTAAAGGATAAATAGACAGCATGCAAAAACAGATGGACAATGAAAGCAAAGAGACAGAAATCCTAAGAACCAAAGAGAAATGCTAGAGATCAAAACCACTGTCAAAAGAGATAAAAATATTAATAATTCTTGGATCCAAGGTGGTGGCTGAGGTTAACAGTCCCTTATTGCAGAGACCCAAAGGTTGCCTGTAGCTGGCTGCAGTGGTTCAAGGAGACCTTGCATTTCTTCATTTTAAGTGAAGAGGACAAACAATATTACATGGATAATAATGGTTTCAACTGGAGTACAACCAAGAAAGATCTTGATGGTAGAAAATATTAATACCTCCATTATGTCCTCAAGGATGACTCTGATATCTAGTATGACAATCTCACCAAACATCCCAACATTGCACCAGAAATTCCATTCCCTGAGATAGATGGGTCCATCTCAAATGTCTAATTGAGCACTTCAAGCTTTTGAACCAGTAATCTGCTCAAAGTTTATGACTCCAGGGCTGGGTCCATGGCTGGCAGCAGAAAGCCTGGATCTGATTTAGAAGCATAAAGAACATGAAACCAGTGAAGATCCAAGCTATTGAGACAGAAAACAGATTTTTGCTAGTCCAGGTCTCTGTCTTCCTATGTCTTCCTCATCATTCAGCTTCTAATAAAACCTGAGCTCTGACACACCTCCTCCAACGTTAAACCAGTTTCACTAAAGAGCTACAGCAGGTGTTGACGGAAAAATGAGAATTGCTACTGGGTTTCTGAGAAGGGATGTGTGGAAGAGGGAGACAAGAGTGGAACTCAGAAACAGTAAGACAATTTGAAGCGTCACTCTGCTTGGGGGAATGGGCATCCTGGGGATATGGTATAGCTGAAAGTTTTTATATAGGCTTTTTGACTTCTGGAAATAGACTATTGATAAAAGCTGCTTTCTACTAAAAAGGAGAAAGAGGAGGAAGATGAGGAAGCAGAGAATGAAGCAGATGCCCTTAGAAACCTGCTAGTATAATTATGGCTAACTGGGAGAGCTATTTGGCTTGTCCTACTAATAAAAAAGTGTGGTGACTGTGTAGGACAAATTTGGGAAAGCAGACAAATGACATATTATTATTGCTGGAGAAAGTCAAATTCAAAGGAAACAATGCTTAAGGACTGAAAAGAAAGTGAAAGTCTCTCAGTCGTGTCTGAGTCTTTGTGACCCCATGGGCTGTAGCCCATGGAATTCTCCAGGCCAGAATACTGGAGTGGGTAGCGTTTCCCCTCTCCAGGGGATCTTCCCAACCCAGGGACTGAACCCAGGTCTCCTGTATTGCAGGTGGATTCTTTACCTTCTTTACTAGCTGAGCCGCGAGAGAAACCCAAGAATACTGAAGTGGGTAGCCTATCCCTTCTCCAGTGGATCTCTCCAATCCAGGAAGTGAACTGGGGTCTCCTGCACTGCAGGCGGATTCTTTATCAACTGAGCTATCACGGATTGAGGAGAAGGTTTATTTCAAAGTGCTTAATTCACCACCTTTGATGATATGTTTGATTTCGAAGGGTTTTTTTTTTTTTTTTCTTTTTTGTCTGAACTGGATCTCTATGGCTTTGTGTGGGCTTTCTCTAGTTGTGGTGAGTGGGGACTACTCTGCAACTACTGAAGCCTGCATACCTAGAGCCACAGGCTCTAGGTGCCTGGGCTTCAGTAGTTGCAGCACAGGCTCAGTAGTTATGGCTCGTGGACCCCAGAGCACAGGACCAGTGGTTGTGACACACAGACTTAGTTGCTCCTGGGCATGTGGAATCTTCCTGGACCCGGGATTGAACCCGTGCCCCCAGCATTGACAAGTGGATTCTTATCCACTGTGCCACCTGGGAAGTCCTGAAGTTTATTTTAAAGAGTGTCTCTCACATTGTGGCAAAGGTGAAGAAAGTCAACTGACAAAAACATATTGTGCCAGGAGCTCTTTGAATCTCCACACCCCTTTTAGAAAAGCAAACGTGCATATTCTGTCACAAATGATTCTTCATAAGCCATTCCTGGTCCTGGTAACTGCCTCCTTTGGTCTGATTTTTCTATCCTAGAAACCTGTACCACATGGAGTTAAAAGTTCATGATGTGGTGGAATCCACCACCTACTTGCTCTTATAAAACTCAGACACAAGTTTCCCACATCCATCTTTTTTTTTGCACCATGCCTGTGATTCACAGTTCTTCAGAAACCAGTAGCAGAGCTTTGGTAAAAACAAACAAAAAAAGATACCCACTTTCTTCCAATCCCTGTTGTTTAGTCACTCAGTCGTGTCTGACTCTTTGCGACCCCATGGACTGCAGCACTCCAGGCTTCCCTGTCCTTCACCATCTCCTGCAGTTTGCTCAAACTCATGTCCATTGAGTGGAAGATGTCCCTAGGATGTATGTTTTTCATCCAGGTGTCTCATTTGCATTTCCAGGTTCTTTGGGATCCCAGGAAGAGAAGCATTTTCAGGCTGGCTCCCACCATTTAGGAAAAGAGTCAGCCTCCTGGGGGTGAAAGATCAGGGCTGGGACACCTTGGGCTTCTTCCCTGATGTGTTCCCTGCTCCCAAAAGCACCCGCATCTTCTCTCCAGCATCCCACCTCCACCTTGGCTAGGACTCTCTCTCAGCCTCACCTTTTTTGGTCTGTATCTTCTGGCTCCTTTTCATCTTGGTGCATCATCTTCTTGCTCATAATGTGGTTTTCTGAAAACTTTAGCTTGCGTATGGCCTCTTGTGACTTCTACTGAACTTCACATATCTCCTCTTCTGCATTCCTTCAGCTTGGGTTCCCATAGCCCAATTCTCTCCTTTCTCAAGTCGGGTTCCTAAGCATGAGAACCCCACTGGCCCAGCTCACTCCCTCTTGGTTTGTCCATGGAGCGGCTACACCTGGACTAACCAATTAGGTGGGCTGGGGTCCTGTGATAAAGCATAACTGCCTGGCTCTTTGAAGACAGTAGAAGCATTAAGCCCTGGGATTCCTCAATCTATTATTTCTTCTGAGCTGAATCCCCAACAATTCATGGACATTCTTTGAGACAGAAAGGAAAACTAGACTCAAAGCAATGATTTTCCAACTTAATCAGAAAAGGAAACAAATAATAAGTATGAATATTAATTGCCTTATTCCCTATTCTAGAGAATTTAAGATAAGATCTATTGTTGACCTATCTCTTCGCTTCAATGAGCTTCATTCAAGTACCAGGAATTCACCACCTCCATGTCCACCTGGCCAAGCTCTAAGCGTGACTCTATTTTTTTGCCCATTGAGGAACAGGACAAGTCCACCATTAAAAGGAACTGAAAATCTTTCCCTGCTACATGTCACCTTGGCACTTTGCTGCTGTGTTGACCTCGCTGAAGACAGTGCATTAAAAAATCCCTGAGATCCAGGCTTGGGAAATCTTGATCCATACATGTCTATGAAGGGAGAGTGTAGTGGGCATTTTAGTTACCCTGGCCTGTCTGGGGCTTGCTCAGTGAGGTTCATGAACACTTGTTGGTGTTTTACCTTGTCTGTGGGCATTAACTTCCCCTTTCTCTCCCCCAGCCCTGGCCTGCCCTTTTGGCGCTATAAAGGACCCCCAGCCTGACACAGTTTCTCCACTGAGGGTGCAGTGAGCCAGGCTGCAGTGTTCAGCAGCCGGGGGAAGCTATCAGCACAGCTGGGGGAACCTATTATGGGCTGTGTGATATGACAGGGAAAATTAGGAATGAGTGGTCTTTGATTTCTGCTTAACTCACTAGCTCTCCCCCAACTTGTCACCTTCAGCTCCACCTGAATTCCCTGTGTTACTGGGTGCCTACCCTATTACCTCTCACTGATGAGCTTTTGTTCCTGAGTTCTGTCTGGGAAACGTTCTCATTCTACTTAACCTTTTCAGTCTGAGATGTTGCTTCCTCTGAGAAGACTGACTTGACTTCCTCTCCCTGGGATGGGACTGGGTTCTGTGACACCCACACCCACATGCTCCCATGGCAGCTACTGTTCGTCTTCTTTGTTGTAATCACTGCTAATTTGTTTGAGTGGAGACCCTTGGAGTACAGTGCCCTCATTGTTTGGTGCATAGAAAATGCTCAACAACTTCTTGTCTAGTGTTGAATGTGTGGCTTGAAACTTGACTTGGCTGATGGAATCTTCTCATTCATTCTGGATTTAGGATGATATCATGCATTCTGGTGAGAATTCATAGCAATGCTTCAATCAATAGCTAATATTTCTAGAACAATTATCACATATAAGCATCTCATGAAGTGAGTAAGTTTATCACAGGATTTTGTCTCTGTCATTCTTTTCAACCAGCAAGGCAGATACATATTAAAAAGCAGAGACATTACTCTGCCTTCAAAGGTCCATATAGTCAAAGGTATGGTTTTTCCAGTAGTCATGTGCAGATGTGAAGCTGAACAATAAAAAAGGCTGAGCACTGAAGAACTGATGTCTTCGAAATATGGTGCTGGAGAAGACTCTTGACAGTCCCTTGGACTGCAAGGAGATCAAACCAGCAAATCCTAAAGGAAACCAACCCTGGATATTCATTGGAAGGACTGATGCTAAAGCTGAAGCTACCTGATGTGAAGAGCCAACTTACTGGAAAAGACCCTGATGCTGGGAAAGATTGACGGTGGGAGGAGAAGGGGATGACAGAGGATGAGATGGTTGGATGGCATCACTGACTCAATGGACATGAGTTTGAGCAAGCTCTGGGAGATGGCGAAGGACAGGGAAGCCTGGAATGGGGTTGCATTCTGCAGGGTTGCAAAGAGTCAGACAGGACTGAGGGACTGAAAACAAAGGTAGATACTACTTTAAACTCTGTTCTACAGACTAGGAAACTGAGACTTAGAGAGGCAAAGGGAATGGCGTTTGCCATCCAGCAATAAAGTGGGCATGACAGAATTGCAACCTGGATGATCTGACCCCAGGCTTCCTACCTGAGGTGACACCTGATGCCATCAAGCCCTTGGAGCTCCTCTGCTCAACACAGGCATTATAAGCTGGCAAGAGACTTAAAATGCTCCTCTTGGTGTCTTAAACTGTGCTTCCAACTAGCAATTTTGAAAGTGTCTTCAGTTTAAAAATATGCCCCAAATCCAGGATGTCCTGCCAACAGAGGCAAGGCATTTATGGCAATTCTTATGAATGTAATCTAATTTTTTTTCCTGTTCTTCTGTTATGTTTCTTTTGGTGTTGCTTTTTTAAATTATACAAGTAATACCAAAGTACATTCTTCTTTCTCAGTGGTTCAGATGAATTAGGAACACACAGAGTACGATGTGAAAGGCCTCTTCACCACTTGCTTCTCCTTCCTGGGCAATTTCATTTTCTATCTGAGAGGTAACAATTGTTGAGTTTGGAGTAGATCCTTCAAGTCCTTCTTCTGTGTATGTGACTAAGGAATAAAGTTCTTTTTCTATGTGAGTGGCATCATACTCTGTGCATCGTTTGGTCCCTTAATATTTTTCCTGCTGGATACTACATCTTGGAGACCAGCCTCGTTCTATTTAAGGGCTTTATAGTATTTACTGGGGCTTCCCTGGTGGCTCAGATGCTAAAGAATCTGGCCTGCAATGCAGGAGACCTGAGCTTGATCCCTGGGTCAGGAAAATAACCTAGAGAAAGGAATGGTTATCCACTCCAGTATTCTTGCCTAGAGAATTTTATGGGCAGAGGAGCCTGGTGGGCTGTAGGCCATGGGGTCACAAAGAGCCAGACATGACTGAGTGACTACCACTTTATAGTATTTACTAGCCTTTAACTCTTCCCTTACTGATGGAAATATGGGGAGTACCCAGAAAACTGCAAATCACAGCTTGCTTCAACTTTTTAAAAATGTTTATTTATTTTGCTCTTAAAAAAGCTCAAGAAGAGTGCTCGTTTCGTGTTGAGGTTTACTGCTCCTTTTCACAAACCCATACAATCAGTGCCACTCACACTTTCTAGAATGGGGAAAGCAGTCCATTTTGTTTTGGTAAAATTAGTGACTCACAATGGCTCCTCTCCCAGCTGAGAGAGGCCCAGTCTATTGTGTGCCTGGAAGGGGCACAGGATGTTGTCACACTTGGCTACCCAGTTGTACAATGGTGTCCGAAATTAGGCCGCGTGCTAGTTAAGCCCTTGTTTGCTCTTCAGATACTGACCATAGATTGGCACAATGGGAATGCTACCTGTGCCGTCAAGGCTTACAGATGTGTGTATAGATGTGTGGCCTGTGTGTATGTGTTGCGTGGGTGGCATGAATGTATATGAATGGTCTATGTGGTGTGCCTATGTGATGTGTGGTGTGTGTATCTGTGTTGCATTGTGTGCGTGTGGTGTTTGTGTGGTAAGTGTGGGGTGTGTGTAGTGTGTGTGAGGGTTGTGTATCGTGTGTGTTTGTGTATGTGTGGTGTTTCTGCAGTACGAGTAGGGTGTTTGTGTGTGCACCGTGTTGTGTGTGTAGTGTGGTATGTATATTGTGTCTGTGTGTGTAGGGTGTTTATGTGTGCATTCTGTGTGTTGTATATGGCTATGTGGAGTGTGGTGTGTGTGTTTGGATGGTGCTTGTGTAGAGAGTATGTGATGTGTGTGTATGTGTAGTGTTTGTGTGGTATGTGTTGGGTTAGCGTGCATTGCGTGTCGTGCGTGTGGCCCATGTGCGTTTATATGTATGTCTGCATGGTGTTTGTGCAGAGAGTGTGTTGTATGTGTGCGTGTAATGTGTGCATGTGTATATGTATGCAGACACCAGCCCACTGCTCTGCACACTCATTCATGTGATAGAGAAGAAGGCTTACCTGAATGGAGCAGTAAGGGGACAGTGCTCCTTGACTCACTCTGTTCCATTGCTCTTGTACCAATTATTTCCAGGCTCAGAATGCACGCAGAACCTAATGAACCCGTATTTCCCCTTCCGTGTAGAGCATTCTGCAAGGACAATGAACATCATCTGTTGAATCTGCAAAGACAGAATCTCCTTGTGGGGAAACCTTGGGGAAATGGCTTGCTAGGAGTTATCCTTAGAGGAAACGCTGCTCAATACATAATTTATGAGTGAATCGTGGTGATTCATTTTACTTGAATCTATTACTGGGGCATTTGGCTTCAAAGTCCTCTGGCTGCTCTGTTTTCTGTGATTAGAAGGATCTACTCTATTCGTGTTAACAACTCAATGTTGATTTTTTTTCTCAGTTTGGTTCATAGTTACAATTTTATCTTTCATTATTAACACCTTGAGTTTGTTGCTCTTGGGTCTTAATCTACTTTTATTTCTCTCCAACAATGAAATCTGAAAATAACCCATAAAATACTGAGGTAAATTCATGTATTAATTTAAACATTCATAACTCTTAATGCAATTCTTTAACAACTATCAAGATAAAAATAGGGCACTGAGATTAATTTCAAAGTACATAAGGTTCTTTGATCATGCACTGAGGAAATCCAAATTCTTTATTCTCTTTCCCTTTGGGATTGGTGACCAAGTGTCAATAGCTACCAGAAATCAGCTGAAAGTGAAAGGACAATATTAGCTTTAGTCTTCAAAATATAGGGTTTAGGATTACCTCTCTGTTCTCTCTAAAATGTGGCTCTTGAGGGAGGAAGCCCCATCTTCAGGGCAAGTCTGGACCACTGTAACCTAGCCTCCTGCATGGAGAGTCTCCGCCTGCTGCTAGACTGCCGCATCAAGACACAGAGAGCTCCCAGAGCTGGGCTCTCGCCAGTTTACTTCCCATCTGGGAGTAGACAGGCGGGTCTGCTGCCTGTCCCCTGCTGTCACCTATCATGCAGGTCAGGTCTTGTGGATGGGTGCCTCCAAGGGTCTCTTCCAGAAGAGATGTGCCTTCCCCGAAAGGCCCCAGGAGCAGGGCACTACAAGCCCCCAGAGGTATGACCGCGTTTATCAGCTGAGTCAGAAACAATCAACTTTATAATCCAGGATCTGATATTAATCTCTGCTTCCTCCAGCCTGGCTATGGGGCTGAGAGAGTAGCTCTTTCCTCCCAGAGTGCCTGCATTTTTTGAGGATGGAGTGAATGTTTGTGTTTTCATGAGGCCATGCGAAAGGAATGTGAATATTAGAAAAGAGCCCTATTTGTTAAAATGATAATTGCTAGAATGCTCTGAAGGCATCCATATTTGCTCCTCTACTTCTCATGAAAGCCTGAAGAACGGGGCAACATCTGACCCTGATGACTTGCACTCACCAAGGCCGTACCAGATGACAGAAAACTTGCTGTCGTTTTGGTTATAATTTTCACTAATGACTTGGATTTCCCTTTGGCCACCAAATATTTCAAAGCAACTGGTTTTTACAGCATCCAAGAGCTGACTAGCCCCATGGCAGTTGCCCAGACTAACTTCATGAAGCGAGCGTGTGAATAAAATAATAAACGAGTGTATAAACATGCATAATTTATTTGAATCAATATTCATGCCTGATTACACCGTGGGCTGTTTCAGATGTTTGAAAGCCAGGCCTGGCTGGCCCCCGCAGACACCCCCTGCGGTAATTCCCTCAGGAAGTGAGCTCACCTCCCCTCCTGGAAGAGCGTTTAAAAAATGCTAGTGTTCCTCCTGGTGCCAGCTCTGCGGGGCTGGGGTCAACTATGAGTTTCAGTTACTCCTTACAACAACTGAGAGTCCTCAGGAACAAGCTTGCCTCCTTGTAGCTTTCCATTTGTTGCTTCCCGAGCGGTGCCTGGGCTTTCTAGTTCAGAGGGCCGTGGGGACAGGGAAGGAAGAGAGGAAGAACAGCAGCCCATGAGAACATGGTCTCTTCTTGTACTCGCTCCAGTCAAGCAAAGGCTCTGTGCTATGGTTTAGAGGAGATGCTGGGCAGATGGAAACATTTGCATGTGCCCACTTTAACCATCCAAAGGTGTCAGCCTGCAGCAACCAAGGTCCCAGTGATGCTCAGCAGCATGGCCTGGAGGTCAAGTGTCAAGTTAGGTCAAGTCAGACAGATCTGGTTTGCACCCTGCCTCTGCACATCACCAGCTGTAAAGCTGTTGGCGACTTACTCAGACTCTCTGTGCTTCAGATTTCCTGTCTGTAAAACAAGGATGACAGAAGGGCCTTCCCCATCGGGAACTGACATGATCTTAGAAATCCTGCTCATAGAAGAATGAATGAGGAAATGACCAGGGATTAGTGAATTCCTGGCTCTCCAGGACTCTGCACACATTTTGTGCAAACACCCCCTGGGAGGAGAAGGAGAACCCCCTGTTTCCTGGGACTGGATAAGAGGTTTAACAAAATCTGTCTTTTATGCTCTGGCCACCTCTTCACCGCAATATTTTATGTGTCTTCTATGGAACATCAGAGGTGTAGACAAGTTCTCATCTTTCAAGAAGTCATGGATTCTGGCTGGATTTGGCACCCAGACAATCAGAGGCAGAGATTTTACTGTCTCTCCCAAGTCATCCTGATGATTCATGTCTTTACCTTGTTGTAATAACACAATAAAAAGGTCTCTCAATCACCCAAGTGGAGGTTATGTGTTCAGTTACAGACTCCTCAATTGTCCAACATGCTTCTAGTTTACTTTACCTTTCACACCAGTCTCTTCTGCCTCAGTCTCCCTTGTTCTGTTGCCAGTAGAAAAAATTATTTCCCTAAAGTTCAGAGTTTTTTAATGTTGGCACTACTGACATTTTGGATCAGATAATTCTTTGTTATGGGGGTTGTTCAGTGCCTTGAAGGATACTTAGCAGAAAGCCAGGCCTCTACATACCGGATGCCAGCAAGCAACCTCAGCCTCAGCTTGACAACTGAAAATGCCTTCTGACATTGCAAATATCCCCTTGGGAAGGGGGAGCAAAATCCCTCCTGGTTGAGAACCTCTGTCCTAAATGACTGCAACATGCTTTTAATGTCACTTTAAAGACAGAGATTGGTGGTATACATGTGTATATACACACACGGAGCAGCGGCAAAGAGCTATATAGTGCAATCCAATACCCGATGTTTGGAAGTTCTCTTACTTCTAGGGTAAGCTCAGCCTCCCTTCTCTTCTCTCCTTCCCGCCAACTCCGTGTTCAAGTAAGAAGCATTCTAAAAGCAGGTGACAAATTAGAGTCCCATGCAAAACAGGACTGCTGTGGAGGGAGTAGAGTTTTTTGAGCTTCAACTTTAGAAAGATTGAAAAGGCTGTTTCTCTGTTCTCTTTCTTCCTCCTTCTTTCTTTTCTCTCAGTGTGGCTGGTGCGGTAGGACTCTGGAGAAAACTTCAGCTTGGCAAGTCAGGAGGAGCTGGGATAGGGCTGCAAGGAAGGGAGGCATTGTATAGACAGGCTCTTCCCTCAGATCTTCTTCCTGCCTGGAGCTGGTTCTGATGAGGGGACTTGCACCAAGCTGCTGGGTAGAAGGCTCCATCTCAAAGAGGTGCCATATACCGAGCCACTGCTCTGAACTCACCACCTGGGTGACTGGGATGGGAGGAATACAGCTCCAGGTGGCTAGGATCAGAGAAAGCTGTTGGTGGAGAGTTGCAGAGGCAGATATGCACCTGGAAAGAAGAATGAGAAGCCACGCGGCAGCAGAAGTTATGTGGTGCAGAGATAGGGGGCAGAAACTAGAAAGAAGTAGGGAGTCTGGGGCTTAGTAAGGTGACAAGTAGCTTTGAGAGGCCCCCCTGACCACGAGAGCTACTGTAAACGCCGACTGGCAAGAAATAGCATTTCATTTCTCAATGAGGTTTGATGAGATAGGTTCTTTTTCCCCAACTCTCTGTTCATCCTCACAGTAAACTCCTGTTAGACTAAGCAATCTGATTGTGTGGGAAATGCCTAACTCAGTGCATCTCCAACTTCAACCTATAGATCTCCAGAGGTCCACAGACATCGTCTCTGCTGTTTGCAAGCAGTCTTGAGAATAAATCTGGCTCTTAGGTAGGCCAAAAGAATTAACACAGTCACATTCTGAATCATTTAGAACAACTACACTGTCCAGAACGGGAACTCCTGGCCACTTGTGGCCATTGAGCATTGAGACATGACTAGTCAAAATTGAATTATGCTTTAAGCTTAATACATACACTGGATTTTGAAATCTTGGTAAGAAAAAAAGAATATGAAATATCTCAGGAAGTTCTTATACTTATTACCTGCTGAAATGATAACATTTTGGGTAGTCTGAGTTAAATAAAATGTGATATTAAAATTGATTTTCCCTGTCTCTTTTGACTTTTTTATTGTGGCTACTAGAAAATTTTAAATCATATATGTGGCTTATGTCACATTTCTATTGGACTCTACTAGTCTAGATTGTGCATTCTAAAGGGGATGATATTGTACTTTGTGGGGTAAAAATTGGTTCTTGGGGGAAATGTGGCAAAAAATTGTAATCTTTAACATATTAGAGAACACATATACATATAGCATATAAACAGATATATAGTATGCCTATGGTATTAAAATTTCACGACATCGGGGATTTGTAAATAAAAGTCTTAAAAACCTTGTCAAGTGGATAATAATGAAAATAGAAACACTGATCTAAATGAGTAACTTGTAATCCAAGAACTATTAGATATGTGCAGGCCTGTGTCTACATTCTCTTTTAGGATTCTGTTAGTGCTAAGTAGAAATATTTTAATGATCTTGAGTTAATGGGGGAAGATGGAGAAGGAAATGGCAACCCACTCCAGTATTCTTGCCTAGAGAATCCTGTGGACGGAGGAGCCTGGTGGGCTGCTGTCCATAGGGTCGCAAAAAGTCAGATACGACTGAAGTGACTTAGCATGCATGCATGCATTGGAGAAGGAGGTGGCAGCCCACTCCAGTATTCTTGCCTGGAGACGGAGGGATGGAGTAGCCTCATGGGCTGCCGTCTATGAGGTCACAAAGAGTTGGACACGACTGAAGTCGCTTAGCAGCGGCAGCAGCACCAGCAATGGGGGAAAATTGAGGCAGGCTTCATATGTAATAGGAATTTGTACTCAATGAAGATGAAATGACACCAAGGTGCTCCTTTAAAGGCAGGCTGCAAATAAGTATGAAAGAGGAGAAAGGGGGTGGGTGGAAATGAGCAGCCATATGAGTGACTGGGGAGCCACTCTCATGAGAGAACCAACGGCTCAATATGTAGGAAATAACAGAATCCATCTATCACCTCACATTGATTAGTGTTGCTACCTTGAATTCTATTATTTTTGCAGATTTAAAACATAATTTTTTTTTAGGATTTCTATAGCATCAAGTTTACCTATATTTGGGTTTTAATGGTGTTGAATACACCTCTTTTCTTTGGCTAAGTGTGGAATCAGAGAAGCAAGAGTCAGATGATCAGAATGACTGATACAAGGGAGACTGAAGGTCATGGCTTAGGTGTGTCGCATGGCACTCCAGAATGAAACATGGTCACCAGGCCTTAGACTGAGCTTGACAGCTTCACAGCAGAGCAACATCCAGACCCCTGTGCAGGGCGGTCCCAGCACAGGGAGGGGCCGCATTGAGCATGCCCAGTTGCTCTTTCCTAACTCACCAATCAGACAGGCTCTTCGCCTCCCCAGGGAGGGTCCAGCAGCCAGGGCTACAAGTGTTAGGCTGATAAATGTTCCTGTGTGTGGAATCGTGGGAAGAGGGGAATAAATGTCCCCCCCCCCCGCCCCCCCAACATCAGCCCCTGGTTTTATGCTCATACTTATTTATGTAATGCAATAAAAGTAATTTAGGTTGGCATTTGGGTTTGTACGACCTTTTCAAAGCATTTATTGTGAGTCACTGACCTATTACAGGGAGATTTTAGTGGATTTCATGTCAGCATGAACATGAGTTGACTTAGCTTTCTGTGGAGAAAGCCCTGCCTGCCTTGCTCTCTTCCTGGCCCTGCTGGCTCTGCTCCTTCTCTCCACTTCGATGGGTTTCTGCTCCCTCACCCTTTTCTCTGTGCCTTTAACTGTGCAGTGGAGCTGGAGGTGTAGGGAAAAGAACACTGGGTTTGGAATTGACAGGTCCCTGTTCAAGTCTGGGTGCTGCCACGTCCAAGCTGTATGATTCTGCTCAAGGCACTCAACCATTTTAGCCTCACTTTTCTCACCTGGAGAGTGGGGTGATGCACCTCTCCCCCCCCCTTCCAGAGTTGTTATGTGGATGAGAGCAGATGATGAATGTAAACTTATTTCGTGTACAAAACAGCTCCCCTTTCTCTGTGCTTAGCTGAGTTTGGGGCCTTTTTTGATGTTGTATCTATTCAGTTTTCGACTCTTTGAATGCCCATTTGCTTTACATGGTTATAAAACTCAAATTAGCACCAGTAGGAGAAAAGATAGATCAAGTAAGCCAGGCTTAGGGCTTGTTCAACTTCAAAATATAATTTTCAAAGTTAAATGACTTTCAAACACATATTTAGTGATTGTGTATCAAAGATATATTTAATGTGTTAATGAGAGAACCAATGGATAGTAAAGTAGGTTTGAGTGAGGATTGAGAAAACTGGTATATGTAGACAATGGAAGAAAAAATGCTGAAGTAATATTGCTAGTTCAGTTCAGTTCAGTTCAGTTGCTCAGTCGTGTCCGACTCTTTGTGACCCCGTGAACCATAGCGTGCCAGGCCTCCCTGTCCATCACCAACTCTCGGAGTCTACCCAACCCCATGCCCATCGAGTTGGTGATGCCATCCAGCCATCTCATCCTCTGTCATCCCTTTCTCCTCCTGTCCCCAATCCCTCCCAGCGTCAGGGTCTTTTCCAATGAGTCAACTCTTTGCGTGAGGTGGCCAAAATATTGGAGTTTCAGCCTCAGCATCAGTCCTTCCAATGAACACCCAGGACTGATCTCCTTTAGGATGGACTGCTTGGATCTCCTTGCAGTCCAAGGGACTCTCAAGAGTCTTCTCCAACACCACAGTTCAAAAGCATCAATTTTTTGGTGCTCAGGTTTCTTCACAGTCCAACTTTCACATCCATGCATGACCACTGGAAAAACCATAGCCTTGACTAGACGGGTCTTTGCTGGCAAAGTAATGTCTCTGCTTTTTAATATGCTATCTAGGTTGATTATAACTTTCCTTCCAAGGAGTAAGCATCTTTCAATTTCATGGCTGCAATCACCATCTGCAGTGATTTTGGAGCCCAAAAAAATAAAGGCTGACACTGTTTCCACTGTTTCCCCATTTATTTCCTATGAGGTGATGGGACCAGATGCCGTGATCTTAGCTTTCTGAATGTTAAGCTTTAAGCCAACTTTTTCACTCTCCTCTTTCACTTTCATCAAGAGGCTTTTTAGCTCCTCTTCATTTTCTGCCATAAGGGTGGTGTCATCTGCATATCTGAGGTTATTGATATTTTTCCCCGCAATCTTGATTCCAGCTTGTGCTTCTTCCAGCCCAGCGTTTCTCATGATATACTCTGCATATAAGTTAAATAAGCAGGGTGACAATATACAGCCTTGACGTACTCCTTTTCCTATTTGAAAGCAATCTGTTGTTCCATGTCCAGTTCTAACTGTTGCTTCTTAACCTGCATACAGGTTTCTCAAGAGGCAAGTCAGGTACTCCCATCTCTTTCAGAATTTCCCACAGTTTATTGTGATCCACACAGTTGAAGGCTTTGGCATAGTCAATAAAGCAGAAATAGATGTTTTTCTGAAACTCTCTTGCTTTTTTGATGATCCAGCAGATATTGGCAATTTGATCTCTGGTTCCTCTGCCTTTTCTAAAACCAGCTTGAACATCTGCAAGTTCACGGTTCACATATTGCTGAAGCCTGGCTTGGAGAATTTTGAGCATTACTTTACTAGTGTGGGAGATGAGTGCAATTGTGCAGTAGTTTGAGCATTCATCGGGATTGCCTTTCTTAGGGATTGGAATGAAAACTGACCTTTTCCAGTCCTGTGGCCAGTGCTGAGTTTTCCAAATTTGCTGGCATATTGAGTGCAACACTTTCACAGCATCATCTTTCAGGATTTGAAATAGCTCAACTGGAATTCCATTACATCCAGATGCAAAATTGGTTAATGTCCTAGAGCACAGCAAAACTGTAATTTTTGGAATTATCTTTTCTCCTAGATAGAAACACTGCTTTTTTCAGTGGACAAAAGTAGTATTTTAACTCTACAATTTAATATCTTACTTTACAAAGTCTTGGCCCAAAACAGTCAAAAATAGTGAATCAAACAAAAGTCAAAAAACTAGCCTCTGGAGGGCTTTTTAGACAAGGCCATAGTATGACACTGAAAGAAGAGGAATAATACTTTCGCTTTAAGTTCAAGTTATGGATAATTTTTCAAAGCCCACATAGGATCTGAAAATGAGAATAGATATATATAGAGAGGTTACTTATTCTGGATAAGGGTTGGAATGAAGTCTTCGGTTATAAATCCCAGTTATGTCCAATAAAAACCCTTTTTAAAAAATTTAAAAAAAGAAAAAAAAAGATTGGGAAAACCACCCAACTGCCATTTAAACTAAAAATTCCTGTTGGGTCCAGTGATTCTGGCATAATTTTTTTCTCTTATAAATTGTTTTCTACTATTTTGAGCACTGAGTATCTTCGGATAGTAAGAGAAGATTCAAAGCCACACCCTAAACTTGACAGTGATGCTTTAGGACAATTCCTAACCACTAGAATCTCCTGGATGTAAAATCTTGTCTTGAACCATATTTGAACCTTTTGGTATGAGAACCCTGCTGGTTGGCTGGCACACCATAGCTTCCTGGTTTTCAGAAAGAAGGCTCAAGAGAGGCGCCTTGGACTTCAAATGGCTATTACAAAACAACATTTTGATGAGTTAAGTGTAAATGAATCAGAAGCATATGGATTTAATTAGCCTCCAAACACAGCCATTTCAAAACGCAGAAAGGAAAAAAGCATGCTTGTGTCAAAACACATCTTGAGGTTTTCCTGTTAAATTAAAAATGATGGAAAAACAGATGGGACCATCTGCCAAATGTTCAGGTTGTACTCTCCACATGTACTATCTTATCAGGAACACAGAGCAGTGGGAAATTTCTACCACAGAAATCAACAGTGTTTCGGTACTGTGTTTGGCAGCCCATTTGTGGCCTACATTTAATTAAACCAGGGCTACGCATGGCTGCAGAGAATGCAACTTCTAAGTTTTTGAAGATGGTCCAGGGTGCAATCCACATGGGACCATGTGTGTGGTCTTCTTTTATAGTTGAAAACCCCCATATTACTCTTCTCATGCCCCTATAAGTTTTTCCACGTTACCTCCCAATCTGGCCATGAAGACGTCTAAGGGCTGAATACAAGTTACTTCTGTTGCCTGTTCTTGGTGAAACTGAGTGGCGTCAGGCAGAGAGTCAAGGAACATACATGCGTTTTCACTTACATGTGGAACTGTTCTTTCTCCCCAATGAGAAAGGTGCTAAAAGTTCAAGGGTCAAAAGCTGCATTCAAGTTGAAATGAAAGGAGGGGCCTGCTGGGCTGAAATAGGACAAGCCTCAGAATTTATTCATAGTGAAGCCAGAATGGAAACAGGGGACAATTCTTTTCATAGCTTTTTAAGAAATCATGTACCAGGCTTAAGCTTTTTTATGCATTGAGGTTGTGCAGATTTACCACTGAATGGGCAAATAACACCACACATTTGTTGAACAAGAGCCTACAAAGTGCTCTTTCATATATTAATTTAATCTTCACAACAACCTGTGAATGGGATGGAATGCTCCTCATTTTCCAGAAGAGGAAATTGGGCTGATTGAGGTTCAGAGACCTGAAGTTCTCTCAGTTAGGAAGGGGTAGAGCCAGACTTGATTGCAAGTCTTTTAGTTCTACGACTAGGGCATTTTTCACTAGTCCATCCCACCAAGGAGGAATATGTTTTATTTAGGTGTTTTATTTAGGTATCTATGGTAGACTTTCACCCACTAGCCAAAGATGCTTTCCACTGGGGGAAAGCAGAATATGTCTTGGGGCTTCTGAACCTTTGTCATGGTTTGCTTGAAAATCCTGGGTGATACTTGTCCTGGTTTAATTATTCAGTCGTTCAGTTGTGTCTGACCCCATGGACTGCAGCAAGCCAGGCTTCCCTGTCCATCACCAACTCCCAGAGTTTACTCAAATTCATGCGCATTGAGTCAGTGATGCCATCAAGCCATCTCATCCTCTGTCATCCCCTTCTTCTCCTGCCTCAATCTTTCTCAGTATCAGGGTCTTTTCCAATGAGTCAGTTCTTTGCCATCAGGTGGTCAAAGTATTGGAGTTTCAGCTTCAGCATCAGTTCTTCCAATGAATATTCAGGACTGATCTCCTTTAGGATTGACTTGTTGGATCACCTTGCAGTCCAAGAGACTCTCAAGAGTCTTCTCCAACACCACAGTTCAAAAGCATCTGTTCTTCAGCACTCGGCTTTGTTTGTAGTTCAACTCTCACATCCACACGTGACTACTGGAAAAACCATAGCTTTGACTAGATGGACCTTTGTTTGTAAAGTAATGTCTCTGCCTTTTAATATGCTGTCTAGATTGGTCATAGCTTTTCTTTCAAGGAGGAAGTGTCTTTTAATTTCATGGCTGCAGTCACCATATGCAATGATTTTGGAGCCCCAAAATATAACAGCTCTCACTGTTTCCATTGTTTCCCCATCTATTTGCCAAGAAGTGATGAAACAACAGACTGGTTCCAAATTGGGAAAGGAGTAAGTCAAGGCTGTATATTGTCACCCTGTTTATTTAACTTATATGCAGAATACATCATGCAAAATGCTGGGCTGAATGAAGGGCAAGCTGGAATCAAGATTGCTGGGAGAAATATCAATAACCTCAGATATGCAGATGACACCACCCTTATAGCAGAAAGTGAAGAAGAACTAAAGTGCCTCTTGATGAACATGAAAGAGGAGAGTGAAAAAGCTGGTTTAATTATGAACAATGCTATATTTCTGTTGGGAAAGACTGAGGGCAGGGAGGAGAAGACGGTGACAGAGGATGGACATCTCACTGACTCAATGGACATGAGTTGGAGCAAACTCTGGGAGATAGTGAAGGACAGGGAAGCCTGGTGTGCTGCAGTCCATGTGTTGCAAAGAGTTGGACACGACTTAACAACTGAACAACAACAATTTCACTCTCAGAGGTGTTCCTGTTAGATGGTAAGTTATCTAGATATTCTACTGTGAACCCAGTCTAAAAGGGTCAAATTTTGCTGGTTTTATAATATTTGAATAAATCCTTGAGTCTTTTCACATCAGGAGCTTCCTATGTTTTTCAAATCACTGTTTTCTTATATGGTAGAGGAACGTCTGTTTCTAGAGTTTCCAGGCCCTCAGGTATAAGTACCCAATATAGAATGAAAGCATTGGTTAGATATCCATGCAATTCTTTATCCCTTAGTTCTAAAAAGAAATCCTACAAACTGTATCTTGCTCCAAAGTATGGCTTTCTCAGTTCCCTCAAGCAGGGATGGTCTTGGGCACCTTTGCTGCTCCCTCCCTCTGTCCCTTTCCTCCCCTCAGGTATTGTCTCTTCTTGTCCCTATGCATACAGTGCCCTCAGATTGTTGTCTGGGTTCCTGCCAGTCTCTCACTAAATCTCTCACTACATCCCCTACTAAATCAACTTACTACAAAGTTCAAATTTACTTCTAAATCAACTTACTACAAAGTTCAAATTTACTACTAAATCAACTTACTACAAAGTTCAAATTTTCTCAATTTTTTTGCCCTCAGATGTGTTTTAAGAAAGCAACTGAATGCCCTCACTTCCAGTAATCCTCCTAAGCCTTGTTAATGGAGGTGTTTGGGGCAGGAGGACATTTCATACGCTGTCTGAATCACAGAGCTCACAGGTAAGGCCAGTCCCCTGTGGGGTGCGGTATGAGGAAAGAGGCAGAGGAAGGGGAAAAGATTCCTGTGGAAACCCCTGACTGCTGAGAGGAGTTGTCTCCATGACTTGACTTGGCCCTTCTCACCTGTGGACTGCTTGCTTCTGTGGAAAGGGTTCAGTCACAGCAAGAAATTCCATGGAGAGTGGGAATCACAGAAAGGACTGAAGAGAGTTGCCGCATGACCCCCCTGGTGCGTTTTTCTCTCCTTGTGGACTTGCTCCATCCTTCTCCTCCACAGGGCATCCTTCTCTGCGACTTTACTATCCTGGAGGGATGTGACCTGGGCTGGTGCTTGGACATCATGGCTCCTACACCCCTTCTCTGGCCATCTTCTACATTCTGTCACTTACTGTTCTTTGCCTGCTAAGTTGCTTCAGTCATGTCCAACTCTGCGGCCCTATGGACTGTAGCCTGCCAGGCTTCTCTGTCCACGTGATGCTTCAGACAAGAATACTGGAGTGAGTTGCCATACCCTCCTCCAGGGGATCTTCCCAACCCAGGGACTGAACCCACATCTCCTTTGTCTCCTGCACTGCAGGTGGATTCTTTACCACTGAGCCACCGGGGAAGCCCCCAAGATGGCTAGCATTCATCAATTTCTTCCTTCCATGTATGTAGAACCTATCTCCCTATTGAGAGATGGAGTCTATTCCTCTGTCCCCTTGAATATGGGTGAGCTGGTGATTTTTAAGAAATAGAATACTGTGAAAATTATGCCTTGCCACTTATACCCAAGTCTCTTGAAATTCTAGCTCTGGGAGAAGCCAGCACCTGTGGAAGTCCAGCTACTTCAAGGCCACCATGCTGTGAGGAAGCCCAATCTAGCCATATGGAGAGATGCCATGCCAGCCCCAAGCCACTCCAGACATCCCAGACCAGACACCACAGAGCTGCATAAAGAAGCCTTCAGATGAACTTGGCCTTGGCTTTAGACTGGCTACACAATACCAGAGACCTCAAGTGAGAACCACCCAGCTGATCCTATCAACCTCCACAGCCATGAGCAGTAATAATAAATTATTGTTTTACTGTGCTAAGTTTTGGAGTGGTTCGTTAGGCAGCACCAGATAACTGGAACAGTGAGTAAGGGAGAAGTGAGTGCCAGGAATATGACAGGATACCAACAGTAGGCTGCAGGGAAGCACATGGAGTGAAAGAAAAAGCTAATGTCTAGGCCTCAGAAAGGACACTCCATTGATCAGGTGACAGGGAAGAGTGGAAAATCACTTCAGAGCACTGATCTCTGTTGCTTTTTTGCTAGAGTCCCTCCACTCGAGTCAAGTTCCCAAGAGGGAAGGAGTCCCGTTATCCTAGCATGGGTCAGTGGCATCTTGAGCCAGAGGTAACAGGTGTCTTGACATCTTGACTGACAGTAAGACACCATAACTGCCTAATAGAGAAGGTAGTTCTTAAAAATTAAAAAAGGGAAAAAAAATGAAAAAGGAAGTGATGTGAGGGGACCGGAATAAAGGGGAATGACCACTGGGAGGTCAAAACAAGGACTGTTCACTTCACATGTAACTCTGCTGCACTCACCTCCCAGTTCACTTTGCTATCTCCTAGTTATCCAGTTATCAATTCTAAATCCCAGGACAGGAATCTGATCCACTTAGTTTTTTTCAAGTCTGGCTACATAGGGGCCTGGATTGTCAAGTGGTCAACTTCCCATCCTCTGGTCCCCAAAGCTATAGCAAGATGGGAGGGCTTAATCATGTTACAAAAACCTCACTGTGCCTCCTGGGGAAGGGGGCATGGGAGGAGCCATTACCTGCAGAAGGGGATGTGCCTGGGCAAGAATTCCATACTGACCACATAGGCAGAGTTTATGATAATGGACTCTAGGTTGAAGTTCTAGCCTTACACTGGCAAGACTCTACAGAAGCTGCTCAAACTGTGATGGCCAATTATCTTCTCTGTGATCACAATATCTACTTAGAGGCTTTTTGGGAGGAACAAATAAGAAGCATCTAGCACACTGCCTGATGATATATGAGTTTTAGTGGTAGTATCACATCATTTCATCATTTTTATCTAAAGGTTGAGGTCAGCTACCATGTCTGATGCTTAACCCCCATTGAAAAGGACAAAGACCTTTGGTGCAGCAGTTACTGCATGCCTCTGGTCAGTAACCCCCACCCTTGCCCTTTTAATGCACAGTGATTTCTAGCAGCTAGCCCCTGCATCTCTTTGTTGTTGTTTAATCATTAAGTTGGTTCTGACTCTTTGCAACTCTATGGACTGTAGCCCACCAGGCTCCTCTGTCCATGGGATTTCCCAGGCAAGAATACTGGAGTGGGTTGCCATTTCCTTCTCCAAGGGATCTTCCAGACTCAGACTGAACCCATGTCTCCTGCATTGGCAGGTAGATTCTTTACTGCTGAGCTACCAGGGAAGCCCCTGAATCTCTTTACTGAAGGGCTTTCTTTGTGTCCTTGGGTAAGATCTACTCAAGGCAGACATGCAGGGAATTCATAACTTCTCCCCTCCCCCAGCAACACCCAACCAATGCTGTAGGAAGTTGGTGTATAAGTACCCTTGCCCATTGGGTGGAATGCTTCAGAGATACAGGTGTGCCTATATCATTTCCTAGAATATGATGATGGACTCGAGGAAATTCCATGGTAATTTGCAGAATTCCTCCAAGGGATCAAGCTCCAGTTGTCTACAGTGGTAGCTTGCTGGATGATGCATCTGTAATTAGAGGCTTTTCCTACCCCATCTCACTTCCCCACTCCCACAGGTGTTTCCTAACATCCTATATGGAATGAACTACTTACACACAAATTCTTGTCTAACGGTCTGCTTCTGGGAGAATTCAAACTAAGAGAGAGAGAGGAAGGTTCCCTAGTCTATGACAAGAATGGTCCCAGCTTCTGATATTTTTCCTGTCCTGGTTCCTGAACTTCATAGGGACAGTCTTTAGAGCACCTGGACTCCAACCCTGGGCCCTGTGGTCCTCCAACAGCGCCCTGTTCTGTTTCCCACTGAGACCTCTGCAGTCTTGGCATTAATAGCATTCTTTGAGACCTCCTTCCCAGCTCCGTGTTCTTAGGAGATGGGATATGGTTCACTAAGATGCTTTTCAACCTGACTTGCAGAGGAGGGAATAGACCACTGAGGGCTGTGAGACTTTGGAAGGGGCTAATCATAGCACAAAAACTCATCATGTTCCCTCTCCCCTTAATGTGAATTCTGCATTTAACACAAATAAATGTGCTTTAAAAATATAGTTGTCTTAATGTACACATTAATATTTTTAATTGCTTATGATCAGATAGAATTGATAGCTCAATAAGATGGTCCATGCTTATTCTTGGAATTGATTTTCTGGTAGTTCTCCAGGTTCTTACTTTGACATTTTGGAGAAGCCTGGATCACAGGGTGACTTGGGACTTTGGTCTTTCCTAGGCTATTTACTACCCCAGAGGAGGGCCAGGCGGGAGCCAATCCAAGGAACAGTGGGGTTTCTTAGTTCCAGTCTAGCCCTACCTGGAGAGAGCTGAGCCAAGCGATTTGCTTCTTAGGTGCTGATGTGTGGACATAACTGACTGCTCCCAAGTCTCACACTCAGTTCTTTTCTCCAAGACAGACTTTTAAAGCATAAGAAGTAACAAAGGTCTTAGCATTTCCTCTTTCTAGTATCTCCTGTCTCTTGGAACCACTCTTCTTTTTGGAAGATGACTGGGAGAGGGGAGGGACAAAAGGAAGAATTTGGTTTCCTTGGTGATCCAAAGGATGCTCTCAGCACATCTGCCTTCCCTAAAGACCTTATTAACATCCCTGCCATGTGCTATGAGAGATTTAACCCACTGCTGCTCTTCTTTAAAGATGAAAAAAAACTCCTTTGCTTTCACTTTCTGAAAGCAGAATGCCATGAAAATTTAGTATTTGTTGAAAAAGATATTAATAAGTTCATGACCTCTTGTCGATGCCTGGGTGGCTGGACGGAAGCGGTTAGAAGGAAGTGGGCAGCCCACCTCAATATGTCATGGCGAAGAGTCATGAGGTGGGGGCTAAATCAGCTCTGGGGGCCCAAGAATGTATCCTATTTAAAAATGCATGCAGACAACATGTTTAACTTTTACTTTTTAAAATTGATTCAAGAAGCTAATGAGATTTTTAAAAATTATTTTATTGAAGTCTAGTTGACTTACAATATTGTCTTAATTTCTACTGTACAGCAAAGTGATTCAGTTATATAGTCTTTTATATATTATATAATCTTATATATCATATATAGCTTCTGTCTTATATAATCTTATATATAGATTCTTTTTGACATTCTTTTCCATTATGTTTCAAAATATGACAAATAAGCTTACCTGCAAAACAGAAACAGACTCACAGACATAGAGAACAAGGATTGTGGGATTTGATTTCATGTTATCTGGTAAAGCCAATGTCAGAGTCCTCTTTTTTCCAATTTGCACCCAAAATTTTATTCAAAAATAATGTGCTATGGAGACACAAAGGCTAACATGGAGAGAAGGTGGGGTTGATGAGCAAATTAAATGGCCTTTATGCCTTTTGCAAGCTGGCTAATTTACAGTTGAAACTTCACAACAGGCTCATTCTTCTTAACAACATCTGCATTTTATAATGCGCTCTGTGACAGCAGTTCTGCCATTATCTGCTGTGCGTTTTATAATATGTGCTGCGCTGAGCGCCCAAGGCATGGTCAGGGAAGGCCTTCTTTCCACGGTGCGGTGATTAGATTTATGGCCCGGTCTCCATCTGAAGAGAGATTAGCAGAACTAAGGCTGTTTAGTTTGGCAAAGGCGAGAGGAGCAGGGGATGTGATAGGTACATTATAGAAAATGATAAATGAAGAAAGGGAAGACTTTGGGGGGCCCCTCATTTGCCATTGCAAAGACACTTAACACACTGGTCTCCACCCTGAGCATGTCATTAACCCGGGTGGTTTGAGGTTTTGGAAGGAGCATAGGCAGGCAGAGAGCTCGCCTCAGGGAAAGGCACTGTACTGATGGGAAATGTCTGGGCCGATATATTTATATGAAATAGCACCTATGGTTACATTAGCAAGGATCGGTTTACCGGGGCCATCCATCCTACTTGAGGGCATGGTGACAAGGCTGGCTGTGCTTCTTGCTTCCCCAGGGAGGGGCCCCAGACGACTTGGCACCAGTCCCCTCCACGGGGTGTCTGGGTTTCCAGCAGCCTTTTCTCCATAGGAGACAGAGTGGGAATCCAAGCACTGAATGGATGCAGGAATCTGGGGGGCTGCGGGACGCTGCCAGTCCTTAGGAATTTAGTGAGGGCCGCTATCAATGTGGGCCACTGAGACTGCTGGCCAAGTGGGAGAGACCTGAAAACTGCTGTCTTTTATAACTCACCTGGGACTTCCTGCATCTTTGGCTCCAAAGGGAACCGGATCCTTTAATCTCTGCAAGCCAGCTGACTCCCAAGCAGTACCTTGGATGGCAGTTTTAGCAGTGGGTATCAGTGGCAGGGTCTTGGGGCACGTTCCTAGCTTCTTCACTGACTCCTTTTGTCATCCTCAATTTCCCGGTTGAAGGCTGCTGTCCTAACCCCAGGCTCCCAGAGGCTGGGGGTGGGAATGGTGGAGGGTCAGTCTGTTAATGTCTGACTAGCTCTTTGAAGTCTGCTCTGTGTAAGCAAAGCCCCCTCGGGGCCTTCATGCTGTAAACAATTCCAAACTGACCACCGCTGGTGAGTGAATTCTTCACCTTCCACCCTTCCCCTCCCAACAGCTCCTGGAGCAGCTAAAACCTTCTTTGCAAAACTGACTTTCCATGACTTCCCCTTTCTTCCTCTCTCTGTCCCTCCCTATCTCTTTCCCTTCCTGCTTCTTTTTTCTTTTCTCTCATTCTCTTCTATTTGTTGCATATTTGGTTTCCTACTTTGTGTAGGCATCTTGATTCAGAGCTTCCTCTTGGATGTGTATGGAAACATGTACTGAGGCAACCAGTTTGGCTGGTGGATCTTTCCTTCTCTGTTTGTTTCTGAACTCTGAAACAAGTCATCTGAACTCTGGGTTATTGTCTTCAGCAGGAGGCAAAAACCCATGTCCTACTGAGGCCACCCCCCCCCCCCCCCAACACACACACACAGCCACCCAGAGCCACCTTTTCTGGAGATGCTGAAAGGGACATATGTGGGAAATTTGGATGCTCAGTGGAGGGGCTGATGGACCCCACCAAAGAGCAGATAAGACAGAATATCTAGACAGCAGGCCATTGATAGGCGTTAAATGGCTTGGGAGGTATTATTTTAAGGTTTGACCCAGATGTGTTATTTATACTTGTTGTTGTTATTCAGTTGCTCAGTCATGTCCAATGCTTTGCAACCCCATGGACTGCAGCATGCCAGGCTTCCCTGTTCTTCCCTATCTCCTGGAGTTTGCTCAAACTCATGTCTATTGATATTCATAGTAATTAACTGCTAAATCGTATGCTGATGGGCTTTTGTAAAGAGAAGAACTGATGAAGGCAGTAGTAAAACAGATTGTATAGGTGTATGTGTGTGTGCTGTGTGTTCAGTCACAGCCGACTCTTTGCAACCCCACGGACTATAGCCTGCCAGGCTCCTCCAGGCTCCTGGAATTTGCCAGGCAGGAATTCTGGAGCCTGTTGTCATTTCCTACTCCAGGGGATCTTCCCAACCCAGGGATCGAACCCTTGTCTCTTGCGTCTCCTGCATTGGCAGGCGAATTTATCTATAGCCAAACTTAAAAAGCCGAATGAAATGTATTATGTAAGGGCAAGATCATGATAGCCACATGTGATGTACAACACATTAGGACTGCACTTTATTATCCTAGACTCTTGGCACTGGGCCGCATTTGTGAATCAAGCTGGTTCAAAGGGCAGTGAGAGGTCTGGAGTCAGCCAGCACAGCAATGTTAACTTCAGGCAGTTGACTCATCTGAGCTTCTCAGCTGTCGAAGCAGATAATACGTACTGAGCACCTCCTGTGCACTAAGCATCCCTCTTAACAAATATTATTTAACGTCACAATAACTCATATGGCAGGTACCATGGTTGTATCTGTTTTACTGATAAAGGAACCTGAGGCGCAGGGCATTGAGAAACCTACCCAGGTTCAAAGAGTTTGAATGTGGTGCGGGCAGGGTTTGAGTCCATAACATACACCCACCATGGTCCTAACCTCCTACTTGAGTCAGGGTTCTCCAGAGAAACAGAACCAGTAGGATATGTAATACAGGGTTTCCTGTGAGAAACTACTCGTACAGTTATGGAGGCTGACAAGCCCCAAGATCTGCAGGGTAGGTCAGCAGATCATGGTTAAAACTCATGCCAAATCTTGAGCTCCATTCACATAGGATGGCCTGTTGTGTTAAGCTAGCTGACCTCTCCAGATGTTGTGCTCCTAAACAGACAGGAACAGTATTTCTAGAGGCAAACCATAATATCTCCTCCTAAAGGCATTTCTACCTTCCCCTTCTCAGTTCCCGGGCTCCCTCTTCTCCTTGCTGATCTCTGAGGCACTAACCAGGAGCCCCAGCTGGGCAGGGGTGACAGAAAGTGTGATAAGGACAGTGAACCAGCTGCCTCTTGTCCTACTCACAAGGGGTGCTGGTTCCTGGGCCACCCACTCTGGCTTTATTTACTTCCAAGCCACAGTGAGGTCTGGGAGTCGCTCCCAGGCGGGGCCTTCTCCCTGGCGAGCAAGTCATCTCAGGGGGCGGGAATCGCCCAGGGCAGTGCCTTTGAGAGATGTGGCTGACTCTGTTTCAGTTCTCCGGGGTGGTCAGCCTGTAATTTCAAGATTTACTGGCCTCACGGAGATAGCCGCAAATGGGGCAACGGCGGTAATTACCAGAGGCTGCTCTGCTAATCCTTGGTTACAAATGTTAGTTAGAAGCTAAAGAAGATTCATGCAAGCATTTCCTGGAGTTCATGGGCTCCATGTCCTTTTTGCTTTTCTTTTCCTCTCCTTAAAAAGGGAGAAAAATGAGAGAGACAGAGAGAGGGAGAGAGAGGGAGGGAGAGAGACACAGAGAGGGAGACTGATTCTTATTTAATTTTATTGTGGCCACTAGGAATTAGTGTCTTTGAAGTCCAAATTATTTTAATGCTTTTTAAGGTTTGTTTTATATTTGGAATTGGAAAAAATTAGGAAGCTGAATTCCTAAAGCTCATGAGAACCAGTGTTGTAGGTTTTGCTAGTTTGTGGCTGAAGATGGGCTGAACAGAATGATTTGGGGGGAAATGTCTCCAAGCTGAGTAAAAGAAATAAAACTTCTGGGACTGCTGCCCTCCTCAGAGAAGCCTGGAACGTGAGTGCCCTGCCTGCTGCTGTCCCGCCCGAGCACGGCTGGAGGGAGTTGCTTCATATTGTGTTCATTATCCTTAGAGAACGCTCCCTCCAGGAGAGCAGTATTAACCCTGTGTGCTGTGTGAAAGTGACAAGAGATGGCCGGGGTCTTCTAGAGACGGTCCACGGCCTTTGCCAGACCACCTGCCATGCTCATCTCGGCCTCTCTGGAGGCAGTTAGAGGTCATTCACTAGGCCCAGGAGAGCTCTGCACATAGAACTGACCCCAGAGGAAGAGAACAGCATTGGTTGTTTTCCTCCAATTCCTATTTTCCTAAAGTTTAGACTTTACTGTGGCTGTTTGGCTCCTAAGGGTTACACAGACTCCCACCCTTCCCCAAGACGCTGTTACAGCACAGGCATCGCTGGCAGGCCTCTCTCACAGGTCAGGCCATCTGCACTCCCTTCGTTTGGAAGAGCCATCACTTTATAAAGCCTGGTGGTTTTAAGACTCCCTCCAAAAGATCCCTGGTGTCCACCATCAGCCCTGGAACAGGCTATTTCCACCTCCCTACCCATGGGAGTCTGCCTCTCCTGGGCAGCATCCTGTCTCCTGCCAAGTGCAGCCTCCCAGCGAGGCTAAGAGATTTTCTCTTCCATAGGACAAAGCAGCATTGTTACCACAATAGCTGTCGTGACAATAAACTCCAGCATATTCATTTGACCCTGGAGTAGAGCAGGTACCCAGGAAGGGAATGGAACTTCCCTGAGAATGTTCCTTTCCCCATAACTAGAGGCTACACTGATGGACGAGACTAGAAGGAGAAAAATGGTTTTTACTGAAATAACCAATGTTTTCCTCTTTGCCTCAGTAAGCACTTTCCAAAGTGGCAATTTCCAAAACTTGAGCAAAGCATATTTATTTTGTCTTGATCAAAGTGAGTTGGTGAATGGTCTCTCAGGACAAGACGACTTCTCTGTGTTTTGGGGTGCCTTCGCCAAATCCTTGGAAACAAGGTGGATGTCTGTGGCGCAGTAGTGAGGGCACCTGTTTTGAGGCAAGCAGTTCTGAAACCTGACATTTACGCTATCAATTGTCAGCTGAGAGGTCCTGAGTAAGCCATGCCAGCTCTCTGCACCCCGACTTTTCCATCTGCCACTTGGGATTGATGGTGAGTTGTGCCTGGGGCCCTGTGAGGATCATAGGTGATGGACAGATGATTCCAGCCTGTGGCCCGGTGGACAGTGAGGGGTTAATAAATGCTAGTTGAACTGGTTAGAGTAAACGGATGCCCTGTCTCTCTCAGCCTTCAGCATTAAGCACTGGAAGCCTAGTGTCCCCTGCAGGGACTTCTCTGCAGCTCCCCAGACTGAGTCAAGACAGTCAAGTGAGTTTCTATTAAAAGCCATGCCAAAATTTTAACCCCCAACCCACTTATTAGCAACTGAAGCTGAATCACCTTTTCTTACTGTTCCTCCTTTCCTTCTTAGCTACCGTCATCACTGTTTGCCAGATCTTGTTGCTGTTTAAACTTTTACATATAGTTAGATAGCATCACTGACTCTATCTAATGAACATGAATCTGAGCAAACTCTAGGAGATAGTAAAGAACAAGGAAGCCTGGCATGTCCATGGGGTCGTGAAGAGTGGGAGGTGACTTAGCCACTGAACAGTGACAACAAAACTTTTACATATAGTGTCTCATTTAATTCTCAAGTAACACTTGTGAAGCACAGTGATTAATTTTATGTGTCAATTTGACTAGGTCATGGGTGCTTACATATATAGACAAACATTATTCTGGGCATATCCATGAAGATGTTTCTGGATGAGATGAACATTGCTATTGCAGACTGAGTAACACAGATCACCTTCCTAATGTGTGTGGGCCTCATCCAGTCAGTTGAAAACCTGAATAGAACAAAAAGACTGAACCTCCTTTGAGTAAGAAAGTACTCTTTCTCCTGGATGACCTTCAAACAGGGACATCAGCTTTTTCCTGTCTTCAGACTCTAACTGAAACACTGGCTCTTCCTGGGTCTCCTGCCTGCTGGCCTTCAGCCTGGAGCCACACCATCAGCTCTCCTTGGCTTCCAGCTGCTGGCTTACGCTGCAGATCTTGGGGCTTGTCAGCCGCCATAACTGCAGAAGCCAACTTCTCATAGGAAATCTTGTATTACATATCCTACTGGTTATGTTTCTCTGGAGAACCTTGACTTATGTATGAGGTTAGGACCCTGGGAGGTATGTGTTATGGACTCAAGTTCTACCTGCACCACATTTGAGTGATTTGAATCTGAGTAGGTTTCTCAGGGCCACTGGCTTCAGCTTCCTCATCAGTAAAATAGATACAATAATAGTATCTGCCATATGGGTTATTGTGATATTAAATAATATATGCTAAGAAAAATCTTCATACATAGAAGGTGCTCAGTAAGTATTAGCTGTTTAGACAACTGAGAAACTTGGAGGAGTTAACTGCCTGAAGCCGCCTAGCTCCTGACGGAGCTGTGCCAGCTGACTCCAGACCCTTCTCTATCCTTTGGACCAAATTGATTCACAAACGCTGCCCTCACCATGGAGGGGCCACCACTCCTGGAGTGGTCTGACTGGGGCAGAGCTGGGCTCAGAGCTCCATTGTTCAGCTGCATGGCCCTGTGGGTGGCCTTGGTGTGGGAGCAGCTATTACCGGTGGCTCCCACCACTTTCTGAAAGGTTGAAGGCGACCATCAGCCTGCCCTTGCCCTTCCAGCAGCAATTTTTTTGTTTCTTCTTCCACCCTTTGTCCTCCCCTGCAGGCCTCTGGCCAGCCAGCTGGAGTTATTTCCCAGCTATGTTAGAAGCGGTGCTCCAGAGTTGTGGGGTCGGCCGTAGGGCCCAAGGATTGGGTGGAGCAGGACGGGGAACAGAACACACTCCTGGGTCCTGGGGTTGGGGGGTGTGAAAGGAGAAAAACCCACAGCCCAGCTCTTGAGGTGCCACAACCAAATGGGAGACATAGGGCAGGCCACAAAAAGCCCCAGAATAGAATTGGGGAGTCTGGGACACACTGGCACACTGCTTGACAGATTCTCCTTACCCAGGTAAATAACAGGTAAAGCTTTATTTAAGGCACTGAAACTAAATATGGCCAGTCCAGAAGGATACCAGAAAGTGTGCTGAGGACTGTTCTGAAGAGTGCATATGATTTAACTTGGTGAAGGAGAATGCACACACTCAAATTCCTTCAGTAATTATGATCTGTATCATACAATTAATAGTCATGATAATATCCACTTATTGGACACTTGCTAGAAACCAGATATACAAATGTACACATGTATAGGACCTTTCATGCATTCAGTCATCTCATTCAACACAAATTCCTTCAGTTGTTATAACTGATGTTTATAAAGATAGCAGTAATAATGATAACCTCCTTTTTTAAAATAACCTCTTTTGACTGAGCACGTATGATGGACCAGAAACCCAAATACTATGCTCCATATCTTTACATACATTTTTGCATTTTACCAACATAGCAGTCTGGGGGAGTAAGTATTAATGCCTGCATTTTATATACGCAGCATCTGAGGCATGGAGAAGTTGGGTGACTTGCCTCAAATCACACAGCAGAGCCCAAGTTCAAATCAGACATGAGTCACAGGGATGGCAAACTCAACTCTTCTATTATCAGCCCCTCTTTTTTTTGAGAATTATCGCACTGCAAATGTGTTGTTCACATATGCCAAGTGTATGCCAAACAATATGCTCATGATGAGTGTAGTAAGAAGATCGAGTCCTTGGGCTCTGAGAGTTTTCAATACAGTCATGGTGCTCACAGCTAATAGCTCTAGAAGGTAAAGAAACAATAGGATAGGGAGTCTCTTCTGGTATTTTGGTATCAAGACCTGGTTTTACAGAAAAAGTATTGACAGAGATTCCCTGGTGGCTCAGATGGTAAAGAATCTGCCTGCAATGCTGGAGACCCAGGTTCGATCCCTGGGTCAGGAAGATTTCCTGGAGAAGAAAATGGCAACCCACTCCAGTATTCTTGCCTGGGAAATCCCATGAACTGAGGAGCCTGGTGGGGTACATAGTCCACATATTCTCAAAGAGTCAGACATGACTGAGTGACTTATACTTTTCATAAATAAGTTCATTTCCTGAGTAGAATCATTTTGCTTGCTTTTCATTGTTATCATTCAGTGGCAAAATGCCAGTCAATGTGGGGTTTGCGCTTTTCTTCACACATTTTATAGCCCTGGGCCTGCTTGGGGGGAAGCTTCTGTTAAGGTCCCTAATGATGCCTGCTTCTTGGTCCTCTTGGCCCTGTGTAATCCTGCCCGAGTGTGGCCCAAACCCAGTGGTTTGCTTCTTATGAATATGGCAATGGGGCTGGCATGCCATATTCATGATTTTATAACAAAGAGCTGACCCTTATCTTGCTGGCTTTCTGTGTTTTCCTGGGATCATCTCTGGCCCTTTATTTGCTCACTCTGAAGAAGCCAGCTGCTGGATTTGGAGCTGTCTTATGGAGAGGCTTATGTGGCAAGGAGCTGAGGACCCCCTTGACCAATAGCCAGTGGGAAGCTAAGTCCTGCCAACGACCCCCTGAGTCACCTTGGCAGCCGATCCTTCACCAGGCGAGTCTTGAGATAAGACTGCAGCTCTTGCTGACACTTTGAGTGGAGACTGCCGAGATCCTGAGGCTGAGCCAGGCCTGGATTTGTGACTTTTAGAAACTGTGAGATGATAAATGTTGTGCTCTCAAGCCACTAACTTTGGCTACTCTTGGAGAAACTCCCTGGTGTGGTCTTGCCTTGGTGCGTTGCCCTGACTGTTCCTACTGTCTGGATGTTCAACCCCTTCACCTCCTTTCATTCTTTTTTCAAATGTTGCTTTCTCCTGAGAAGGAACTAAAAATGACAACTGCAACCCCTAGTAATCCCAATCTCTGTTACCTGAAAATACTATTTCTTTTCTCTGCTGCATTTATCACCTTTCAACACACTCTTTTATTCACTTTTTAAAAAAAAACCTATGCTTGTTGGACAATTAGGCAAGGAAAAGAAATAAAAGACATCAAGATAGGAAAGGAAGAAGTAAAACTTTATTTACAGATGACATAGGTATACAAAAAAATCTTAAGAAAACCACTTAAAAGCTTAAAACTAATAAATGAGTTCAGTGAGGTTACATGATCCAAGATTAATAAATAAAAATTGTTGAATTAAAAAAAAATTGTTGAATAATACAAACATTAAACTAAGAAAACAATTCTATACACAAGAACACATCAAAAAGAACGAAATACTTAGGAATGATTAACAAAGTGCAAGACTTCTACATTGAAACTAGAATAGATCACTGAAAGGAATTAAAGACAAAGGCATCTGTTTTTCTGTGTTAGAATATTTAACGTTGTTAAGATGGCAGTACTCCCCAAATTTATCTACAGGCTCAACATAAACTCTATCAGAATCTCAGCAGCATTTTTTGTTTCCAAGCAGAAATTGACCAGCTGGTTCTAAAATTCATATGAAAATTCAAGGTACAAAGAATAACCAAAATAATTTTTAAAAAGAAGAAATAGAATTGAGAATATATAAATAAACTCTTACATTTATGTTCAGTTGATTTTCAACAAGAATACCAAAGCAATTCAATAATGCAAGAAAAATGTTTTTAGCAAGTTATGCTGGGGCAACTGGATATCCGCATATGAAGGAATGAAGTTGGACCCTTACCTTATGTGAGATACAAATGAACTCAAAATGCTTCATAGACCTACATGTAAATGTTGCAACTACAAAACCTTTAGGACTTCCCTGTAGCTCAAGTGGTAAAGAATCTGCCTACGATGCAGGAGATCAGGGTTCAATCCCTGGGTCAGGAAGATCCTCTCAAGCAGGGATTGGCAATCCACTCCAGCATTCTTGCCTGATGAATTCCATGGACAGAGAAGCCTGGTGGGCTATAGTTCGTGGGGTCACAAAGAGTCAGACTCGGCTGAGTGACTAACACACACACACACAAAACCTTTAGAAGAAAACATAGCAGTTAATCTTTATGACCATGCATTAGGCAAAGTTTTTTATATATGACAACAAAAGCATAAACACCAAAAGAAAATACAGATGAATTAAACTTTATCAAAATCGAAAAACTTCTGTGCTGCAAATGGTACCATCCAGAAATTGAAAAGACAATTCACAGACTGGGAGGAAATATTTGCAAGTCCTCTGTTTAATAAGGGTTCAGTATTTACACATATAAAGAACACTTACAACTCAACAACAAAAAGATAAACAACCCAATTAACAAAATAGGCAAAGGGTTTGAATAGCTGTTTCTCTAAAGAAGATACACAAATGGCCAACAAGCACTGGAAGATGCTCAATGTCAGCAGTCATCAAAGAAACACGAATTAAAATCCAGTTGAGAGACTACTTCATACTGACTAAGATGGCTATAATAAAAAAAGGAAAATTAGAATATTGGTGAGGATGTGGAGAAATAGAAACCTTTATACATTGCTGGTGGAAATGTAAAATAGTGCTGTCATTGGAAAACAGTTTGGTGGTTTCTCACAAAGTTAAACATAGAATTACCAACTTCATACCTTAGTATATACACAAAATGACTAAAAATAAACTCAAAGAAATGCTTGTACTGGGATTTTCATAGTAGCACCCTTTGTGGCAATCAAAAGATCAATCAACTGATGAATTAATAAATAAAATGTGGTATACCCATACAAATGAATGTTATTTTGCAATTGAAGAAATTAATTCATACCATAATGTGGATGAACTTTGAAAATATTATGCTAAGTGAAAGAAGCCAGTCACATGTTGTATGATTTCATTTATATGAAATGTCCAGAATAGGCAAATCTGTAGAGGCAAAGTAGATTAGTGGTTGCCAGAGGCCGAGGTGGGGGTTGGGGAAATGGATTGGGGAGTGACAGCTGATGTACATGTGGTTTCTTTTGGGGTGATAAAATGATGCTTGTACAACTTCAAATGTCTTAAAAACCATGGAATTGTACACTTTAAAAGGACAAACTTTCTGGTATGAGTTATATCTTAATAAAACTGTTAAAAGTAAGTTATGCTTGTTGTTTATTGACTGTCTCTCCCACCTGGAATATAAATAAAATGAGAGCAGAGGTCCTTGTCTATTTTGCTCGCTTATGTATTACTGAACAATTAGAAAAGGGACTGGTGCTCAATAAGTGTTTACTGTATGAATGAATGTAGGAATGTTTTCTATTGACTTTCTGATTTCTAAAAAATGTAAGTACCCTTGCATTGGGCAATACATTATAAACTGTAATGGAATTAATTTGCTACCTTCCTTATATGGAAATTGGATCAGAGATAGTGGAGCAAATCAAAGAACTGGAGGAAGCCTGGCTTCAACGAACAGGAACCAGGATGCAGCGTGATGATGAGAGCTGGCCGGGTTCTAAGGGAACAGCAGCCTCTGCCATCTTATATCAGGAGATACAGACTGGTGGCCTAGGAGCCAAATCTGACCTCAGATGTGTTTTCAAGTCTCCTGGAAGTACTTTCGACATCTGCATGTGAATTCTAGAAAAGTGCCCTGCCCTCCAGCTATGCCACTTTCGTTCAGCCTGATACTAAGGTATAGTACTTGGTGGGAGAAGCTTGGCTGGGTATTGGCCTCCTTGTACCCACTCATGATTGTCTTTGAAAAGTGGATAAGATGTCCAATCTTATACAGTGGCCCTGTGCATTAAAAAATATCTTGTATTGGTTTTAATATCCAAGTGCACACAGCTTATATGAGAGTTGATCCCAGGAAACACCAGTGAAGTAGGGACATGGGAAAGGGAAGGGATAGGAGATAATTAAGAGTCAGTGACCAAGCTAGTTAGGGGTGGTGCTTACTCCTGGGAAAAGTCTGGGAAGCACTGGGGGATGTGGGCTTCATAGTTATCCCAGCCTGGGTTGAGGAAGCCGGGACCTTGGTATACCCAGTCCTAGAGGTTGCAGCTGCTCTGGAGGCTGTTAATTCTCTGACAGTTCCGGTTTCTGCACGTGGGCATAAGGCCTTCCAGTGCTTCAGAGAAGCAGCTCCTGGCAGCTGGAAGTCAGCCTGCACACACAGAAGTGATAAAGGCCCAGGATTTGGGCATGGTACCCATTGTTTCTTTTTGATTGCCAACATTTTAAAAGCAGCAAGCTTTTTTTTTTAAAAAAAAAAAAAAAGCGAATTTCTGGAGTCTGGGGGAAAAAATGTGAAGATCTGGCAAAAGTGCGCTGACATTCCTACTTGGCAACTTCTAGCTGGACACACACCCCATAGCCGGATCCAGAGTTCTAACCATCACGGCCCCTTCCAGGCTGCCGTGCTCACTCTCAGCTCCTACGTGGCCCTAGGGGGCACTATCATTTGTGAATCTTGCACAGCTCCTGGCTCAAAGCGTAACTAGTGATGGCTGAGCTGGTATGCCCTGTGAAAAGTGGCATAAAGAAAAATAAGGTATAGACGGATTTTTTTTCCCCCTATTTTCCCCCAAAGAGCAATGACCTGCACATACTTGACTTGTGGTGAGAGTGCTGAAAGCTGCTGCCAGTAGTTTCATATATGCAGCTCCTGCTTCACCAGTCCTCCAGATCTAGGAGGGGCCGGGGCTTTGATCGGGGGCCTCTTCGCGCATGACCGGCCCTCGGACTCGCATGACCAAGTCTGAGATGCTGGAGGACTCAGCAGGCCAGCCCTTGTGTGTAGCCTCTGGTCCAGGCCTGGCCCCAGGCCAAGGCTTGGTGGTGCTCTTCTGTTGGAGAAAGCTGCTGACGCTGCGTGACTTGGGGCCCACTCTGTGCAGAGCTCAAGCCAAGCAGGGGTCCTTGTACCAGATTTGTGGAGAGCAGTGCCTATTAGTAACCAATTGGGCATCACAATAATCGGTTGCCGTGGAAAGCAATGAGAACGGATCGTTTTCATAGTCACTACCCACCCCCACCCCCATGCACGCAGAGCCGGCTACCATGAAGGAACCATGTCAGAAAAGTTGTTTCAGAGCCAGTGTTTTAACTGAGTATCTGCAAATACAGAAAGTCTGACCTCCAGTCTCTACATCTGCAGCCCTCTCTTAGGTTACATGGCAGTTCTGTAAGGCTGGTTCTTTCCCTTGAGCACCTCTCCACATCTCTACCTGGCCTCTCAAGCATGTCAATTTCAGAGGAGTGGGAATTCTTATACAGCATGTGTCCTCAGAAGAAGAGAGGCTGGCAGAAGCTCTGTCACCCTTTTAGATCTGGCCTTGGGAGTCATGGGAAATCATTTTCACCTGCTCTGCCAGTGGTAGTAGTCACACAGGCCTGCCAGACTCAAGGGGAAGGGATGTGGACACCATCTCTTGCTGATAGAGAGGGAGATCCTAGAAGAGCACATAGGAGGGGAATTAGAGTTGCTGCTACTTTCCGAAAGTGCAGTCTGCTGCAGTCTCCTAATCAGGCCCTGGGCTATGCGGTGGGATGCAAGCCTAGAGAAGCTGGAAACTCTGGGGTTCTTGTGGGGCTTTTGGCATCATTAGTCACTGGAAGTAGTGAGCCAAAATGGGACCACTCACTGTTTGTGGTTGCTCCCTGTGTTCCTGGGTGGTGTGGTGGGGTTTGGGGTTTGGGTGAGCCAGCTGTGTGTTCTGTCCCCAGAGACTGTGAAGTGAATTGAATAAAAGAAATGTCAAATTCTAGTCAATATTCATCAACTTTCTGAGGTTTACTAGGTGATAGGCCTGCCCCTAACATTTGCAGAGCTGGAAGACAGAGTATCAGATCTAATCCCTTGAATCTATTTGTCAACTATGGACAAACTATGAATGGAGGTTCCTAAAATGGTACAGGAGGCAGTGACCAAAACCATCCCAAAGAAAAAGAAATGCAAGAAGGCAAAGTGGTTGTCTGAGGAGGCTTTATAAATAGCTGAGGAAAGAAGAGAAGCAAAAGCAAAGGAAGAAATGGAAAAGATATACCCAACTGAATGCAGAGTTACAGAGAATAGCAAGCAGAGATAAGAAGGCTTTAAATGAATGATGCAAAGAAATAGGGGAAAACAATAGAATGGGAAAGACTAGAGATCTCTTCAAGAAAACTGGAGATATCAAGGGGACATTTCATACAAGGATGGGCATGATAAAGGACAGAAACAGTAAGGACCTAACATAAGGAGAAGATTAAGATTAAGAAGAGGTGGCGAGAATCACAGAAGAACTATACAAAAAAGGTCTTAATGACCTAGATAACTGTGATGGTGCTGTCACTCACCTAGAGCCAGACATCCTGGAGTGTGAAGTCCAGTGGGCCTTAGGAAGCATTACAATGAATAAAGCTAGTGGAGGTAATGGAAGTCCAGTTGAGTTATTTCAAATCCTAAAAGATGATGCTGTTAAAGTGCTGCACTCAATATGTCAGCAAGTTTGGTAAACTCAACAGTGGCCACAGGACTGGAAAAGGTCAGGTTTATTACAATTCCAAAGAAGGATAATGCCAAAGAATGTTCAAACCACTGTACAATTGCACTCATTTCACATGCTAGCAAGGTTATGCTCAAAATCCTTCAAGCTAGGGTTCAGAGGTACAGGAACTGAGAACTTCCACATGTTCAAGTTGGCTTTCAAAGGGGCAGAGAAACCAGAGATCAAATTCCCAACATTCACTGGATCATGGAGAAAGCAAGGGAGTTCCAGAAAAATATCTGCTTCATTGACTATGCTAAAGCCCTTGACTGTGTGGCTCACAACAAACTGTGAAAAATTCTTAGATGGGAGTACCAGACCACCTTACCTGTCTCCTGAGAAGCCTGTATGCAGGCCAAGAAGCAACAGTTAGAACCAGACATGGAACAATGGACTGGTTCCAAATTGGGAAAGGGGTACGGCAAAGCTGTGTGTTGTCGACCTGCTTATTTAACTTCTATGCAGAGAACATCATGTGAAATGCCAAACTGGATGAAGCTCAAGCTGGAATCAAGATTGCCAGGAGAAATATCAACAACCTCAGATTTGCAGATGGCACCACTCTAATGGCAGAAAGTGAATAAGAACTAAAGAGCCTCTTGATGAGGGTGAAAGAGGAGAGTGAAAAAGCTTGCTTAAAACTCAACATTCAAAAAACGAAGATCACGGCATCCAGTCCCATCACTTCATGGCAAATAGAAGGGGAAAAATTAGAAGCAGTGACAGAGTTTATTTTCTTGAGTTTCAAAATCACTGTGGACGGTGACTGGAGCCATGAAGTTAAAAGACGTTTGCTCCTTGGAAGGAAAGCTATGACAAACCTAGACAGTATACTAAAAAGCAAAGACATCACTGTGGACAAAGGTCTGTATAGTCAAAACTATGGTTTTTCCAGTTTTTCTAAAACTATGCTTGTGAGAGTTGGAACATAAAGAAGGCTGAGCACTGAAAAATTGGTACGTTTGAATCGTGGTTTTAGAGAAGACTCTTGAGAGTCCCTTGGACTGCAAGGAGATCAAGTCAGTCAGTCCTAAAGGAGATTGACTCTGAATATTCATTGGAAGGACTGATGCTGAAGCTGACTCTCCAACACTTTGGCCACCTGACGGGAAGAGCTGGCTCACTGGAAAAGACTCTGATGCTTGGGAAGATTGAAGGCAAAAGGAGAAGGGGGTGGCAGAGGATGAGATAGTTAGATAGCAGCACTGAGTCAGTGCACATGAATTTGAGCAAACTCTGGGAGAGAGTGGAGGACAGAGGAGTGTGGCATGGTACAGTCCATGGGGTCGAGAAGAGTAGCCCAGACGTTAGCAAAGCCAGATATACACTTGGAGACCTACCTACCGTATTTAAATATTTACAGTTTATAAATACATACATTGTTTAATTAAACACTTATTACCTATGGTATTTAATTAAATAGACAAAGCTAGACAGTGTATTGAAAAGCAGAGACATTACTCCTCCAACAAAGGTTCGTATAGTCAAGGCTATGATCTTCCAAGTGGTCACAAATGGTTGTATGAGCTAGACCGTAAAAAGGCAGAATGCCAAAGAATTGATGCCTTTGAATTGTGGTGCTGGAGAAGACTCCTGAAAGTCCCTTGGACAGCAAGGAGATCAAACTAGTCAATCTTAAGGGAGATCAATATTCACTGGAAGGACTGATGCTGAAGCTGAAGCTCCTGTCTTTCGGTCATCTGATGTGAACAGAGGACTCATTATAAAAGTCCCTGATGCTGGGAAAGATTGAGGGCAGAAGGAGAAGAGGGCGTCAGAGGATGAGATGGCTGGATGGCATCGCCAATTCAATGAGCATAAACTTGGGCAAACTCTGGGAGATGGTGAGGGACAAGGAGGCCTGGCATGCTGCAGCCCATGGGGTCACAGAGTTGGACACAGCTGGGAGACTGAACAGCAAAAGCAACCCTGCCATCTTGGTAAATACCCTTTACGACAAGACTTGAATTATAATTTCTTGGGTTCCTGGTAGTTCTTGGGTAGGAAGGGCCAGTCGTCAGCCTCCACCCAAGTCTGCCCGCTTCACACCCCAGCTCTGTACCACGCTCCCAGGGCTTTGAATGTATGAGGGCAGACACCCCAGCCAGAACATCCATGTTCCATCCGCACACCCTGCAAACAGCCACCACTTTGTCAGTTCTTGGTCCTAAAGTATAAACTCCAGAGCACAGGCCTTCGTGGGAGGTTGGGTCAGCGGAAGAGGCTCCATGAGGCTTGCAAGCAGGACTGGGGTCCCTTGGGTAGGGAAACCGGGGTCCCAGGTACAGAGAGGGTGGTCTTCTCACTGCATGGGGGCGGGGACAGAAGGCCAGTGACCAGAGAAGGGCCTTATGGGTTCTCTGAAGCGTGCTGGAGGCCAAGGACAGAGGCCTTTCTTGCCCAGGTCCAAGACCCACCTGGGGTTGGTGTTGGACCCACCTGGCTGCCAGTGTGCTACTTCTGAAAACTAGGGGCTCTCTTTTTGGATGGATTTGGATAGATTTCCACAGGTAGGCTGAATATAACACTGTATGTCCTCAGCATCTATGAAGATGATACATAGATACATAGTTTGTTATTTTTAGTTCCATTCATTGGGGAAATTAGGAATTACAGGGACTCTAGGACAGACAATAGTACCTGTGATTGTCCAAAGCTTTTTTTCAGAGCCTCCTTGTAATGATAACTGCCTTTTCCCCAAGACTGTCTCAGTGCTGTCCATGGGCCATATCCTTTAATCCTGACCATAACCTTAAGAGGCAGTTGCCATTATTTTCCTCAATGTATGAGAAAAGGAGGGCTCAGAGAGGTTAAGCAATGTGCCCAAGATCGCATAGCTAGTGAGTAGCAATTTCAGGATTTGAACTCTAGTGGTTTCCCTGGTGGCTCAAATGATAAAGAGTCTGCCTGTAATATGGGAAACTGGGGTTCAATCCCTGGGTCAGGAAACTCCTCTGAAGAAGGAAATGGCAACTCACTCCAGTGTTCTTGTCTGGAGAATCCCATAGACAGAGGAGCCTGGAGGGCTGCAGTCCATGAAGTCGCAAAGAGTCAGATACTTCCAAAGCACATGCTCTTCAATGTTATACTTGAGGAGACTTTGATATGATCAACAGTTGTTTTCCCTCTAGTTATGAGTGATAAGTTCCTAGAACCTCTTCATTTGGGTACCCGGATATCTCTGGATTCAGGAAGCCAGCCACCGACTAGTTCTCCTGCACACTCTATCTGAAACTTGCATGCAGACCTTCCCTTAGGCTGGGCCTTTCATGAGAAGAAGCTGCAGAGTTGAACCAGACTGCACAATGCTTCCGTGATGTGGAAATATGCCAGCTAAAGAGGGGAAGGAATTTTTTCTGTTTGGTTCCCTGCCAAACCAATTCAAGACATACATAAAATTTAAGTCTTTGATTCCCCATATTTTTGTTTCCCCTCTGCATTTGGCTTTCCCATGAGTGGCCTCTCATTCCCTTACTATTATCTTTGATTGAATTATGAAACCGGAAGAATTTGCAGAACTAAGCCAGAGTAAATGGGTCTTGCTAATCCTGTGGTTAGAAGGTCAAATCAGCAAACACTTGGGTGTGAAGTGTCCAGGGCCAATTTCATTATGGCCCCGATTTGTAAAACCTGGGTGAGGAAAATTGTATTAATAACCAGAAAAGGATACCTTCAGTGCTTTTCCAGTTTCACGTCTCCCAGCCTACTCTAGAGCACACTGCAGAAATTCAGCTCCCTCGTAAGAAAGTCATCTACCTTTCTGACCCAGCTTTCTCGTCTGGAAACATTATTCTTTATTAAGTCTCACAAATATTCTGCAGAAGCTCTGCCTCCAAAGAACAAAGTTCCCAGGCCATATTCTATTTTGTTTTTACTTAGAAAGTCTATGGCTGCAAGACTGGGAATTGTTGGATACCATATGGCATTACTGGGCTTCCCAGGGGATGCTAGTGGTAAAGAACCCTCCTGGCAATGCAGGAGACGCAAGAGAAATGGGTTCGATCCTTGGGTTGGAAAGATCCATGGAGATGGGCATGGCAGTCCACTCCAGTATTCTTGCCTGGAGAATCCCATGGACAGAAGAGCCTGGCGGGCTACAGTCTATGGAGTTGCAAAGAGTTGGACACAACTGCAGTTTACTTAGCACAGCACAGCACATAAAGAGAAGAGTCAAAGAAAAGTCTCCTTGGTAGATTGAAGAATTGTTTCCATTGTTTGTTTACCCCTCCCTGAATTTATGTCCTCTTTCTTCTGACTAGATGTGGAGAATATTTTCCTGCCTCCAATGATGTTGTGTTTGGCCATGTGATTTGATTGGGCAGTGGGATTTTTTTGAATGTGATGTGATTTTTTTTTCAACAAAAAATTGAAATGTATTTGTATGATTAAGTCTGTCCTCTTGTACTTCGATTGTCACCATGAGAATGTGTCCTACTTCCTGTTCATCCACAAAGCAAAGGAGATGTAAGGAGCAGATCCACACCAAACCTGTAGCCTGGAGTCAGGTTCAGCACAGAGCCTACCGGCAGATGTGTGAGCCAGAGGAATATGAATGCTTACTGGTCAAGCCACTGGTTTGGAGTACTTTGGCAACAATATTATTGCAAACTAACAGTTCATATTAGTCAGGGTTCTTGAGAGAAAACAGAACTAATGGGATATATACACAGAGAGATACCTAGGAGATTTGTTATGAAGGATTGATTCAGGTGATCACAGGGACCGAGATCTGCTACCATGATCTGCTGTCTGCAAGCGAAAGGCCCAGGAAAGGGGTCTGAATCCAAGTGTCTGAGAATCAGGAGACCCATGTCTGAAGGCAGGAGAAGAAGGATGTCCTAGCTCAGGCAGAGAGAAATTTCATCCTTCCTCTGCCTTTTTGCTCTGTGTGGGCCAATGGACTGAGTGATGCCCACCCAAACTGGTGAGGGCAGTGTTCTTTTCTCACTCTACTGATTCAAGTACTCATCTCTTCTGGAAACACCCTCACAGACACACACAGAAATCAGGTTATTACCAACTATCTGGGTATTCCTTAACCCAGTCAAGTTGACACATAAAATTAACCATCACACAGTCCATTAGAAGCTAGTAAAATTCATATCCTTTATTCTGTTAACACAACTCAGGAAAGCATGGATGCCCACACCACAACTCCATTATGTGGCTTTGAGAAGTCTCTAGTCAACCAAGTAGACCTACAGTGGGGTTCTTCTTGCAGAAACTCAAATGATGAGATCTGATACTATATAATTTAAAGAAAACTTTTAAGGCTGAACAATGACCATCTAAGAAAGTTGGCCTGGCAGGGAGAGGAGGGAGTGAAATGTAGCGGTCGTGAACAGGGCTGTGAAGTTTATGGCTGAGGTAAAATCATGAAATAAATACTGAGAGAGAAAAGGAACATTGTAAGTATATTCTCCAGGACTACATTTCTTCAAGGAGGTAAGTGAATGGTTTGAGTGTGTGTGTATGCCAGGCTGTTTTTCTTGATTCTTTTCCTCTCTTGCTAAGGATTTATTAGACAGGATCCCTCCTTTTGTAAACTGGTATTTGAATGACCTCCTGAAGCTGACACCTCCTTGGAGCTGACAATACATTTGGCCTCTGTGCCTGGGCCTCTATTTTCTCTTTCTGCATTCTTTCTCTGGGTGATCCCATTCAGTCCCATGGCTGTAGATCCCATCTTGATCCTGATGAATTAACAATATATCTATCTCCAGCCAGTGTTCCCCCTTGAACTCCAATCTCTTCTACACATCTGTCAACTGGAGGGCTTCATTGACCATAGTTATCAGCCAAAACATGTCCCACATTAAACTGATATTCACCCCTTAAATAATCTCTGCCCATCCTTCCGTCTTCAGTTCAGTTCAGTTCAGTCGCTCAGTCGTGTCCAACTTTTTGCGACCCCATGAATCGCAGCATGCCAGGCCTCCCTGTCCATCACCAACTCCCGGAGTTTACCCAAACTCATGTCCATCAGGTCGGTGATGCCATCCAGCCATCTCATCCTCTGTCGTCCCCTTCTCCTCCTGCCCCCAATCCCTCCCAGCATCAGGGTCTTTTCCAATGATTCAGTTTTTTGCATCAGGTGGCCAAAGTATTGGAGTTTCAGCTTCAGCTTCAGTCCTTCTAATGAACACCCAGAACTGATCTCTTTTAGGATGGACTGGTTGGATCTCCTTGCAGTCCAAGGGACTCTCAAGAGTCTTCTCCAACACCACAGTTCAAAAGCATCAATTTTTCAGCACTCAGCTTTCTTCACAGTCCAACTTTCACATCCATACATGACCACTGGAAAGACCATAGTCTTGACTAGACGGGCCTTTGTTGGCAAAGTAATGTCTCTGCTTTTTAATATGCTATTGAGGTTGGTCATAACTTTCCTTCCAAGGAGTAAGCGTCTTTTAATTTCATGGCTGCAATTTTAGTGAATAGAAATTCCATCTTTCTAACTGCTCAAGTCAAAACCAAGGAGATCAAACCAGTCCATCCTAAAGGAAATCAGCCTGAAATATTTATTGGAAGGACTGATGCTGAAGCTGAAGCTCCAATACTTTGGTCACCTGATGCAAAGAACTGACTCATTAGAAAAGACCCTGATGCCGGGAGAGACTGAAGGCAGGAGAAGAAGGGGATGACAGAAGATGAGATGGTTGGATGGCATCACCAACTCAACAGACATGAGTTTGAGCAAGCTCTGGGAGTTGGTGATGGACAGCAAGGCCTGGCATGCTAAAACCAAGGAGTCATTTTGACATCCCCCAGTTTTTCATTCCCTGTTAGCAAATCATGTGGCCTCTGGTTAATATGTGTCCAGAATGTAACTGCTTCCCCTGCCACCGAGGCCACTTAACTGCCCCAGGCCACCACCTCTCCCTTGTATTTTTCAGTAGACTCCAAACTGATCTCGTCCTCTTAAGCCCTGGACCTTTTTAGTTTGTTTTCAATATGGTGGCCAGAATGATTCCATTTGGATGTAAGTCAAATATGTTCATGGGGTTCTCAAGGGCAGGATGAGAAGGGTCAACAAAGGATGAGATGGTTGGATGGCATCATCAACTCAATGGACATGAGTCTGAGCAAGCTCTGGGAGACAGTGAATGACAGGGAAGCCTGATGTGCTGTGGTCTCCGGAGTCACAAAGAGTCAGACACAACTGAGCAACTGAACAAAAAGTAGGTTATGCCTTTGCTTCCCATTTCACTCACAGTAAAAAGCAAAGTCCCTGCTCTGAGAATAGAGGGAGTCCATGTCCCCTCTGCCTTCTGCTCTTCTGCTTTGCTCCTTCTTCATGTCACTTTCTCTGCTGAGTTCCTCATTTTTCCTTGAGTATGTCAAGCTTGTTCCTGTCTGAGTGTCTTCACACTTGCTGTTCCTGCTGTCTGGACCACTCTTTCTTTCCTCAAGACTCAACTTGGTTTCCTTATATTTTTCAAGTCTTTACTCAAAAATCCTATTCTTGATTAAAAAGTGAGCAGAAGATCTGAATAGACATTTTCCTGAAGAAGACATGCAGATGGCCAAAGGGCACAAGAAAAGATGCTCAACATGGCTGCTTATCAGAGAAGTGCAAATCTAAACCTCCATGAGGTATCACCTCACATCTACCAGAAGGGCCATTGTTAAAAAGAACACAAACAACAAATTTTGATGAGGATGTGGAGAAAAGGGAGCACTCACTCACTTTTGGTGGAAAGGTAAATTGGTATAGCCACTGTGGAAAACAGTATGGAGTTTCCTCAAAAGCCTAAAAAATAGAATTAGTGTATGACCCAGCAATTCCACTTCTGAGCATACATAAAAAGAAAACAAAAGTACTAATTCGGAAAGATACGTGCACCCCAATGTTCATAGCACCATTATTTATAATAACCAATATATAGAAGCAATCTGTGCCTAATAACAGATGAATGGGTAAAGAAGGTATTGTCAATGGAATACTACTTAGCTGTCAGAAAGAATTTAATTTTGCCATTTGCAACAACATGGATAGATCTGGAGGATCTTATGCTTAGTGAAATGTCAGACATAGAAAGACAAATACTGTATGATATCACTTATGTCTGAAATCTAAAACATAAAACAAACTATTGAATGTAACAAAGAAAAAACAGACTTACAGATAGAACAAACTGGTGGTTACTAGTGACAAGAGTGAATTAAGGATGGGGGCAAGGTAGGAGTGGAGGAGTAAGACATACAAACTACTGTGTATAAATGCTACAAGGATATATTTGAAATACAGCCAATATTTTATAATAACTATAAATGGAGTGCATGCGTGTGTGGGTCTCCCACATTACAGGCAGAATCTTTACCATCTGAGCCACCAGGGTGGCCCATAAATGGAGAATAACCTTTAAAAATTGTGGATTACTCTGTTGTATACCTGAAACATATATTATTATAAGTTGACTATACCTTCATAATAAATTTAAAAAGTAATCATACAGTGAGGAAGTACTCAATAAACACTTCACAAACAAATGAATGAGTTGGGTTGCTCAGGGAAATGATATTCTGTTTGATGATGCCCTTGCTTGTCACTCTCTATCCCAGGCATGAATCCAGCCAGCACACACCACCTTCCTCAGCATCACGTATGATGTTGACACTCCACTGACCATGGGCCAGGTTGTACACCCTTCTGAGGCAACTTTCTGAATTCATCTAGGCTTGGAGAGTGTTTCCCCCGTACTCTGGCCCCAACTCAGAGGGACTTAGGGTTGTCCTGCTAATCTGACCCTCCAAGGCTCCTGGGCAATTTGAAGTCCCAGGACAATTGGGGAAGATGGGCCCAGGGCTGGAAGATGACACTAAATGTCTATAAGGACGCTGGTCCCTCTGTGCTGAGCGAATCAGTGAAGGACCACCTGGTGATGCCTCCCAGAGGCTGCCTGACTTGGGAAGGGATACCAGAAAGTGAAACAACTTAAAGAAATGAATATGTTTATATTTTTTTACAGCAAAAATGTTTGGTCAGAGTTGGAGCAGAATAAAATTAGCCCAAACAACTGGAGGGTCGTGGGTGGTCTCTGAACTTTGAGGGATGTAACTACATGTAATGGGGTGAAATTGAGCAAAGGAAAATGCTTTCACAGGGAAACTGATTATATGGGTCCTCAGGAAGTGGTAAAACCCCTCCCTGAAGTCATGCTGGGCTACTTTGGGCGAAGCGCCCACCAGACGCACGGTGGAGGGGGTGGGGGCTGCCTTGCCCGCCTGTATGACTTCCTTCATCCCTACAAAGTCCCTAGAAGGCTGCTGAGCCTTTTTCTTGAAAGAACCTCAGTTTTAGATCAGGGTTGGGAAGTTTGATTTGAAAATGCATTTTAAGGAGATTGTGTGGGAACTTTTTTAGCATTTCCTGAGTTTGTAATCAAGAAATAGAAAAGTTTCTCTTCTCTAAGAAAAATCTAGAAGCATCTAGTGTAGCTGGGGAGACACTTACTGTCTCCCAGCAAGGATTCTGAAAACCAGGAGATCTCCCAGAGTGAGCCTCAGAACCTCAGGTGGAGTTTGTGTTTTGAATTCCTCTTACATGGACCTGAGTCTCATGAGGATCCTTGTTAGGAGTTTCTAGTTAGGTTTGGGGTAAGAACAGGCGACAGTGGGAAAGAAATGTGCCCTTTCTCAACATGCATGTGGGGATATGTGGTGGAGGGGGTTTTTTCTTCTTCCCAACTTGTTCAAGAAAACAAAGGACTTGAAATGATAGCCCGCAGGCCAAATTCAGTCACAGCATGTTTTGCTTGGCCAATACAAGCTTTTTACAAAACCCTGAGCCAACATTTAAGAATCGGGAGATTTAAAAATCACGTAAATATCTGAAATTTTAGAGTATCCTACCAATTCAGAAGGCCCAGGAGCTCCAGTCTGCACCCACACCCAACACGGCAGCTGGCGGCCGTGCTCCCCTCCGTGAGGACACAGCTCCGCAGCTAACCTCAGACCTGCCAGGCGGGCCTCAGACCCTACCGTTTGCTGCCTTGTCTCAGGAGGGCTGGACTTTGCCATTCCTGAAATAAAGTAATCTTTTATTTCAAGAAGTAAGCATGGGAATTTGAAAGTTAAAACAGTTGCCTCATAGCGCAAATAAATTGTCCGAAAGACCCGAGGCTGTAAAACCTGAGAGTAATGCTTCAGTAGAGTCCGTGCAAGGATTAAAGCAAATAACTCCCTACCCAGGTTGGGTGATTAGAGAAGGGGCTCAAGCCAGAGATTCCTGTGCAAGGGATCTGATGGGCCTTCGCTCTCAGAAGGGGTGTGAGGGAAGCAGGAGGGGGTATGAAGGAGCTCTGAAGTTGGGGGTCTCAGTCTGACCCCCCAGGGGACTCTGGAGCTTGTACTGTGCTGGTCCCACTGAGGCAGGGGCACCCTTTCCCAATCCCATGTCGGAGAGTCGTAGGGTGGCTGATGGTGGGGTAACACCCAGGGCTAGGGGCTCGCATGCAGGGTGGGAAGAGGAGCACCCTTGCTCACTGCTGCTCTGGGCTAAATGTCTGGATACTGTCCTCAGGGTGGAAGAGAGCTCGTGAGGACTGGTGCAGTCCTGTGGGTCATGGTGTCACTGCTGGGAACACTGAAGGAGAGACCCCTCCTCCCGAGGCCAAGGGGCAGGAGGCTCAGCCCAAGGGTCACATGAAGCGGTTGCAGAAAAGGACCCTTGAATTTGTTTTGGCCTGTGAGATGACTTGGTTTGGCCTGCAAGCTTTCAAACTTGAACTAGTTGTCAAAATCAGAAGAATTCACATGAAATCTACATTTGTGTCTTGTCTGGAAGAACTGGGAGATGTTGCTGGCCAACACCCCCTCCTCACGCTAATGATGGCCCTAACTGAACAGCCGCCACCCCCTTCAGACAACGCATGTGCATTCCAAGTCTCCACTGCCTCTACCCACCTGGCTTGATGTGTTTCCTCAGCTTACTGGGATCCTGCAGACATCTGGGCCTGTGGTCCTGTTCTAACATCACTAGTACTAAGACCCTAGAACTGGGGCCAAGGCAAATGGCCCTGTGCTAACTCACCTGGAGGGAATGGTGATGGATAGGATATGAAGAGTGCTGGTGCCAAGCCCTGGGCTTGCTATCCGGTGACTGATGGACCATGCTTGTTTCAGGGGCCGAGTACTTTCTTCAGAAGACAAAGCCAAAAAGACCAACAAGACCCCGAATATGAAGCTTTCCAATCCAGTTATTCTCAGCCCCTGGTCTTACTTGTTAGAAATACCAGGACTTGGACCCATCCTTGGGAATTCTTATTGACTGGTCTGGGGTTGGCCAAGGATCTTTGTATTTTTAAGAGTTCTGGTGTGGGCCAGAGCAGTTTTGTCCAGCTCAGGAGAGCCCATGGCCTCTATTTCTTGTTGAAATCGACTACAGTGAGAATATTAACACCATGGTGACAGAGCTCACCCCCTCCTTCCAGAGAACCTCTTGTTAGACATTTCTCAGCACACTGTTAAAATGGGAACTGCAACATGAGCTGTGTCTTTAGCAGGGATTAATAACCTGATATGGGATCTGTTGCCTACTCTGGGGCAGATGTCTCTGCAAATGGAGAAAGTGGTGGGTGCCATATTGACTCTTCAATTAAATTTTAGAGTTGGAATTTCTGTGCTGCTCTAGCAGTGTGACCTTGGATGGTGCCCTCACCCTCTGAGCCTCTTCTTGCCATCAAACGCACAGGAAGAGTGCTCTTTACCTCTCAGGAGAGTTGTGTGCAGGAAATGAGGTATCAAAACTGGTCATTTGCCACAGTGTCTGCTTTGGAGTCGTCCTCCGTAAATGCCACTTGTCTTTCCTTTTGTCTGAAAGGGACACAGGTATACAAGGCAGTTTCCAGAGCCTTCTGCAAGGAGTTGTTTCATGAAAGGCCACTGACTGCTGCTCTGAGTGGTTGCTGGTGAAGCTCGACTTGGAGGCCAGCTGGGAAGAACCACAACTAACTGTGGCTCTTCAGGGGCTGGACTTGGGCCCCAGGGTTGACGGAGTTAATCTTTCCGTTGGAAATGACTCTTCCAACTATGACTGCTTTCCTTGATACAAAAAAATCAGGGGCTGTTGTCCATTGAAAGAAAAAAAAGAGCGACATTAATTACAGTCTCACCCATGACAATTTACTCTGACTAAAATCTTGCCACTCACCGTTTGCATGATCTCTTTTAACCTGAAAAGCAGCTCTTTTGCTCCTTTTCTAACCCAGACCCAGTATTTAGCAGGGTAATGGGATTTATGATTTTGTTTACATCAGTCTCCGTGGCGATCCACCATAAAAGATCTGTTGCTTGGCAACTTGGCATTGTGGCGCTGCAATGGAGGGGGAATTTTTGTCTCTCTGAAGCGAGGGCTTAAGGAATAATGAAAACTTCTGCTCATACTTCTCATGAATGCTTTTATTTTCAAAGTCAACCAAATGTTTTTTCAAGAAAGACTAATGCACTTTTCTTCAAGTGATGCACCGTAAAATGTTTCTCCAAGATTATCCTGTCTCTGAGCAGAGGACAACAGGCTCTAGATGTTTTTATTCTCTCCTTGCTGCTGTAAAATTAGGTTTGAGCAACTCTGGGTCCGTCATAATGGAGTGGGTCTCAGTCACTTACTAGCATTTTCCACACTCATTAGCAAATGTCTTTTTTTTTTTTTTTTTTTAATGAGCTGCTATATACTATGAATCACTTCTCATCTGAGAAACCAGTTTCAGGTTTGGTTTGTAGTTGGTTTACCATGATCCCTTTGATGATGAGGTCAATGTCAGTAGAGGCCTGAAGGGCACAAAACAGGACCCCAATTTCCCTCTGTGGTTCCTATTGACTACAGGCGTTTAAACAAATGATCAAAGGGCCTGTTTTAGAACATGCAAATGCACCTTCCTGACCTCTTTCTCAACGTGGGTACACACGAAAAAGAAGACGTTGATTCATAGAGACCTGCACAGACATAGCCCAGGCTGGAGGTGTGGAAACCATGGTGAGAATCATGGTGAAGATGACAGTAGATGACCAAGCTCTTGCCGCTTGCTTTACATGTAATACCTTGCTTGATTCTTGCATCAGCACTTAGCCATGTATAATCAGCTGGGGGCGGGGGGCAGTCACAGCTGCCCTAGCACTTGAGAGCCCCCAGTGATGTCTCTCCTTTGGTCCAACCCACCACCTCCCCACCACCAGTCCCTTCACTTTCTCTTCACTGTTGTTCTTTCAAGCTGAACTCAGAGCTCAGCTTCTCGAGATGAGTGACCCTTAACTGCCCCAATCACAGGCCCCCCGGTCACCCAGAGTCTTTAAACCTAAAGGTTTTTTGCATCTGTATGAGGTGTGCTTGTGACTAAAGTCTTCTAGGCTGTGACACCATGAACTCGTGCTGCTCAAACTTGAAGATGTGTGAGAATCACTTGTGGGTCTTGAGGTTCTTGAGCCTCACACTCAGAGACTGTGATTTAGCAGTTCTGAAGGGAGGCCCAGGAATTTTTATTTCTAACAAACACCCAGAAGACACTGCTGACCCCCCTGGGCCTCTCTTGGAGCAGTATTTTCTCTCAGTATTTTAGACTGGCTCCTACTCTGAAGTTTGTGAGCACTGCAGCATCTAGCCTGAGACTTCACATGGATTCAGTAAATGTTTGAAAAGACACTTCATAAAACCCAATTTTCATCTCACTTCTTGCCAAGAAGTTGGCAAATCTTACATTTGTGGACTGTTTAGAATTTATATGCATTATTTTACATTTGTGGAGTGGCTTACAGTTCATATGCAGTATGTTATTTGGCTCAGTGGGTATGGCTTTGTCTCTTTTACAAATTAGGAAATGGAGCCTGAGATGATGACTTATGCATGGTCAAAAGGTAGTTTAGAAGCTAAATAGTGAAATCTGTTCTCTCCACCATAGCTGCCACCTCTGTTTCCTGTCTTGGAGATGTCTCAGTGCTGTGAGGAATAGAATGCATTCTCTCTGAGGAAGTCAGGAACCTAGGTAAAGAAAGGAATCCTTCAATAGAGGCTGAGAGATTGAGCCAGCGCCCAATTCTCCATTTATTAAATGGGGTTAACTACCCTATAGTTTGTGCAGAGTGTTAAATGTGTGTGTGCAGTGGGCTTGTCCTAGAGTGAACTGTAATTAGTATTCCCAGTGAAGAAGAGAAGATACTAGAAGTCCTGGGACAGCAGGTCTACTACTCATGTTGCTTCTAGATGCTTCATAGGCAAAGACACATTCTTGAGATTTTTGGTTAGCTCTGAAATGCTTATACAATTTGCAGAACATCATTTTTGATGGAATTAAGTCTTGGTTCCAAGGCAGTCCTCATTTTGGAACATGGAAACCTATAGCTATAGGTCATTTTGTTTCTTTTCTTCATTTGACTCAAACTATTTGAAAAGGGGTATGTAAGAATCTGGTTATTCAGCCAATTCTTGAGTAAGCTAATGTTACTGAAGAATCAGGGATCACAAGAGAAACATAATAATAATGCTATTTATCAAATGCTTACTTTGTGCCAGTTAGGGCCATGGCATGAGGAGCTGTGAGGTATAAGGAAACTGAGGCTAGGAGTGGGGGGTATCCTGCCCAAGCTTGCAGGCTCAGGTGGCTCTGCCTCCAAAGCCACCTTATTAACCACTCTGATAAATCACCATGCCCCTCAATCAAAGCCTCAAAGCTACAGCTAAATTAAAAAAATAAAAATTTGGGAAGAGAGACTTCTCCCTCCTCCAAGCTTGAGCTGTTTTCTAAACTGGCCAGTCCCAGTGCACATCTCATTTCCTCTTGAGTTTCCCGCCCCCCCAACACCCAGTAGTTGTGAAATATTCAAAGACTAAGAGGAAAGAGAGAATGAGGGGCAAAGGGATCCTTGAGGCAGAAAAAGGCACAAGACAAAGAGCCTGAGCCACTGATGCTTCAAAAAAGTCATCAACCCTGTGGCCCCCGGGGCCAGAAACCACGGGGTAGCTGGTTGGGCGGCTGAGGGTGGTGTGCGCTGCATAGCCCACAGGCCTGGGCTGCCTTGGTGGTAGTCTGGGATTCTTGGGCTCCCCGCCCCCCAAGTGCCAATTAGGTGAAATCTCCAGCCTGCTGTAACCTTGGAGCGTCTGCAGCCCTGCCTGCAAAATTCCCTCTGGCTCTCAAAACTTCCTGGGGTGACCCCTAAACTGAGTAACTTGAGCCTCCCTGCCGATGCATCAGCCCTGACATCATCATAAGAGCAGTTAGCTTTCAGTGTAAGGGCACACACTGCAAGCTGGCTAGAATTAACTAGACGCGGAAACCAAAGCTTAAAGAGGTTCAGGAAGGTGCCGGGAACATAGAGCTAGTAAGGAAGTGGTCTGGGTGAGGCATCCAAACTAGTCCACCAGCTCTGAACTACACGTCCGTCACTGCTCTGCGCTGCCTTTCACAGGAAGGCCCATTCCTGGGAATCTTCTGTCTTAGGATCGGGCGGACGGGAGAGAGGGCCCTATGGAGTGGCTGTGTTCTCCTCGAGCCCACCTTCAGCCCAGACCACCTGGCAGAGAGCCTGGAGGTATTCCCGGGTGTGGGAGGGGGCTGGAGGATGTTCACTGGCCTCGGGCAAGTCCCTTACTTCCACCTCCACTTTGCTGAGGCTCAGCATCGCTGATGAAGGAATGTAGACCCAGCCTGAGAGAGAAAAGGGGGCAGGAACAAGGTGAGTGCATGAGTTAATGCAGCTTAGTCTCACTGGTACTTGGCTCTGCCTCAAAAAGTCCAGGTGGAAGGTGTAAGTGGCTCTCAGTGTGGATGGATCCCCAAGATTCCTTCCTGAGTGAAAATGACAAATCATAGACGGAGAGCATACCACTTATATAAACACACATATTCACGCAAAAACACTGCAGGCAGACCTGCACTGCAGGCAGACCTTGGAGATACTGCAGGTTCAGTTCCAGACCACAGCAAGAAAGCAAATATTGCAACAAAGCGAGTCACACAGTTTTTTTAAAAATTTTCCAGTACGTATAAAAGTTATGTTCATATTATAGTATAGTCTATTAGGTGGGCAATAGCATTCTGCCTAAAAAAATGTACATACCTTAATTTTAAAATACTTTATGGCTCAGAAATGCTAAGCATCATGTGAGACTTTAGTGATTCATAATCCTTGTGCAACAGTAGCATCAAAGATCACTGATCACAGATCACCATAACAAATATAATACTAACAAAAAGTTTGAAATATTGGGAGAATTACCAATAGGTGACACAAAGACACAAAATGAACAAATTCTGTTGGAAAAAGAGACACTGATAGACTTGTTTGATGCAGGGTTCCCACAAACCTTCAATTTGTAAATTCAAAAAAACAAAGGGAAGGGCGATGAAGTAAAGTGTGCCTGTATAGTTTCTGGGGACACATGTGCACGCACTTGCATGCATATATTCCTAGAAGGAGTAACTTCTAACTTTGGCTGCCTCAGAGGTAAGATTGGCGTGGTGATCAAGAAAGACTTCAGCCTTATCCCAAGGTTTTACTTTTTAAAAGCAGAATACATTTGAGTATTATTTTTGCAATTAGACAGTAAATTTAAAATGATATTTAAAAAAGAGAAAGCACATTTGCTAAGGCCACCACCTAAAGGGTGCCTTTTCGACAGCTCTTCATTGACCATTCCCTGAATGCCTGAGGCTGGGAGGCTTCTCCCTGCAATCCTGTCATCTCAGTTTGAGTGAAGACTTAGGTTCTCACTGCCCTTCAGCTCAGGGGCAGGCAGCAGCCTTGGTTGAGTGGGGAAGTCCTTCCACCAAGGGTGGGAGTCCCTCATTTTCTCTTCAGCCTTTCACTTCTTTTATTCCTTCTCTTTTAAATGTCTTTGATGCATTGCTTTTGCCACATCCACTTTGTAGGTGGCGAAGACTTAGACGGTCTTTCTCTCTGGACATACCTGAGCTTTACTAGTAGATGAAGAGAGGGCATTCTGAGGGAGGATGTGCGTGGCCTGGAACACCGGCAACCAGGAGTGACGCCTGTCACCGCCCGCCTGCATGTCTAGCTGTGCCTCAGGCCACGGGGAAGCAGGAGACGTGCGGTCTGCAAAGCAGGCAGATTCTTTCTAACAAGGAATTCCTTCTCAACTCATTAGCCACAGGATTAAACAGACACTGCTTTCCCCTCTTCACCTAATCTCTGGTAATCCTAGATAATCTTCCCACTGGAGGAGACCAAGTCCTCAATGGGGTTGACTCCTACATCCATCCCCCAGGCTTGGGTGGCCAGGTGCCTCCGAAAGCACAAACTCTCTCCCTCTAGTTCCAACTCCAGTGTCTGGACAGATCCTGGAGTTGGTGAGTCAACCTGGTGTCTGAGAACAATTCTCACCTCCTTTTTGACCACGATAGAGAACGTCCGTCAGCCCTCATACTTCAGACCACACAGCCTAACAAAGGGTGTTGGAGCCTTTTCTTCCTTATTTCCCACTAGAATGTCAAGAGTGGTCAGACTTCCATGTTGAGTAATGAAGGCTTACAATGTAGCAAAGGATTTGGTAATGAAAGGACCTGACTGGTTGAGTTTGAAGAGGATTTGAAAGGCCAAGGAAATAGTTTAATATAAAAAATTCATTTTATTTTATTTTTAAAATTACATTTTATTTACAAATATTCTTCCCAGGCATGAACCCAGTCATGCCTGGGAAGAATATTTTCTGCTGCCGATCTGTGGCACAGTTCCTCCACTTGACAAGGCTGCCTGGTGTAGGGATGAGAATGTGGCTTCTGGAAGCAAGAAGACCTGAATTTGATTCCCACTTCTGCCCTTACTAATGGTGTGAACTTGTACAAACCATTCGCTTAGTCTTAACTTCTTCACAGGAAAAGCAGTCTTTACAATGGCCATCTTCCATGGTTGAGAAGCTTACAGATAAACTGTATTTAATCTGCCTGGCATATACTAAGTGCTCAGTACATGGTAGCTACCATTATCATATTATTATCTGTCATGAGTGACATAAACCTAATCACAATAGGACATAAGCAAAAACGGAATTTATTAGCTTATCTAACTGAAAAGTCTAGAATTTAGGCATGACTTAATCTAAGTTCTCACGCTGATTTAGAGAAATCATTTTTTCTTTCTCTACCCCTTAGGCTGCTTCCCTCTGAGCTGGCTTTATTCAGGAGATGGCAAAAATGGTCACCAGCAGATCTACAGTTATATTCTACCTATTCAGCAGCCCTAGGATAAAAAGTACATGCTTTGCATTTGTTTAAGCAAAAGTCCCAGATTATTAAGTAGTCATCTTCCCACCCATAAGCCAATTGTTGAGTCTGGAAGATTGGAATATGTTGGTCATGCCTTGGTCATGTACTTGACCTTGTGGGATAAACCCTGTATGAACCAGAAGGAGGGTTGAGGGGATAATCCTAAGGAAAACTGGGATGGGTGCCATTATTAGAAGAAAGGATAATAGGCACTGGGCAGGCACAAACAAAAGACCCCCACATCAAGGGCATGTTTTCAGTGAATTTTCTAATTGTGAGATTGACAACCTTGGAAGACTCCTGTTCTACAGGGAGTTGCCATTAATTTCCTTAGCTGTGTGTAAGTTTTCCAGTTCTATACTTTCTCCAGAAATGAAAATGAGTGAGTGAATTAGCATGTATTTTTTAATATATTCAAATACAGAAATATAATTTGAAGAAGTCCTTTGTTCTAAATTCTCATGGAGCAATCACACTGGGGTTTTGAAAGTAATTTGAATGAGCTCCTAGAAAATGCTTTGTAGATCTTACCATCATAATGGAGGGAACTTAGTAGACACCTAGACCCTGCAGACTATTATTCCTATTGTATTATTTGGACACCTTTGGAAGAAAAATTTCCTAAAATGCTAAAAGATTCTCTTGCCATCGAGAATTGTTGTTGTTGTTCAGTTGCTAAGTCATGTCTGACTCTTTGCGACCCCATGGACTGTAGCACACCAACCTTCCCTGTCCTCCATTATATCCTAGAATTTGCTCAAGTTCATGTCCATTGAGTTGGTGATGCTATCTAACCATCTCATCCTCTGGTGCCTCTTCTTTTGCCTTTAACCTTCCCCAGTATCAGGGTCTTATCCAATGAGTTGACTCTTCGCAACAGGTGGCCAAAATATTGGAGCATCAGCACCAGTCCTTCCAATGAATATTCAGCCTGATTTCCTTTGAGATTGACTGGTTTGATCTCCCTGCAGTCCAAGTGACTCTCAAGAATCTCTCAAGTGTCTTCAGCACCACAATTCGAAAGCATTACTTCTTCGGCGCTCAACCTTCTTCTTGGTCCAACTCTCACATCCACACATGACTACTGGAAAAACCACAGCTTTGACTAGATAGATCTTTGTTGGCAAAGTGATGTCTTTGCTCTTTAGTACCTTGTTTAGGTTTTTCATAGCTTTCCTCCCAAGGAGCAAAATCTTTTAATTTCGTGGCTGCTGTCACTGTCTGCAGACATTTTGAAGCCCAAGAAAATAAAGTCTGTCACTGCTTCTACTATTTCCCCTTCTATTTGCCATCAAGTGTTTTTAGTTTTTCGAATGTTGAGCTTTAAGCAAGCTTTTTCACTCTCCTTTTTCACCCTCATCAAGAGGCTCTTTAGATTCTCTTTGCTTTCTGCCATTAGAGTGGTGTCATCTGCAAATGTGAGGTTGTTGATATTTCTCCCAACAGTCTTGATTCCAGTTGTGATTTCATGTGATATACTCTGCATGGAAGTTAAACAAGCAGGGTGACAATATATAGCCTTTCCCAATTTTGAGTCAATCAATTGTTCCACATAAGGTTCTAACTCTTGCTTCTTGACCTGCATACAGAATACTGGGTTTGAATTATTCTGATTCAACAATGACAGAGCAGCATACTTTGTTGATGTAGAGGATAGACACAAATCCTAACCCAAAGTGCATAAGTGCACAAATAACTGATAGAAGATAAGAATGTGAAAGTTATTGAAAAGTATAAATGGCTTGGTGGGGGGGATTCAGAAAAGGATAATGAATGTTTGGGGGGGGCATAAAACCCCTTCATGAGGAGAGCAAGTTGAAATGGACTTTGAAAGGTGTGATCTTGTTGGTAGAAGATCTTCTTGGCAGAATGAACCTAAACAGATGTCTTAAAGGATTGCTTGTGTAATGCTCAGAGTGTCATTAGTGATGCTAGAAGCTGGGAACCCCTGGGGATATTGACCTGGACCCATACTACTTGTGGCAAGTGCCCCTTTCCCCCTGACATTTCCCTACCTGAGCCAATGCTGCTGTTAGACCAACCCTTGTGCTTCTTATTCAGATTGCAAGACACATTTCAGCAACAACCATCAGGGAACTTTCAGAAAAAAGCTTATTACTCACAGTACTGGAGGGTATGCAGCATGCCCAAAGAGGCACAGAGGGAGGCAGAGAGATATGAGTTCTGCCTTTATTGGGTGGGGGGGCTAGGGCCTCAAATGTTCAATTTTTATTGGCATCTTTAAAACGTACCAACAGGAACTAGAGTGAGGGAAAGGAAAAGTGGGGTCATTCAACTGGTCAGTTAGCTAGGTCACCCAAGGCTTTCTAAAAGGCAAACTTCATGGGTTGGGGGAAGCCTGTCTTCTTATTTAGTTGTTTAGCTGGTAACTGTGTCCCACAGCTGGTACATGTTTACTTGAGATGAATGTCTTTGAATGGATGCTTTGGCAATCAAATACTTATTGTGTGGTACTTACAGTAGAAGGGTTCAAGCCTCCAGAGAAACTCTCCTTTCACAGTCGAAAATAAGAAAAACTGGATTTCAAAGAGTGTTTTTGAGCTCGCAAAATGCTCTCACAAGCATTTTTTTTAATGGATCTGAGAACAAAGTCTCCCAATCAGTAGACGGAGTCTCTATGACTGCCTGCTTTGGATTTGGGGTTGTGGTTCAGTGATGTGACCTGCCTTGGAATGAATGCATCTCTCTCTCATGCCCCACTTCCCCCAAGACTGTGGTCTTCCTGCTTCCCAACCCATCCTTGAGCTGTAGTCATAGGATTTCCAGCTTGATCTGGGAGTTAGATCAGAGGCATTGCAGGTTTCATAATCTCACTACTGCTAACATCTTAATACTATATATAAGTTGATTAGACTTCATTAAGAAATTTCACTGTTGTGTCCAACTCTGAGACCCCATGGACTACAGAGTCCATGGAATTCTCCAGGCCAGAATGCTGGAGTGGGTAGCCTTTCCCTTCTCCAAGGGATCTTCTCAACCCAGGGATCTAACCCAGGTCTCCCACATTGCGGGTAGATTCTTTACCTGCTAAGTCACAAGGGAAGCCCAAGAATACTGGAGTGAGTAGTCTATCCCTTCTCCAGCAGATCTTTCCAACCCAGGACTCGAACCGGGGTCTCCTGCATTGCAGGCAGATTCTTTACCAAATGAGCTATCAGGGAAGACTTCATTGGCAAAGGCAGAAAAGACTAGACTGCCCCCTTTTCCAAGCTGATGGGTATCAGGTATCCAACAAGGCCCTACCTGAGAGGTAGCTCTCAGAATCATGCAGGCAAGAGTTTTCAGCAGTCACTTAGATTGCTTCCTTCACCCCATATGTTTTTATCATGGCTCATTAATTTATGCCATGGGAAGCCTTTTAAAAATCAAAAACAAATTAAAAAAAATTTTTTTTTACTTGGCTCCTGTTCTGTGTTATAATTTGACTGAATGATCACCCAGAGAGCAGGCTATTCTGAAGGTCTGAGCTGGGCCGGGTGTCTGGACAGCTTGCTGGGTTTCCATTTCCGCCACCCCTGGCCTTGGTCAGGTTACTTTTCCTCCCTTGGTGGCCACCTCTCCATGTCTGAAAAGAGACTCTATTCTGGAAATAAGCTTATTCATAGAACAGGGCTACTTTCCTGCATTCAGCTTCATCTTTCAAAGGCATTGAGCTTGATTCATGTCTCTACAATGATGTCAAAGATGGACTTCAGAAGAGGAAAGAGAGAAATCCCCACCAGGGCAATGGGTCATCCAGACTGCTCTGCTTCTTCCCTGGGGATTGCGTTCCGACGTCGGCCATTGCCAAGCCTCACCTCTCCCCTCCGTTTTGGCCAGGCCTTGGCTCTGAGAGGCACATCCCTCTCTGCTCAGCCAGTTAGTGTTTACTGAAGGGGGAGACACCCATGTGAAAGGGGAAGTGTTTATTGCTCCCCATCTAGATTTAATGGGAGCAGAGCATGGAGGCTTCTGGCAACTGGTGCAAGGTCTGAATTCATGGACCCCATTGCCCCCCAAAAGGGGAGAACTGGTTTCAGAATCAAAATTGTTGGCGTGCCATTTGTGACTGTGCCAATCTAAATACCTTTCATATAGAAACTCCAAACAGTCTACCCGTGAAAGCCACCAACCTCAATGAGAAGGATTAGAGACCTCCTGATACTTGGATATGTTTAAAAAGAGAAAAAAGTGAAAGCAATGCGCTCAGTGGGTGTGGGACCCCCAAAGCTGTAGCCACAATAAGGTGCCAGGGTGAGAGGATTATGGCCAGGAAGAGGGAAATACCTGCACCCACAGCCCCGCTGGGAAGACCGTGGAAGGAAAAGAGGAAGCGCGTGACTGGAGGGGTCTAGCCAAGTGGGGAGTCTGAAATCAATAGCCTGCCTGGCTGCTCTTTATTCCCTCTGTTGGCAGAGTTTGGGAGCGGGTGAGTGGGCTGGGCTGTGTGGGGAAGGGTGCTCAGCAACTCCCAAGGCGGGGAAGTCATTGCAGACTGGCCAGGCTTCCCTGGGAGATGTTCACTTTGATCCACTAGAAAATTTCTGCAGCAGTTGTTAGAAGGATAGACTATCAGGAGGGAAATAAAAAATACGGCATGCCAGTTTCACTTGGCTTTCTGTGAGAGAGAGAGAAAGGGAGACTCCTCTTGAGCTTGTGAACAAACTGTGATGGCTTTCCCCACTTCACTCCCAGGGATACACTCTGGGGTTGTGAAGAGTTGGGTGGGTCAGTGAAGCCGAGGTGAGAGCCTGGGGGAGTTGTATTCTGGAGGCAGAGTCGGAGGAAGCACATACTGTAGTCCAAAGGAGAAGAGCTTGGTTATCACTGCATCAGTGGTGAGGAGCACAGTTCTCTGCATCTTCATAGACTTTATTCCACTTGATCCCACAATACCTCCCAGGATGGGCAAAACAGGTGTTCTCTCCCCATTGATGGGGAGACTGAGGAGCAGAGTTTGGGTCTCTACCTAATGGTCTGCCTGTCCTTGGGCAGAAACCCGTTCTCACCTCCCCTGCAGCTTATGAAACCATGAAATGACTTTTCCAGGAAATTGTTGTTGTTGTTCAGTCACCCAGTCATGTCCAACTCTTTGCAACCCCATGGACGGCAGCACGCCAGGCTTCCCTGTGCTTCACCATCTCCCAGGGTTTGCTTAAACTCATATTCATCGAGTCGGTGATACCATCCAACCATCTCATCCTCTGTCGCCCCCTTCTCCTCCTGTCTTAAATCTTTCCCAGGATCAGGATCTTTTCTAACGAGTCAGTTCTTCACATCAGGTGGCCAAAGTATTGGAGTTTCAGCTTCAGCACCAGTCCTTACAATGAATATTCAGGACTGATTTCCTTTAGGATGGACTAGTTTGATCTCCTTGCAGACCAAGGGACTCTCAAGAGTCTTCTCCAACACTACAGTTCGAAAGAATCAATTCATCGGTGCTCAGCCTTCTTTATGGTCCAACTCTCCCATCCGTACATGACTACTGGGAAAACCATAGCTTTGACTACACAGAACTTTGTTGGCAAAGTGATGTCTCTGCTTTTTAATATGCTGTCTAGGTTTGCCATAGCTTTTCTTCCAAGAAGTAGGCATCGTTTAATTTCATGGCTGCAGTCACCATCTGCAGTGATTTTGGAGCCCAAGAAAATAAAGTCTGTCACTGTTTCCATTGTTTCCAGGAAACTGGGACTACTTGAATGTGGTGTCGCCTCTGGAGTAATAGCTGTGATTCCACGGGGTCCTTCCTGAAGGTGAGGAGCTGACTTCCCCGCCTCTCAAAGAAGGTAAACTCAACGAACAAAAAGTGAAGGTATGCTGCTTTAAGGGAACAATCTCCAAACCTCCCCAAATGGGGAACACATTTCTCACTGGGTCAGGCAGTCCCACTGAGCTCTCCTGTAATGTGACTATGTCTTCACGCAGCCCCACTGTGTGCCAGGCAGTGCCCGGAACAGAAAAAACTGCATCCTCTGTGCTTCCACGTGAGTGGCAGAGGACCCAGGACTGTTACATGAGTGTGTAGCCTGCTCCATGGTGGTAAGTGCTGTGGAGGAAAACAGCAAGGAAGAGGGACGAGGAGGAAGGTCGGGGAAAAGCAGGAGCTGCAGTTCTGAACAAAGTGGCTGAGAGGGTGTTCCCGAGAGAGTGCCTGTGGTAAAGTTGAAAAGTCAGGGAGAGGTGAGCCTGACAGGTACCTGCAGAAGGACATTCCAGGCAGAGGAGCTGCAAGGGGGTCACGTGGCTGGGTTGGCAGGGTGAGGGCTGAGGCGGGGAGCAGAGCAGCAATGCCAGGGCCCAATAATTCACTGTGAGGGCCCTGACTTTTCCTCTCACTGAAATGGGGAGCCATTAAGGGTTTGAGCAGTAGTGTTAAGGCGTGGGGCTTCCCAGGTAGCTCAGATGCCTCCCAGGTAAAGAATCTGCTTGTCAAGCCAGGAGATGCAGGAGACTAGGGTTTAATCCCTGGTTCTGGAAGATCCCCTGGAGTAGGAAATGATGACTCACTCCAGCATTTTTAGAGTGGACAGAGGAGCCTGGCAGGCTACACTTCATGGGGTCACAAAGAGTTGGAAACAGCTGAGCAGGCATGTATGTTAAGGTGTTAGTAGTAGTGAGATTCTGAAACTTGGCATGCCTTGATCTGGCTCCCAGATCAAGCTGCAAAATCTATGAATACAGCTCAAGGAAGGGTTGGGAACGGGTTTGTCTAGAGAGAAAGAGCTACCATTTAAGTGTCTACTGAAAGCTTTACTTCTAATAACCCCTGGGGATGAGGTTGCTTTCAGCCTGGGCCTCTGCAGGTGGCCCTGGCCTATGCCCCTTCACTCTCCTGGGGCAGCAGGGGATGTGGCACTTTAGAGCCTGAGAAGACTGGACATCTGAGCCCTGTGCAAAGCGTTGTGAGCACCAGCAGGCGAGACGTGAGCCAGGTGGGGCTTGGACTCTGCTCCTTCCTCACTCGGGCAACTTCTGGAACTCTCCAAGCTTAAGTTCCTCATCTACAAAGACAAGATAATGACAGTATCTGAGTCATAGGTCTATTTCACAGAGTCAATAGTAACATAACTTAAAAGCACTCAGCTGATGTCTGAACATAGTAAGCTCTGAATAAATGTTAGATATTGTTACTATTTAATACTTTCTTTCTTTATGATACTTCAAGTTACAGGGCAGAAACTACAGAAAAAAAGAAAAGAATCATTAAGTACCAAGTGTCTGAGATAAAGTTAAATTTAAATTAGGACATACTTTGAACTCTTTTAAAAAAATTTAAATTTTTTTTTTTTTAACACCAAAAGCATTTTGTATTGGGGTATAGCTGTTAACAATATTCTGGAAGTTTCAAGTGAATAGCAAAGGGACTCATCCATACATATACATCATATTTTACTAACTCTTAAAATAAAACCCCAAGCTTTTGAATGTTCATGTGAATAACCTATTTACTAAAATCTGCACTTGAAAATACTCAGATTAATGGGGGGAATTCTAGATGCTCCAATATTTCTCCATTTTTTACTTTAGTTAAATAAAATTTCACTTGCTAATCAGCTGACAACTGTTACTTTGTGTAAAAGAACCTTGAAATTTCAAGAGTTAAAATGGAAAAAATTGACATTTTCCTTTTACAGTGTGATTGAGGCTAAGTCTGTCTTGGTCCTCACCCTCTCTGGGATTATTTGCTTCTTTGCACTCCTTTCACTTTTCCCTGCTTCTGTTACAAAACCTGAGAGCTTCTTGAAAGCAGGGACCAGGTGTGGCTCACCTGTGTACTCTCAGCATATAGTGAGTACTCAGGACATATTTGTTAAAAAAAAAAGTTGCTGGTGACTAATTCACTGAGGAAATGAATAAATGAATGAAGATCAGTCCTTTCCTTCAGAAGCTTCCCATGGGATGGAGAAGGCAGGTGTTCACATAGATCAATCAAAATACAGCATGTGATTGTTAGGAGAGACCACATGCTATAGACAGGAGTTTTGAACTGGAGTGTGACTCCAAAGACTTCCCAGGGGGTAACATGGACTGGGCGGGGTTTAAAGGAATCAGCTTCAGCTCGAAGTCCACACTGAGTGGAAAACGGCTGTGATGGGTCTGCTGGTCACCTTCCTCAGCTCCCCATTTACTTCACCAAAGAAAGGCGTGAACCTCTCACTCATTCTGTCTCACCATGGGGTCCTGTCCAGGAGTGCAAAAGTCTTTGGGGCAATAAAGAAATGATTCAGCATATTGGTGTTGGCAAACTTTTTGTATCTGGACACCGCTGACCTGCAGAGAACCTAGTGTCTTTCTGTTAAAGGCTGAGTGCTCCAGAAGCAGAAGCCGAGACAGAGTTTGAGTGTCAGGGGAACGTACGAGAAGTAGGATTGGGCAAAAGAAGTCAAATCGAGATGCAGGCAAACACTTAGAGCACTCTGGGGCCAGCACTGCACACGGGAGTGGCCCCCGCTGGGCAGGAGAGGCAGACCAGGCTGGCCTCCCTGATGCTGAGGTGGCCCTGAAGGAGCTGATGGTTGGAGGCCATCTGCTGGCCTCAGTCCCCAGAGCTGAGTGGACAGGCTTCTGGAAGGGGGTCTTTACGAGGCATCTCCATGTCCATCACACTTTCCCTGTGTTGCATGTAGTTCTGTTAAGGATAAAATGTAGTTCTTCAAAAGAAAGTATTTTGGGCTGTTTTGAGTGTTCTGAATTCAGATATTCTGTACTGTGAGGCGGGAGGGATGAGGATTTCTAGTCCACAAACTCTCCACTTCCATTCCCTCAAGAATGCCAAAGAACTCATGCCTCTTAAATGAAGATTTCCAGACATGAAGCAAAGAGGGCACCAATTAAGCAATAGCAAAGGCCTAATTCAAGGAAACAATTAATTCATGGTGTGGTGCAGGGCTTGCTCAACTTCTTAGATGAACAGCTGGTTTACCAGATATTTCTATTTATTTATCTCTCACCTCAGAATTATAATTCAAAGGTAGGATGACTGGATAGGGATGCATATTAATGCATTCATTTGAAACTGAAGTTGTTCTTTTCCTAACTGAAACTAAATCTGGTTTGGTCACTAAGCTTCACAGTTCAAACTGCTTTGCCAAAACAGGTTGTATGGAAGACATTTTTATGAACCAAATGAACTAAATCTAAAAATCTAAGTAAGCTTTTTGTGAACAAACATATATCTCATGTTATGAGATAAAAGAATTGCATTAAAAAATGATATCAACTGGCTTTGGCTGATGGTGTGGGATTTCTCAGTTGGAGTGATGAGAATGTTCTGGAGTTAGCGATGATGGCTGCATGACTCTGTGAAGATATTAAAACCTACTAAATTGTACACTTTAAAGGGGTGAGTTTCATGATATGGTAATTATATTTCAATATTAAAAGCAAAAATATTATATTGGCAGACTTGTATTAAAATAACAAGTATTTTAATTTTCCCAACCTTTTCAGTTTAAACAAGGGACTCTAAGTAAATGAGTAGCAGGTATAATTAGCAGTTATCTGAGAAGTTTTGGTACAGCCTTTTTGGTATATTTCCCAGAATTAGGAAAGTGTATGACTAATGACTGGGTAACAAATACATTTTCAGATCTCTGGGTTTCAAACTTTCTTTCAACGAAGTTGAATGAGGACCATAGTGATTGGGCACTACTAACTTTCGATAAGAGATTCTTATGTCATTTCTGACCTCAAGAAACTCTTTTCATTCTTATCTTATTTTGAGGACAAGAAGGTTCCTCAGAGTTTTCTCTCTAAAAATATGAAGTAGGAAGAGGAGAGTTCTGAACCCTATCTCATTCTAGTAACAGATAATTTCCATCCATGGATATATCAGCTAACTGAAATAAATGTCCTTTCAATTCTTTAAGAAGTGAATTTTTAATAAAATTTATCCTTAAATTTAATAATGATACATAAAATTTCATAATATATTGTCTAGATTGGTTGCATTCTGATGGTTATTGAAGCTGTAACTTATTCTAGAAAAAACTGCTTAAAACTTAGCAGTGAAAACAAAATTAAATTTTCAACACATTTGTGAGGTTTTCTTTTTTTTTTGGTTGCAGAAAAGAATATTACAGTACTCATTTACAGAAAAACACTTTTCAAGCTTAAAAATCTGTGACAATTACTAAAAAGTACCAAGAGGCTATAGGATGGAAATAAAAGTTCAAGGAGAAACTGAAACAATATATTGGTGGAGAAGACTTGTCATATATTTTAAAAATTGATACTGGTGAGTATAGAGTTGCTCCAAATCCTTGGATTCCATTGACAACGTTTAAAAGAGTGATGTAATAGTTTTATTTTAAAATGCTAATATTTATAATACTAAGGAAATGACATCCTCTGCAACTATTTAAACTTAGAGTAAAAGTTTTTGTTTTTTTTTTTTAATGTCATCTAAAAACTGTGTGAGAGGGTATATGAATTTTCAAACCACTTTTAGGGAACACACAAACCAAAAACTTAGGAGGCCACTGTTCTTGGGGGCTAGAGAGGGGATAGCAAAATCTGCTCAGATAGGTGGAGTTTTATGGAGGAGGTGATGTGTGAGCTGGACCTTGACAGATGGAGAAAGGTGCCTGCCAGGCGGAGGAGGGCCCTTGGCAGCTGCCAGCCTGGGGAGGCTGATGTTTTAGGGGCACACTGCCAGCTCCTGGCACTCTCACTAGTATGCCCATTACCATAACCTTGAGCCTCATGACTGTGGCAACTAAAACCTTGGCCATTTTATTGAGACTTGAGTGAGAGAAGAAGCTAAGTGATGGGTCAGTAATTCAGCCTCAAGGTGACCAGGCTTTTTACTGACTCCTTGGCAGAGGAGCCATTACTCTCTGCCGTATCTTCCCATTGGCCAAACTGTAATGCCTTTGTCGTTGTTCAGCCACATCCTGTGTTAGATTGGCTTCAACACCCCACTCCCTTTCCTTGCCCCCAAGTGCAGTCTCAGAGCCCACAGCTTGCCAGGAAGACAATCCCCTCACCCTCAGGCTGGCATCTTGCATCCCTGTGATCCAGGGGGTCAGTACAATGAGACCAGATTTGGAAATAGGACAAGAATAAGCTCACAAAGAGCAGTAACAATCTTTGACTTTTGCTGTCTTAGTGGGAAGGAAAGTCTTTAGTAAAGTTGGGGGGTGGGGACAGGTCCTGGGCTGGAGGGTTTCCAATTAACTCGAAATGAAATGCAGGCATTTTCACTCTCTCAGCTGAGTTCAGAAGTTTGTAGATGTCTTTGGGGGAAGAAAATTTGTGCTGCAGACCTCAAAATCGTGTTTGTGTTGAATGGGGAGCCACAAAGCAGGTATGAGATTCTAACGAGTTCTCACACTTCTCGAAAATGCTACAACTGGAGCCTGTGCTGGGCAGCTCTCTTGGGTGAGGAGAGCGGCTTTGGGGTGGGGGTCCACCCAGAGAGGCCCCTCCCCCCTCCCGCCCTCGGCTTGGATTCTGCTTTTATGCGTATTTATTTTAAAGTGTGTATACAGATGTGTGGGTTTGCAGTAAGGGATCTGAGAGCAGGGAAGCAAATGTGCTGTGCAGAACGTTTTGAGCCGCAGCCATCGAGACCCAGAGGAAGCGAGTTTGCTTTTTCAAGCTTGCCCAGATGGGCTGTGCGTGTGGGTTGTTGGCTCTGGCACCGCTGCCGGGCTCTGTAAACACTGCGTGGCCTCTCCCCCAGGACACGTGTGGACTGTCATGCCTTACTGCCTGATTGGCTCTCGCCGAGGAGCTTCAAGGCTGCTTCTTTCTGGTCTCTGTTGTCCTGGGGGGAGGCCTTGGGGATGGCTATGGGTGTCGAGTTATTTGGTTCTGTCCTTTAAAGTCCATTTGGTCATTCCCCAGTGGCCCTAACCTAACAGCCAAGAGGGACTTGCCCTCTCTTCGGAAGATTTCACAGCATCTGACCTGTATGTCCTTCGGGAGGGAAGATCAAGTTTGATGAGCTGCTGTAAGTTAGGGCTTGAACAGGGCAAGGGGCGCACCTTGCCCTCCAGCCATTTCCCCCGTCTTTCTTCAGTCACTATTTTTGCTCCTTTTCGGGTTCTGTTTTTATTGCCCCCCTGGATGAGTGCCTCTTCTTTCTGCTCCTTTCACTTCAACCTCCCAGATATGACTGTGTGCAGGGGTGTCGCACGTGCACGCTGGGTTAAGTCAGCATGGCTGGGTGCCAGGTGCCAGGCTCCACAACCAACAAATCACACCCTCTCCACAGCCCCGCTCCAGCCCTTCTGAGACTTGTGTCTATAAACTGCGCCATGACAAGTCGCCTGGAAACTTCCTTTGCTGCTGGCAGCTCCACACCCATGCATTTCCTTTTTCCTGTAAAAAATCCATTCCCAGCTCCAACTCAAGACAGAAGGTCAGTTATATCGACACCGCCTGCACACAGACGCTGTATTTTCAGGAAAATATTTTCACCTTTGAAAATTTTCACCAGGAGTCCCGTCCCCTCCCCCATTTCCTACTGAACCCTGTCCCCAGAATAGTCCTCCTAAAAGGCCTGTTCTATAGCTACACACCCCAGGGGGCTGTGTGCTTTGAGAAAATGTGCCAGGGGTAGTGAGGAGCTCCCCAGAGGCACCCATGAATTCTCCTGTCAACAGGGGAAGGTCATTGAGAGAGACACCGGGGGTCAGGAGATGGAATCTGGAAAAAGTTCCTCGGCACGCGGCAGTATTCCTGCTTAGCTGATGATCTCCGGCAGCATTTCTTTCTTCCCTGCCTGCCTTTCCTCATTTGTGAAACAAGAGAGTAATAATTTCCCAGGAGGAAATGTACATACAGGCACCTTGTAACTTTCCAGTGTTGGGATGTTTTATGAGATGGTGCTCTCTTCTTTATGATCAGGGCAAAGGACCCTTTCCTGCCTTTCCATGGAAGTCAATCAGTTTTCAGAAGCCTTGGGTTAAAATCAAATATATTAGCGTAGGGAGGAGGTGAAGTGGACATTTGTTGTTTTTTCTGGTCCCCATTCATGCTAATAGCACCCCATTTCCTTTCCAGGAAATTACCTCATCCTCATTCTGTGCATTCCAGGGAATTAACTCACTCATGCTGGTAGACTGTCAGTCAAGGCGCCCCCACTCTCCGCAGCCAGGTGGTGGGCTTGTTATCCACGCGGGGCCGACTGGATTGCCCGTTTAAGGCATGGGATCTGGAGCAGCAGTCGCAAGTGAGGATAGGGGCTGGAGCTGACACGAACATGGTGGTGTGCTCCATAACACAACAGCTGTGGCTCTTGCCTCGAGGACCCCAGGACAGTCCCCAGTTCCTATTCATTCTGGTCTAGAAAAGTAGTGGCCCAAGCAAGCCTGAGCTTAATGTTTCCTACCAGCCTGGTGCTAAATTAGCAGGAAATAGAATTCTGCTTCTTTCCAACCTGAATTGGTGAACTGGAGAGCAAACCTTGGAGTGTCTAACATCATGCTGAGGATAATGAGTCAATCCCCAAATAAGGATGGAGAGTGTGAACTCTTAGCAAATAATGGAACCCCGGATTCCAACATCACCAAACATACATGTCTTTCGGCATTTATGTCAAATAAGGAAGGCACCTCCTCTTTTTGCTCTTCTCCTTCCTTTCCCTCCATTTGTGTGTGTGTGTGTGTGTTTCTTTTGGTGGGCAAAAATCACTAAAAGAAATGAAGCCAGTTCAATCTCTACCTCTTACTGCATCTATTTAACCATGTTAAGGGTTTCTCTTTATATCTGGGTGAGCAAAGTTTCAGCTTCCACAGTTAAGATCTGCAAACCAGATTGGTCCTTCTGGAGCTCCTCCTGAGCCACAGCGTCTCCAAAGCTATTGCTGGAACTGTGTCAAACCAGCTTAACAAAAGCTGTAGGACCAATGTTCCTGTCTCTTTCTTCTGTCACCTGTGGCAGAGACAGTATGGTTTTCTTGCAGTCAGGCATGAATCTTCCTCTGTTCTCCTGAGTCTTTGGGGACACACTTTTTCTTTCAAGACAACCTTTCACTGCTGAAGCTTGATGTGACCTGCACGTTCCTCAACGAAATGACCCAGGGCTTACGTGTTAAAGTGCTAGCACTGAAAAGAAACCATGGTAACCACATGAGTTCTTCAGTAGAAGGGGCCACATTCCATGTGGACCCCAAGCACCTGGAAGTCTGGGCCACACAACCTGAGAGAAAGGGTGGACATTATCTCAGGACCCGGGAATGACAGTTATAGTCGGTCTTTCCCCTGTGAGGACAGATAGCTGTACCTTGCCTTTCCTGGATCTCAGCCTAGTGGCTTCTGAAGGGTCTCTGGGTAAATTTTTACTAGTGTTTCCAAGTTCTCTTTTGTATTAGTCATAGTAATTACTATAACAAGTGTCCCCCAAATTTCACTGAAATACAATCATATTCATATGTCAATTATAACTCAATAAAATTGGAAAAATATATGAGTTTATTTCTCATTTATGCCAAGGCCACTGAGAGTTGGGTGGCTCCCATGACAGCTCTCCTCTGAGAGCTCAGAGTGACTCAAGGATGACTGTGTGTGGCTTTACCACCCAAGCCAAATGCTTCAAGTCATGTGGACAGAAGAGAGAGGGTAAAAGGAGCACCAGATACTTAATCACTTCAATCAAAATTGCTATTCCATTGGTCAGAACTAGTCATAGGGTCCACTTAGCTGCAAGAGGGTTCTGGGGAGTGTGGAGACACACCTGGATATTGGTGACCACTAGCGTACTCTGCAATGTCTTAGGGTCTCAAGCCCTGGTGAAACTTCTCCCCTGCAGAAGTGTATTTTAGAAATAGACTGAAACTCTCTTGATACCAAGTAAATGAGTGACTTGTCTTCTTCCTCAGGAATGTGGTATTTAAAGCAGGCTAAACTTCTTAAACAGTGGGAATGAGATATAGATTCAAGGGATTAGATCTGATAGACAGAGTGCCTAAAGAACTATGGACAGAGGTTCCTGACATTGTACAGGAGGCAGGGATCAAGACCACCCCCAAGAAAAAGAAGTGCAAAAAGGCCAAATGGTTGTCTGAGGAGGCCTCACAAAAAGCTGAGAAAAGAAGAGAAGCTAAAGGCAAAGGAGAAAAGGAAAGATATAGCCATTTGAATGCAGAGTTCCAAAGAATAGCAAGGAGAGATAAGAAAGTCTTCCTCAGTGATCAATGCAAAAAAAAAAAAAGGAAAACAATAGAATGGGAAAGACAAGAGATCTCTTCAAGAAAATTAGAGACACTAAGGGAACTTTTCATGCAAAGATGGGCACAATAAAGGATAAATGGTATGGACCTAACAGAAGGAGAAGAAATTAAGAAGAGGTGGCAAGAATACACAGAACTATACAAAAAAGATCTTCATGACTCAGATAACCACGATGGTGTTTAGAGCCAGATATCCTCGAATGTGAAGTCAAGTGGGCTTTAAGAAGCATCACTATGAACAAAGCTAGTGGAGGTTATGGAATTCCAGTTGAACTAATCCAAATTCTGAAAAATGATGCTGTGAAAGTGCTGCACTCAATACGCCAGCAAATTTGGAAAACTCAGCAGTGGCCACAGGACTGGAAAAGGTCAGTTTTCATTCCAATCCCAAAGAAAGGCAATGCAAAAGAATGTTCAAACTACTGCACAACTGCACTCATCTCACACATTAGCAAAGTAATGCTCAAAATTCTCCAAGCCAGGCTTCAATAGTACATGAACTGTGAACTTCCAGATATTCAAGCTAGATTTAGAAAAGGCAGAGGAACCAGAGATCAAATTGGATCATTGAAAAAGCAAGAGAGTTCCAAAAAAACATCTGCTTCTGCTTTATTGACTATGCCAAAGACTTTGACTATGTGGATCACAACAAACTTTGGAAAATTCTTCAAGAGATGGAAACACCAGACCACCTTACCTGCCTCTTGAGAAACCTGTTTGCAGGTCAGGAAGCAACAGTTAGAACTGGACATGGAACAACAGACTGGTTCCGAATCAGGAATGTCAAGGCTGTATATTGTCACCCTGCTTATTTAACTTATATGCAGAGTACATCATGAGAAATGCTGGGCTGGAGGAAGCACAAGCTGGAATCAAGATTACAGGGAGAAATATCAACAACCTCAGATATGCAGATGACACCACCCTTATGGCAGAAAGTGAAGAAGAACTAAAGAGCCTCTTGATAAAAGTGAAAGAGGAAAGTGAAACAGTTGGCTTAAAGCTCAACATTCAGAAAACTAAGATCATGGCATCTTGTCCCATCACTTCATGGCAAATAGATGGGGAAACAATGGAAACAGTGAGACACTTTTTTTTTGGCTCCAAAATCACTGCAGATGGTGATTGCAGCCATGAAATTAAAAGATGCTTGCTCCTTGAAAGAAAAGTTATGACCAATCTAGACAGCATATTAAAAAGCAAAAACATTACTTTGCTAACAAAGGTCTGTCTAGTCAAAGCTATGGTTTTTCCAGTGGTCATGTATGGATGTGAGAGTTGAACTATAAAGAAAGCTGAGTGCTGAAGAATTGATGCTTTTGAACTGTGGTGGTGGAGGAGACTCTTGAGAGTCCCTTGGACTGCAAGGAGCTCCAACCAGTCCATCCTAAAGGAAATCAGTCCTGAATGTTCATTGGAAGGACTGATGCTGAAGCTGAAACTCCAATACTTTGCCACCTGGTGCAAAGAACTGACTCTTTGGAAAAGACCCTGATGCTGGGAAAGATTGAAGGCAGGAGGAGAAGAGGACGACAGAGGATGAAATGGTTAGATGGCATAACTGACTCGACGGATATGAGTTTAAGCAAGTTCCAGGAGTTGGTGATGGACAGGGAAGCTTGGTGTGCTGCAGTCCATGGGGTTGCAAAGAGTCGGACACCAATGAGGGACTGAACTGAACTGAAACTTCTTAACCTAAAGGAGGATAACAGAGAGGTCTTTGGCTGGCTTCAGCTGTGTGACATTGAAGTTTTCCTGATTTTCAGGCCCTGAAACTTAGGTAAATGTATATAAGGATGGACTTACTGATGGCTCAGCATTGCACATAGTCCCCCTTGCAATAGCCGTCACTCTTAGAAGAAATAAATGTGGAAGGAATTTCCACTTGTGATACTCATGTTAAATGAGGAAAGAACTGTTAGCCTTTAGTTCCTTTTGGCCCAGTGCTTGTCTCATTTGCCTTTTAATTTTCTGGTCAGACTTATGCTTGGGGCTTTCCAGTTCACAAACAATAGGAGTGATTTCCATTGGGTGGTTCTGTCATCTGGTGGGTCACCCTGGAACTTTATTCTTTGTGCTCTGATTTAGAACAGAAACAAGCTAAAGAAAGAAGAAGGGGAAAAAAATCTTCTTGACTCACAATTATAATGTGAATCAGTAATGAAGCTCTAAGTTCAGTGTGTGGGAAAAAGCATTGCTTTCTGTCCATCCATCTCCTGGTTCTAATTTCCAAGAACCAAGAAAAGAGCTTGAGAGAAAAAAGGAGGAAATAATAAAATCATGGGAAACTTGGGAGACATAATCAAAGGGGGGTTGAAATCAGGATGAAACCATTAGGACTAGGTTGCAAATAGAAACCCCAGAGCCCAGCTCCAGTCCTTATATATATTTTGATTGGCTTGCTAGTCCATGCGGCATCAGATAGAAAATCTGAATTAGTAGCTAATATTTAAATACTTGAAGATTTCACATAAAATGCAGATTCGTGTCTTCTCTGGAATTTGGGGCAGCACTGTCAATAGCTGGACTGAACTAATCAGTGGCTGCCCCCTTCAGACAGGAGAGTGGCTGTCTAATTTCACTTGACAGTGGTCCCCCGCTCCCCACTGTACCCTGAACTCTAAGCCCAAGTGCCTCTTTATCTTCAGCCCTCTTCTTGCTAGAGTCTCCTTCACTCACAGTAACTACCTGAGTACTGCAGGCATTTCAGTTTTAAGACATGACCTAAAGGACCTCTATGTTGAAAGGCATTTAAGACAATGAGGCGGTGACTGAAATTTAAATACAGTGGAAGAAAAGGAGAATAAGGACCTTGAAGGCAACGAGAAGCAGCTCAGGGCATCCAATTGCTTCCCAGAATTAGTGCTTTTTCATAGCAACGTATCAGGATGACAAAATGGACTCTTTCTGCCTCTTTTGTGATCGAAGGCCAAAGGCCCAAGGATAGATGATACAGTAAGTGCCAGGCACCACCCAAGTTATACATGAGGGGTGGGGCCAAGTCTGTGCCAGACTCACAAAGGGGCAGATGATCAGATGAGGGGAGGGGCGTTGGAGATGGTGAGTAGAGAGTTTTGCTGAGAAGGGAAGCAGAGAGAAATGGGGCAATAGTTGGAAAGAGTGAGACCAAAGTTTGTTTTTTAAGTGAGAGATAACTCAGCATTTGTTCACTGATTGGGATGTTTCAATAGAAGGAGGAGATTGATGATGCTGTAAAAAGGGGGCCAACTGCAGGTGTGAAGGTGTGAAGTCTTCAAGCCTGTGAGTGGGAATGGGATTGGGCCATGAAAGAGAAGGGTGGATGATCCACATGTTTAAACAAGAAAGAAGGAGGCAGAACATAAAGAACAGGTGCACTGAGGCTGGTAGATTTAGATGTTTAGGTGGGCGAATGTTCTTTAGTAATCTTAGCCCCAGTTTTCACTTTTTCAACTATTGATAATAAGCTTACTAAAATTTGATTAAATTTAATTTTGGGTGTCTTATTTTCATTTAAGATTGTATAAGTTGTTCACTGCATAAAGGCACTGGCCAATGGGATGAAAGGAGACAAAAATCCAGCCTACACTCTCTGCTCACAAGCACTGTGCCCTGGTGAGGGGTTAAATCCTCCTGAAGTGAGGGGTGTCCTTTTTTCTTTAATTTTTCAATTTGCACAAAGGACCTTACTGGTTAGAAGGGACTGGCCTTATTTTGTTCTCTAGTTGTGTGACGTGAGTTAATCTTGTCTCAGAAATGGGAGTGTGAGATCCCTGAAGGAAAAGTCTGTCTCATATTGTTAGTAGCAACAGCTAGAGAGTGCTTTCCTCTAGCATAGTCCATAAAAAACTCCTATAATATATAAATAGATGTCTTGTTTAAAAAAAAAATGAGAGAGAGAGAGGGGAGAATCAGAACTGTGAAACAGTTGGTCAGTATTTCATACAACACTGGGGAAAGTATCATGCACACTCTTCAATGATGTCTAGTTGGGTGGTAAGGTGCCCACTCACATTTGGGTAGGAGGGGTTCAGTCCATTGTGTTTATCCTGCTGAGTCTTCTGCATGAAAACTTCTCCTGGAGCCTCTTGTGATGCCTCAGACATTTAGGCCCACAGGGAAAAGTTGTTTTGCTGGCTAATCTGAGTACTTCAAAAGGGTTTAGTTTATTTCCGAGAGTGAGGTTTAGGCCCTGGAGTGATCTGACTCACTATTCTTCTTTACCAGGAGCACAACACTTGTAAGATTTCTCCATCATTGTTGCTTCTTAGAATTATTCAAGAGTTCTTTCACTGGGTTTTCTTTAGGCTTTAAACTCTGCCCAAATGTCCCTCAAAATCATCCTAGCCCTTTCATTTTTAATCTTTATTCCAAGACAGAGAAAAACTGAAAAACAATAGACTATCATGTGGATAGAATGGTGGTGAATACCTTAGAAACTGGTATGAGGCCAATTCAGTTTCTAATTCTAAGTTGCGTGGTCTTGGACAAGTAACCTAACCTCTCTCTGGGCCTTAGATTCCTCATCAAAACAAAAATAGAGTTGACACTGGGATTATTGTAAGGACAATTGAACTAAATATATATAAGGTACTTAGCAGATGGCTCACAGTAATTGCTCAGAAAACGGTGGTTGTGTCTACATTGTTATCACTATCATCTTGATGCATTGATAATGTGCTTGGTGTAAAATTGTAGTTGCAGCCAGGCTGCAATTGTAAATCCTGAAGGTTTCTTGTTTGACTCACTGAGTTATTGGTATTACTACATAACCTTTCTATTTTTAATTTTTTTACCCGGCCCCTCCCTTTAAAGGCCAGATCATTTTAATCTCAAAGCTTTCTCTCGTATCATCTGACCCAGCTTTTCCACACAGACCTTTCCCAGCAGATAGATCATGAGAGCTCACGAACAACCCATGCCAAAGATGGCTTTGGATAGATAATATTTAGTGCCTAAGGCATTCTTGAGTATCATTTGAGTCCACCTAAGTATGGGCTTCCCTGGTGGCTCAGTGATAAAGAATTCACCTGCCAATTTAGGAGACGGGGGTTTGATTCTTGGGTTGGGAAGTTCCCTGGAGAAGGAAATAGCAATGCACTCCAGTATTCTTGCCTGGGAAATCCTGTGGACAGGGGAGCTTGACAGGCTACAGTCCATGGGGTTGGCAAAAGAATAGGACATGACTTAATGACTCAACAACAAAAACATGTTGTAAGTATAAGCTTTCCTTTGTGCACCCTTACCTGCTATTCACACTCAAAGCCTTGTGGACACAAGAGGATTAATTAAGGACCCAAGTTTGAGAGCCTGTGGTGCATCCTGCTTCCTCGAGGCAAGAGGGCAGTCAGAGATTCTAGACACAGGCAGCTTTGTCTTGTTTGGAGACTCAAGGACAGCCTCATTTTGGTCATTTTTATAATTCCTCTCAGTCTTGGGTCACCACACAGAGCTGCCAGCCTCAATGAGAGTGCCCCAGGGAAGCAAAGGCTGACACTTGCCTTTGGAAAGAACCGCATTCTCTCTGAAGCCTTTGAACTTCCTTGGAGCATTGCTCTGGCCTGTAGATCTTATCTGCAATGTTTTCTTCTAGAGGCCCCTTCCACCACCCCAGCAGTGGTGTGACACAGGCCACTCTCTCATCTGCTTCCCAGCAGCTGGAAATGTGGATATTTGCTTCCGGCCAGCACACACACAGACTGGGCCTGCCCCCCACATGTTCTTGGAGAACTGGCACTCAGACCCCTTTCCTTGATGCTTTGTTAACACACACTTCAAATGAGTGGGCAGGGCTTGATCTTAATCAAATGTCTCATTAATATCTGCCCTTGGTTCAGCTCCAAGTCCTGAGTGCTGTGTGTGATAGGCATTTGCATAACAGGACACGTGTGGCCGTACCACCCACTGTCATAACATGATGGCCCCAAGCTTGTGATGAGTCTATTTTTTCAGCAGAGATGGTTTAAATGAATGGATAAAATAACTACATTTTCTTCCCCAGCAGTATATGCTCAAGGACACTCAACAAGAAGTAAATGGGATACAAGTTCTTGAGCTGACAGTAAAGTCCAAGGCAAACACTATTCCTCACCTGTCTCTTTCTGTTGTTTCAAAGGTCTGAGTGTAGAAGCAATCAATGAGTGTTTGCTTGGGAAGTATCTAAGTATTTGGGCCTAGATTCCCACGTGAAGTTGTTCCTGCCCACTAACTAAGCTAGTATTGACAGAGATTCCCTGGTGGCTTAGATGGTAAAGAATCTGCCTGCAATGCAGGAGACCCAGGTTCGATCCCTGGGTTGAGAAGATTCCCTGGAAAAGGGAATGGCTACCCACACCAGAATTCTTGCCTGGAGAATTTCATGGGCAGAGGAACCTGGCAGGCTACAGTCCATGGGGTCACAAAGAGTTGGACTCGACTGAGTGATTATCACTTTCAGAACATAACACTTAGCTTTCTTTGGTGAATTTTCAAGACTACCTGCACCCAGATCACTGGGGAGTCAGTTAAAAGGCAGATTCCTGAGCCTCATTCCCAACCTCACAAATCAGAAGTCATAGAGCTGTGGAAGTATCATTTTTACAGTGCATCCCAGGAGATTTCAAACTACATGTAAATTTGAGAACCATCTATTCAAAAGTTCTTAACTAGAGGAGAACATCAGAATCACATTGAAAATCCTTATAAAACGTGGAGACAGAAGAAGATGTCTCTGGTCTGTACAGTGTTGATATTGATTCAACACATTTAGGGATGGATCCCAACATCTGTATTTGAAAAACGTTTCACAGTGATTCTAATTAAGAAGCACTCACATGGGTCCCAATGTTTTTAACTTTGGCTGGTGTACATGGGGCGGGGGGAGGAGGAGGCTGGAAGGGGTTCTTTTTAAAATGTAGGTTTTTGGGCCTCACCTCCAGAGATATCAATCCAACATATCCAGGGTGGGGCCTGGGAGCTGGCACTTAAAAAAAAATTAATTTATTAATTCAGCTGTGCCGGGTCTTCATTGCATCATGTGGGATCTTTAGTTGTGGCATGTGGGATCTTGTTCCTTGGCCAGGGATCGAACATGGGCCCTCTGCATTGGGAGTGCTGATTTTTAGCCACTGGGCCACCAGGGACACCCCAGGAGCTAGATAGCCTGCTCCTCAAATTCTAATGTGGATTGTTCTTGAAGATAGGGATTCATCAAGGGTACATGTGGACTCTCCCTTCCCCCTTCCCTTGACTCCTGCCGTCATGAAGCACCTGGGCACCTGGGGACTTTGCAGACACTTCACCCTTCCTGCTCTTGGCGGCCGTGGCACAGTCAGCCCTGGGGACGGCCTGCCTGTCCACATGTGAACACGATCTATAGAGGTTTCCCCAGGAGGGTCTTCCAGAGCATCTCCCACTCTTCCTTTCCATTTGAGTTACATTTCTCTGGGACAATGATGAGAGTGCCAAAGAAATGTCTAGGCTCTGAATTTAAACAAGTATGCCTTGAAGCACAAACATTATTTTCTGCAGCTTAAAGCTCAGAGATTTTTGTTGCTGTTATTGCGAATCAAAGCAGCTCCATAAAACCAGGTGTGGAAGGGGGAAGGAGGCAGCCTGTCTGATGGCTCTGTTGTTTCCGATCATTTAGGGTTTACCGGGTACTAGAAACAGACGTGTGTTCATCAAGAACAGTTCATAATTCTGCCCCTGCCCCGCCCCCATAAGCAAAATGTAATTGCCTCTTCTTTTAATAGAGTTTTTATTTTTAAAGATTTTTCATTTTTATCAAAGTAATATACACATATACTTTTGAAAATGAAATAGTATGTTTAAAGCTTATAACAAAAAGAGTAATTCTTCCTGGGAAATTTTTCTCATAGGATTTCCTTGTGAATTTCTTGTCAGTTTCTCTTCTGTTCCCTTGTTCTTGAATTCCTTTGCATGTTGAATCTTCTGATTGATCCTCTGATCCTTTATCTTTTCTCTCCTATTGTTCATCTCTTTATCTTTACCTTATCAGGGGGATTACTTTGTCTTTATCATCTAGCCTTCTATTGACCTTTTAAACTAGTTTTCATATTTTCTGATTTTCAAAATGTCTTTCTTTTTCATTTTTAGTGTTCTGGTATTACTGTATGGATGGAATATATTCTATTAGTTCTCTGAAACTTGTTATTTCTCAAGCTTTTATTTTGCCCGCTGTCTTGCTTTTTTTTCTTCCAAGGTCCTGAGAAGAACCCAGTCTCCTGAGATCAAATGCTTGTATTCTGGTCTTTGAATGAGAGGAAGCTAGAGGTTATACTGTTCAAAAGGCAGACGTTTATCTCAAACTCTTGTTTTCAACTCATCTCCAAACCCCTGACTCTTCCCTGTGCCTGTGTCTTTGTGTTCAGGGCCTCTTCCGTTTCGTGGCTCTAGACCCACGTGGCCCAATACCATAACACCTCGTCACTTGTGGCCATTGAGCACTTGTAGTGTGCTGTAAGTATAAAATACATAGTAAAATTTGAAGATACTATAAAAAAAAAAGATAAAATATTTCACTACTAATGAAAACAATTGATTATGTGTTGAAATGATAATATGTTGGATATATTGAATTAAGTAAACTATACTGTTAAAATTAACTTACCTCTCTTATTGTAGCTATCGGAAAATTTGAAACCACACCCATGACTTGCATTATATCCTGTTTGACAATGTTGCTCTTCTGTGGTTTTAGGGAAGGGGATGCATAGTTGCACTGCTCCTGTTTTAGCCCCTCATGTCTGTGGAAGCCATTGCCTATGATCCCTGATCCTTCCTGGGATGACAGATTGCTTGCTTCTCCCTCCTGTCTTCTGCAAGTTCTTGGTTTCAACTTGCTCTGTGTAGGTCAGTTATCACTGCCCCCCCCACCCTCCGCCCACTCATTTGCCATTTGCTTCACAAAGTTGATTGACATTCCTCCTCTTCTATTATCTTAGGATTTATGGGTTTAATATTTTCCTTTACTCTCATTTTAGTAGGGCTTTGAAAGGGGATGGTGATAAATGCACACAATCAATTTGTCATTTGTAAATTCTAATGGCCCCTTGAATCAAAATAAATCATTAGCTTTAAGGCTTACGGAATTTCTCATTTATGCCTAAAGTCTCTGGGCTGGTCAGCTCAGGCTGCCATAACAAAATCCCAGAGATTGGGTGATTTAAACAGCAGGAATTTATTTCTTACAGTTCTGGAGGCTGGGAAATCCAAGATAGGAGCTGGCCGATATGCTTCCCTGATTCTCTTCCTGGCATTTAGAGGGCTGCCTTCTCACTGTCCTCATATGACAGAGAAAGAGAGGAAGCAAACTCTCTGGTGTCTCTTCTTTTAAGGGTTCTAATCCCTACCCTGACCTCATAATTAGGTAAACCTAATATTTACAGGTTTATTTAAACCTAATATTATCAGGTAAACCTGATAATTAGGTAAACCTAATTATCTCCCAAAGGCCCCATCTCCAAATTTCACACAGATGTCACTTGTTCCTCCCACCCCTGCCCAAGTGCTTGTCACTAGGATATTCTTCAAAGTTTCCTTCATCCTTTTCATAGCAAAGATTTGTTTACCTTTAATATATTTATTACAGAAATTGATAGGACATTTAAAATTTTATTTGGAAAACCAAAGGACCAAAAAGAGCCTAAACAATCTTGAAAAAGAACAAAGTTGGTGAACTGCTATTACTTGACTTCAAGATTAGTGTGATTTATGGTTTTTCCAGTAGTCACGTATTGATGTGAGAGTTGCACCATAAAGAAAGCTGAGAGCCGAAGAATCGGTGCTTTTGAATTGTGGTGTTGGAGAAGACTCTTGAGAGTCCCTTGGATTGCAAGGAGATCCAACCAGTCCATCCTAAAGGAAATCAGTCCTGAATGTTTATTGGAAGGACTGATTCTGAAGCTGAAACTCCAATACTTTGGCCACCTGATGCGAATAACTGACTCATTTGAAAATCCTTGATGCTGGGAAAGATTGAAGGCAGGAGAAGGGGACAACAGGATGAGATGGTTGGATGGCATCACTGATGTGATGGACATGCGTTTGAGTAGGCTCTGGGAGTTGGTGATGAACAGGGAAGCCTGGTGTGCTGCAGTCCATGGCATCACATAGAGTTGGACACGACTGAGCAACTGAAATGAACTGAACTGAATCAGATTAGTGAGGTATTGATGAAAGGCTAGATGTGGACTGATGGGGCAAAACAATGTCCAAAGATAAACTCATGATTGTATGGCTGAACAATTTTTGATGAGTGCTAAGGCAATGGGCTTCCCTGGTGGCTCAGCCAGTAAAGAATCCGCCTGCAGTGCGGGAGACCTGGGTTTGATCCCTGGTTTAGGAAGATTCCCCTGGAGGGCATGGCAACCCACTCCAGCATTCTTGCCTGGAGAATCCTCATGGACAGAAGAGCCTGGCAGGCTACAGTCCATGATGTCACAAAGAGTCGTACACGACTGAGTGACGATGCACACAAAAGGCAATTTAATAAGGAAAGGAAAATGTCTTCAGTAAATGGCACTAGAACAATGAGATATTCATACATACACACACACACACATATATATACTTACATATATGTATGAAAATCCTCAACCTCTAATTCATACCATACAGAAAAATCAACTTGAGATAGATGTGATAGTTAAATGTAATATACAAAACAACAAAGATATAGGGTATTCCTTGGTGGTCCAAAGCTTAGGACTCTGTGCTTTTACTTTGGGGCCTGAATTCAATCCCTGATGGGGAAACTAAGATCTTACAAGCTATGCGGTATGGCCCAAACAAATCCCTCCATTTTCTTAAATAAATAAGTAAATATATAGAAGAAAACCTAGAGTGATATACTCATGACCTCAGGGTAGGCAAAAATGTATTGGAGGGGACACAGAAATCATAAATCATAAAAAAAGTAAGTTGGACTTTATAAAAATTTAAAATTCCTTCTTCTAGAAAAACAATTCAAGAAAAATAAATGGACAAGTCAGACTGGGAAAAATAGTCACAATGCATATATCTGACAAGGGATTTATATCAAGAATATGTAAATAACTCCTGCAAGTCAATAATAAAAAGACAAACAACCCCAAAATTTAAAAAGTAGACAAGAGATATAAACAAGCACATCAGCAGAAGATGTGCAAATGGCCAATAATTGCATAAAATGTGCTCAATATCTTTTATCAATAACAAAATGCAAAATAAAACCATAACAAGAAACTATTAAATGCCCACTAGAATGACTGAAATGAAACAGATCAACAACACCAACTATCAGAGAGAAGGTGGAGCAACTGGAACCCTCACATGTTGCTGATGGGAGTGTACAATGTTATAATTAACTTGTCAGTTTCTTAAGAACTGAAACATATACCTACTTTCAGTTCAGTTCAGTTCAGTCGCTCAGTCATGTCCGACTCTTTGTGACCCCATGAATCGCAGCATACCAGGCCTCCCTGTCCATCACCAACTCCTGGAGCTTACTCAAACTTATGTCCATCAAGTCGGTGATGCCATCCAGCCATCTCATCTTCTGTCGTCCCCTTCTCCTCCTGCCCCCAATCCCTCCCAGCAACAGGGTCTTTTCCAATGAGTCAACTCTTCACATCAGGTGGCCAAAGTACTGGAGTTTCAGCTTCAGATCAGTCCTTCCAGTTAACACCCAGGACTGATCTTCTTTAGGATGGACTGGTTGGATCTCCTTGTAGTCTAAGGGACTCTCAAGAGTCTTCTCCAGCACCATGGTTCAAAGCATCAGTTCTTCAGCACTCAGCTTTCTTCAGAGTCCAACTCTCACATCCATACATGACCACTGGAAAAACCATAGCCTTGACTAGACGGACCTTTGTTGGCAAAGTAATGTCTCTGCTTTTTAATATGCTATCTAGTTTGGTCATAAGTTTCCTTCTAAGGAGTAAGCGTCTTTTAATTTCTTGGTTGCAATCACCATCTGCAGTGATTTTGGAGCCCCCAAAAATAAAGTCTGACACTGTTTCCACTGTTTCCCCATCTATTTGTCATGAAGTGATGGGACCAGATGCCATGATCTTAGTTTTCTGAATGTTGAGCTTTAAGCCAACTTTTTCACTCTCCTCTTTCACTTTCATCAAGAGGCTTTTTAATTCCTCTTCACTTTCTGCCATAAGGGTGGTGTCATCTGCATATCTGACGTTATTGATATTTCTTCTGGCAATCTTGATTCCAGCTTGTGCTTCTTCCAGCCCAGTGTTTCTCATGATGTACTCTGCATATAAGTTAAATAAGCAGGGTGACAATATACAGCCTTGATGTACTCCTTTTCCTATTTGGAACCAGTCTGTTGCTCCATGTCCAGTTCTAACCGTTGCTTCCTGACCTGCATATAGGTTTCTCAAGAGGCAGGTCAGGTGGTCTGGTATTCCCATCTCTTTCAGAATTTTCACAGTTTACTGTGATCCACACAGTCAAAGGCTTTGGCATAGTCAATTGAGGTTTCAGCAGTTCTTGCGTATGGAGCTGAAACTCCAATACTTTGGTCACCTAATGTGAAGAACTGACTCATTTGAATAGACGGGAAAGATTGAAGGTGGGAGGAGAAGGGGATGACAGAGGATGAGATGGTTGGATGGCATCACCGACTCAATGGACATGAGTTTGAGTAAACTGTGGGTGTTGGTGATAGACAGGAAGGCCTCTTGTGCTGCAGTCCATGGGGTCGCAAATAGTTGGACACGACTGAGCGACTGAACTGAACTGAACTCTTAGTTATTATTTCAAGAGAAATAAAAACACACATTCACAAAAAAACCTTGTACAATACAGTTCATAGTAGTTTTTTCATGATAGTTACAGCTAGAAACCACATAGCTAGTCTTCGACAAGGAAGTAAGTAAATAAGTGGTGACATAGCCATACGATGGAATATTCCCAAAGAACCCAAATGTAGTTACAAGCAACAGCATGCATGAATCTCAAAAATAGTAGGGTGAGAGGATGAAGTCTCACACACAAAAAGAATATACCACGTAATTCTGTATACATAAAAGCTAGGATACACAAATTTAAACATTGATAACAGAAATAAGATCATTAGTTGCTTCATGTGATGTGAAGAGGGACTGGAAAAGAGAATGAGGACACATTTGGGGTGTTCTGTGTGTTGATAAACATTTTTCAAGTCTGATTGAATGGAACAAATAAGATCTGAAATTTACAGTGTGTAAATTATACTTTAAAATTTTTAAATAATTAAAACAAAATGCTGCTTAAAATGTATTCACTGGGATCCCCTTTATCAGATGAACCTTAGGAAGTTCCTCATTGTACTTCATCTACTTCCCTAATTTATACCTTCTTCTAACTGATGTTAAGTTGAAATGTTTCTCAGTTTACATTTTATGAAATATATTTCTCCAAAGATGTATCTTTCGAGGGAAGATGCCTAACCTAACTGGTTCAATGACCTGGAAATAAAAACACGAAAAAGAATGCCTTATGATGTCCCAGAAGACAACTTGGAATGTTGAGAGAGCTGAGTTGCACACCTTTGCCTTTGCTCCCTTTTATGGCTAAAATGTTCTTTCCAAAACTCATATCCATTGCATCAGCTGAGAGTACACTTCGCCAGTTCTTAAAAGATACATTTTCATTTGTGTATCTGTAGGACTCAGGAGGCTTTCAGCTATATATAATAGAAAATTCAACTTGAAATGGCTTATTCTTTTTTTTCTTTTGAACTTTTTATTTTGTATTGGGGTATAGCCAATTAACAATATAGTAGTTTCAGATGAACAGGGGAGGACTCAGCCATACATATACATGTATCCATTCTCCCCCAAACGCCCCTCCACTCAGGCTGGCACATAACATTGAGCAGAATTCCATGTACTGTAGAACAGATCTCTGTTGGTTATTCATTTTAAATATAGCAGTGTGTACCTGACCTTCCCAAAGTCCCTCACTATCTCTTCCCCTCAGCAACCATAAGTTCATTTTCTAAGTCTGTGAATCTCTTTCTGCTTTGTAAGTAAGTTCATTTGTATCATTTCTTTTTAGATTCTACATATAAGGTGTACCTCATTCTCTATCTGACTTATTTCACTCAAGATGACACTCTCTAGGTCCATGCATGTTGTTGCAAATAGCATTATTTCATTCTTTTTAATGGTTGAGTAATATTCCACTGTGCGTATGTACCACATCATCTTTATCCATTCCTCTGTCAATAAACATTTAGGTTCCTCCATGTCTTGGCTACTGTAAACAGTACTACAATGAACTTTGGGGTGCATGTATCCTTTCAGATCATGTTTTTCTTTGGCTAGATGGCCAGGAGTGGGACTGCAGGGTCATATGGTAGCTTTATTAAAATGGCTTTTTCTTTAAGAAAAGTTTATAGTATCCTGTTACTGGAAGTCTGGAGGTAAGACAGTTCCGGAGAGGGTTACATTAGCAGCTTGATGGCTTCCTTAAGGTCTCAGATTCTTTCATCTTTCTTTTGTGCCATTCTCAGCACATTGGCTTTGTCCTCAGGTAGTAAGTTTTCATGTTTATGATTGTACCTCATGGTTGCCAGAAGGCTGCTGCTGATCCAGATATCACATCACACACACACACACACACAAACCCTCTATAAGGTGAAGATCCATTTCTTCCTGTGGTTTTTTTTTTTTTTTTTTAAACAAGGGAATCTTTCTTAGAAGCCACTCAACAGACCTCACATGGCTACCTTATTGGTCAAACGTGTAGAGGGAAATGGGACGGCCATTATTTCATTAGACCTGTCAGATCCTTTCCCTAAAGATGATACTTGGGCAACTCTCCTTGAAGTCATGGGCACATACTGGAGAGTTTCTACTTGGCCACAATCAGTGCTAGGAGGTTGGAAATGGATATATTGATGGATGATGGGTTGACAATTAACAGTTTCTGCTACAGTATCCTTTGCATTTGTTCTATTTTCCCCACAAACTTAATCTTGACAATAGAGATTATTTTCCCCTTCCATATAAATATGGTTAATAGTATAAAGGTATGTGCATAATAGGTCTTTCATAGTATTGATTGATTGATACCCCAATCTCAATCCAGAAAGGAATTAATTCTGCTCAGAAGACAATCAACAAATGTTTCATGATTTCAGAATTTTCTAACTGATGGGATGATCATCACATATATAAAATAATATATTTCAAGAAGAAAGAATAGATTTTACTTTATAACCAATTTGAGTAGCCTGGAGGGAGGATTTTCCTAGGTTTCTAGATTATCTCATCTATTTTAGTTTGCAATGTGACCATTCAAAAATAGGAAGGAGTCAGTAGAAGACTGACTTTTAAGGGCTCTCATTTATGGTTAATGTTCTTGCTTAAAAGAAGATTTGTGGAGTGGGCTTGTGGCCTCCTTTTCTTGGTTTCCATTAGTGTTAATGGAAATGTGTGGCAACCCACTCCAGTATTGGCGCCTGAAGAATTCCATGGACAGAGGAGCCTGGTGGGCTATATTCCACGGGGCCACAAAAAGTTGGACATGACTGAGGGACTAATACACACACACAGGATGGGAGAACTTGAAGGAACCCTCCATGATGGTTTCACCATGAGGACAGATGTTATTTGAGTAGGGTCTGGTCCTTCTCTGTAGTTAGGAGGAGTGGGAGCTTTCAGAGATGCCCAGGATATCTGGGGCCCAGTTTACATGGTGTTTTATGACGGCAGAGGAGACGCAGTGAACAGGGGATTCCAGAGTGGATCCATGTCAGCACCTCTGCAAGGGGTGGGGGTGGGGGGTTGTTAGTTGACCTAAGAGATTCCATTCTAATGTGCTGAAGATGGATTTTAGGCCTGGACTTTGCTAAGGCTAAGAAAGATTCATTGCAAATTTCTATTTACTTGTCTGGCTTTCGTGGGATAGCCAGTGTTTTCCCTTGTCTTAGATTATCTTTGGCTGGAGGGCAAGAAAAATAGTCAGTGATGTCTTGGAAATTTAAGGCTATACTATATGCCTCTTTTAAAAAATATTTGGTTATCCAGCAAGATATTTCTTGTGTTTCTACATCTAAAATTTCTCTGTGGTTTGGCAGTACCAAGGCTTTTCATGGCTGCCAGTCATATCTTAATTGGATCACCTTGTGGAAACTTCAGAGAGGTTTCCTAGAATTTGCTTCCAATTTCTGATGCCAACCCAGCTTTTATTATCTAAGGTGAGACAGACATGACAATCTCCTCATTTCCTTTCTCTTTAAAAGGACTTGCTGCATTTTCCAAAATACCTCCCAGAGAGTGCTTACTGTGGGGAACTTTCTCCTTTCTTGGCAAAAAGTGTTCTTGCTAGTTTTGTTACCCCTCAAATGATGATAAATTTTTTGCAAATGTGATTGAGAAAATAAGTAACAGAAATTTCAAAGAAGGGTGAGAAAAACTCCCCTTTTTACTCCTCCCTGAGACCATTGTATTACTCTTTATTAAAATCATACTTATGTGAGTTCACCTTGTACCATGAATTACAAAATGTACTTGCCTTTTATTTTTTGGTACAAAATTATAAGCTCTTTGAGGGTAGGGAAGATACCTAATTCCTTTCTCACCCTTTCAACATCAGTCAGATGTATAATAAGTGGGGACATATTTATAGAACTGAAATGTTTGAAATACAGCTCTGGAAAACACATGAGAAGGTATTAAGACTGTTACCAAAAATAGTTAATGATATGACAAAAAATGATTTTAATGAAAAAAGGAAGGCATAAACTTTGCATATAATAAGATTCATCTTTTGTTACAAATGGTCACAGATATGTGAACACAGAAGGAAATATGACAAGATAGTAAACATGGTAATTATTTGAAAGTGGTGAGATTGAGGTTATTTTTATTTTTTGCAACTTCAGTTTTATTCAAATAACCTATATTAAGCATTTTATAATAAAGAAGTTAAGCTTTAAAATTCATGTTCAATTATTTTTACTTAAAAAAATTTTTTTTTTCAAAGAAAGTTAAGTGAGGATTTATTTAAACAAGAATATACCTTCAGAAACAAAGTGGACAGACAGGTAAGTGGACACACAAGTGTTCAGTTATTTTTAAAAGATCATTTTACTCTAACCTTTTATGCCAAGACACTGCAATATTTATTAAAAATTACAGCAACCATTTGTGTTTGGTCTGACTGTGGAGTGCTTCATATGATTATCTTTGTAGTTGTTACTTAAGACTGCTCCATGCGTCTTAATATCTCCTTTTTATAGCTGAGGAAATTGATGGACAGAGAGGCTAAGGCACAGCCAGGCAGGAGGAAAGGGGATAGGGATTAGGCCCCGTGGATGCTAAGGTATAGGCCATAACCACTGACCCCACTTGCTCCCAGTAGACCCTACATGTAGATTCTTCAAACAGACCTTTGAAGCCTGTCAGTTTCATACAATTCTCTCTGCCCTTGGCTCATGTATTCATGAATGTCACAATTATATCATTTTCATGAAGTATTTAGTCCTTTTTAATTTATGAATATCTAAAGCCTTAAACACTGATCACAGCAACTGTAATACAAAAGATTAGCATATTTCTGGATGAAAAGAACAAATAGGGAACATGTCCCAAACTCTTGATGACAGTGGTCAAGGAACATTTACTTGCTAGATAAGGTAGTTTTGTAATGCTTTAACTTTGAGTAATGAACATGTATTATTTCTAGTCCAAAAGAACAATGCAAATATGAGAAAATCTAGAATTAATTCATAGGTTAAAGCAGAGTTAGCAGGCATTTTCTGTTAAGTGCCAGTTTATAAATAGCTTTGGCTTTGCAGGCCATGTGGCCTCTGTTACACTGTCCAACTCTACTAGGGTAGCAAGAAAAAGTCATGTAGATGTTGCATTAAGGGATGGATAGGTTCTGTTCTAATAAAGTTTTATTTACAAAAACAAGCACTGGACTAGATGTGGTCCACAGGCCAGAGTTTGCTCACACTTGTGAGTTAGTCTTTTACCACAACTGTAATCACCACAAATCTGGGGCTCATAACAGCACAAATTCATTCTTTAATGATACAGGAGAACAGAAGTCTGAAATCACCATTCCTGAGCTAAAATCAAGGTACTGGCATGATTGAACTCGCTCTCTAAGCTTCCAGAGAGAATTCCTTCCTCCTCTCTTCTGGATTCTAAGGCTATAAGTCACAGCTTGTGGTCACATCACTCCCATCTCGGCTTCTGTCATCATATTGCCTTTCTTTCTTCTGTAGTCAAACATCCCTCAGAGGTATGTCTTTTAAGGACACTGTGATTGCATTTAGTGCCCACTTGAATAATTGATGATAATCTTATCTCAAGGTCTTTAACTCAATTATACCTGCAAAGTCCCTTTAGCCATATGAAGTGCATTTACAGATTTGGAGGCTTATAATGTGGGTATATTGACTTAAAATAACAAAAAGATTGGGTACTGCTAAATATAGAACATTGACCTAGGAACAAACTCACCTGAGTTGGGGGGTCCCAGCTCCAGCAGTAACTGTATGTAATGAATGGCTTTTGGAGGGTCATTTTGCCTCTCTGGCTTTTAGCTTTTCTCACTTATGATATGAGCAAACGAGACTATGTGATCCTGAAACCTTCAGCTCTGTCATCTTTAAATTTTATGATTTTGATGAAGAGTATTTTTAACATCTGCCTTCTGTCATAGTGACCTTTATCATAAATAAAGTAAATCCAGTCTAAGCAGTTTTGTGTGAAGCTGTATCAGGGACAATTCAATATTTATAAGCAAAATAAAGGAAGAGATAAATTTTAACTATTCCCAAGTTAGCATAAGCATGGAGGAATTATAGGCCAACCGTCTCATTAAGAAGGAAACTTTAAAAATTTTAAATGCCGCTCTGTACAGAAGAGCATTTGAGGAGTCCACAAAAGTACTTTCAGAACTCACAGATAAAGGATAATAAACTCAGGATGATGAGAGAGCGAGGGTTGAATTATTATATGCAACTAGATGAAGAGAAATGCAAAAAGGCAAAATGGCTGTCTGAGGAGGCCTTACAAATAGCTATGAAAAGAAGAGATGCGAAAAGGAAAGGAGAAAGGGAAAGATAGTCCCATTTGAATGCAGAGTTCCAAAGAATTGCAAGGAGAGATAAGAAAGCCTTCCTCAGTGATCAGTGCAAAGAAATAGAGGAAAACAACAGAATGGGAAAGACTAGAGATCTCGTCAAGAAAATTAGAAATACCAAGGGAACATTTCATGCAAAGATGGGTTTAATAAAGGACAGAAATGGTATGGACCTAACAGAAGCAGAAGATATTAAGAAGAGGTGGCAAGAATACACAGAAGAACTGTACAAAAAAGATCTTCATGACCCAGATAATCATGATGGTGTGATCACTCACCTAGAGTCAGACATCCTGGAATGCGAAGTCAAGTGGGCCTTAGAAAGCATCACTATGAACAAAGTTAGTGGAGGTGACGGAATTCCAGTTGAGCTAATCCAAATCCTGAAAGATGATGCTGTGAAAGTGCTGCACTCAATATGCCAGCAAATTTGGAAAACTCAGCAGTGGCCACAGGACTGGAAAAAGTCAGTTTTCATTCCAATCCCAAAGAAAGGCAATCCCAAAGAATGCTCAAACTACTGCACAATTGCATTCATCTCCCATGCTAGTAAGACAATGCTCAAAATTCTCCAAGCCAGGCTTCAGCAATACGTGAATCGTGAACTTCCAGATGTTCAAGCTGGTATTAGAAAAAGTAGAGGAACCAGAGATCAAATTGCCAACATCTGCTGCATCATTGAAAAAGCAAGAGAGTTCCAAAAAAATATCTTTTTCTGCTTTATTGACTATGCCAAAGACTTTGACTGTGTGGATCACAATAAAGTGTGGAAAATTCTTCAAGAGATGGGAATACCAGACCACCTGACCTGCCTCTTGAGAAACCTATATGCAGGTCAGGAAGCAACGGTTAGAACTGGACATGGAGCAACAGACTGGTTCCAAATAGGAAAAGGAGTACATCAAGGCTGTATATTGTCACCCTGCTTATTTAACTTATATGCAGAGTACATCATGAGAAACGCTGGGCTGGAAGAAGCACAAGCTGGAATCAAGATTGCCAGAAGAAATATCAATAACGTCAGATATGCAGATGACACCACCCTTATGGCAGAAAGTGAAGAGGAACTAAAAAGTCTCTTGATGAAAGTGAAAGAGGAGAGTGAAAAAGTTGGCTTAAAGCTCAACATTCAGAAAACTAAGATCATGGCATCTGGTCCCATCACTTCATGACAAATAGATGGGGAAACAGTGGAAACAGTGTCAGACTTTATTTTGGGGGGCTCCAGAATCACTACAGATGGTGTTTGCAGCCATGAAATTAAAAGATGCTTACTCCTTAGAAGGAAACTTATGACCAACCTAGATAGCATATTAAAAAGCAGAGACATTACTTTGCCAACAAAGGTCCGTCTAGTCAAGGCTATGGTTTTTCCAGTGGTCATGTATGGATGTGAGAGTTGGATTGTGAAGAAAGCTGAGTGCAAAAGAATTGATGCTTTTGAACCGTGGTGTTGGAGAAGACTCTTGAGAGTCCCTTGGACTGTAAGGAGATCCAACCAGTCCATCCTCAAGGAGATCAGTCCTGAGTGTTCATTGGAAGGACTGATACTGAAGTTGAAACTCCAGTACTTTGGCCACCTGATGCAAAAATCTGACTCATTGGAAAAGACCCTGATGCTGGGAGGGATTGGGGGCAGGAGGAGAAGGGGACGACAGAGGATGAGATGGCTGGATGGCATCACCAACTCAATGGACATGAGTGTGAGTAAACTCCGGGTGTTGGTGATGGACAGCGAGGCCTAGTGTGCTGCGGTTCATGGGGTCGCAAAGAGTCGGACATGACTGAGCAACTGAACTGAACTGAACTGAAGAGTGAATATAATTCTGTCAGTGAGTTTCCTGATGGCAAAAGCAAAGAGAAAAAGGATTATATAAAAATAACATTGTTAAAATATTTTTTTATTTGCTAGAAGTCTCTGTAACATGAGTGATATTTCCCATGAGTTTACCCAAATGGAGACACTAAAACTGTTCTAACATTATCATTTCATCCATTCCACATTCAACAGATATTCATTAGTGGCTAATACCTATTTGGTGCTGAACTAGTCAATAGGGAACTAGATAATCATGAACCAGACGGAAATGACTCCATTCTATTGAATCTCATGGTCTGGAGAGCATGCACATTTTGACAATGCAGTGAATAACCTGAAAGGGGAGGAACAGAGATATAGGGGCCTACCTTAAGGAGGCTTTATCTACAGACTAGTCAGGGAAGACCTCTCAGGACAAGTGACATCCCAGGTGTCTATGGGATAATAATAATTAGCCAGGCAAAGAGTAGGGAAGGAAGTTTCTGGGCAAGAAGAAAATGGCCTGTTTGAAAACCTGGAGGAAATTGATTGACATAGTTTCCAGGATTGTCCAGTATCATTGGTGGGAGGAGAGAATGGAGCATAGGCTAGAGCTAGAGTGTGAAGAGCCACATTAGGATTCTGCACTTTCTCCCATCAGGCTTCCTTGGTGGTTCAGCGATAAAGAATCCTCCTGCAATGCAGGAACTGCAGGAGACTCGGGTTCAATCCCTGGGTCAGGAAGACACCCTGGAGGAGGGTATGGCAACTCAGTATTCTTGTCTGGAGAATCCCATAGATAGAGGAGCCTGGCAGGCTTTAGTCCATAGGCTTGCAAAGAGTCAGACATGATTAAAGAGACTTAGCACACACGCGCTTTCTCCCATAGTCAATGTAAAGTGTATTAGAGTAATCTTAGCTGCTATAACAAACAACTCCCATGGTTTCAGTGACTTAGCATACACTGTTGCTTACTTCTGACCCTCATATTGGTCTGATGCCATGTTCCTTCTTGATGAGCAGCTTTACCTGAGGTAGCAATTCTATTGTGTCTCCTCCATCTCTATGTCCATCTCCTGCTGATAGTGGAGGAGGAAGAGCAGGTAGAGAGAGCATGGGTATGTCTTAATTGCTTTGGTCTGAGTCACAGAGCCCCATCTAGATGCTAGGGTTGTTGAAAAGGTAGTCCCAGACTGGGCAGCCACTTGGCAGCAGTACCTCCACTCTGGATGTGGACTGTGAATTTTAGAAGCTAGTGAACTGTTTCTGCCACAGGAAGCCCCTGGAGAGTTGTAAGCAGGATCATGATATGATTAACTTAGAATTTTTAAAAGATCATTCAGACTGCAGAGTAGAGAATGGATTGGAGGGGAAAAGACTGGACACAGAGAGACCAGTTATATTGTGTGAAAAGAAAGTGAAAATGAAAGTTGCTCAGTTGTGTCTGACTCTTTGTGACTATACAGTCCTTGGAATTCTCCAGGCCGGAATACTGGAGTGGGTAGTCTTTCCCTTCTCCAGGGGGTCTTCCCAACCCAGGGATCACACCCAGGTCTCCTGCATTACAGGTGGATTCTTTACCAGATGAGCCACAAGGGAAGCCCAAGAATACTGGAGTGGGTAGCCTATCCTTTCTCCAGCAGATCTTCCTGACCCAGGAATCGAACCAGGGTCTCCTGCATTGCAGGCAGATTCTTTACCAACTTAGGCATCAGGGAAGCCCATATATTGTGTGATAAAGACAATAACAGCTGTCATAGGAGAGTTTCTAAGGGCATCTCCCAATGGCAGCAAAATACATGATGATGCTATTAAAGTGCATGTTTGTAAAAGTCAAGATATGTCAGTTAGAAATATGTACAACTGTGACTATCAAAGGATTCATTTTCCTTTTTTAACCAGAAGTCTGTACGTAGGTAGCCCATGGGCTGATGCTAAATGTGATCAAATGTTGTTCCAAGGGCTTGCTTCCTTCTGTCTGCTGCTTCACTGCCTTTGATGTATAATTTTTATTCTCATGGTCATAGGCTTGTTGCACCACTGGGCAGGAACAAGATGAGGCTGACAGATGAGCAAAAGCCGTCTGTCTCCTCCTGACATTTTCTTTAGGAAGAGAAGGGAAGCCCAGTTTGGGAACCTTCATGTATATCTTATGGGTCACATGGCATCCAGGCTGCAAGGGAGTCTGGGAAGCTGACTACTTTCAAATTACAAGCATGGGTATGCGCATAGAAGGGAACTTGACTGAGAATTCCAGGGGGCACACTTGGGGAGGGAGGTGAGACTGGAAAAGTATAGACTACTCCTACAGGACTAGTCTCAAGGCAGGGCATAGTATTCCCTGTTGATGACGTTGTACCATCATGGCTAGTGACATCACAGCCCTTTATTCTTGTTCAGCCTCTCCAAATATCTGTGAGACAGTTTATAAGTGAATCTCTCCTCTTCCTCAGTACAGTCATGGCACCAAAATGAGGGACCTGAGTGAACATCAGGGATTGGCAGTTGAGCCCTGTGATCTGAAAGTTCAGCCCCTTTGCTAATACCTGTGCTGGAACCTGTCACTCAGGTCCAAGGCTAGGCCATGACCTTGAAGAATCAAGTATGGAGTTGCCTGAGTTTCCCAGAGGACATCACCAGAGATATGTGTGAAGATTAGTCTAGCTCTGGGTCACTCCTTCCCGAACCACCCCCTCTGCTGAGAGAGGAAGGAGCAAGAGAAGAGGGGAGCAGATGCAGGACAGTTAGGAGGCACCTGCTGGATGAGCTCTCCTCTCCATAAGACCACCAGGGTTCATGCCCTATTTACCAGGTGCTCCAGCCAGACCCACCTTCACCATGTAACATGTGCATTTCAGTGAATTTTAAATCTTCTTATGGAGTGATCCCTCTTATAAGAAATTTCAGATGTTACTGAGTAAATAGGAAAACTGTTTGGGGGAATGGATCCCTGAACTCCTGAAGTGACATTAGATATGCAATAACAGACTGTTTTTTTGTTTGTTTGTTTGTTTGTTTATACCATGGATTCGCCTTCACCTGCTGTTTTATCTGCCCTCAAGATGGCATTGAATCTCCAGGTCTCTTCACAAGTATTGGAGTTTCAGCTCCAACATCAGTCTTTCCAATGAACACCCAGGACTGATCTCCTTTAGAATAGACAGGTTGGATCTCCTTGCAGTCCAAGGGACTCTCAAGAGTCTTCTCCAACACCACAGTTCAAAAGCATCAATTCTTTGGTGCTCAGCTTTCTTTATAGTCCAACTCTCACATCCATCCATGACTACTGGAAAAACCATAGCCTTGACTAGGCAGACCTTTGTTGGCAAAGTAATGTCTCTGCTTTTTAATATGTTGTCTAGGTTGGTCATAACTTTCCTTCCAAGGAATAAGCGTCTTTTAATTTCATGGCTGTAATCACCATCTGCAGTGATTTTGAAGCCCCCCCAAATAAAGTAAAAATTAAATGTAAGAAGATAAATGTAAAACACAGAGATCTGTATGAACCATGTGAAATCTCCCTTGAGTGATTTTTCTTCCAAAGACTGCTTTCTTACATTTAAACACTCGTTTTCCATTTGTCCCAGGATTCTAAGAGTTGTTGATAGCTGTGCTCCCAAAAGTTGTTTTGTGTTCAGGCAAATTTGAAGAACAGTACATACTCTAGACCAGGGGTATGCAAACCTTTTCTGAAGGTCAGACGAAAGTAAGTATCTTGGCTTTAAGAGTTAGTATGGTCTCTGTTGCTCTGCTCAACTCTACTCTTATAGCCAAGGACAACTTGTAAACACATGGGTGGGATTGTATTCCCCAAAAGGCCGGCACTGAACCAGATTTGGCCTGGGAATCATAGACTGGACCCCTGCTGTAGCTTCTCATGAAGCTTCCCTTCTTACATGAGCATATCTAACCACACTTGAAGGTTTTGAGCAGTCCTGTGGAAATGAAATCTATCAGTTGAGCCTGACCCAGTGTTTCCCAATCTATTGGCCTGTGGCACTCTTTCTTTATGCATCCTGTTAAACCCCATGGGATAATGTCCTATGAATTATCCGTTTGGGGAACAGTTTTATTTAAATGATCTCTTCTGCAAGGATTAAGAAAAAGAAAATATAGGTTTCTTTTAACTTCTACGAATTACTGAAAATTGAAATGCATGGAATTAGAAGAGATTTAGGGATAAGTTATTCTTCTCAAAAAATGTTGTTTCTTATTATATACAGTTGTACAGTGAGCAATGCATTCCTATCTGGATAATTTGGAAGTGACTTACTAAATTGACTGAAGAGCTTTAAATTTCTAGCCTTGACTCTGACTGTTTTTAGTGGGAAAAAAAAAACCCCAAAACACTTGACACTAAGAATAGTTATCAAAACCTGACTGTTAAGGGAAATTAATGTTTTTCATCTTCATCTTCTTAGTTGGTCCTTTGGTTCAACTTGAGACAACTTGGATTCTGATAAGCTGCCCAGCTTCCACAATTTTAATAAATATGTGATTTATGTTTCTATTCATGTCATTTTAAAATGTTGAAGGAGACAATGCCTAGGTCTGAGTCCGGTGACACATCACTACTGAACTGAATGAATATATGAATTCAACTTTATGTCAATCCACCCCATCTCTGTCCCTAATCACAATCTTACCCCTATTTTAATCACAATTTTGTCAAATGTTTTTCTGATATCAACATTTTCAACATCAATCATATTTCCCTGAGCTTCAGTCTAACAACCATTTCAAAAAAGGAAATGAGGTTAATCTGAAATGGCTTGTTCTCAGTGAGCCTATCAAAGCTCATAGCAATCACTCTGGCCTTTAAATAATCTATTCATGTAACTTGCCTGAGATTGAAATCATATGGTTTTCAGAGTCTGCCTGCTTCTTCTGTCTGGAAATCGAAATAACATTAGCCTATTTCTTGTCTTTTGACCTTCCTCCTGGTCTCTGTTATCTTCTAAGCTTGCTGATAGGGGTTGGTTCTACCATTAGTTTCAGGTATGATTTGTCTAAGTCGGAGATTAAAATTCGTTTTAGATTACTCGTTGTTTTCTTACACTCCATCTATATCAGGGTCCAATTCCCTCGGACAAATGTTCATTCTGCCTTTATTTAGCCTAAACAACAGTATCTTTGAAGGAAGATATAAGTTCTGTGTTTGTTTTATGTCATACTTCAACATCACACTACAGATGTCAATGGCAGGTCTATCTCTTATGTGTTTTCCAAGTAAAGTTGGTATGATCCATTCTATAGCTTTGAATGGCAAAAAAAAAAAAAAAAAAGAAGAAGAAGAAGAAAATAGTCGTGGCTATTTTAAGAGTCAAATGAGTATTAAATTAGCAAGGCATCCTATTCCTTTGAAATATTTGTCCAACTCTCATGCCCCCTCCCTTGTACCACCTGTGCCATTTTCCAGGGTTCTTAGGGTCTTAGACAGTTCAAGGGTGCTATTCTTGTTGGGTATAAACACTGGGATAATCAGACTCACCCACTAGCTTCATTGGTTGCTGCATCGTTTTATTACCCTTCTGCAATGCCATGCTGGTGCTTTTGCTAATCTAGTGCCTTTGTGATGGAGGGCAACCCTTTGCTGTTGTTCAGCCACACAGTCATGTCTGACTCTTTGTGAACCCATGGGATGCAGCACCCCAGGCTTCCCTGTCCTTCACCATCTCCCTGAACGTTCTTGAACTCATGTCCATTGAGTCGGTGATGCCATTCAACCATCTCATCCTGTTTTTCCCTTCTCATCCTGCCTTCTATCTCTCCCAGCATCAGGGTCTTTTCCAATGAGTCAGTTCTTCCTATCAGGTGGCCAGAGTATTGGAGCTTCAGCTTCAGCATCAGTCCTTCCAATGAATATTCAGGATTGATTTCCTTTAGGATTGACTGATTTGATCTGCCTGCTGTTCAAGGGACTCTCAAGAGTGTTCTCCAGCACCACAATTCAAAAGTATCAAATCTTTGGGACTCAGCCTTCTTTATGGCCCAACTCTCACATCCATACATAACTACTGGGAAGAACCATGGATTTGACTAGACGGACCTTTGTTAGCAAAGTAATGTCTCTGCTTTTTAGTACGCTGTTTGTCATAGCTTTTCTTTCAAGGAGCAAGCATCTTTTAATTTCATGGCTTCAGTCACTGTCCACAGTGATTTTGAAGCCCAAGAAAATAAAGTCCTTCACTGTTATCTGCATATCTGAGGTTATTGATATTTCTCCCGGCAATTTTGATTCCAGCTTGTGCTTCATCTAGCCTGGCATTTCGCATGATGTACTCTGCATATAAGTTAAATAAGCAGGGAGATAAAAATATAACCTTGACGTACTCCTTTCCCGATTTGGAACCAGTCTGTTGTTCCATGTCTGGTTCTAACTGATGCTTCTTGACTTGCATACAGATTTCTCAAGAGGCAGGTCAGGTGGTCGGTCTGGTATTCCCATTTCTTTAAGAATTTTCCACAGTTTGTTGTGATCCACACAGTCAAAGGCTTTGGCATAGTCAGTAAAGCAGAAGTAGATATTTTTCTGGAACTCTCTTGCTTTTTCAATGATCCAATGGATGTTGGCAATTTGATCTCTGGTTCCTCTGCCTTTTCTAAAACCAGCTTGAACATCTGGAAGTTCATGATCCATGTATTGTTGAAGCCTGGCTTGGAGAATTTTGAGCATTATTTCGCTAGCTTGTGAGATGAGTGCAACTGTGCAGTAGTTTGAGCATTCTTTGGCATTGTCTTTTTTTGGGATTGGAGTGAAAACTGACCTTTTCCAGTCCTGTGGCCACTGCTGATACTAAAAAGAAAAGGCGAAGCTAAAGGCAAAGGAGAGAAAGAAAGATATACCCATTTGAATGCAGAGTTCCAAAGAATAGCAAGGAGAGATAAGAAAGCCTTCCTCAGTGATCAGTGCAAAGAAATAGAGGAAGACATAGAATGGGAAAGACTAGACATCTCTTCAGGAAAATTAGAGATACCAAGGGAACATTTCATGCAAACATTTTATACAATAAAGGACAAATGGAATGGACCTAACAGAACTGGAATAGATTAAGAAGAAGTGGCAAGAATACACAGAAGAACTATACAAAAAAGATCTTCATGACCCAGATAATCACCATGTGTGATCACTCACCTAGAACCAGACATCCTGGAATGTGAAGTCAAGAGGGTCTTAGGAAGTATCCCTACAACAAAGCTAGTGGAGGTGATGGAATTTCAGTTGAGCTAATTCAAATTCTAAAAGATGATGCTGTCAAAGTGCTGCACTCAATATGCCAGCAAATTTAGAAAACTCTGAAGTGGCCACAGAACTGGAAAAGTCAGTTTTCATTCCAATCCCAAAGATTCCACATACAAGTGTTATCATATTTGTCTTTCTCTGTTCAACTTACTTCACTTAGTATGATGTTAATAATCTCTAGGTCCATCCGTATTGCTGCAAATGCCATTATTTCATTCTTTTTATTACTGGGTAGTATTACACATATGTATGTATATATATGGGGCTTTTCTGGTGGCTCAGATGGTTAACAATCCACCTGCAGTGCAGGAGGTCTGAATTCAATCCCTGGATCAGGAAGATCCCCTGGAGAAAGGAATGGCTACCCACTCCAATACTCTTTCCTGGAGAATTCCACAGACAGAGGAGCCTGGTGGGCTATAGTCCATGGGGTCACAAAGAATCAGACACAGCTGAGCAGCTAACACATATACACACACACATGCACACGTGTATTATATATATGTATCATATGTATATTTTTATACAATTCATAGGGTTCTCATGGGAAGTATACTGGGACAGGGAAGCCTGGCATGTTGCAGCCCATTGGGTCAGAAAGAGTTGGACATGACTTGGTGTAAAGCAAATTTTATATATATATATATTAATACATATGTTTCACATTGTCTTTATCCATTCATCTATTGATGAGCATTTAGGTTGTTTCCACATGTTACCTACTGAAATACTGCTGCTGTGAACATTGTGTTTCGTGTATAAAGATAGATGTTTAAATTGCCTTCAGTGTTTTTTACAAGCTTAACTCATTTGGAAGGTTGGCCTTTTTCCATCTAATCTTTTAGGTCTCTGATAGTTTAATCAGGGTGGTTTTCAAACTACTTAATGGTACTCCATCATGGACTCCTAGGAGAAGAAAGCGAGGGACTGTATTTGTTCGGGGAGATTACACAGTGGCAACAAACGTACCCAAACATGCAGTGGCGACAATTGCTCGCATGATGGTCCTGGGCTGGTCAGCTAATCAGTGGGCTAGTCCTTCCTCACTTGGGTATTCTGGGCACTGGCTGATGGAGCCTCAGTCATCCTCAACATGTGGCAATGTAAGAATGTATCTTACACTTTCCTCTTTTTTTCAGATTGTAAATGTTTATTTTGAATTCACCCAAAACTCACAAGAAGTTGCAAAAAATATAACAGAGAGTTCCTGCACTTCCTCTAGTGATAATATCCTACATAACCTTAGCACATTGTCAAAACCAAGAGAGAAGACATTAATACAATAGTATTAACCCAGGTATACCCCTTATTTGGCTTCCCCCAGATTGTACGTACATTTAAAAACTCTGACTTACTTTTAACCAGATGAAATGTTTATTGTGTGTGTGTGTTTCAGGTGCTGTACTAAACTCTGGGAACAGACTTGTAACTGTGTCTGTGAATGTCCTCTGTTACTAACAAGCATTTCCTCCAGTTAGCTGGCAGATAATCACGTGGTCTTACTTCTTTTCCTCCCCTTTTATATCTTCATCCAAGTGCAATCTAGCTTATTCAAACTTTGACTCACCAATGTCCAGAGGATATAAGTTTCTCAGGACCCAATCACTACTTGGTTTAGAGACAGTTGTACCTGATGCAGAGTAAACACTTTTTTCTTCCACCACAAGTCTGATACTGTCCAATTAGACATTAATAATTTTGTTTTCTCCAAAATGTTTGGTTTAGCTCATTCTTCCCCTTCCCCTTATCCAATGGCCTGGTAATCGTCAGAACAGGATTGGCTCCTTTCTAAGCCTCTGGTGGATAATGGCACCATTTTATTGGGTTTTAGTTTTCATTTTCAGCATAATACAGCTATCTGGAGAAAATACTTCCATCTGTATTTGTAGCTCTATGGCACCTTCTTGCCATCCAAAACCCTTTTCTTCAACTGCACAGGAGAGTTTAAACAATTATGAACTTCTTGAAGCTGCCCACTTTGTTGCCAAGAAGTCTTCCTTTGGCTACTGGCCAGAGTGGCGGCCTCACCTACGTTTCTGGAGCCTGGGTTCCGACATAGCGCTCTCTCATTCTTCTTAATAAATGGTTTGAACATCTAAAGTAGCCACAAGGATTCCTGGCATTTGTCAGAGGCGGAAATCCGCATGGCAGACTGAGAGAGTCATAAAATCTTTGTTTTAGTTTAGACTCGTTTAAAAACTGGAATGAAATTAAAAACTTTTTTTCTTATGTGGTCACAGAGGTTTCCTCTTAAGAGGTGGGAATTTTACCAGAATATGATATATAGGGAAACTGATGATTAAAGTTTTGTTTCTATGTTTTTTTTCTGCTTATCCATGGAAGTATGAATCTTCTAACCTTCTTCCGAGTCCCTTACTGCAGCCAGAGCCCTGGGTCTGATGTATATTTTTATTGGTAAGTTTGAAATGACTTTACACCATGGTCTGCAAATGTGCTTTCAGAACGTGCCTTCTTTTGCGAGCAAACGTCCATTCCCACATTCTCATGTTTGCGGATTCTCTTTGTCTTCCAGAAACACTAGTGTCTGTCCAAACCTTTCAGACCAAAAGGGTGTAACTTCTGGTTTGTGGTCTCATCTCTCAGAGTCTCTTGTTACAATAATATACAGAAGCTCCGAAAGGTCTGCTGAAAAAGGAGGAAAATTTCCCTTGTCCCTGCTCCCTGAGAAGCTCTGTTTAGGCACATTTGAAGGCACAAGAATAGAAGGTGTCTGGAGGTGGTGGTCCCCTAGTTGCTGGACAATAGTGATTGATGAGAGGCCTGGACACTATAAAACCACAGTATCAGCCTGGAAATATGTTATCTGATACAGCTTCAGGCCTTGAATAAAATCTGACCCAGACAGTTAAATAAGAGGTGATTCTTGCAATCAAATAAATTCAGTTCTTTGAGCTTTAAAACAACCAAAGCCAGTCAAGAGCCATGATTAAAATTCTTTCATCCACCAAATGTTTCCTGAGTGTTTCCACTTTGAGCCGGGTTCATGTTTGGTTCCAAGGATACAGTCATGGTGGCCAGCCCTCAAGAGGCTCCCCACCCCAGGGTGACAGGCAAGAAGTCACCTAATAGAAGTCTGTGTGCAGAAAACTGTGAATGGGGGTGCACAGCAAGCGGGTGGGCGTGCAGGGAGGGCCTGCAGAGGAGATGGGGATGGACAAGGGGCACTGGAAGCTGTGTCTTAAGATGGAATAAGGCATGGCCTGAATCTTAAAGGTCAGGAAGGAGTTAGCCTTGTGGACACAAGTAAGGATGGGCAGGTCAGGGCAGGGAGAGTATGTGTAAAGCACTCAGGGAGCTCAGGAGTTTGTAAAGCTGGGAGGGGCTTCCTTCTGAAGAGCCAGCCTAGGAGGTTCAACTTTTTTTTTTCTGTAACCAATGCAGAGCTACTGAAAAGCACAGGTGTGATGTGGGTCAGTCTGTAGTTAAGAATTATCTGCATGTGTGTCATTCAAGGCAAAAAACACAGATAGTCTTTCAGTTCAGTTCAATCGCTCAGTCGTGTATGACTCTTTGTGACCCCATGAACCACAGCACGCCAGGCCTCCCTGTCCATCACCAATTCCCAGAGCTTACCCAAACTCACGTCCATTGAATCGGTGATGCCATCCAACCATCTCATCCTCTGTCGTCCCCTTCTCCTCCCGCCCTCAATCTTTCCCAGCACCAGAGTCTTTTCCAATGAGTCAGCTCTTCGCATCAGGTGGCCAAATTATCGGAGTTTCAGCTTCAACATCAGTCCCTTGGATGCAAAAATAAGAAGTCGGATAGGTCAACCTGGTACTATCCATGAAAATTCATCAACTAAGCAGCCTGACAACCTTAAGTGGGCCATATTTTCAAAGAAGGAGTTACAAATTAAGATGCCTTTCCAGAAAAAAAAATTTTATGTTCTCTTGTGCTACAGTGAAATTCATTCCACTAGCTCTCCACTTGCTATTGTCCCTTTTTCTACAGTGTAAGTAAAAATATATGCTGATTAGCTTTTAGGAAGAACGTCACATTTCAGTTTATCCTGGATTCTAAATTAGATCTATACCTATTATCTTTGGGGACAGGATTGTCTCTTTCTTGGTATTATGGCCATTATAACATGAATTGCTTTTTGTAGTATTATTGGCTCAAATTTTGGGAAGACAGAAATAGAAGACGAAAATGAGAGTTCAAGTCACAGTATTTGTAGTTAATTATTGGGATCTGTTTTACAAAATACCAAAATCCTTGAAAGAATGCAGAATTTCCTGGAATTAAAATTTGAATATAACAAAGGGAGTGATGTTATGCCAAGAGATCCATAGAAAGGGACAATTTTGCTTATCTTCCCATTTCTAAGTAAAATGGGAGAGGATGTGTTTCTTTGTTCTACCTTTCGCCTTACGCAGGGTGGACACAATTCCTTCCAGTCTTGGAAGTCCCAATTTAAGCCTGTCATCCTGGGGTCCTATATGGATTAACACTGGTCCCAGATGTTCATTGTTTAATGAGGAAATGTTATTAATGTTTGCACTAAAATAAACTGAGTTTGGTAGGCCTCTACCTCATATTTCTGGCTTCTGCCAAGGTCTTATTTAGCAATGTGTGAGAAACATGGACAGTAAATAGAGGTCCTACTTTAATATGTAGTTATGTCTGAAAGATAACAAGAAGTCTCTGTTTTTCCAATCCTTTCCAGACCATAAAAAATCAACACCTTCCTTCCTTTCAGGGAAAGCATCAGGACGCTGATTGATAATGCTTAAGGTGCTCAGGAGCCAGGGGCTGATTCCTTCTGATTTCAAGAGCAAGCAGAGAGGCATTCGCTGCTGCTGCTGCATGGTCAGCTGCTCAAGTGCCATCCCGTTGTGTCATGGCTCAGCGACAAGGTACACGAAGCCACTGGGCTTCTAGTGTTAGGGTCCATGGGAAACGAGGAAAACCATCAGCAGTATACTATGCATACACAGGAAATAAAGATGGAGCAGTTCTGGCGAACCTGAAAGCAGTTGCTATATTTATTGTCATTTATCATATGGTAAAAATCTATAACTGTTTATTTTCTTCTTTGGTAACATTTAAAACTTTTATTTATAATCAACTTCTTCAGCAGTTTTGTACTAAAAAAAAGTTTATGCTTAATGAAACATTAAGTATGAATTCTCTTGTGGCTCAGCTGGTAAAGAATCTGCCAGCAATGTGGGGGACCTGGGTTCGATCCCTGGGTTGGGAAGATCCCCTGGAGAAGTGAAAGACTACCCAGCATTCCAGCCTGGACAATTCCATGGATGGTGTAGTACCTGGGGTCGCAAAGAGTTGGACACAACTGAGTGACTTTCCATTTCTCAAGAAAGTTAATAATGAATATGCGACTTCCAAAAATGTTTGTTAACATTTACCTGCCAGGAGAAATATCAATAACCTCAAATGTGCAGATGATAATACCCTATGGCAAAAAGTGAAGAAGAACTGAAAGGTCTCCTGATGAAATTGAAAGAGGAGAGTGAAAAAGTTGGCTTGAAACTCAACATTCAAAAAACTAAGATCATGGCATCCAGTCCTATCACTTCATGGCAAAAAATGGGGAAACAATGGAAATAGTGACAGACTTTATTTTCTTGGGCTCCAAAATTACTGCAGGTGGTGACTGCAGCCATGAAATTAAAAGACACTTGCTCCTTGGAAGAAAAGTTATGACTAACCTAGACAGCAAATCAAAAAGCAGAGACATTACTTTGTCAGCAAAGGTCTGTCTAGTCAAAGTTATGGTTTTTCCAGTAGTCATGTATAAATGTGAGAGTTGGATTATAAAGAAAGCTGAGTGCTGAAGAATTGCTGCTTTTGAGTTGTGGTGTTGGAGAAGACTCTTGAGAGTCCCTTGGACTGCAAGGAGATGCAACGAGTCCATCCTAAAGGAGATCAGTCCTGAATATTCATTGGAAGGACTGATGTTGAAGCTGAGACTCCAATACTTTGGCCAGCTGATGCAAAGAACTGACTCATTTGAAAAAACCCTGATGCTGGGAGGGATTGGGGGCAGGAGGAGAAGAGGATGAAAGAGGATGAGATGATTGGATGGCATCACCGACTCAAATGGACTTGAGTTTGAGCAAGCTCTTGGAGTTGGTGATGGACAAGGAAGCCTGGCATGCTGCATTCCATGGATTCGCAAAGAGTCGAACACGACTGAGTTGAACTGAACTTGTGGCTCAGCTGGTAAAGAATCCACCTGCAATGCAGGAGACCTGGGTTTGATCCCTGGGTTGGGAAGATCCCTTAGAGAAGCAAAAGGCTGCCCACTCAAGTATTCTGGTGAGGGGAATTCCATGGACTATATAGTCCATGGGGATGCAAAGAGTCAGACATGACTGAGTGACTTTCATTTTCATGAAGACCATTGAGAGACTGAGAGAACAGGCAATAACAGGAATGAATGTGTAAGTCCACTATCTTAAGCTGAAGAAACTAGCCGTGAAAGAGCACACTGTGTATGATTATGTTTAGATGAAGTTCAAGGACAGACAAAACTAAAGACTAATCTATGGTGATAGAAGTTCCACACAATATTGTCTTGCTGTGTGTCTGTGTGTGTAGAAGGAACTCTCTGAAATAATGAAAATATTCTGTTTTTTTCCTGGGTGTTGGTCATGTAGGTGAACACATGTAAAAACATATGTAGGATTTATTTAGATTTATATATATTATATCAGTCAGTTCAGTCGCTCAGTCGTGTCCAACTCTTTGCAGTCCCATGGACTGCAGCACGCCAGGCTTCCCTGTCCATCACCAAATCCTGGAGTTTACTCAAACTCCTGTCCATTGAGTCAGTGATGCCATCCAATCATCTCATCCTCTTTCATCCTCTTCTCCTCCTGCCTTCAAATCTTTCCCAGCATCAGGGTCTTGTCAAATGAGTTAGTTCTTTGCATCAGTTGGCCAAAGTATTGGAGTCTCAGCTTCAACATCAGTCCTTCCAATGAATATTCAGGACTGATTTCCTTTAGGATGGACTGGTTGGATCTCCTTGCTGTCCAAGGGACTCTCAAGAGTCTTCTTAAACCGCACAGTTCAAAAGCATCAATTCTTCAGTACTCAACTTTCTTTATAGTCCAATTCTTACATCCATACATGACTACTGGAAAAACCATAGCTTTGACTAGACAGAACTTTGCTGATAAAGTAATGTCTCTGCTTTTTGATTTGCTGTCTAGGTTAGTCATAACTTTTCTTCCAAGGAGCAAGCATCTTTTAATTTTATGGCTGCAGTCACCACCTGCAATAATTTTGGAGTCCAAAAAAATAAAGTCTGACACCGTTTCCACTGTTTCCTCATCTATTTGCCATGAAGTGATGGGACTGGATGCCATGATCTTAGTTTTCTGAATGTTGAGCTTTAAGCCAACTTTTTCACTTTCCTCTTTCACTTTCATCAAGAAGTTCTTTAATTCTTCTTCATGTTCTGCCATAAGGGTGGCGTCATCTGCATATATGAGGTTATTGATATTTCTCCTGGAAATCTTGATTCCAGCTTGGGCTTCATCCCTCCAGCATTGCTCATGATACTCTGCATATAAGTTAAATAAGCAGGGTGACAATATACAGCCTTGATGTAATACTTTCCCGATTTGGAATCAGTCTGTTGCTCCATGTCCTGTTCTAACTGAGCTTCTTGACCTGCACACAGATTTCTCAGGAGGCAAGTCAGGTGGTCTGGTATTCCCATCTCTTTAAGAATTTTCCACAGTTTGTTGTGATCCACACACTCAAAGGCTTTGGCATAGTCAATAAAGCAGAAATAGATGTTTTCTGAAACTCTCTTGCTTCTTCGATGAGCCAGCGGATGTTGGTCATTTGATCTCTGGTTCCTCTGCCTTTTCTAAAACCAGCTTGAACATCAGGAAGTTCATGGTTTTGTTGCCATTTCCTACTCCAGGGGATCTTCCTGGCCCAGGGATTGAATCTGCATCTCCTGCTTTGCAGGCAAATTCTTCATACCATTGGGGAAGCCTTGCAAACAAACTTGTGTCTTAGAATGATCACTGACATATTGTGAGCCCTTAAATTTGGTTGCAGTTTACCTAAAATTAGTTTAAATTTTGCAATTAAAGTATTTAAAGAGCAGAAAATAAAAATTTTAACTATTACATATATTGAAATTACAAGTACTACAAGTTATTGACATTTAAAACAAAGTTGAAAATGGGAAGAATCTACAATACATGTCTACAAAAGCAAGGAACTGAATAAATTAGCCAATGAAGGCTCAAATGAGGAATAAGATTTAATTTAGAATTCATTAATTGCATTGTGGGAGGACTCTTGAAGGCATTTCTATATTTAATTAAATTTTTATTCTGAACCCTCATGAAATGACATTTTAAAATCTTGTATTTTGCTACATCTACTTTTGGCCAGTTTGACAAGTTGGCCTTATAAAAAATATTTTGAGTGGAGTTTAAAAAGACAGAAATTACAAAAGTTTGAGTGTAAGTATTTACCGATATAAATTAGAATAATTAAAACTGAAAATATTCTCAGAGGTGGGATGGGGGACCGGGATGGGGAATACGTGTAACTGTATGGCTGATTCATATCAATGTATGACAAAACCCACTGAAAAATAAAAAAATTTTAAAAAATTTAAAAAAAATAAATAAATAAAAGAAAATATATTCTCTACCAGTAGAGAATTACTATACCTCTTCATCTATAGGGAAATTTTTTTCTCAACTAAAAATATTACAGCCTATTGAGATGACTTAAAGATTTCAATACCTTAAAATTTACTAACTATAAAAAGTGACTTTGAAGAAGATTGCAGGCAATTTTATAAAAAGATAAAAGGATAATGATAAGAACAAATCGAAGAAAGTGTATTTTTCAGGAAACAATATTAGTGCCATGACTTTCAAGACAGAGATAGCTAAAAAGCTGCTCAAAGCAAGTGAATGTGTACCAAGAATAATTCTACTTACATTAATTTTTAGCATTCAGATAAATAATATACAGTTCTCCATTTTGATTTACACTATACAGGTACATGTCAATTGTAGCTTAAGAAAGTTTATTTTTGAAAAGTATTTGAATTGAACTATTTTTTTTAAATTTATTTTTTTTAATATTATTTTATTAGTTTATAGATCTACCAAAATAACAAAACCAGTTTGCTAATATATAAAAAATAGCTTAAAAAGATAAAAGTTTCATTATTTTTAATGCCCCATTTCTCTCCCAAAGTACCCCAGGTAGGGTGATAGGTAAATTGTTTCTCAAATATCTTTACCTTTTGTATTCAGTTCAGTTCAGTTCAGTCACTCAGTCGTGTCCAACTCTTTGCAACCCCATGAATCGTAGCATGCCAGGCCTCCCTGTCTATCACCAACTCCCGGAGTCCACCCAAACCCATGCCCTTCGAGTCAGTGATGCCATCCAACCATCTCATCCTCTGTCGTTCCCTTCTCCTCCTGCCCCCAATCCCTCCCAGCATCAGGGTCTTTTCCAATGAGTCAACTCTTCACATTGGAGTTTCAGCTTCAGCATCAGTCCTTCCAATGAACACCCAGGACTGATCTCCTTTGGGATGGACTGGTTGAATCTCCTTGCAGTCCAAGGGACTCTCAAGAGTCTTCTTCAACACCACAGTTCAAAAGCATCAGTTTTTCGGCACTCAGCTTTCTTCACAGTCCAACTCTCACATCCATCCATGACCACTGGAAAAACCATAGCCTTGACTAGATGGACCTTTGTTGGCAAAGTAATGTCTCTGCTTTTTAATATGCTATCTGGGTTGGTCATAACTTTCCTTCCAAGGAGTAGCGTCTTTTAATTTCATGGCTGCAATCACCATCTCAAGTGATTTTGGAGCCCGAAAAAATAAAGTCTGACACTGTTTCCACTGTTTCCCCATCTATTTGCCAAGAAGTGATGGGACCAGATGCCATGATCTTAGTTTTCTGAATGTTGAGGTTTAAGCCAACATTTTCACTCTCCTCTTTCATTAAGAGGCTTTTTAGTTCCTCTTCACTTTCTGCCACAAGGGTGGTGTCATCTGCATGTCTGAGGTTAATGATATTTCTCCTTTTGTATTAGTTAGGTTTAAATTTACAAGTAACAGAAAACCCCAACAGCAGCAGCTTGAGCAAAGTCGATTTCTTTTATTTACAGAAAAGAAAGCATTTAAATGAGAAGTTAGTATCAAAATGGGAAGTTAATATTAAGATACTCTATATAAAATCCCATGTATTTGGAAGTTGAATATCCACTTTTAAATGACAGGCATATCTAAGAAGGAATAACAAGGAAAATAAGAAAATACTCATAATAGAATAAAAATGAAAAGAGAAGTTACCAGAATTTGTTGCATGCAGCTGAAGCTGCTTAACACAGTTAAATGCAAAGCAGAGTCTTAAATAAGGTATCAAAACAAATAATGGACTCTAGAACAAAATTTTGTTAAATTTGAACAGAATCTGTGCTTTGGTTAATAACACTGTATCATTGCTAATTTCCTGGTTTGTTTTGTTTTTTTTTTTTACAACATAATGTTTCTTAATTTTCTCAGAACTGAATTAGAAGTTTCAAGCCTCATTCAAATTTTTAAAAAATCACTAAAATAATAAATTTACTAGACTTTTAGCAACAATACTAGATCCCCAAATACATGGAATTGTATCAAAGTTTTGAGTGAATGTAAATGAGAAATCTAGCATTCTGTTCACACTAAGTCAAGCAAGTGGAATAAAAATGTCATTTTTTTTTAGCTAGGCAAAATTTTCTAAAGTATATATTATATTATACATACTCTATACATACATATACAGAAGGTTTTCTACTACTCTTAATGAAGGCTTGAGAAAGAACAACAACAAAGTGATGGAGAAATTGGAAAGCATAAAGTAGATGAAATGGGAGCACTGAATACGAAATTGAAAAAGTGAAACAAACTAGATAAAAGCAAAAGATTATCATACAGTCAAGTTGTTTTTAAACAAGTTTGCTCATTTGAAACACATCTATAGCTTTGTAGAAGAACAGCGATACCTGGGCATTTGTACTTTTCAAAAATTTCCAAGATAATTCTGTTATGCATCTGGACTTTAAAAAGTGATTATAAATTTTTCTATTAAATGATGGTTATAGTGATATAGGGCTCTATTATTTTCTGTTGACTAGTCACAATACAATGGTATTAAGTGAATATTAGTTACATAATCACAATAGTAGAAGATGTTTATTATTTTTTGCAATCAATAGCCAGACCAAAAAAAAAAAAAAAGATAATTACAATTGCAAGCCATAATGGAAACACGACTAACCTAACAATATAAAATAATTACATACAATTTGGGAGGTTAAGAAGAGTGATGTGGTATGTGAAAGTGCACATATACACATGTTCTCATCCACCCAGCCAGTTTATGTCTTTTGGTTGGTGTATTTAATCCATTTACATTTAAGGTAATTATTGATATGTATGATCCTATTACCATTTTCTTAATTGTTTTGGTTTTATTTTATGTAAGTCTTTTCCTTCTCTTGGGTTTCCTGCCTAGAGAAATTCCTTTAATATTTGTTGTAAAACTGGTTTGGTGGTGCTGAATTCTCTTAACTTTTGCTTGTCTGGAAAGCTTTTGATTTCTCCATCAAATCTGAAGGAGAGTCTTGCTGGGTAGAATATTCTCAGTTCTTACCTTTCATCATTTTAAATATACCATGCCTTTCCCTTCTGGTTTGTAGAGTTTCTGTTGAGAAATAAGCTGATAACCTTATGGCAGTTCCCATGTACATTAATTGTCATTTCTCCCTTGTCACTTTTACTATTTTATCTCTATCTTTAATTTTTGCCAGTTTGATCACTATGGATCTTGGGGTGTTCCCCCTTGGGTTTATCCTGTCTGGGATTCTCTGTGCTTCCTGAACTTGGTTGACTATTTTTTCCCCCTTGTTAGGGAAGTTTTCAGCTATTATTTCTTCAAATATTTTCTCAGATCATTTCTCTTTCTCTTCTCCTTCTCGGACCCCTATAATGTGAATGTTGGTGCATTTAATGTTGTCCCAGAGGTCTCTTGGGATATCTTCTTTTTTTTTTTTTTCATTCTTTTTTCTATACTCTGTTCTGTGGCAGTGATTTTCACCATCCTGTCCTTCACGTCACTTATCCATTCTTCTGCCTTAGGTATTCTGCTATTGGTTCCTTCTAGTGTTTTGTTTATCTCTGTTTGTTTGTTCTTTAGTTCATCCAGGTCTTTGGTAAACATTTCTTGCATCTTCTCAATTTTTGCCTCCATTATTTTTTTGAGATCCTGGACCATCTTCACTATTGTTATTCTGAATTCTTTTTCTAGAAGGTTGCTTATCTCCACTTAATTTGGTTGTTTTTCTAGGGTCTTATCTTTTCCCTTCATTTAGGACAAAACTCTGCTTTTTCATCCTGATTAACTTTCTGTGATGTGGTTTGGGTTCTAGCCATAATGGGATTGTGGTTCTTGCTTCTTCTGTCTGCCCTCTGCTGGATGAAGGTATAAGCTTCCTGATAGGAGGGACTGGTGGTGGGAGAAACTAGATCTTGCTCTGATGGACAGGGCTGTACTCTGTAAAGCTTTAATCCAAGTATCCACTGATGGATGGGGTTGCACTTCCTCCCTGTTAGTTGTTTGGTCCGAGGTGACCCAGTTCTGAGGTCTATGAGCTCTAGGGGAGGGTTAATGGAGAACTCCAAGAAGACTTACACCAAGGGACACTTTCCAGGGGGCAGCTACTAGTGCTCCCACCTCCATGGTGAACCACTGCCAAATCACACCTCCACAGGAGACCCTCCACACTAGCAGGTAGGTCTGGTTCAATCTCCTGTGAGGTCACCACTCCTTCCCTCTGGATCTTGGCACACACAAGATTTCGTTTGTGCCCTCCAAGAGTGGAATCTCTATTTCCCCCAGCCCTGTGGATGTCCTGTAATCAAATCCCACTGGTCTTCAAAGTCAGATTCCCTGGGGATTCCCAATTCCTTTGCCATATCCCCAGGCTGGGAAGCATGACTTGAGTCTCAGAACCTTCACAACAAGTGGGAGAACTTCTTTGGTATTATTGTTCCCTAGTTTGTGGGTTGCCCACCAAGCGGGTATGGGAGTTGATTTTATCATGTTGCACCCCTCCTACCATTTCATTGAGGCTTTTCTTTGACTTTGGACATAAGGTATCTTTTTTTGGTTGGTACCAGCTGTCGTGGCTGTTCAACAGATAACTGCAATTTTGGTGCTCTTTGCAGGAGCAGATGAGTGCATGTCCTGCTACTCTGTCATCTTGAACCAGAAGATCAGCAAGGTCAATTTCTGTTCCTCTTTCTGTGAAAGTCTGGTGTCGCCTGTCCAGTTCTGCTCCTTCTGTCTTATTCATCCAGTGTGGATGCAATCCACATTGCTATACCCAGCTGCTCCAACTTCAGCTGTCTCAGGAAATTGCAGTTATCAGGAAGGAAGGAAGAGGGAAAAAAAGGATGGGCACTAAAGGGACACACGCCAGTTGTCTTTTAAGAAATTTTACAGAAATCATTTCCTCACCTTTCTGCTTACATCACCATGGCCAGAATTAAGTCATAGGGTCACATTAGCTGCAAGGGAGGCTGGGAAACTCAGATTTGGTCATGGCTAATGATGTAACAAGTTAAAATGAAGGATTTATGACCTGAAAGAAGGCCAGTACAGAACAGCAGTCCCTGCCACACACTGTTCCTGCAAGTACATGCAGGCCACAGGCTGACTGGTTTGGTTAAAGAAGATTTTTTTTCTGTGCTTTTTAAGTATTCCAAAGATGAGTTCTTTACAACCTAGGACTGAATTAGCTTCTTGTAACATTTTGTTCAGTCTTTCCTTTCATTTGAAGATTCATACAAATTTTGAAATTACTCTGTAATATTTCTATACTTGGCTTAAAAGATGAATTATGTTAAAGTTAGTGTAGAAAAAAGATGTTCTGGGAAAATGCACCCATTTTGTCTGTGGTTATAAATAACTTTTATTTGAGGACAAAATGTTTCTCTAATTTTGGATGACTCCACCATCCAAGGTCATTTACAGAACTCTCCAAATTCTAAAGAATTACATTTCTTATGGTGGAATTCAGGTGACTGGGAATGCATTATTAATATGGTACACCCCAGTCTTCCACTCATACCACCTAGATAGGTACCTCTTGGCCATGAATTCTGTCCAGGGCTGGTCCTGATTTTGGTACACAAGGAATTTATTTCTTTGTTTAAAAGAAAGCACAGAAGCAAACTAAAGTTCTGAGGAGGCCTGGAAGCCACGTGTTTTCTGGGTGTTGTTTGTGTCAATATTTAGAATTCCAATGTCAATTATTTGGAATTCCAATATTTGAGCCATACACCCCTTGTTTGCATCTATCCACTAATGATTATCATGCTTGACTACAGAAATTATCATGCTTGGCCTTCCTGACAAGGAAACTTACAATAAGACAACATGAGAGTGTTAGGCACTTTTGAGAGGCCAATATCAAATCTATACCTAAGACCACAGTTTGCATTAGAAACTAACAGAAGCAGTAGAAAAATATCTAGTAGGAATTCTGAATGTAGGTGTGTGAGTGTGTGCTAAGTCGTTTCAGTCATGTCCAACTCTTTGTGACCCCATGGACGCTAGCCTACCAGGCTTCCCTGTCCATGGGATTCTCCAGACAGGAATCCTGGACTGAATGTAGGTGGGAAATATTTATTCAAAGAACCTTTATTGTGTGCCCAAATGTGACATTCCTACGCAGGACACTGAGGATAGACTGATGACTCAGAGTGAACATGGATGTCAGCCCAGTCATAAACTGGGCACTCACACGAAATTTAGCTAATTAATTACAAAAATTCTTTGAAGGAAAAATACAGCCTGCTTAAAAAAAAAACCTGCGTAATAAAGATAGCTAACCCACTCTGAGAGCAGAGTAAGACTTTCCTAAGACAAGCCATATTCACAGGGTGGCAAAGTTGGGGAACAGTGTTTTCAGACCTTGAATTTTTAAGAACTGCACACAGGTCACCCTAAGGAACTGTTCAAGGCTTTAAGCAGAGGAACAATGCATTTAGATTTGCCTTGTCAAAATACCCTGGAGGTTGGTGACATTGGCTTGGGTAGGAGGTCATATGGACTTGGATGGAGTGAAGACTGGAAGTAGAGGTGAAAAGAGGTGCGTGGAGATGTAAAGATGTAGGACTGACAAAACTTGCAGGGGGATGTGGGGATGCTGCAAGGGAGAGGCTGAGAAAGGACAGCATGCAAATTTTATAGGAAAATAGGGGCGAGTGGTGGTGCCAAATACGCAGTGGGGAGCCCAGGGAGAAGGAAGAAAGAGAGGTGAGGCATCACAATTCATTGAATTTAAGAAGTCAATCAATTTGCTTTACGGTTACAGATACTTAGGTCTAGTAACAAACAGTAACCCTATCAGAGGCCTTGCTCCTTGAAGTATGGTTCAGGGACCAGCAATATAGCCTCAACTGGAAGCTTGTTAGAAATACAAAATATCAGATCTTCCCACACCTAGTTAACAAGTGGGCTTGCCTGGTGACTCAGATGGTTAAGAATCTGCCTGCAATGTGGGAGACCTGGGTTCAATCCCAAAGTCAGGAAGATTCTCTGGAGAAGGGAATGGCTACCCACTCCAGTATTCTTGCCTAGAGAATTCCATGGACAGAGGAGCCTGGCAAGCTACAGTTCATGGGGTTGCAAAGAGTTAGACCTGACTGAGCAACTAACACTTTTAAAAAGAATCCTCAAGTGATTTGTATAAATAAAATTTGAGAATCACTGTTTCTAAGGAACTCAGTATATTACAGAGCTGAGTTAATATTAAGTTAAACATATGCTTTGGGATAAGTTTTCTTGCTTGTCTTAAATATGTTCTATATGTATGGGTTAGGAATGTTGCCCAAGTTTAAAAGGTAGGATAATCACTGTAGTGATTTAGGGATGCTTTATTCAATGGACAAAGGGGTACTAATGTTTCACCTACAAGACTAAGGAAAGGAGGAGGGGAAAGAAGAGAAGCAAAGGAGGAAGGGATGAAGGAAGGAAGGAAGGGTGAAGGAAAGGAGAAAAAGAGAGAGGGTAAGAAAGAGAGAGAGAGCAAGTAGACCAGCCCTTCAAAGCCCATGTATGCGATGGATTATTCACAACTTGTGAATATGAGATGAGAAAGAATTGGCTGAGTCTACTTGCATTACATATTGTACACATACTTCAATATATTCTTGAAAAAGGAATCAAAACTCCCAAATTCCTTTCTTTCATTAGTTCCTTTTTAAGGAAGGAATATTGGTAATGATTATGAATTTCTAAATGTTGCTCAAATAACCAGTGGTATAAAAACTTCTCAGCAAGACATTTCTTTTTGCTTTTGTATTTATTAAACCCCACTGGGCAGGAATTCCAGCTAACACTGTACCATGTGCCAAGATGTCTAGCATATTGTTGGTGCTGAGGCATCAAATCCCTGCACAGGTGTAGGATTGAGAAATGGTGCACTGTGTATATTATCTAGTGTTGTATAATCAAGTACTCCCAAATTTAATGGTTTAACACAAGTATTTCTTGTCTCATAGTTTCTGTGGGTCAGGAATCTGGGCTTGATTTAGCTAGGCACCTCTGGTTCAAATCTCCTGTGAGGTTGCTATCAAGTTGTTGACTGAGGCTGAGGTCCCATCTGAAGGCTCAGTAGAGGCCATCTGCACCTAAGCTCACCCCTAAGGTTGCTGGTGGGCCTCACTCCCCGCCATGGTGCTGCTGCCTCATGGCACAGCAGCTGGCTGCCCCCAGGGTGAGCAAGCCAAGAGAAGAGGAAAGACGGTGCCTAAGGCTGGAGTCATAGTCTTTGAATTACCGAATATCAGACTGGTCACTTGATCACTTCTGTCATATTCTAACTTAGAGAAGCAAGTCAGTAAGTACAGCCTACACTCAGGGGAGGGGGTGCATGAGGGTGTGATGCACAGAGGTGTTCTGAAGTCTATCTTAGAGGGTGCCGACCACACAGGTGTTATTTTCTTCTCAGTTTCTGATCTCATCAGAGTGATATGATATTTAAAGGCATTGTTCCTATTTTCCAATTTTTCTGACCAGCCCAGGGCACTGTATTTTAGCTCACATGTTCAGAGTAGAGATTTAGCTTACTAATTTTTATAGGGTGATTGGAACAGAACCAGAAAGCTCATTGAGGAGATCTGAAAGGACTGGGGCAGGGGATGCAGACAAGAAGGGAGGCATGCGCAACTGCCTCCAGCTGCCACTCTATCAGTAGCTTCACACTGTAGGTCTGGCATGTGATAGAGAAAAATCTGTTCATTGCTCCCCTTCTCTCTGCTTTCATACTTGGGTAATTCTATCCTTAGGCAGGCCTCTTCTTTACTCATACCATCCCTTGCAATTCCGAAGGCCCAGCTCACCCTCCTCTCTCCTGTGCTGCCGTGGCCCTTCATGACTTAGCCTGCACTGCACCTCCCTATGGAGGGTGCTAAAGACACCTCTGTAGGCAGAAGAGACCTGTTGTATGTCCTCAGGGACTTCACAATCCACTTGGAGAGACAGGGAGTAATCAAATAATCACACCAAACAACTGATACAGAAGAAGTGACCTAAAAATGGAGAAAGACCTAAACTATCTGGGGTTTGCACAATACCTCTGAAGGGACATTGATGTAGAATCTTGGGAGGGAAGTAACATTCAGCAGGTGTGGCAGAGGGAAGTCATGAGGGAGAGGCAAGCCCAGAATAAGGTGGCTGGTTTGAGAAGGAAAAGAAGAGCTAGGAGCCTGGAAGGAGGATCTGGGCTGAGCTGAATGCCTATCACAGATTCTGTCACATACTTCAGTGTGTGTTATGGAGTGACAATGTGACAGACGGAGCTCAAGGGACCTGGGAGTAGAATATGGAATCCCCTGGGACCACAGCTGGACTGGAAGCTGTTGGATCGCAGAGGTTGGGGACCTGTAGGACTTTGCAGGCAAAACTAAGAAGCGAAATGGCAGCAACTTCAGCATCTGCGTTCTCCTCACTCTCCCTGCCATTTCTGCCTTGTTCCAGGTCTTGTTCTCTGCTTTCTACAGTCACCAACACCCAGATCACATTGTGCTGCAGCTGAGTCCTGGGCTTCCCAAGGAGCCTCATCCCTCAGTCCCTGGGTCTGCTGAGCCTTTTTGAGCTTGCTCTGATCTGCACCCTGCTTGGGAGGTTGTTGCCACTGTGGGCTTTCTTTTCTGTGAATACACTGAGCTTGTGTCAACTCAGGGCCTTTGCACATGCAATTTCCCCTGCCTGCAAGGCTCGCACCTCTACTCCAAATGCTCCTTCTCAGGGCAGGACCACAGATGTAAGTTTGCTTAAGGCTCTGTGCCAAAGGAAAATATGAGTTTCCTATTTATTTTCTTAAATTTTATTTTATTTGGTGGGGGGAGCATATGAGTTTCCTGGTTTTAAAGGCAGGAAAGGAGCTTCCTCTTCCTTCTGCAGTCTCTCTCTTGACTGTCATGGTTTTTTTGTTGTTGTTATTTAACATCATGCTCCCTTGGGTGTGAAGATACTTATAGCACAAACTATCACAGGTTCCTGAGGATCATACTCAGCCCTGAGCTTTCCTGAGTTGGTGTCCCAGCCCAACTGTCCTGGGTGCAAGCTCCATTATCCCTTCACCCAACTCTTGCAAAACACACAGTCAAGGTAAAACAATTAAGAATTTTGATACAGCGACTCTAGAGCATTAATCTTTGATCGTGGGTCTCCCTTTGAGGCACTGCCTCAGGGGTCAGTTTGGGTCCCGTATCTAAAATAGCCCCATGCTGCACACACTGTGTGAATCCCACCCCATCACATCACCCTGTTTTATGTCCCTTGTAGCAACATTATGCTCTGAAATTATCCCTTTAATCTGTTTTCTCTTTTGCTAACTGCCTCCACCATGAGAATGTAAATTCCATGCAAGCTTGTCCTAATTATCTCCATGTCTGGTGCAGGAGCTGGCATATGTAGATTGTCAATAAATATCTGTTGATTGGAGGAATAAGTGTAAAGGGGAGTTTATTGTGCATAGCTTTAAATAAACGTGTTGTTTCTCCTAGGGCATGCACCCTGGTAATGTGACAAAACTTTCAGCTTATCACTTCCCAGTCCTCTGTTTGGAGTTGCTAGTCCATATCAAGTCCACCTTTGCCTTGAGACTTGTTGCAGAATTCCTGCAGGCCCTGAGTGTTTGCTCTTTCTGCTGCCTTCTCGCGTGTGCACTGTGTGTGTTATCTGCACCTTAGAGACACCAAGAGAAAGAAGTACAGTGATCCCCAAGGCTCTGGAGGGTCCCGTCCCTCCACAGTTCAATAGCACCACAGCTGACCTTCTTGGCATCACCATCCCTCATTCTCTTAATCTTTCGGCCCACAATCCAGGAGGCTCTGACCTTCTAGGGCACCCTCCAGTAACTGTAATGAAAATCGCTCATGTTACTGAATGATTACCACTTACTGGATTTTTGGAAAGTCCTGGGGTGTACCACTATCTCCAGTTCCCAGGGAGCAGTGTAGGCAGTGTCCCATTATGCTGAATTCTAAGGAGCTTAAAACATTCTTGGTTTTCAAAGCTATACATATATTTTTATATATATGTATACATATAATATACATTATATATATAATACATATTATGACTAACATTGCATTAATGGAGGCTTGGAAGTTGTTTTAGTTATGCAAGAGTTTCATACTAAAAAAATCATGCAGCATGAAAACTATAACGAGGGTGGAGAGGGAAGTGTCTAAACTCTAGTTGCAAAGGATTTCAAATAACTCGATTATATAGATGCAATGATGAAATACAGAAATGAAATAATAGTCTTCCATTTTTTAATGCTACCATGGATCTTATCTCTTCAAATAAAAACTTAGCAATATTTTTGGCAAATTTCCACATGTTATGTGTATGTATGTGTGTTCCAATTTAAAATACAGTTTATGTCTTTTTCTGTGACTACTCCATTTGACTAGACATATGAAACCAAACTGTTCATTGCAAGCATAAATATTACCTTTTGCTACTTCTTAATGGAATAAGTATTAATGGTTTTTAATTTTCCTGAATCAACTTTTTTCCCAGACAAACCATAGGAGTGGACATATGCCATATGTGTATTGAAGCTTTTCAAATTTCACTTCAAAATTCTTTCTCCTGTTTAAAGCTAGCATGAAAGCTAGAGTGAATATGCGTACTCAGAATAGGAACGAATGTGAACAATGCAGGGCCTATCTCTGTTGGAAAGATCTGTTTATATTGCAATTACCAAAGTTGACAGGCCTCTTCTAAAATGTTTACTTCAGGACATGGTTTTAAAATATTTTCCCCTGGAATCAAGTGATGAATACAAGAAAAAAGTGGTCATCTCTGTCTGTGGTTTCAGTGCCTTTGAGAGGCAAGAGACACTGATGGGTTTCAGCATAAGTTGAAGTGTAGGATCTGTCACTCCCACTCCATACTTAAATGTCTGTGTCATTCTCTCATCATGGTTTCCAGTTCTTTGACATTCCCACAGTCCCACAGCCTTGAATGCAGAAAAAACTTAAGAAATTCTACTTAATTGAATGATGAACAGAGAAGGAGCAGTAGTGAAATCAGAAATGGTGGCATTGAGAAAACACATTTATAAAAATAAACATCCCCTTTCAGGTATAGCATTGATATTTTAAATGAAATCAATATATTGGAGGTTGCCAAGTCACTCAAATAATGAATATACAACTTCTGTGAAAATATAAAATCCTTAATAAGAAATACAGTCATTTGACTCTAAAATCAAGTCCCAAATTTTAACATGAACCTAGTGAGAGGCTTTACTAATAAATTAAGAAGCAAACCATTGATCAGTATAAAGTATAAAAAAGGGCAGATTTGATGGGAGGTGGAAGGGAGTGGAGAGGTAGCTTTCTAGTCTACGGGATGTCTGGTATATTTACACTTGTTGGTGGATTAAAGGAAATGCCTGCTAGACACTTTTATCCTTGTGATTAAATTTAAATCTTGTATGAAGAATGGTGTGCCAATCACATTTTTTATGGCTTTGTTTATCAGATTCCAGAAGAATGCGTTGATTCAGGTAATTTAATTTTCAATTCAATCAGCATTTTGTCACCAGAATAATTTGATGAAGAGTTGGATTATTCTATTATTAGTTGGTTATTTTGGGGTTGTGCTGTGCCTCACATATTATCTTTTACATAGTAGATGCTCAGTAAATAATTCTTGGATTTAATTGAATTCTTTTATTTGACTGGAAGGGGAAACGAGGTAAAGCTCTGCTATCATGAGTGCTCTTTTTTTTTTTTATCTGATTGACTTAGAATCAATAGCTAAAAAATTAAGAATATTCTTTCTTTCTTCTATGCCAACCACATTACTGTTCCCTCTACACGTCAGCAACCTTTGTTCTTCCATTCAATCTGCTCATAACTTTGTCAGCTGTATTGAAATCTCTTGGGTGACCCCTTTGAGGGTGCTTTCTGTTTCTGGGACCCTGTCTAATAAGGCAGAGTTGGGGTTTTGTTAGCTGTTAGGTCAGGTTCTCTGGAATATTTGCAAATAGGAGGTGTTTTGGGGAGTACTCTAATAAGCAAGTGAGGGAAGCAGAATGAGGCAGAGGAAAAAGCTCTTTTGACGCAGTTACAGAAAAGGCATCAACTAATCTGACCAGACTCTAGAGCTGGGAGGGCTGTTTAGAGTTGTGTAGAATGTAGGTGAGGGGGCCGGGCTTTTGTACCCGCATCAGGGATGCAGGCTGCCCTTGGAGGCAAGGTAGAACTTTGGATGGGACAACTTCTTTTTGCCCAAGGCCATTCTCAGAGAGAAACTGAGCTGTGAGTCTTCAACCAGCAATGCTTCTGGCAGCTGGGGTACGAGTCTTCGTTCTGGAGGGTGGCACATCACAGCTCCCCTTGCCCCAGATGAGGACAGATGAAGTAGTGGCAAGAGGGTGAGGAGGGGCTCAGGGAGAGGTTACAGTGACAAGTCCAGAGTTAGGCTCTAAAGACGGTCAGGAGTAAAGGACACGGTGAAGGCTGATCAATGATGGTAGGTCTTCACGGAGTTCTAGAGGAATAGGAGTATGGCAGCTACCACTGAATCTTCCAGAAAGCAGAGCACCAGAAACAGAGATTGTACGGGAGTTTCAGGGCTGGGCATAAAGGGTGCATTGGGCCTGAGAGCAAGGAAGCTGGCAAGGGCATCAGCACTGGAGGAGAGGTGGTGGAGTAGGAAGTGTCATTTATGGTGACAGTAAACTCACCAAAATTGTGCTTTGAAAAATGATTAAAATGCTTACAAAATAGATTCTAATGCTTTTTATTGTCCCTACGAGGTATTGGGAAAAGAGTCATTTAAAAAGTGTATAGAGGAAGACAATGACTACATGTTTTGCTTAAAACAAGACCACCAGTTTAGTTAGATTTTAGGTCTTAAAGGAGATTCCTTAGACTAGAGCTCATTTCCATTTGAAGGCCATGGCCCTTTTCTTTTTTGTGAGTGCTGCAGCTACTCAGAACTCTGCAGAGTTGTAAACCAGTCTGTCCAGATTCTCATCTCTGCTCCGTCCCACTGCCCTTCTCCTTGGGAGGTTCGTGGTAACCATCTGCACATGGCTCTGCCTTCTCCGTGGCCTACCTCGGGGCCAGCGTGGCTGCCAGATGTCTGACCTCCTCTCTGGGAGAGAGCTGGGGATCACCTCTTCTGCCTGGAGGCTTGCAGCGCTGTGTGTCATTCTTAAAACCTGCTTTTGGCTTCCAGCTACCAAGAGAAAGCCAACTTTGATCATGCTTGGCTTAAGGAACACCATTAAAAGTTGGCAAGTGCTGTAAATTTTATTTTGGACAGAGCATTTTAAAGGTTAAGGAATGAAACTGAATGCATAGAATTTTCTTCTTCTTCTTTTTCTTTTTTTGTAGATTTCTGAAAATACATTCCACTCTTTCTCAAACTTACATTTAATGATCTAGATTCCCTGGTCCCCTGGCTGTTGGTATCTATTTCTGTCATTTTGATTTCTGGGTCCAACTCTTTAGTGTTTTTTTTTTTTTTTTTTTTTTACCTTGCAAAATAATTGCTATTTTGGATAATAAATAATCTTTTCTCCTTTTCTGCTTCTTAAATCCTCATCTTCCTCCTTTTAGTATATACCCTCCTATGTCTAATTTCCTTTCCTGAGCAATTCCCAACTTAGAAATAATTCCCTCTGTGGTACTTCATTAGTCCTTAGCTCCAAAGTTAAGACTTTCTTTTTAAAATTAGTCTTAGCATGTACTTGGCCTTCTCCAAAAGCTTCTGAAGCAGTTTTGTCCCTGCAATTAGGCACCTAGAGGTGGTCAGAGGCCACCTCCTGAGTTTTTAGTCCATTAAATTGGACCATTTTTAAAAGTTTAAGTCCAACTTGTATGTATAACTCACGCCACTGTCTGACTGTAATGGTTCCCCCATGACTATAGGAACTCTAAGGGGGCAGTCATCCATCACGTCTTCATCATCCTCATTGTCAATCACAATGTCAATCACAAATATGCTGAGTTTCCTCAATGTGTGCGAAGAACAAGAGGATCTTTCTCGATAGAATGGACCATGCTCTTAATAGATGCTATTGTCAAAACTTAGTATGAAAGCTGCAAAAGTATAGGAAATGAACTTTTGTTTCTGGAATTCTAGGGCTCCTATTGCAGGTAGAATTTTGAACATGTGTATTTTTATTAATTATAACCAATTAGTTATCATTATTCAGTTAATTAAAAAATTAAAGCATTTCTTTGATTATAAAGTGAATAAGTGTTAATTGCAGAAAAGTTAAATGATGGAAAGCATAAAGAAGAAAATAGAATTTATCCATAATTGCATTGATTAGACAGAATCACCGTTGGCCATGGGGCTATTGTTTTCTAGCTGTTTTTCTTTTGTTATTACAAAAGTGGGACCAAAGGATGTGTTCAGTTTGTAAACTTCTATTCTCTTCACATTATGGATAGATTCTCATATATTTAAACGTAAAATAAGTTTTAAATGATCAAATGGCTAGCCACAATTTATTTAAGCATTTCTTTTTTGTCCTATATATTGATTGTTTTGAATATATTAGTATCATAAATAATGTTTCCATAAACACAGAACACCCAAGTAGAAATGCAGTTACTGAATCATATTATAGTGTTTTATAATTTGACAGAAGCTTGAAAGTTGAAAGCAAAATTTCAAAACCAATTTTATGGAGATTTTTTTTTTCATTTATTTTTATTAGTTGGAGGCTAATTACTTTACAATATTGTAGTGGTTTTTGTCGTACATTGACATGAATCAGCCATGGATTTACATGTATTCCCCATCCCGATTTTACAACCTTAAAAGTGATTTCACTATCCTTCTGGACATTGTGTGAAGACTCTCTCACATTTCTTCTTTTTTAATAGCTAATATAATTGTTACAATGATCTACATGTGCAATATTTATCCCAAATATTTTACAGATGCCAAAGATCTGAGGGCAAAGTGAGTACGGGCTGAGGAAGTTCTCTGTATTCTGAGAAAGCTAAAATCGCAGTCAATGTGTCTCTACAGTCGTGTGCTTTACTGAAAGCAAAAGAAGACTGTCATCCTCAACTCTGTCTGGACTTGTATTGCCTGACCCCACAGTCCATAACCCTGTCATCCAAATCCCCAGCCATCGCTCTTCTCTCATGCCTATAAATCTATTTGTCACCACCGTTTCTCAGCACTGCATTTGCTCTTGACTAGAACATAAAGACAGAGTTCCTCATTTCCTGTGGCCATTAAGATCCCTCTGCTTTTTACTCAAGGGATGACCCCACGGTGATAATTTTTTATTTCCCTCTTTAATGCATCCTCATCCTTGTCCAACTCAGTTCATTTCTCCTATGACGCCATCTCTTCTTCCCGGAGTGAGCTGTCTTCTCTTTCCTTCTTTCTTTGCTCATGGTAAAGTATATTATCATGTTGTGTGTTGATTATTAGTTCATCTGCCCATGCATCCCTTATCAAAGACTACCTATTTATCCCTCTATGCCCTCTATCCACTTAGAACCTGCCAGAGTGTGTGTAATACTCAGTGCCCAAATGTTTGTTAAAAGTATGAGTTCTAAACTCTATTCAGTACTTATTTGTCATGTAACGACATGTTTGTCGTGTTGAACAACATGGGATGTTCAAGGGGAAAGCAGATTATATGAATAAAAGACCATCATGTGTGTGGTGATCTTAATCCATTTTTTTCCTCAGATAACTTATAACTTCCTCTCACTAGTTTTTTTCAAACTTTTAACATGTGGGCTCTTATATTTTTGTTGTTGTTGTTCACGAAACTTGGGTTTATTTTCCAGCCTGGATGCACTCAAGACTGGACCATTCTGCTCTTGAATTCATGAGAGTTGATGGGAACACTTAAAGTTGGGTTCATTTTGTTTGGTTATGTCCTTGTGGCCTTTCCACTCTTTCTCTGCACTTCTCTTGATTTTTAACCTCAGTTATATGTACAGTAAAGTCTAAATGTGTCTGTGGATAGAGTATGTATAGTCAGAACTCTTATGGTTTGAAAAAGACAAGCCAAGAACAGACTCCAATAATCAGTATTAATCTTTTACATTATCATTACATAATTACATAATGTACATTATCATTACATAAAATAATCATTTTACATTTACATTATGGGACCTCAAAGTCCATGACAAAGATGCTGCTTCCCCTCCAGGTTAGAAAACTCTGTCCCCTTACAATGGCCTCTTCTGAATAGAATTTTATTGAAACCCTGTGTCTTTCAGATACTTTTTTAATAAATACAAGAGTATATTTCAGACTCATTAAATCTTCTAGGGAGCAAATTAGCACATGGAACCATTTAAGGTAAATTAATTGGTTTTCTAACTGAAGAAGGAGAATGATATAATATCATTCCATATTAGTCTATAATGAACTGATGAGTAGTTCTTAAAATATTTACTTTATTTTATAATATCCAATTCTCAAAATTAAAAAAAATTGCTTCTGGGGACATTTTAAACATCTGAGTATATTTTAATTAAATTGGCTAAATAAAAGCACATAGGAGTTTAAGGATTCATTTTTATACATTCATTACAGTCTGATTGGCAGTGCTATTGCCTTTTAAGATTTATAATATTGCTAAGCAAAAACACTTGGGTCATGCAGTTTAAAATGGCCTCTGCAATTTTGACCCAGCTAACCATATATCTGAGGATACACAAGAGTTAGTGAAATAAAACATGCCAGCTGGCCCAGGCATGCTGCCACATGGGTTAGGTACAAAATTCTATATAGTGCTCAAAACTCACTAAAGAACCCTCATTTTTACATATAAAAAGATTATAAACAAATAAAGCATTAGGTGAAGTAAATCTTGTATTTCAGCTGGAGCCCAAAAACAGTATTCTTGAACTTTGAGGGTAGAGCTTTGTTTAGTTTTAATCTTTGAGAAGTCCACTCTGTAAAAAAAAATTTTATTTTTGTAGAATTTTGATTATTAGCACAACAATTAGGTAGTTACCCACCTTTCTGTGGGTCTCAGAAAAAATGAACAGTTTTTTCGTTCAGCTTTTTGAAATAAAAATTGTGTGAGCTTTCTGGGTGATATATTCCCTCTGTGACTTAGGGAAGGAGGAAAAAGAGATGAGAAAATCTCTCTTAATATTATTGCTCTTCCCATTTATTCAACATTCTGAAGATCTGGTGACATTCCAAAAGGAAGCTTGGACTTTGGCTCAAGACCCTTCAGGAGCACTCACCCTGTTCATTTCCTGCAGTCCTAGGAAAGATGACACAGTGATGTGTTCTGTCTATAACTTCATATGCATACTATGAATATATGCTAGTGTAAATCATCTGTGCACAAGACCACACTCTCTAACTCTTTCCACCCCTGCAGCCATGTCCATGTGTGGACGGGCACCTGTGTCCTCAGAACTGGCTCCATGCACTCACCCTTGAGGACCGGCCAGTGGCTTGTGACAGCTGCTGTGGTGGCAATGGGGCACTTGCCCTTGTTTCATGACTGAGTGAGGCATGATCTCGGTGAAGCTAGATAGTAGGGGCTGTCGCCACTCCATTTGGAAAGAAGGGTCATCACTGCCATTCTCTCTACAGCCCGCAATTTCAGGAATCAATGACTTTGGAGGCTGCTGGTGTACCCTCCAATGAGATGTCCCAAGTCATCTCCCTGTGGGCTGATTAAGGCTTCATCAACCTGTGAAATGGGAGGGACCACCCACGGGTCATGACTGTTTGACTTTGGCCTGACCCAACTGTGGCTTGCCATCAAGTTTGCTTAGTGATAGAGCTGGATGTACCCCTGAACCTTCTACAGACAGGTGGTTGTGATGGGAAGGGCTGAGCGTGATTGCTGCCTGTGATTTTACTGCTCTGTTTGCAGGCTTTCCATGCAGATACATTGTGTACAGATGTCAGCAAATATTTGCCCCCATCATATTTGGTTAAATGTGGGCCTAACACATTTCATTTTCTTCTCTTATTTTACAGCATGAATATTTGATTTAACAAATACTTGAGGACTTGCTATCATAGACACTGAATAGCTGCATCATGATTTTTCTCCCCAACTTATGAGAAATGGCTACTGAGTTTTATCAAATGCCTGTTTAGGAGGCTGACGTTATAATATGCTTTTCCTCCTCTAATTTCCTTGTTTAATATATTAAGTTGAGAGAGTTTCTTTCATTGAACCATTCTTGAATTCTTCAAATATACCCTAAGGAGTAATGGTATGCAATGATTTTATATACTGCTCGATTCTATTTGCTAATATTTTACTTAGAATCGCTGCATTTATACTAATTCAACAATATTCTATTCAGAATTTATTTTCATAAGTGAAATTAGTCAATAGTATTCGTTTGCCTTTATTGGATTTTGGTGTTAAGACTGTCTTAGATTTGAAATTGAACTGAGAAGCTCTTCATCCTTTCTACAGGCCTGGGAGAACAGAACAATGATCTGTTTTTAGAAATCACTTTCTGAGCTTTCACATCTGTATATTGAAAATCACGTCTACAGATGAGAATCAGTTTATTTTTCTGCTTTCCAGAATTGCTGCAAAGGTCAAATGTATGTGAAAATATTTTACAAATTCTAACATGCTATACAAATGCTAATTATGATTTTTCTATATCCATAGGTTGAATTTCTCTGCACATTTATAGTTGTGCTGCCTTCAAAATCTTTTCTACATTCTTTCTCTTTTATGTAGATTTTGTCTAGCTGAAATTCAGCATGATTAAGAACTTATTTCAGTCTTTGTTTCTGCCATATATTAACTTTGTGAACTTTCTTCACAAAGTTTTAAGTCTCAGTTTTTTTATCTGTGAAATGGGGACAATAGAATTTACCTCCTGGGGCTGCTGTGAATGTGAAGCTATTTTGACCATTCTTTAAAATACACTTGTAAAAAGCATGGCTTGATCCTTGTCACAAGGAAGCCTGAAATAACATGTTAGTTATTATTACTCCTATTACTACTAATACTTTTGAAGATTGACTTCTTTGGGAGACCTAAGATGGGTGTATTAGATAGCTTGACTTACTGAGAAGCTTACTGATATCCTACCTTTGGTAAGTAAAAAAGGATTTCAATTCAAGCACTTCCTCCAGATGGCATTTTGATATACACTAAATATTTCTTCTTCTTCTTCTTTTTTTAAGTAAATCTGTAGTTTAGCTACTGCAGATTTGTGTGACTCCTTAGATATTTTGGCGAAGAACTAGGTGATTTTTTAGCATTTTGATGCTCTAGGATTTGAAATGCAAAGGCACATATTTGGAACTGTCTGTTTGGACAATAAACTGTATGCATCTTTGCTGAAAGAAGGGGGAAAGTCTTGAAAGCTGTTTTCCCCAACTATGCATCCTTTTTGCCAGTCAGTCTTGGCTAACTTGTATTTATGATGGTGACCTCTCCACAGCAGGTCCCAACAGGAGAAGTGGAAGCAATCTGAGGGAGCTTGCTTTTTTCCAGAGGTCAGCCCTACCCCTGAGTCCAGTATACAAGATCTGGATTATGCCTTGAAAAGTTGGTGTTCCAGAGAAACTCAAATGAGGAATTTATTCTTATTCCAAAATTAGACCTGAAGACATGTCATACCCTTTGGTGTGCTGAGTAGCTGACTGCAAAGAGCAAACCTAAACCTTTAAGATGTTTTTTCCTTAGTGAGTTTTACCTTAGTCTAAGCCATTGTAGTTATTTCCTCGTTCATAACAAGTCACCAGTGTTCTGAGTTTTAGCATCAACTGTGAACCTTGTTTTTGTTCGTTCACCAGAGTGGAAAATCATAGGGTTCATGTAATTAGCAGTCTAGAAAAATATCAACAAACAGATGTTTCTTCTGTGGCCAGAAAATGTTGAGCCTAGGAGACCACCCTGAGGAGTAAGTGACATCTCCGGGGACAAGTGTGCAGAAATGCTTGACTGCAGCAGTTCATGGGGACACAGAGGGGGGTTGTGGCTACATAATTGCTGTTTTTCTCCAACATTTTATTTACAGTGAGAAAGGCTATTTTAATGTGGCTATATGACCAACCACATGATGAATCTGCATGGTTTCCATCAAAAGTAGCTAAAAATATCTATGTTTTTGACCAAGTAATAAAGCTATCTCTTATAACTGCCTCACTCCCCAACCCAAGCTTCATGTCTACCTTAATTTGTTAAGTTTTGGGGGATTTTTCTAGTTACTTTGGAGGCATAATTTTTTCTAGTTAATTTTTAAAGCACTCCCCTGGTGGCTCATATGAAGCATCTGCCTACACTGCGGGAGACCCAGGTTCGATCCCTGGGTCAGGAAGATCTCCTGGAGAAGGAAATGTCAACCCACTCCAGTATTCTTGCCTGGAAAATCCCATGGACAGAGAAGCCTGGTGGGCTATAGTCCATGGGGTCGCAAAGAGTCGGACATGACTGAGCGACTTCACTTGGTGGCGTAAGTAAAACATTAACTTTGCAAAAACCTTTATGCATATCAATTATTACCAGTGCAGTGCTGGAGCCAGCTTGTGTATGTTGGTACTGTTCATACTGAGGACTGACCTTGTGCATCTCATCCTAAACCCATGGTCAATGACACCATGTTGGTAGCTTGAAATTGGCCATGATGGGAGTATTTACACCATGGAAATCAGTAGATGCTACATATCATCTACCCAGAGAGGTGGCTGCCAAACACTTGCTGGCACTCTGCATCCTACCACTATTCTCTTACTATTTGATCAATTGAGGCAGGACTATGTCTTAAGACACATACTTAATGGACTGTATAATCCATGCAAACATCTTCTTTGACATGCCCTTCCTTAGAAAAACTGTTTTCTTCTAAAGTGGATATTTGGCTTCCTGCCACCATTTATCCTTCCTTTGGATAATTATACCCCATCTTCCATCTTCTGTTTGTGTGTAATTTATTGTTCAGCAACAGCCCAGGGCTTTGGGCAGAGCCAATCCTTGCTCAGAGTCAGAGCATGTTCCTTAGGCCATGGCCCACCAGAACATTGCCTTCCTCTGGCCAGAGTAATTGGTTTAGGCATGGGCACATGATCCATTTGGCACTGATGAAGTATGAGAGAATTTTGCTGAGGCTTTCTGCTTTTTGTACTGGAACTGAACTATAGAGATATAATATCTGGAGTTACTACTACCATCTTGCAGGGCATAGATGATGAGAGGTACAGCAGCCCAGAAGAAATGAAACTGAGGGATGGGGAACACAAGTGGCTCCTATGGCATTTTTTCTCTCTTGTTGTCTTGCCTGAAACCTGCTCTCCCCATTGATTTTTCAGCTGTGTGAGCCAATATATTTTTTATCTAAGTTAATCAGGGCTGGATTTTCTATCACTAAAACTCGAACAAATTTCACTGATATAACTGGGAGTTTCTAAAGTACTTTCTTCCTGATGTCATAAAAAGTATTATATTAACCCTGCAGCTAGTTTAAGAAAATCACTTTTAGATCTCCATAACCTAGTATGATATAGTCCACTTTATTCACTCCAGAAGAGGCTAAAGGTAATTCTTAGATAATATCATTTATTCATGAATATCTATTTCTCCTAACTTGTACACAAATGAAGAAGAGCCTGGAGAATCTTAAATTATGAATTCTCCATTTAATTTGCTGCCTCAGTCTTCAGAAACAGGATGTGGTTCCAAGCAAGAAAGAACATTTGGACAATCTTACAGTTCAACACTGGTGGACACTCATGACAAGCACTGTTATGATATTTGAACAGATCCTTCTAAGCCAAGGAAGAAAATAGACTTTCTGCCATTGCCCAATCCATGTGTTATTCAGCCTCATGGGGAAAACGCCCTTCTTTGATCTACACAGGATACTGTGTAAGTAACCACATTGTAATTCCCTATATTCTTATTATTGGGCAAGAAAGATGAAGCTAATCCCTTTGGAGTAATGCCTTTTCCCAAATCCTAGATTTGCCAGCATGAAGTGTGGCCTTGAGCAATGCCTATGGAATACGGTAGGTTTGCGATAAATAGTTTGAATGGATGACTGACAATGGTCCTACTGAATAAGTGATTGTACCATATAGTGGGGCATCCAAGATGCAAAATAATATATTTATATCAGCCAGCCTACATACATGTGGGTTCTGAAATATTAAATATTTGCTTCAGCTTTAAAAGTTACTAGAATACAGATTCTTTCTTCAATTGAAAATTTTATTTGTGTATTGGTTAAAAAGATTCTTGAATGCGTTAAGTACTTTTATCAGTCAACTATTTTATTGAAGTTACAATTTTGCCTATTTTCATTTTTATGGGAAAAAAGATACTGTTCTTAACTGCCTGTTGCTGAAATAAACGGATGTAGCATCTCCTTTTTCTCCCCCAGCCTCAATCTGGACTCTCTCCTGCAGCTAACAATGCTCACTCATGACTCAATCAGCCAGTTTAATTGCACAGCAGAGGTAACTTTAAAGAAAAGTTGGCGGCTTTATCTGGTTGAAATCACAGTAATCACAGTGATCACAGTGCCAGTGAGGTCAGGGTAGTAAGTTTAAACCTGAAGGAGGCAAGTAGTTTCATGTAAAGAAAACTAAGGAAAAAATTCAATGTATTGTAAATCAGTCACAAAAGGCAAAGGCAACCTCAAACCCGGCTGTTAAACTGGCAAGTTTGTTCAGTTGGTTCCAAATTGAGAGCAAGATAGAGCAAGATAATCTATTCCATTGTTATGTCTTCCTAATAAAGCTCATGAATGGCATCTGAATCTGTAGAATGGGCACATTTTATGTTGCAAGAACCCACCAGGGAAGCCTGAACTAATGAAACACGTCTTTTAATTAAATGTCTTTTAGTTACACAAGGAGTTTCTACTGTTAGGCTTTTTTTGTTTCTATCTTTACACTCGAAGATCCACAAAGTTCTCAGAACACTAAACAGTCTGTGCTCTTGTTGTTGCTCAGTCACTCAGTTGTGTCCAACTCTTTGTGACCCTATGGACTGCAGCACACCAGGCTTCCCTGTCCTTCACTATCTCCTGGAGCTTGCTCAAACTCATGTCCATTGAGTTGGTGATGCCATCCAACCATCTCATCCTCTGTCGTCCCCTTCTCCTCCTGCCCTCAATCTTTCCCAGCATCAGGGTCTTTTCAAATGAGTCAACTCTTTGCAACAGGTGGCCAAGTATTGGAGTTTCAGCTTCAACATCAGTCCTTCCAATGAACACCCAGGAGTAATCTTCTTTAGGATGGACTTGTTAGATCTCCTTGCAGTCCAAGGGACTCTCAAAAATCTTCTCCAACACCACAGTTGAAAAGCATCAATTCTTCGGCGCTCAACTTTCTTTATAGTCCAATTCTCATATCTATACATGACCACTGGAAAAACCATAGCCTTGACTAGACGGATCTTTGTTGGCAAAGTAATGTCTTTGCTTTTTAATATGCTGTCTATGTTGGTTATAACTTTCCTTCCAAGGAGTAAGCGTCTTTTAATTTCATGGCTGCAATCACCATCTGCAGTGATTTTGGAGCCCAGAAAATAAAGTCTGACACTGTTTCCCCATCTATTTGCCATGAGGTGATGGGACCAGATGCCATGATCTTAGCTTTCTGAATGTTAAGCTTTAAGCCAACTTTTTCACTCTCCTCTTCCCCTTTCATCAAAAGGCTTTTTAGTTCTTCTTCACTTTCTGCCATAAGGGTGGTGTCATCTGCATATCTGAGGTTATTGATATTTCTTCTGGCAGTCTTGATTCCTGCTTGTGCTTCTTCCAGCCCAGCATTTCTCATGATGTACTCTGCATATAAGTTAAATAAGCAGGGTGACAATATACAGCCTTGACATACACCTTTCCTGATTTGGAACCAGTCTGTTGTTCCATGTCCAGTTCTAATTGTTACTTCCTGACCTGCATACAGGTTTCTCAAGAGGCAGGTCAGGCGGTCTGGTATTCCCATCTCTTGAAGAATTTTCCACAGTTTGCTGTGATCCACATAGTCAAAGGCTTTGGTATAGTCAATAAAGCAGAAATAAACGTTTTTCAGGAACTCTCTTGCTTTTTCGATGATCCAGTGGATGTTGGCAGTTTGATCTCTGGTTCCTCTGCCTTTTCTAAAACCAGCTTGAACATCTGGAAGTTCACAGTTCACATATTGCTGAAGCCTGGCTTGAAGAATTTTGAGCATTACTTTACTAGCGTGTGAGATGAGTGCAATTGTGTGATAGTTTGAGCATTTTTGGCGTTGCCTTTCTTTGGGACTGGAATGAAAACTAGCCTTTTCCAGTCCTGTGGCCATTGCTGAGCTTTCCAAATTTGCTGGCATATTGAGTGCAGCACTTTCACAGCATCATCTTTTAGGATTTGAAATAGCTCAACCGGAATTCCACCACCTCTACTAACTTTGTTCGTAGTGATGCTTCCTAAGGCCCTCTTGACTTCACACTCCAGGATGTCTGGCTCTAGGTGAGTGTGAGTGATCACACCATCGTGATTATCTAGGCTGTGAAGATATTTTTTGTATAGTTCTTCTGTGTATTCTTGCCACCTTTTCTTAATATCTTCTGCTTCTGTTACCTGAAAAAAATATAACAAATATATAGAAAGAAAAAAAATATTTTGTTTCATTCTTTACTAGTCAAAATCACTACTGGGATATGTGTTCCTGGTGGCACTGCATAACTTCTCAGATCCTGGAATCAGATTGGCCACCACTTGCTCATTCCCTCCCCCACATTAGTTTTTGTGCAATACTGGTTTCATGGAAACCACTGAAAACCCAAACTTGCAAATATATGGCATCATCAAGAAGAATATAGAACAATTTGATGTTGAAACTGTGAGCTCCTTTAAGCTAGCAGTTCGTTCTGTGTCTGACAGTTGTCAAGTAGCTTGGCATTGCCCTCAAAAATCTAAAATACCCTATAATGATTGAAGTGTTCACTGTAGCACCCCTGGGTGCCTTGACACACAGTTTGAGAACCATGGGAGTAAGTAATATTAATAAATACCCATGATTCATCATTAACAGTAACAATTTTTGTCATGTTTGCATAGCTATTTTTAGAACTTTAAAATATGTTTTATCATTATTTTCTTTGAAGTCTAATGCTTTGGTCTTCTGTAATACTTGCTTGGAAAGGATTTCCAACCTGTAGTAACTAAGGTCAAGACAAGTAATCATCTGTCTGCTATACTTTTAAGGACACCACACATGTTTAAGTGGGTCAACTTTTGTCATTAATGTTCATGCTTTTATAAAATACTGAATTGTGTTGAACCGGTAATGGAACTAGTTCATATAGAACTTGAGTAGATGCATAGGAGAAGGAGAGCAGTTACATATGAGAAGAACTGACCTTTCAATGGGAAAGCTGGGAGCCTTCACTCATTCTTAAGACTCAACTCATGACTAGTCTCCCCTGAGATGCTTCCTGACTTTCTCTCACTGAAAGGAACTACTCTGTGTTGACTTGTATCATAAGTTAATCACACTGCTAACTCACCCACTGGCCCCACCCACCCCAGAAGGAAGCCCTTAGAAGCAGAAGTTTCATCTTTTCTCTTTGTTATCCAAGAACCAAACACAATACCTGACCAAGAAAGCAGATGAATCACAACATCAATAACAAGAGCTGTAAGAGATGAGAAACCAAGTGTCGGTAGAAAACAAATGCTGAATGAATTATAGAGGGTATTGGAAGGGAAGTAATGTTCAAGCTGAGTCTTTGAGGAAACCTAGGAATTCACCAGAAAGCAAGGGAGGCATTCCAGGTAGTCTGAACAGTAAGTGTGAATTCCAGGAGATGGTGACAGAAATGGAATGCTTTGAAAATGTGTCAGAAGTTCTGTGGGGTGGGAGAGGAGAATGAATGTTTGGAAGTGGCAGGATTTGTGAATGCAGAAGCAGGTTTGAGCTAGATTATTAAGGGCCAGTAGGCTGTTAACAAAGGATGAAGATTTAATCCACCAGGAAATCCATCAGGGAAGCTGATGCAGGGCTCCAAATTTGGGCAATGGGATAATCAGATCTGTATTACAAATGGACCATTCAGGCTGCAGAGTTGGGGAGTGAATAGAGACATGGAGATGAGGGAAATGACTTTAAGAATAGACCAGAAGGGAGATGAGATAGATGTCATTCATGGGGCCTGGGTTTCTCACTTCATGACCTTTATAAGATTTGCAGGTGACGTGTGTTCTTAAAACATGTCAGGGACTTTAAACTTCTCATTTTGAAATAATTTAGACATACAGGAAAGTTATGCAACTAGTAGCATGTTTCCCTATGTATCTACCTAGTTTTTCTTAAACATCTTCAGATGCATAGCACAGCTGCCAACACCAGGAAATTAATGCTGATAAAACATCAGTAACTAACCTACATACCTCATCTGACTTTGTTTTCTCCTATTAATATCTTTTTTCCTAGCCACAGAAGGACCCCACCTTGCATTTAGTTGTTGTGTCTCCTTAGCTCCTCCAGTCTGGGCCAGTTCCTCAGTCTTTCCTATTCTTTCATGATCTAGACAGTTTTGAGGGCCATTGGCCAACTATTTTGTTAAATGTCTTTCTATTTGGGTTTATGTATTATTTTTCTCATGATTAGAGTGATGTTATGGATTTCTGGCATGAATACAAGGTGATAGGGTGCCTTATCAGTGCATCATATCAGGATGTGTAGCTTTCTGACATGTCTTAACAAAAGGGAGATTTTAGGAAATCTTATATTCTAGTCTCTATTCTTTCTCCTCTATTGATTTAGGTCCTTTACTGCTATTACCCTTTATTCTTTCAGGAAGAGGTTCCCTGAATTCTTAAGTATAAGTTGGTCTCTCCCTTCTCCTATAGCAGTGATGGAGCCTGCTGATTCTTCTCAGTATACATTCTCCTTGTCTTCTTTTTAGTAATGGAACACCTCAGGGTGAAGCTGAGTTCATGACTGCCAGCTAAAAATGACAGATTCCCTTGACTCTGAAATAATAGACCAAGTTGGGGCCAATGGAGTATTAGTGGAGATGACCTCTGCTCATTAGAGACAAAGTTTCTTCCTAGACTTTCCCTGAGGATAGGGAGCTATCCTCAGCCACGCAGACTAGGATGACTGGAGCAGCCACCTTGTCCATGACCACGCTTCACAACAAGGATGGCAGAGCTGTTCTTGGGCTGTTTCATAAAAGAGAGATAATAATGCTACTATATTTGAGATCTTAACTTATTCTCTATCACAAGTCATAGAGTTAAGACATCACAACCGAGATGATGTATATGTTTTCTTCTTCACATGTGTTACCTTATTAACATAGCTATATTTCTATTTAGGGGGTAGACACTGAAATTGCATAACATATTTCTTGCTATCTCCTAGGAGCATATGCCGTGGTTTATATATGTGAGTTTTCTAGGCCATTCCATTATTTTGGGGATGGGAAAAAATAAGCTGGTAAATAGCTTTTCTGTTTTAGCTAGGAATAGGTTAGCAAATGAAAACTTTTTTTTTTTTTTTTAAGAATTCCTCTTTCCTAAACACAAGATAGATACTATTAACTGATCACATCATTCCGTTCCCAAGTTGGGATGTGGTATCATAATCTTTCTCAAATAAAATGCCGAGCAGCCACTACTTATCTATTAGAGTTGATTCAAAAGGTGGATCCTGGGGGCTTCCCTGGTGGCTCAGTGGTACAGAATCCACCTGCTAATGCGCAAGACATGGGTTTGATCTCTGGTCTGGGAGGATCCCACATGCTGCAGAGCAACTAAGTCCATACACCACAACTATTGAACCAGTACTCTAGAACTGAGGAACCACAACTACTGAGCCTATATGTCCTAGAGCCCATGCTCTGTCACAAGAGATGCCACCACAGGGAGAAACCCAGATACCACAACTACAGAGAAGCCCCTGCTCACAGCAAATAGAGACAGCCTGCGAGCAGCAAGGAAGACCTAGCACAGCCAAAAATAAAAATTGTTCTTAAAATGTTTTAAAAAAGGATGCCTCCCCTTTGCTACCCAGTAGAATTTTTACAGAAATACTTAAGTATATCAAGTAGACTATCAAGTTTTCCACTAGCATGTGAACAACTCCATCACTATAAATAGCGAAGACCATAGTTAAGTATAGATCAGATCAGACTGTAAGGAAACATGTAAGAGAGGTTTTTCTCATCTTTCCCCTTCATGTTTTACAGGAAAGAAGCATCTCTTACCACTTTTCTTTGTTTTTGAGTTCCCCTGAGGTTGGGTTTACCATTTTACTGTGGCTATCTGCTACCTCATAATTGTTTTCCCGGCTCTCTCTCTCCCCTGGGGTAGGAGTTTCTGGCAAGAGGGCATACTTTCCAACCACTGTCTTGCCTAGCATGATGCTGCTTACATCGTGGACAGCTGTCCGTAGGCAGACGCCCTTTACACTAGAATAACAAACAACTCCCAGATCTTGTGACCTAATGCAACAAGTTTATTTCTTACTGAGAAGATCTCCTCCTGGAATGAATCCAGTTATGGAGGTGCCATCTCGCTGCTGGCCTGCATGGTGTGGCTATGGATGGGTGGGGAAGGGAACACAGTGGGTACCACACCAGCTCTCTGAATCTTACATTTCATTGGCCAAAGCAAGTCACATGGCCACATATTACCGCAGAGGCTTCAAACTTGCAGTGCTCCCAGAAGGAGAGGCGAACAAGGAGATTTGTGGAGAATCCTAAAGACTACTGCAGTACCCAGGAAGTATTTGTGAATGAATGCAGTCACATCTCTTTTTACTTAACAACTGGGATGAAAACCTCAAAGACCCATACTTCCCTTCTCCCCAAAGCTTGAAGAAATCCAGAACAGAGAGACAGTTATACCAGAGAATACATTTTCATGCCAACAATGTGAATACCCATTGTGTGTCCTGAATCAGAAGGGAATAGCTTTATTTCTTCTAAAGAATGATTCTAACCCTTGAAAAATCTTGAAATTTGCACAAGGGCTACATTTATTCATAACACACTTAAGCAATACATCTCCCACAATTGTTTCAGATTAATTTGTTCATTGAAGAATGTTCCTTTCCTCTTATAACACATTAAATGAACTGGAACTTTACTTTTCAGAACATATTTACAATGAGTGTAATAAAGTTTTATCCATTAAATTTTAAACATTAAGTATTAACTAAAGAGACAATTCACTTTGCTCACATGCTGTGGCACCAAGTCTTAAGTATACAGGGGTTCAATAAAATTTGTTGTTGGATTAGTGTTTCCCTCTTTAAATTTCTCCAATAAGCTATCTTCCAGAGCAATCTAAATATCTTCTTGTAACAGGGAGGAGTCAATTTTGACTCTTCCATGCTAGATTTGTTTCTTTGGTGCTTTTGTTATTGTAATCACACATAACTGTCTGCCTCTGAGAATCCTGCCTCTCTGCCTAAGTCAAGCTAAAGTGCCTTTGTTTGGAATCCTGTCCACCTGTAGATGGCAGGAAGGAATAAATTAATACATCCCCCCTGCCTGAGGCTTGCCATTCTAGGAGTTACTTCCAAGATTAAACAGTCTTTTTATTTTGTTTCCTCACTTCCTCCCATGTCTGAACCATAAAAGAGTGTCCAGATCCCAACAAGATGGTTATTTTGAGCTATTAGTCTGCCATCTTCTCTGTCAGCTGGCTTTCTGAATAAAGTCATGTTCATTGCCTCAACACCTCGTCTTTCATATTCACTGGCCTATCATACAGTAAGCAGAGTGACCTTAAACTCTGTAATATTTCGAGTTTAAGAGAAGGAAAAGTTTTGCAGAATCCTGAGAGAAATTTGGTCAGATCTTTGGAATTAATTATAAATTTCATCCTTCATTCTTTCTCTATTGGCCAGGAAAACATTCTGAGACTTTTGAGACTTTACTTAATCCTTATGGGACTTTTAAAAGACTCGCTAAAATTTTTGCTTATTGCATTTCAATGTTAACTGTAATGATGGTGCAAATGCTTATTTTAATTTTGGCTTATTTTTACTAGTATTAATTCATTGTTCTTATGGCTTGGTTTGGGGAAAAAAACATGAAACTATTTCTCATACTTCTGGGATTTCTAGAACAGGAAACGCTGTTGCTTTGTTGTACATCCTATTTTCTGTCACCATGAGCATGGGCCACTTTGGAGCCTGAGGGGGATGTGATGCATTTCTGTCACAGGCCTGTTCCATAGCATGATGTGGCAATAATGAACGGGGAATAGGCTCTGGGTAAACACCAACTTCCATGGCATGATACATAGGACCTTCCATGATCTGGCTTCTACCCACCTTTCCAGTCTTGCTTCCCACTACTGTCTCTTTTATAGAATGAAAGTGAAAGTCACTCAGTAGTGTCTGACTCTTTGTGACCCCATGGACTATACAGTCCATGGAATTCCCCAGGCCAGAATACTGGAGTGGGTAGCCTTTCCCTTCTCTAGGGGACTTTCCCAACCCAGGAATCAAACACAGAACTCCCGCATTGCAGGCAGGTTCTTTACCAGCTGAGCCACAAGAGAAGCCCAAGAATACTGGAGTGGGTAGCCTATCCCTTCTCCAGGGGATGTTCCCAAAGCAGGAATTGAAATGGGGTCTCCTGCATTGCAGGTGGATTCCTTACTAACCGAGCAATCAGGGAAACCCTCTCTTAGAGGATGGGACAATAAATTTCCCAAGGGCAGGGATTGTGCCTCTCCCAGTCAACACAGAGTCCCTAATACTGATGGCAGTTTAGTGCTTAATGAATACCTGTTGAATGAGGGAAACTGCAACAGTCTGAGCATATGGACTAGCTCTCTCCTGCATCTATGCCTTCCTACAACTGTTCCCCAATTTGGAAAATTTGCACTTGTCTTTAAAGTCTGGGCTCAGCCATTACTGCCCCTGTGCTCTTTCTATAACCTCTTGGGCAAAGCTGATTGCCTTTTTACTCCTGTGATGCTGTGGTCATACCCCCAGTATATACTATGGTTTTACATTGTTCTGTCTCACTTGCAGACAATATACAGCTCCTTAATGGTAGGACATTGTCCTCTTCATCTCCTTATTCCAGAAGCTGGTTAAAGTGCCTGGCATAGAGACTGCATATTGAGTGCTTTGGGTTATAGCAGCTTATCCTATATCCTCATTACTGCAGGTTCTTCAAGTTAGGATCACGTAATCACAGAGTCATGTTGATGGCAGACATCTAATAAATGTTGCTGACATGAAATGAGAAACAAGCGCAAGATCTGATGGATCTGTATTTTAGGTCTTAAGACCAACAGGGTTGCTGCAGCTCTGAGTTGCTAGGGGCAAAGTCCTGTACCCATCTTGCAGGGCAGTCATCAATTTCACCAACTGGGAAGCTTCTCCTTCTCAGTTCTTACTGTTTTCTTCCATGTAGAGGGAGCTCAGTTGTATATACTCCTGGTCTCTCTCTGCCTTTTTGTTTATTCCATTCAGGGATATAGTGGTACTTAGCTTTTGGATGCATTTGGGAGAAATATGCTGGGCTTGCTCATCATTTTAGATGTCCACAGGAAGCATGTATTTTCATATGCTTCTCCACATTGTAGGTTTTCTCCACACTGTGAGTCCCACCATCATGTAATACCTGAGGTGACCAGGTAATAAATTCTGCCTAATTCTGAGATTCAGAGAGTAACCCCATGAGGCTACAAAACAAAATGTTGTATCCTCCATCATCAACTTTATCAGAATAAATGTGAAGTTTCAGGTCCCAGTTCTCACACATTGAGGCGATGTTTTTTTTCCTCAGTTTATTTATGGCTTGGCTAGGGAAGATGGCTGTTTACCATTTTGCCTCAAAAGACCCCAGACAGCCTCCATAGGGTCGTCAGGGACTTTCAGTAGACAGGACTGAATCTATGATCCATCTTGAATCTGCTCAGAGACCACCCTGCTGCCAGTTCAGGGTGGTCCTAACACAGGGGGGTGGTGAAGGTGGGAGGTCCTTACTCTTGGGCGTGCTTCATTTTTATGCTGATTGCTGGCTCCTACCACCCAAGAACACCCTGCCTCAGGCAATAACTCAGGCCTCAAAACTATTTCTCACTTCTCCCTGCCCTTGGAGAACCAAGGCTCCTTATTCTTCCCAAAATTAAGAAAAAAAAATATTCTGACCTACTAATTTGCACTCAGAAATTAGAGTCTGAAGAAGTCAATTAGATGTATTATCCCAGCCTCACACAACACTTGGAAGGCAGAAATACATTTATCTGAAGATTCAAACCAAAGAAACAACCGGCTAGAAGTTTAACTTCCCTCGCTGGTCTCCAGGCCTCTCTATGTGGTCTCTCCATGTGGTCTGCCCAGCATGGTGACTTCAGGGTGACTCGACTGGTTACATGGCAGTTCAGGGCTCCAAGAGCAAAAGCCTTAGGCTTCACGTGCATCCCAAATTGGCAAGGGCCCTGCCCATCGCAGGGAACTACAAGACTTAACCTCAGAAGCCCCAGAACACAACTTCTGCCATATTCTGTTTGGTCAAGCAGTTTACTAAAACCAGCTTAAGATTCAAAGGGAAGATAATTAGAGTCCACTCCTCTGTGCAATAATCAAGTGCCTAGTTACGATGATTAAAGCCTTGGAAAATATCTTATAGAAATTAAAACATATACAAAATTAAATGTAACTGAATTAGATTTCTAATTCTTAAAAATATAATTTTGAATGATTATCATTTTTTATGAAGTCAGTCATGGGGATAATATCACATTGTCTTGTTTCATTTAAATTAGATGTAGCCATGGGACTTGCTTTGGCCAGAAAAATGCAAGCATAAGTGACATATGTCATTTCCAGACAGCAGTTTTAAGAACCAATGCATGGTTCACCATCATCCCCCTTTTCCTACCCACAGCTATCTTTTTAAAGCACACATCTTCTTTAAGGTTCTAATCTTCTACAGGCAGACCCTAAAGATATTGTAGGTTTGTTTCCAGATCAAATCTACCACAATAAAGCAGACATTGCAATAGAACAAGTCACAGATTTTTTAGTTTCCTAATGCATATAGAAGTTATGTGTACACTATACTGTGACTTATTAAGTGTGCATCAGCACTGTCTTAAAAAATATATACATACCTTAATTTAAAAATATTTTATTGCAAAATATTGCTAATCATCATCTGAACCTTCATTGAGTCATAGTAGTAAATTGTTGGGGAAAATGTGTCAATAGACTTGCTCAATGCAGGGTGGTCACAAATCTTCAATTTGTAATAAAAAGAACAAAAACAAACCCCAGTATCTGTGAAGTACAATAAAATGAGGTATATGCCTATATTCATGAAACCATCTCAAACTTCCATACAGTCCACATTTTTTCTTAGTATCTTCTAGATAATTCAGTTTGTTTATAATGAACATAGCTTTTAAAAAAAAAAAAAAGAAAATCTTAAATTCAAAGGGCAACAAACAGCTTACTCACCTAATCCAAGCGAGAAGAGTTTTCTTCCATTTCTCCTGCTGTATGTCAATGAATTGAACACAGCTACCCCTTAAAGGCATTTTTGTTGCAAGTAAATAAGAACTATTTGATCTATATTTAACCTGCAGTTTGGAGAACTTCAGAGATACAGAGAGCCACAGAGAACAAGTCCTCATCCACCTCTTCCAATTGCTATTTTAATCGGTCTGTGTGTTCCTGGAGGTTTCTTCTCCTTTGACAACATATCAACTTTAATAATACAATAGCCAGTTATTTTTTTTTACCAGCAAACGCAAATTTATTCAGGAATAGTCAGAGGAGTTGCTATTTAAGATATTCAAACTATGGTGGACCATAGGCAAACCAGAGAACAAGGAAGGAGAACTTGCTTTTAAAGGGAAAGAAGGGAGTTGGAAGGAGCTATAATAATCAAAAAGACCGTTGCAGGAAAATGCAACCCAAAGTGTAAGTGTTAGTCGCTCAGTCTTGTCCGACTCTTTGCAATCCCAAGGACTGTAGCCGGCCAGGTTCCTCTGCCCATGAAATTTTCCAGGCAAGAATACTGAAGTGGGTTGCCATTCCCTTCTCCAGGGGATATTCCCAGCCTAGGAATCGAACCTGGGTCTCCTGCATTGCAGGCTGATTCTTTCCCACCTGAGCTGCTAGGATAGAGGCTTTTATTGCTGGGGCTGCAAGAGTCTTTGATTGGCTGGGCTGTCCTGAGGCAACGAGAGGTTTTCTTCCTTCTGCTGGATTGCAGAGTAGGGACATCTTCCTGTCAGAGATGCAAGCGTGTGTCTCTTCCTATTTGGAGTAGCTGATGATACAAAGCGGAGCATGAGAGGTTCCCCTACCTGCCTGTACCAGCTCCAATTTTAGCTGAGGTTTCTTAAGTTAATTCCAAAGAGGACAAGTTATAACGGGTAGTCTGGACGAGGGCAGGCTTGGGGTTGCTTCTGTAATCCTTTTTATCTGTATCAATAGGTTTCCCCATGTGAAATACTCTTGATTTCTGCACTTTTTCTCAAGATCACATCTGTAACACTTTTTCATGGGTGCACTCCCCATTAGAATGCAAACTCTGTGACAACAAAGACAGTTCTTGCCTTGCTCAGCGCTATATCCATCCCAGTTAGCACAATGCCTGGCCCAGAATATGGACACATTATACTGTTGTCAAATGAATCACTGAAACCAGTATTCTTTTAGCAGCAAGATCTTGTGAAACCTGGCAGAGATTCAGGAGGTCACAGTGAAACCACAAAACCATGGACTGGGAACAATTAAAGATTACTAAATATGTTGTTAAATATGCAAAATGTTTTTACTCAGTGGAGTCTTTAAAATGATTTCTTTACTATTTCTTTATTGGTTGGTGCATGTACATTTAAAGCATTTCTGTAACATAGAGAAAACGACATGGACATTCATTTATTTTCTTATTTTGATCTTATGTTCATTATTTATTTCCTAAAAAATATTGAGGAAGAACTGCCTATGCTCTTCCTAGTCCCTACCCTGAACTTTACATGGGAATGAATATAGGGTGGGCTTTGGGCTTTCCTTGTGGCTTAGCTGGTATATAATCTGCCTGTAGTGTGGGAGATCTGGGTTCAATCCCTGGGTTGGGAAGATCCCCTGGAAAAGGGAAAGGCTACCCAATCCAGTATACTGGCCTGGAGAATTCCATGGATTACAGTCCATGGGATCACAAAGAGTTGGACACAACTGAGTGACTTTCACTTAGGCTACAGGATTCTCAACCCCTATTTCTTCCTTAGCCCAGGGAGCTTCTCTTTCTCCTGCTAGGGGTGGATGAAGAAGTATCCTATTAGCAAGCAAATTTCTTTGTAATACTCCATTTGCCAGGCCTGTCAACTTCAGAGTGTTTAATGTCTGTGTGATCCCTGTGGGTTGGTAGCTATGACAGACATCTAGTATCTTGTTTATTCAACTCGTTTTCCCTTTCTTCATAGAAGAGCGGCTTTCACCTCTCCAGTCTTATAGTTCAAGTGAGGACCACCAGGTTTTTATTCAACCCCCCTTGCCCTAGAGTCCACCAACTGAGAAAGTCCCCAGACTAGCATGGAAGCAATCATAGCACCCCTCCCACGCACATCTGGCCATGGCTGATTGGTTCAGGGGTGAGCACCTGACCTGATCCTGGCCAATCAGAGTGTTTCCCTGGGATTTTTTTTTTTTTCAAGTGTAACTGGAGTAAAAGATTTAATTTCTCTGTGATGGTGACACTGAGAGATTAGAGAAACCCGACCTTTCTAAAGTTGAAATATAGAAAGAAACAGAAAAGAGAGAAATAGAGCAAAAATCTTGCCAGGGTTCTAGATTTTTGAGCTCCAGCTGCTTCTCTGTCCTGTCTATGGGTGAGTAATTCAATTCTCCTATAGAGTCTATGAGACAAATTCCCCCATTTTTCCTGAGCTATCTTGATTCCTGTGGCTTAAACCAAAAGCCCCAATCAATGTAGTGTCCCCTTTGTCCTCCCCATCCCACCACCAACTTATTTTATCTGGATATATGATCAGGAGTGTCTAAGAATTTCCTGGTTTTGAAATAAAATTTTGATTCCCACAGGGAGTGAGTGTAAAAGGGAGTGTAATCATTGTGAAAAGGGTCTCAGTCCTGGTGAGTAGATCAGTTCTCCTCTCCCTCCCTCCCTTTCTTGCCCATATAATTTGACGTTACCTAAAACACTCATCTCTTAAAGGGGAGGAAAGTCTCTCAAATTCATGACTCCTCTATATTCATATATTTATAATGTGTACATGTCTGGTGTCCAAGGATTTGGGATACCAGGCTCCCCTTCTCCAATTTGTTGTTTTTCCTTTTAGTTGCTAAGTCATGTCTGACCTTTCACGACCCCATGGACTATAACCTGTCAACTCCTCTGTCAATGAGAGTTCTTTGGCAATAACACTGGAGCCGGTTGCCGTTTTCTTCCCCAGGGAATCTTCTCACCCCAGGAATCAAACTCGCATCTCCTGAGTCTCCTGCTTTGGCGAGCAGATTCTTTACTGCTGAGCCACCAGGGAAGTACCATCCTTCTCTAATAAACAGCTCTTTTTTAGGTTTGAGAACTTTAAAAATAACATATACAAGTTTAGAAACATCCATAGTTCCTAGGATAATGCTGCCTACACTGTGTTTACCTCTCAGTATCTGTCTGCTCTGGAGAAGGGCATGGCAACTCACTCCAGTATTCTTGCCTGGAGAATCCCCATGGACAGAGGAGCCTGGTGGGCTACAGCCCATGTGATCACAAAGAGTCGGACACGACTGAGTGTTTAACCACCATCTGTCTGCTCATCAGATAATTAAGAAATTTTTACCTCTTATGAATTTTTAGAAAATTCTTGCCAAACACAGCTATTCATTCTTTTCTAAGGTGAACTTGACAGAGGACTGAGATTGAGGTCAGTGCTCTCGTCCTGCTACCATACTCACTGGCCTGTGCAAGGCTTATGGTGACTCAGATTGGGCTTCAAACCAATCAGCAGCAGGACTGAGAGAAATCTGGCTGCCCCCTCATCTGGGCAGGTTTTGGTGGGAATTAGTCATGGGGGTGAACCTCAGTTTGCACCATGGGAACACCATGCCTGAGTGTTTTTGGGATGAGATGTGGTTAACTACAGGTAGGGGCACTCAGTTTAAGGTAGCTAGGTCAAGTTTGACCTGCATAATGGTTTCTGGGGCTAAGAATTTGCCAACCCTACTCATAAGAACTTGACTTCTGCCTCCCAGAATGTGAATGATTATGTCCCCACCCTTTTTCTCTCTTTTGTTTCTCTTTTGTTCCTATTTTCATGCCGTTATGTTGGAGGTTTTATGTTCTTATATGATAATTTAAATCCTTTTTGGAACAAGGCAAGTATAAACACATACATACACATGTGAGAGGGGCTTCCCAGGTAGTGCTAGTGGCAAAGAACCCGCCTGCCAATGCAGGAGACGTAAGAGATGCAGGTTCGATCCCTGGGTTGGGAAGATCCCTTGGAGAAGGGCATGGCAATCCACTCCAGTATTCTTGCCTAGAGAATCCCATGCACAGAGGAGCCTGGTGGGCTATAGTCCATGGGGTCGCAAAGAGTTGGAGATGACTGAAGTGACTTAGCACAGCAGATATGTGAGAGATTTTATGAAGCAAATGTTAATCAATATTACTTGTAGTCTTCAGGACTGGAAAAAAGGGAGAAAATTGAAATTAAAGCCTGAGAGGATTTGGTGGAACACAAGAAAAAATTCCCTGCTCTTTGAGAGATTAAACTCATGAGAAACTTTAAGAATGCTGTTGTCCCAAATGGTTGGTAACACTTGTGTGGAACACACTGTGTGATCGCCCAAAATCATGTGTGGCTTCTCAGTTTTTTGAGATGTGGTCATTCATATCCTTTCTGACCAAATCCATGTGCCAAGAATATAGAAAGAAAGACACGGTCCTGTTTTCAAAGAGTTGCTAATCTAAACAGATAAGTAATCAGATCATACAAGAAAGTACAATGTGTACAGTAATAGAGATGGACAAAGAATTATGGGATCATAGAAGACGCTGAGAGAAGTACTGAAAGGCTACATGATAAATGGAGAGGGCTTATGCTTAGGTTCAAAGCTCATTGGTTTAACCAAGATACTATTGAGTCATCTATCTTCAGGGTAAGTAACTATAATCTTGAACACTGCAAGTTCTGGCCATAAACCTAGTGTCCAAAACATAAGGAAAAGATGCAACCTTCCATGGGAGGGTAGGATATACAGCAGATACACACTCCTCTCAGAGCACAAGTCCTCAAAATAGGATAACCAAGAAGAAACCCAAGTGATAAAGAATGTGGAGAAAAGGAAGATGGGAGAGGAGAGTAAAAACACAAATGAAAGAGATGCTACATCCATCTCTTAGAGGGGTGCTGCAGCTGATGCCCAGAAGGTGGCCATGTGCAGTGGCACAGGTTGTTGACTGCATCAGTGCACTCTGCCTAAAGGGAAGTGAGGCTGAACTGAGACTGCATTCAGTTTTTTGAGCCATATGCCTTGGTATGGGGCTGACTCTGCTGGCAGGAAAGAAAGATTGTTTTCTAAATTATATAGAAACATTGTTAAGCAGTGGCCTTGAGTACAACCTTCTCTACTTACACATTTCTGCCTTTAAATAATTTCTAGCCTTGGCTTTTTTGTTTGTTTGTTTCTCTTTTTAAAAAAATATTTTTTCATTTATTTTTATTAGTTGGAGGCTAATTACTTTACAATATTGTAGTGGTTTTTGCCATACATTGACATGAATCAGCCATGTATTTACGTGTGTTCCCCATCCTGAACCCCCCACCTGCCACCTCCCTCTCCATCCCATCCCTCTGGGTCTTCCCAGTGCACCAGCCCTGAGCACTTGTCTCATGCATCCAACCTGGGCTGGTGATCTGTTTCACCCTTGACAGTATACTTGTTTCAATGCTATTCTCTCAGAACATCCCACCCTTGCCTTCTTCCACAGAGTCCAAAAGTCTGTTCTGTACATCTGTGTCTCTTTCTGTTTTACATATGGGGTTATTGTTACCATCTTTTTAAAATACCATTACATGCCAGTCAGAATGACTGCTATCCAAAAGTCTACAAGCAATAAATGCTGGAGAGGGTGTGGAGAAAAGGGAACCCTCTTACACTGTTGGTGGGAATGCAAACTAGTGCAGCCACTATGGAGAACAGTGTGGAGAGTTCTTAAAAAACTAGAATTAGAACTGCCATATGACCCAGCAATCCCACTTCTGGGCATACACACTGAGGAAACTAGATCTGAAAGAGACACGTGCACCCCAGTGTTCATCGCAGCACTGCTTATAATAGCCAGGACATGGAAGCAACCTAGATGCCCATCAGCAGATGAATGGATAAGGAAGCTATGGTACATATACACTATGGAATATTACTCAGCCACTAAAAAGAATTCACTTGAATCAGTTCTAATGAGATGGATGAAACTGGAGCCCATTATACAGAGTGAAGTAAGCCAGAAAGATAAAGACCAATACAGCATACTAACGCATATATGTGGAATTTTAAAAGATGATAATGAAAAAAAATAAAAAGATGGTAACGATAGCCTTGGCTTTCATCACTATTTTTTTTAAAAATTGCATACTATGCTTTTTAAAAACATTGTCTGTTACATGACTTTAACATCATGAAAGCAATGCATAAATCTTCAAAGTGTAGGGTGGTAGAAAGAGCATAGGTTTTTGGAGATGAACAGGTGTTACTCCAGACCTCGGTTCTCTCATTTACTAGTTTGTCGTCTTGGACAAATTAGCTAATCTCTCTGTACCACTTTTTTTTTTTTTTTAACCTGTGAAGTAGGAACAAAACTTAACTTGCCATCTGTCTTGGAAATGAGGGATAATAAACACAAAGAGTCTTCCTTTGTGCCTGGCATACCCATACTCAATAAACAGGAGCTATTACAACATAAAATCTGGAAATCATTGAAAGATGAAGGAGCAAAGATTGTGCTTAATCCTTCCATCTAGTCATAATCAATTTTAAAGTTGTAGTGTAGTTTCTTTTTAGATCTTTCTCTGTGCATTTTTGTTATGCTTTGTCGCTCAGTCGTATCCAACTCTTTGCAACCCCATGGACTATAGCCTGCCAGGTTCCTCTGTCCATGGGGATTCTCCAGGCAAGAATACTGGAGTGGGTTGCCATGCCTTCCTCCAGGGGGTCTTCCCAACTCAGGGATTGAACCCAGGTCTCCCACATTGCAGGTGGATTCTTTATCATTTGAACCACCAGGGAAGCCCATGAATACTGGAGTGGGTCCCTTATCCAGGGGATCTTTCTGACCCACGAACCAAACTGGGATCTCCTGCATGGCAGGCGGACTCTTTGCCAGCTGAGCTACCAGGGAAGTGTTGTTTGTATATAATTGAGATCACAGTGTGGGTCTCTGTGTGTGTGTATACTATTTTGTCACAGAACAAGTCATAGCATTTTCTTATATCCTTAGAAACACTTCACAAATGTCATTTTTAATTGCTGCATAGCAGGCATCCTGTGGCTATACAGAGTTTATTTAAGCAACCCCCTATTGTTGGCCCTTTGAGTTGTTTCCAGATTTTTTTCACAATTATAAATCCCATGCCTACTTTTAACTGCTTACAGGTTGCCAACTCTGTAGCATGCTGTTGTGTGGAAGGAATGCAGGATAATTTGTAATCCAAGCACCAGATCAATGTTTAGATTAAGAATTTACCCAAAAAAGGCAGAGAATAAATGGCCAAAAGAGACCCTAATCATCCTCATAGCGGTTGACCCAGAAGATGAAATCTTCTAGGTGATAGAACAAAGAACCAAGTCAGTGAGGCAGATAGAAATGAGAAGCAGAAATAGGACATTCAGTGCAAACTCTTTAGTGCAATTAATGCGGTGCCAGCAGAGCTCAGACTGGTTGCTGAACAGACTCTTAACGCAAATTAAGCAGTCACATGAAGTAAGCACAGACCAAGGGAACAGCTCCCATTAGCACCCTTACAGAAGATGGCATTCAAAACAGCGCAAGCATAGCTACCCAAGAGCTGGTCAGGCCTCTAGACCTGATCTCACCACCGCTACTGCCCCTGCCATGCCGATGTGTCCAGTGTGTTGCAGCAGGCTTCAGTATTCCTCCCGCAGCTCCACAAGATTTTACGATAGTTTGCATATAAGAACACTGAGGCTTAAAGAGGTTAAACAACACACCCAGAAGCTAAGTGCCTAGTAGGTAACACGGCTGGGCCTTAACCAATCCAAAGCTCTTGCTGCTCCCAATAAAGCCCTCTCTTCCCAACCCCAGGCCAAGGAGTTCATGATAGTAGCGTGATGTTGGCCATAATCATAGGACAATATGAATGTAAATACAAAAAAGCTCTAGATCTCCAAAGATTGTTAGCAGTGGTAATCTCTGAGTGGTGGTTTTTTGGTGCTATTTTCTTTTTAAATGAAGTTCTGTGTTTTCCAAGTTTTCTGAATTACAATTGGAGAAAAGTCTGATGTTGACCAGAGAGGGGATATAACATCTTGGGAGGAAGTGCTTCAGGTCAGGGTCTTTGCTGTTGTTGAGAGTCGGCTGTTCACTACTGCACTCCTACCGTCCTACTAATCTAATCTCCATCTGGTCTCCATCATATCAACACACTCTTTTTCTTAACAAGGAAAAGGAATAAGACAGAAATGAAGGCTTTGTCTATCTAATGGCAAGACACCAACCTGATTACATCATATCACACAACTGATAAACTCAATTCTGAACCATTAAGATCACTGTCAGGTTGAATTTGCCATCTAGGTCACTGGTTCTCAAAGTGTGGCCTTCAGACCAGTAGCATCACCTTCACCATCACCTGGGAATTACCCATGCTGATAAATTATTGATTTTAAAATTTAAATATAGGATCAGGTTAACTGGCTAAATAGTGGGAAATTTGGTTAACCAGTTTGGTGTCTTCCACCAAATTTACCACCAGTGGCAAAGAATCTGCCTGCTAATGCAGGAGACACAGGAGACTCTGGTTCGACCTCTGGGCTGGGAAGATCCTCTGGAGAAGGACATGGCAACCCAATCCAGTATTCTTGCCTGGGAAGTCCCATGGACAGAGGAGTCTGGTGGGTTGCAGTCCAGGGGTCACAAAGAGTCAGACACAACTGAGCAACTGAGGACACATGTTGAACTACTGGTTCCAGACATTGTGTGGCTGAACTGAAGGGCTGTTGCAACCAAAACCGGGGAAAGGGAGGGGGTGGGACTGGAAGGGTCAGAACTGCTGGTATCTTCAGATACACTGGTGTGTGTGAAGTCCTGGAAAACGATAAAGCAGTTGAAATCTATTCAACCACTCCATCAGCAGGCACCTGCCTTATGTGCCTCAGGACGTCGTCCTGAGCGCTGAGGATCCAAATTTGGCACGTCACATCTTAAAGCTTAAGGAGCTGAGGCACAGGCAGCCACGTTAGAACACAAGTTGCAGAGTTGTAGGATGCATAAAGAACTCTGGGAGCAGAGAAGGAGGCAATTAACTAAGCCTGCGTGCAACTGGTGTTGGAGGGTGGGATGTTATATAAACATCACAGAAACCTGCCCTGGTCTCCTCTGTCTCTACATATTTCTCTGTGGATTGCAAATACCTGTCATCAACTACTAATCAGGCTGATAGCCAGCACACTGTTTTATTCCACTCTTGGAAACACTGAAACACGCCCAACAGTACCTCTATTAAAACAGAGACTTTGTGTGCAAGATAATGGAGGCAGAACTGGAGCCACTGGTGTTTTTCTTGGAAAGAGCCCTCATTTCAATGGCAGGTGGGGGAGGTAGAATTTCAGAAGACGCATTTTCCAAAGCCAATGTCTATGTCAGGGAAGGGGAGACTGTGTTTCATTTATCTTCCCATTGTCATTTTACAGTGGCAAACCCAAAATATATCAGCGAACATAACACGCATGGTCTCTCCACAGAGTACATCACTGCCTTGCTTTTCTCACTAAACCTCTTAGAAGAGCCCGGAGCTGATGGCAAAATCTTGGGGTAGAAGTAATTAATCTAAGGAATACTAGAACAGTATTCCCATGGTTGGGCAAAATATACATATATGCACAGCATACATAAATTATGTCATTTAGATTGTCTGCATTAGTGGCTCCATTTGAGAAAGAATGTAGGGGAAATAACTCCTCTCAGGTTCCCTTTGTGGAAAGAAAATGGTTAAACTTCATCTACAGCAGAATGTGCTATTCCTCTTGAGCATGTAACATGGAGACAGCAAACATTCATAAACCGTTCCCAGAAGAAACCAGAAAAGTAATATAGAGCTCCCCTTAGTTTTTACAGTTATTTATAAAATATTTTATAAAGTTTATAAAGCTAGAGATTGTATCTAACAAATCTGCAGAACCATGGAAACAGGATATGCAAATTGTAGTAATACTTCAGGGTAGAGCAAAGACTAGAGTCTATTTATCAAAAATGGTATGGACACAATTAGTGTCATTGCATTTGGCAGTCTGATCAGCATCTCAAAAGATCAACTCCCTGAGTGATTCTTCTGTCGCAATGGCTTACTAAGCACACAAATCAAAGCTTTTGCTGCTACTGCAGTTACTCTCAAGGAATATCACAGTCATGGAATCATGACTCTCTCCATCATATGCGCGCACACACACACACAAACATACAAACTGCTTGTCTTTTTCCATCAGTAAATTCCTGGTGATGAAGTAAATGACAAAAGAAACAGATGACTTTCCATAAGCCACATTGAGTTTGCAACTCATAAACATGAAAATTTGAACCAGAAATTGCAAAGGAAAAGATAGATGGAAAGTCCTACACAATCCCTTTTCCAGAATTTCTTCATTTCCCTACCTCTGGTCTCCTAAAGCTGACAATTACTCTTCCAAATCTTTCTGAAGTTGACCTTCCATGTGGGTAAATGTGTCCCAGTGGGTGGGCTCTGGGGTTGTGTTTTCACTCATCCATGGTTCCAAGGCACTCGTGTGCAGACCTCAGGCTCTAAAAGCAGACGGTCCTCAGTCTGAAGTCAGGGTGAATATAGGTCTGTGCTCAGATTGCACTTGATCATTCTTGTTGAGGAGCTTGGATTTGTCCAGAAGTCTGATTGATGCCCACCCAACTTTATTTTTATATTTTTCCACTAGATAATTGCAAGCTGCTTATAACATATTCTTCTTGCTCAATCTTTGCATGAAACCATAAGGATGAACAACACAAAGCCTCCCATAGACATGTTTCACATTACAAAATGATTTAAGATTCTACAAAGGATGCAAAATATGCAAAGCAGCCCCCTGCTCCTTGGGAGGAAAAGAACTATTATTAGATATTTCATATTGTCATGAAGTATGATCATTGTGCCCAAAGGGAGCCATAGCCCCAAAGAAGCTGACTGCCTCCAGTTGAGCTGTCCATGCCCCAAGCACAGAGAAAGTGCCACCACCAGTCACCACCATGGTTTCCTGTACTCCACCACACCCAGGCAACTGGGTGACATTTGAAGCCTCCATCTGTACCAGTTCCTTCAAGATCATCTGCCATTTAATGACTCCAGGCTTCTGTCAGCTCCTAGGAAGCAGAGGGTCTCAAGGAGGAAACTGCTTCCTTTTATGGAACATCTTTTATGTGATGCCACAGGGGGTGGTACTTTATATCGTTTAAACACCCTAAAAGTTCTGTAAACTGGTTATGATCATTTTGCAAAAGAAAGAAGTAGCTCAAAGAGGTAAATTTTAGTAGCTAGTAAAGAAGAGGAGGAGGGCTTCCCAGATGGCACCAGTGATAAAGAACCCTCCTGCCAATGCAGGAAATGTAAGAGACACAAGGTTCAGTGATTGGGCCAGAAAGATCCCCTAGAGGAGGGCATGGCAACCCACTCCAGTATTCTTGCCTGGAGAATCCCATGGGCAGAGGAGCCTGTTGGGCTACAGTCTATGGGGTCGCAAAGAGTCAGACATGACTGAGCGATTGAGCAAGGAAGAGGAGGAACCAGGATTCTAACCCAGATCTGCCCGATTCCAAAGGCCCTGCTTGTCTCCTACACATTGAAGACTCTCATCTTTGTTATGTTCCTTCCCATATCTCTTCTCCTAAACCTGATACATGCATGTATGCTCAATCACTTCAGTCTTGTCCGACTCTTTGAGACCTTGTGGACTGTAGCCCGCAAGGCTCCTCTGTCCCTGGGATTCTCCAGGCAAGAATACTGGAGTGGGTTGCTGTGCCCTCCTCCAGGGGGATCCTCCCGATCTGGGGATTGAACCCATTTCTCTTATGTCTCATGCTTTTGCAGGCGGGCTCTTCACCACTAGGGCCACCTGGGAAGCCAATCCTGATACATAGTAAATTCTTAATAAGTATTTTTTAGAACGAAGCCTGTTAAAAATCAGAAATGAGTAAGCTAAGTGGGATAGAATCATGAACCCAGATTAGAATTATAAATCATCTTTAGCCAAAAGATATAAATACCAGTGAACTTTCAGTGAATTTTTAAGTGCTATGAAGGCTTCTAGATCAAACTTTTTTGGTTTCCTGGTTGGATTAAATATTTCAAAAGGCAATTTAAAGTGCTTACTTCCATAGGCTAAGTTAGCTCAATCTGCAAATTAAAAGTTGGGCTGCCACAAATAGGTAACAATACCCACTAGGAATCACAGCCTATCACATCTTCAAAGATTGGTCACTGTCTGCCTGAAATTACCCTGTGTATTTGTTTGACCACTTGTTTATTGTCTCACTCCTAAATGTCATCTGCCACTCTGCACTCAGGGCCTCACAGAGTGCCAGACACATTATCATTCTACTGTAGATAGTGATTGAGATTGTACCTGATACAATAACAAATGGGAAGATGGATATCTCTATGCTCAGAGAAGGCATAACCTACTACACTTAAGCTATGAAGCTAAACCTTTGCTCACCCCAGAGGCATGCCATCGTCATTCAAAAGGATCAACTCTGTACCATTTTAGAAAGAATCTTAATATCATACCTCTCCTTGTTGGCCATTTATATTGCCAATGCAGACAGCAAAAAGCAGGCAAAGCCCTGTAAGTCTGTCCTATCCTATCTTCTGCTCTCCATGTCTTCTCAGCTGTGGCTAATAAAGGAAAGAAATTATGTTTATGGGCTGGAAAATAAATTTGTCTCTACTTTTCACTCAGCATATTTATTATGTGCCTACTGTATGCCAAGCACTGTTCTAGGTACTAGGAATACAGCATTCAGCAAATCAGGACTTCTGCTCATGATGCTTACATTCCAGTTGACAGGAGACAGATCACAAACAAAAAATTAAGATATGACAGCATAGGGTCTGAGCACGACCCTGTAGGGACAGACCCTCCCCCCATATCCTCTGCTTTACTTCCTCTCTGAAGTGCTTAGATGATAGTATCTGATGCACATTTCCTGAGTTGCTTTGCAGATGCTAAAACTCCCCACCAAAGGGAAGATGTTAACTACTTGATAACCATGAGTATGTAGCCCCAGACCTATTAGATCCTAATTAGATCCCTATTAAAGTGAAAGTGAAGTCACTTAGTCATGTCCGACTCTTTGCAACCCCATGGACTGTAGCCTACCGGCTCCTCCGTCCAAGGAATTTTCCAGGCAAGAATACTGGAGTGGGTTGCCATTGCCTTCTCCAGGGGATCTTCCCAAACCAGGGATCAAACCCAGGTCTCCTGCATTGCAGATAGATGCTTTACCGTCTGAGCCACCAGGGAAGATCCATATTAGACTTTATTAGAACCACATTATGATTGACAATGTGACACTACCCTCTTACCTCACCATCAACCAATCAGAAAATTTTTTGCAAACTGATCACAAACCCTGTGACTCCCCTCCCTCACCTGGCCCTTAAAATTGCCTCTCTGAGGGCCTTCTTGGTGGTCCACTGGCTAAGAATCTGCCTGCCAGTACAGGGAACATGGGTTTGATCCCTGGGCTGGGAAGATTCCACGTGCTGTGGGGCAACTAAGTCCATGCACTACAACTATTGAAACCTGTATACCTAGAGCCTTTGTTCCACAACAAGAGAAGCCACCACAATGAGAAGCCTGCGCCTCACAACTAGGAAGTAGGCCCAGCTCACTGCAACTAGAGAAAAGCCAGCAGCAACAAAGACCCAGTGCAGCCAAAAATAAATAAATAAAATTTTAAAAAAATTAAAAAATAAAAATGCCTCCCTGAAACCCATTGGAGAGTTTGCATTTTCTGAGCACTAGCTGCCCCAGACTCCTCGTCTGGCCCCTTACAATAAACACTGCATTTTCCTTCACCACAACCCAGGGTCGGCAGATTGGCTTTACTGCATTTAGGTGAGTGGACTCAAGTTTGGTTCAGTAACAACAGGAAGCAGCGAGAAGAAAATCGTAATCAGAGGAAAGGGACCCAATGGGGACTGAGAGGGATCAGGAAACACTGTTTTATCTGGAGTGGCCAGGAAAACAGTTGGTGCGGTCGATTAGACCTAGGATCCAGACGATTTTGAGGGACTAGGGACACCTAAGGAAACTCTCATGACAAGAAAGAGTTGAGGGCCCAGGTGTGGCTCAGGGACAGTGGGCCAGTAGAAAGGAGGGTGGCTCTGAGCATGCATCACCATGTCGACCACTCAACTCATCCCAGCCTCAGGGACTATTGCTGGGCCCTGGGAGGAGAGGCTCTGGTGGTCCCCCTAAGCTCAGAGCCAGGCACCACTGCATATGTGTGTTGGGGGGTGGTGACTGTAGGGCAGGGGTGATGACAGACCTTTTCCCAGGGTCCCTGTTACAGCCACATGTGACCAGCATGTCTGGGGAGTCATGGCACGGGCAAGACAGTCTCTGGGGAACTTGGGTGGCCTAAGCTTCAGGTCCCACCAGGGAGAAGTAGAGCATCAGAGAAGAAAGACTGCGAATGTCAGTCAGGTGGCACCTGAAAGGCCACTTGTAAGGGATTCCTTCCAGGAAGTCCCTGGCAAACTGGGGTCCCGAGTTCCTCTGGTGGGAGGAGGGTCAGAGTAATACTGTGATGTTACTTTTACCCCCAGGCTGTTGTGTCCTGGAAAACAAGGCCAAGCCAGTGAGAACCATCTGCTTTAAGCTTTAATTCTGAGGCCGCCTAGCTTTGCTGGGGCTCAAAGTGTGGGCAAGATTTGCAGCCCCTGGTGTCCTTGACAAAGGACTCCCCCCCACAGCAGGCAGTAGGTCTGATCTAAACTCATGCTGTGTTAACAATGCCATCAGAGGGTGAGAGATTAGGCCCTGGGAATTTGCATTTAATAGGTAGTAAAACTATCATGAGGAATGCAGTTGAACAGTATTAATAAAAATATGTGGCTGGGAGAGACTAATACCACATAGTAAGTGGGCCTCTTTCATACTTGCAGAATCCTCACACGCAACCTGTGGACAAAATCTTTAGGCTAAACTATGACTCACGTGGACCTACTTGTCATAACTAACCCACCAGGCTTCATATTCATCAGGCATCTTTTAAAAGGGAAAGCTCGAACCTCATGGCACAGAGGAGTCGGTGAATTTTTATGACTCTCAGGCCAACCCCCATCTTGCTGTTTATGCATCAACCCTGTCATTGTGCCAGCTTAAGTCCTCAAAACAAAGCTTCTCAAAATTGCTGGGTGGGTGCTGGGAAGACATTGTGTGAAATGCAAAAGTTAAATGTTACCACACACCTTCTTTCCAGCAGTGACCATCACTCACATGGCGGAAGAGCCAGGAGGACCTCAAGCTCAGAAGGCTGAGGGAGGCAGGTAGGAGCTCCAGGCGAGGAGGGCTAGGGATTTGCAGCCACTGAGCACCTGTTGACATGCGCCATGTGAGCAAGAGGGCCCATGTTTCCCTGTCTTTTCAGTCTCCTCAAGAGGAGGAGGAAAGCCATCTTAAATGTAATGTCTCGCAGGTTTTTAAAGTGGGCAATTACTTTTTTTTTGGAAGTACTGTTGCTGCTGCTAAGTCACTTCAGTTGTGTCCGACTCTGTGCGACCCCATAGACGGCAGCCCACCAGGCTCCCCCGTCCCTGGGATTCTCCAGGCAAGAACACTGGAGTGGGTTGCCATTGCCTTCTCCAATGCATGAAAGTGAAAAGTGAAAGTGAAGTCGCTCAGTCGTGTCCCACTCTTAGTGACCCCGTGGACTGCAGCCTACCAGGCTCCTCCATCCAAGGGATTTTCCAGGCAAAAGTACTGGAGTGGAAGCACAGTGTGAAACAAACAAGATAAATATATCTGTGGGCGGGATTTTCCTCTGCAGACCACTAGTCTGAGGCCTCTGGTTGAAAGGATGATTGAGACATCTTTAGAGAACACTGTGATCTTTCTGTATTGCTTCCTGGGGCCCTAAGCATCTCCATTAGTAATTCTTCCAAGATGAAGCAGGAATTCTTTGGGCCAGGTTCTACCTT